>NC_086101.1:90771592-91505210 GCF_963921235.1 Mobula hypostoma | reverse complement strand
GATTTACTGATGAGGGAGTCTACAGAAGGACTCAGACAGATTAGGAGAATTGGCAAAGAAGTGACAGTTGGAATATAGTGTAGGAAAGTGTATGGTTAAACACCTTGGTAGAAGGAATAGCGACAATAAGATCATAAAATATAGAAGCAGAATCAGGTCACTCGACCCATTGAGTCTACTCTACCATTCTATTATGGCTAATTTATTATCCATCTCATCCACATTCCCCATAATCTTTGACACCCTATCAACCTCTGCCTTAAATATACCCTGTGATTTGCCTCCACAGACATGTGTGCCAATGAATTCCAGATATTTGCCACCATATGAAACACAGGTGCCCCTCAGGGCTGAATCCTATGCCCCCTCGTTTACTCTGTGTATACCCATGACTGTGTCTCCACCCACAGCTCCAACCTGCTAATTAAATTTGCTGAAGACACCACATTGATTGGCCTAATCACAAATAATAATGAGGCAGCCTACAGAGAAGAAGTCATCACCCCTACACAGAAGTTTTAAGCAAACAGCCTCTCCCTCAATGTCACAAAAACAAAGGAGCTGGTTGTGGACTACAGGAAGAATGGAGACAGGCTAGCCCCTATTGACATCAAGGGATCTGGGTTTGAGAGGGTGAACAGCTTTAAGTTCCTCAGCATACACATCACCTAGGGTCCCTTGTGGTCTGTACATACTGACTGTGTGGTGAAAAAACACAACAGCGCCTATTTCACCTCAGATGGTTGAAGAAGTTTGGTATGGACCCTCAAATCCTAAGAATCCCATGTTCTCAAGGAAATGTATGGCAGAAATGTGGCAAATGTTCAGGGGGTAATTGTGTGACATTCTGCATAGGTACATTCCAATGAGACAGGGAAACGATAGTAGGGTTCAGGAACCGTGGTGTACAAAGGCTGTTGAAAATCTAGTCAAGAAGAAAAGAAAAGCTTACAAAAGGTTCAAAAAACTAGATAATAATAGAGATCTAGAAAATTATAAGGCTAGCAGGAAGGAGCTTAAGAATAAAATTAGGAGAGTCAGAAGGGGGCATGAGAAGGCCTTGGTGAGCAGGATTAAGGAAAACCCCAAGGCATTCTACAAGTATGTGAAGAGCAAGAGGATAAGATGTGAGAGAATGGGACCAATCAAGTGTGACATTGGAAAAGTGTGTATGGAACCGGAGGAGATAGTGGAGGTACTTAATGAATGAACACTTTGCTTCAGTATTCACTACAGAAAAGGATCTTGGCAATTGTAGGGATGACTTACAGCAGATTGATAAGCTTGAGCATGTAGATATTAAGAAAGAAGATGCGCTGGAGCTTTTGGAAAGCATCAAGTTGGATAAATCTCCAGGACCGGATGAGATGTACCCCAGGCTACTATGGGAGGTGAGGGAGACCATAAGACCATAAGACAAAGGAGCAGAAGTCGGCCATTCGGCCTATTGAGTCTGCTCTGCAATTTTATCATGAGCTGATCCATTGTCCCATTTAGTCCCACTCCCCCGACTTCTCACCATAACCTTTGATGCCCTGGCTACTCAGATACCTATCAATCTCTACCTTAAATACAGCCAATGACTTGGCCTCCACTGCCGCCATGGCAACAAATTCCATAGATTCACCACCCTCTGACTAAAAAAATTTCTTCGCATTTCTGTTCTGAATGAGCGCCCTTCAACCCTTAAGTCATGCCCTTTCGTACTAGACTCCCCCATCATGGGAAAGAACTTTACCACATCCACTCTGTCCATGCCTTTCAATATTTGAAATGTTTTTATGAGGTCTCCCCTATTTCTTCTAAACTCCAAGGAATACAGTCCAAGAGCAGACAAACGTTCCTCATATGTTAACCCTCTCATTCCCGGAATCATTCTAGTGAATCTTCTCTATACTCTCTCCAACATCAGCACATCCTTTCTTAAAAAAGGAGACCAAAACTGCCCACAGTACTCCAAGTGAGGTCTCACCAGCGCCTTATAGAGCCTCAACATCACATCCCTGCTCTTATACTCTATTCCTCTAGAAATGAATGCCAACATTGCATTCACCTTCTTTACTACTGACTCAACCTGGAGGTTAACCTTAAGGGTATCCTGTACGAGGACTCCCAAGTCCCGTTGCATCTCCGAACTTTGAATTCTTTCCCCATTTAAATAATAGTCTGCCTATTTATTATTTCTGCTAAAGTGCATAACCATACACTTTCCAACATTGTACTTCATTTGCCACTTCTCTGCCCATTCTTCCAATCTATCCAAGTCTCTCTGCAGACTCTCCGTTTCCTCAGCACTGCCGGCCCCTCCACCTATCTTCGTATCACAGCAAACGTAGCCACAAAGCCATCTATTCCATAATCCAAATCGTTGATGTACAATGTAAAAAGAAGCGGCCCCAACACGGACCCCTGTGGAACACCACTGGTAACCGGCAGCCAACCAGAATAGGATCCCTTTATTCCCACTCTCTGTTTCCTGCCAATCAGCCAACGCTCTATCCATGTATGCAACTTTCCCGTAATTCCATGGGCTCTTATCTTGTTAAGTAGCCTCATGTGTGGCACCTTGTCAAAGGCCTTCTGAAAATCCAAATATACAACATCCACTGCATCTCCCTTGTCTAGCCTACTGGTAGTTTCCTCAAAAAATTGTGATAGGTTTGTCAGGCAGGATTTTCCTTTAAGGAATCCATGTTGAGTTCTGCCCATCTTGTCATATGCCTCCAGGTACTCTGCAACCTCATCCTTGACAATCGACTCCAACAACTTCCCAACCACCAATGTCAAGCTAACAGGTCTATAATTTTCTTTTTGCTTCCTTGCCCCCTTCTTAAATAGCGGAATGATATTTGCAATCTTCCAGTCCTCCGGAACCATGCCCGAATCTATCGATTTTTGAAAGATCATCGCTCATGCCTCCGCAATCTCCACAGCTACTTCCTTCAGAACACGCGGGTACATTCCATTTGGTCTGGGAGACTTATCTACCTTTAGACTATTCAGCTTCCTGAGTACTTTCTCTGTCGTAATTGTGACTGCACACACTTCTCTTCCCTGCCACCATTGAGTGTCCGGTCTACTGCTGATGTCTTCCTCAGTGAAGACTGATGCAAAATACTTGTTCAGCTCCTCTGCCATCTCCTTATCTCCCATTACAATTTCTCCAGCATCATTTTCTATCGTCCTATATCTACTCTCACCTGTCTTTTACTCTTTATATATTTGAAAAAGCTTTTAGTATCCTCTTTGATATTATTTGTTAGCTTCCTTTCCTAGTTAATCTTTTCCCTCTTAATGACCTTCTTGGTTTCCTTTTGTAAAGTTTTAAAAACTTCCCAATCCTCTGTCTTCCCACTAATTTTTGTTTCCTTGTATGCCCTCTCCTTTGCTTTAACTTTGGCTTTGACTTCTCTTGTCAACCACTGTTGCATCCTTTTTCCATTCGAAAATTTCTTCTTTTTTGGAATATACCTGTCTTGCACCTTCTTCACTTCTTGCATAAACTCCAGCCACTGCTGCTCTGCTGTCTTTCCCGCCAGTGTCCCTTTCCAATCAACTTTGGCCAGTTCCTCTCTCATGCCACTGTAATTTCCTTTACTCCACTGAAATACCGACACATCAGATTTAGGCTTCTCTTTTTCAAATTTCACAGTGAACGCAATCATGTTATGATCACTGCCTCCTAAGGGTCCCTTCACCTCAATCTCTCTACTCACCTCCAGTTCATTACACAATACCCAATCCAGTACAGCCAATCCCCTGGTGGGCTCAACAACAAGCTGTTCTAAAAAGTCATCTCGCAGACATTCTACAAATTCTCCCTCTTGAGTCCCAGTGCCGACCTGATTTTCCCAATCCACTCGCATGTTAAAATCCCCCACAATTATCATAACCCTGCCCTTCTGACAAGCCTTTTCTATTTCCTGTTGTAATTTGTAGTCCACATCCCTGCAGCTGTTTGGAGGCCTATAAATAACTGCCATCAGGGTCCTTTTACCCCTGCAATTTCTTAGCTCAACCCATATAGATTCTGCACCTTCCGATCCTATATCATCTCTTTCTAATGATTTAAAATCATTTCTTACCAATAAAGTCACGCCTCCCCCTCTGCCTACCTTCCTATCCTTCCGATACACCATGTATCCTTGGACGTTCAGCTCCCAGAGACATGCATCCTTTAGCCAGGTCTCAGTGATGGCCACAATATCATACCTGCCAATCTGTAGCTGTACGACAAGATCATCCACCTTATTCCTTATGCTGCGTGCATTTAAGTATAACACCTTAAGACCAGTATTTGGTACTTTTCGCTTTGATTTCACTGCAAATTTGTTGCACTGCAACTCATCTCAATGGCTACAAATTTGCCCCATCACCTGCCTGTCTTTCCTGACATCTTTACTGCTCACTATCTTAGATTTATTTCTGTTTCCCCCTTCCTCCGCTGTCACTCCAGCTACCATCCCCCTGCCAAATTAGTTTAAACCCTCCCTAAAAGTTCTATTAAACTTTCCCGCCAGGATATTGGTCCCCTTCGGGTTCAGCTGTAACCTGTCCTTTTTGAACAGGTCATACTCTTGGCAGTGTGGAGGATCAGAGGGATCTTGGGGTCCGAGTCCATAAGACTCTCAAATCTGCTGCGCATGTTGACTCTGTGGTTAAAAAGGCATACAGTGCATTGGCTTTCATCAACTGTAGGATTGAGTTTAAGAACCGAGAGGAGATTGCTGAGCCTCTGGCAACGATTTTTGCATCATCAATGAGGACGGGAGAGGTTCCAGAGGATTGGAGGGTTCCAGATGTTGTTCTCTTATTCAAGAAAGGGATTAGAGATAGCCTAGGAAATTATAAACTGGTGAGTCTTACTTCAGTGGCTTGTAAGTTGATGGAGAAGATCCTGAGAGGCAGGATTTATGAACATGTCGAGAGGCATAATACAAATGTTTGTATGATTAGAAATAGTCAGATTGGCTTTTTAAAGGCAGGTCATGCCTTACCAGCCTGATTGAATTTTTTGAGGATGTGACTAAACACATTGATGAAGGTAGAGCAGTAGATATAGCGTATATGGATTTCAGCAAGGCATTTGATAAGGTATCCCATGCAAGGCTTATTGACAAAGTAAGGAGGCATGGGATCCAAAGAGACATTGCTTTGTGGATCCAGAATTGGCTTGCCCACAGAAGGCAAAGAGTGGTTGTAGACGGGTCATATTCTGCATGGAGGTTGGTGACCAGTGGTGTGCCTCAGGGATCTGTTCTAGGACCCCTTCTCTTTGTGATTTTTATAAATGACCTGGATGAGGAAGTGGAAGGATGGGTTAGTAAATTTGCTTATGACACAAAGGTTGGGGGTGTTGTGGATAGTGCGGAGGGCTGTCAGATGTTACAGTGGGACATCCATAGGATGCAAAACTGGGCTGAGAAGTGGCAGATGGAGTTCAAACCAGATAAATGTGAGATGGTTCTTTTTGGTAGGTCAAATATGATGACAGAATATAGTATTAATGGTAAGACTCTTGGCAGTGGATTTTGGGGTCCCAGTCCATAAGGCACTCAAAGCTGCTGCACAGGTTGACCCTATGGTTAAGAAGGCATACAGTGCATTGGATTTCATCAACTGTGGGATTGAGTTTAAGAAGCGAGGGGTAATGTTACAGCTTTATAGGACTCTGGTCAGACCCTACTTGGAGTACTGTGCTCAATTCTGGTCACCTCACTACAGGAAGGATGTGGAAACTATAGAAAGGGTGCAGAGGAGATTTACAAGGATGTTGCTGGATTGGAGAGTATGCCCTATGAGAATAGGTTGAGTGAACTTGGCCTTTTCTCTTTGGTGCAATGGAGGATGAGAGGTGACGTGATAGAGGTGTATATGATGATGAGAGGCATTGATTGTGTAGAGGCTTTTTCTCAGAGCTGTAATGTCTAACACAAAAGGGCACAGTTTATGGTGCTAGGAAGTAGGTATAGAGAACATGTCAGGGGCAAGTTTATTTACACAGAGGATAGTGAGTGTGTGGAATGGGCTACTGGTGACGGTGGTGGAGGTGGAAACAAAAGGGTCTGGATAGGTACATGGAGCTTAGATAAATAGAGGGCTATGGGTAACCCTAGGTAATTTCTAAAATAAGTACATGTTCGACACAGCATTGTGAGCCAAAGGGCCTGTATTGTGCTGTAGGATTTCTATGTTTCTATGTTTCTACCTTCCTGCAGGGGCACAACTGAGAGAGCATCCTGACTGACTGCATCACCACCTGGTATATGTAATCCTTAAGATTTCCCCTTAAGGAAACAATGATGACTTTGGCCTGTTTTATTATGTGCCTCCAAGTGCTTGGAAACCTCATCCTTAATAATGGACTTCAACTTCTTCCCAACTGCTGAGGCCAGGCTAACTGGCTTATAATTTTCTTTCTTCTGCCTTCCTCCGTTCTGAAAGAGTTGAATGACATTTGCAATTATCCAGTTGTCCAGAACCATTCCAGAATCTAGTGATTCATGATAGATCATTACTAATGCTTTTACAATCTTTTCAGCTGCCTCTTTCACAACCCTGGGATGTAGTCCATCTGATCCAGGTGACTTATCTAGCTTCAGATCTTTCATCTCCCCAAGCACCTTCTCCTTCATAATAGTAAATGCATTCACTTCTGCTGTTTGACACTCTTGAATTTCTGGCATACGGCTAGTGTCTTCCACAATGACGACTGATGCAAAATACTTATTAAGTTCATTCGCCACTTCTTTGTCCTCCATTATTACTTCTCCAGAATCATTTTCCTGTGGTCCAATATCCACTCTCAACTCTCTTTTACTCTTTATATATCTGCGAAATACTTTTGTTATACTCTTTCATATTATTGGCTCTCTGAACTTCATATCAAATCTTCTCTTTTTTCTGTTGTCTTCTGTTGTTTTTGAAAAGCTTCCCAATCCTCCAACTGCCCACTAGTTTTTGCTATATTAAAAGCCCTCTCTTTTCCTTTTTTGCTGTGTTTGAATTCCCTTGTCAGCCATGGTTGCTTCATCCTGCCTTTAGAATACTTCTTCATCTTTGGGATGTATCTATCCTGCTCCTTCCAAATGCCCCCAGAGACTCTTACCATTTCCTATTCTGTCGTCATCCCTGCCAATGTATCCTTCCAATCAACTTTGGCCAGTTCCTCTCTCATGCCTCTGTAATTCCCTTTCCTCCACTGTCTACTGATACATTAATGCTGGAGGAACTCAGTAGGTCTGGCAGCATCATGGAAATGAACAAAGAGTTGACATCCCAGGGCTAGACTCTTCTTCAAGACGGGAAAGGACGGGGATGATGGTAGGAGAAGAAGGATAGTTAGAAGATGATTGATGAAGCCAGGTGGGTAGGAAAGGTAAAGGGCTGGCGAGGAAGGAATCTGGTAGGAGAGGAGAGTGAACTATAGAGAAAAGAAATGAATTGGGGCACCAGGGGGAGGTGATCGACAAGCAAGAAGAAATAGCAGGGCAGAATGGGGAACGGAAGAAGAGGGGAGAGGGAGGGATCATGTTTTTTTACCCGAAGTAGAAATTCATGCTCGTGCCATCAGGTTGAAGGTCACTCAGATGGAATATAAAGTGTTACTCCTCCACGCTGAGGAGTGGCACAAGAGGAAGGCATAACCAACCTGTTGGACTGGGAATGGGAAATAGAATTAATGTTATACTACTAGGAATTCCATTTTGGCAGATAGAGTGGAGGCGCTCGACAAAGTGATCCCCCAGTTTTACAACTGGTCTCACCAGTGTAGAGAATGCTGCATTGGGAACACCAGATACAATAGACAGCCCCAGGAGATTCGCAAGTGAAGTGTTGCCTCACCTGGAAAGACTGTTGCCGAGATAAGTGCTGGGAGGGAGATGAGTAGGGATGGATGATTAGATAAGGGAATCACGGAGGGAGCAATCTCTGTGGAAAGCAGAGAGTGCGGTAGGGAGAGGTAAAGTTGTGTTTGGTCATAGGATCCCTCGGGAGATAGTGGAAGATCCAGAGAATGGTGTGTTGGATGCAGAGGCTCAAGGGATGGTCAATAAGAACAAAAGGAACTTTATCACTGTTAAGGCAGCAGGAAGATGGGGTGAGCGTGGATGTCTGGGAAATGGAGTAGATGCGGATGAGGGTAGCATCAATGGTGGGAGGAAGGGAAACATGGTTCTTTAAAGAAGGAACAGATCTGTGATGCCTCATCCAAGGAACAGATGTGTTGGAGACAAAGGGATTAAGAAAAGGGAATTGCATTTTTACAGAAGACAGGAGGAGAAGAAGTATAGTTGAAATAACAGTGGATGTCGGTAGGTTTATGAAAGATGTTGGTCGACAGTTTGTCTCCAGAGATGGAGACAGAAATCAAGAAAGAGTAGGGAGATGTCAGAAATGGACCAAGTGGATTTAAGGGCTGGGTGGAAGTTGGAGGCAAAGTTGATGAAATTGAAGCTGTGCTAATGTAGTCGTCAATGTAGCGGAGGAAGAGTTTGGGAGCATTACTGAGGAAAGCTTGGAACATAGACTGTTCTACGCAAC
Source organism: Mobula hypostoma (assembly GCF_963921235.1). Taxonomy (NCBI): domain Eukaryota; kingdom Metazoa; phylum Chordata; class Chondrichthyes; order Myliobatiformes; family Myliobatidae; genus Mobula; species Mobula hypostoma. The sequence continues at coordinate 91,496,666 of NC_086101.1, read as the reverse complement.
CAATAAACTGGCAGACACAGCCGGGACCCAAGCGGGTGCTCATGGCTACCCCTCAAGTCTGTAGAGAGTGGGGGAAGCTGAAGAGAAGGAGCAGTTCTGCTAGATGGAGGAGGGTAGTGTTGGAGGGGAATTGTTTGTTTCTTTTATTGAGAAAGAAGTGGAGAGCATTAACGCTGAAAATAAGGTGGTCTGGGCCAGGGAACTGAATTGAATTGACTTTATTTCTTTCATCCTTCATATACATGTGGAGTAAAAATATTGATGTTATGTCTCTGTCTAAATGTTCAATGTGCAATTTGTAGTAATTTATAAAATATAGTATGTACAATAGGACAGTCAATATAGCATAAAAGTACAATTGTATCAGCGTGACTTAATCAGTCGGATGGCCTGGTGGAAGAAGCTGTCCCGGAGCCTGCTGGTACTGGCTTTTATGCTGTGGTATGATTTCCTGGATGGTAGCAGATGGAACATTTTGTAGTTGGAGTGACTAGGGTCCCCAATAATCCATCGGGCCGTTATTACACACCTGTCTCTGTAAATGTCCTGAGTAGTGGGAAGTTCACATCTACAGATGCGCTGGGCTGTCTGCACCACTCTCTGCAGAGTCCTGTGATTAAGGGAGGCATAGTTTCCATACCGGGCAGTGATGCAGCCAGTCAGGATGCTCTCAATTGTGCCCCTGTAGAAATGCGGTTCTTGGACTACAGTTCAGCACTCAACACTGTAATTCCCTCCAGGCTTGACAAGAAGCTCAGAGACCTCGGCATTTCATGAGGAAATTGAGAGTATGAGAAACGTCATGGTTGTAGGTGAGAAGGGACTGAACCAAGAGGGAGAGAATGGAGTTGAGGTATGAGTGCACAAGTTCCGTAGGCCATGAATAGGCAGAGACTACTGGCCTACCCAAACAGTCAGGTAGGATCGAGCAATGCAGGATAAGGGAACTATGAATTTGGTAGCAGTGGATGGGAGTTCTGCAAAGTTGATGAGGTCAGTGATGGTGTCGGACACAGTTTTCTAATAGCATGGAGTGGGTTCCTCTTTAAGAGGTAGGTAAGAGGAGGTGTCTGCGAGCTGTCACCTGGCCTCAACAAGGTAGAGGTCAGTCCGCCAGACTATAAAGCACCCCCTTTGTCTGCAGGTTTGATGGCAAGAGTGGGGTTGATGCGGAGAGAATGGTGGGCAGTAGAGTTCCCGCATCTGCAGAATTTCTCGTGTTTATTATATTGACACATCTGATTTTATCTTCTCTCTATCAAACTGCAGGGTGAATTCTATCATTTTATGATCACTGCCTCCCATGGGTTCTTTATTTATGATCCCTAATCAAATCTAGTTCATTATACAAGACACAATCCTTTTTGGAGAAATAAACACATCACCCTACTGTGATTTGACCCATATATGACTTCAAACCCATAACAGACACTATTAACTACATCCTAAAATGGCTTCAGTTGTAACAGCATTGATATCTTGTACAGGTTCCTTCCTCCCAAGCAAAATCAAAAAACAAATTTATACCAAAACAAAACACAATAAATGCTGGAAACCTGACAGCATCACGGAATCAATTATCAGCATTTTGTATTCTCCAACCAAAATTCATGCCAAGAAGGCAGAGTGCAATCTGGTCATATGACTGTATAAACATGTTTTCTGGTATTGACTGGCGATGAATTAGTAACTGAGCGAGCAATAATGTTATAAAATGTTTTGTATAGTCATCACTTTGGTTTCTGTTATTTTCTAAATTTATTCTTAATTTAAACATATTAAGTTTGTTAATTTGTGTTTGGTAAGATTGGCCGCAAGTTTTTAATCAACAGATTTTTTTCATTGCAATTACTCATAGTACACTGTTTTCTACGTTACTTCTTTTAAAAATGAAAACAACTTAGAGATAGAGAGTTTGTTTTAATATTCCTTACTCCTGCTGTTATAATCGAATCTACAACCTTTGGCTCAATGCACACAAGTCTCATCTCATCCAAAGTTTTGATTTTCCCAAGCCATTACTATGTAAATGATGAGCTGAATTAAATGAAATGTTCATTTGCTTTATTTATGACTACTGAAGTAAAAGAGATTATAGCAGTGTTAATTATTATTAGATTGCAAATTAATTATTAGCTCACAATTGAATTGGGAATAATGGAAGCTATTCAGCCCAATTATCAACACCAGTTGTACCTTGATATTGGAAGAAGTTTTTGTAAGGATTTTGTGTCTGCTATATTTATTTGAGCATCTATTTTATCCACTGAGAACTTCCTGGTAACCTTTTCTGAATTTCTCTTATGGCCATTTCTTACTTGCATATTTTTTAACCTCAAGAAGTTGAATTGGCTTTCTCTTGCAGTCAATTATTTGATGTACTTTTATGATACATGTTACTAGGAATCAAACTGCTAATTCTTTCTGCCTGCCCTGACATGCAAAAGACTTCCGTTGATCTCTGTGACACAAAGAAGAGGCTGTTTCTGAGGTATATTCTACTGTTTGATGATAGGTTTAGATTGTTATTCTATTTTTAGCTGGCCTCATGTTGTACAGACTTTGGTTGCTTTCCTGCCCAATTTATAGGCCGAATAGTGGAATTTGTGAGCAAAGAGAACATTGGTGTTCAACAGTTTTACATGGAAGCAACTCCCAGCGTTGTGAGGATACGCTAGGAGTCCATGGATTTGTCACTCAGCACTGTCATTGCACTCCGCTGTTCTTTGGTGGGATCGGGTGTTGCTGATAATTATGGACAATGGCAACATATGGACAATGGGATTTCTCAGGCTGAAGAATAAGGAGGCCAAATCATATAATTAATACCATAAGATGTAGGAGCAGAATTAGGCCATTTGGCCCATCGAGTCTGCTCCACTACTTCATCATGGCTGGTCCATTTTTCTTCTCAACCCCAATCTCTTGCCTTCCCCCCCCCACCTCCTCCACTGTATCCTTTCATGCCCTAACTAAACAGGAATCTATCGACCTTTGCCTTAAATATACATAAAAACCTGGTTTCCATGGCTGCCTGTGGCAAAGAATTCCACAGACTCACCACTCTATGGCTAAAGAAATTCCTCTTCATCTCTGTTCTAAAAGGACACCCCTCTATTCTAAAGTTGTGTCCTCTGTTCTTAGACTCTCACCATAAGAACATCCTCTACACATCCAATCTATCAAGAACTTTTACCATTGAAAAAGATTCAATGAGCCATTTAGTAGGTTTCAATGAGGTCACCCCTCATTCTTCTGAATTCCAATGAATACAGGCCCAGAGCCATCAAACACTCTTCATATGACAAGCCATTCAATCCTGGAATCATTTTGGTGAACCTCCTTCGAGCATTCTCTAGATTCACCACATCCTTTCCAAAATGAGGAGTCCAAACCTGCTCACACTACTCCAAGTGAGGCCTCACCAGTGATTTATAAAGTCTCAACATTACATCCTTGCTTTTATATTCTAGTCCTCTTGAAATGAAGGCTAACATTGCATTTGCCTTCCTCAGCACAGACTCAACCTGCAAATTACCCTTTAGGGAATCCTGCACAAGGGCTCCCAAGTCCCTTTGTGTCCCTGTTTATTATATTTTCTCTCCATTTCAAAAATAGTTAACCCTTTCATTTTTTCATCCAAGTGCATGACCTTACACTTGCTGACACTGTATTCCATCTGCCATTTCTTTCCCCATTCTCCTAATCTAGGTCCCCCTGTAGCCTCTCTACTTCCTCAAATCTACCTGCCCCTCCACCTATCTTCATATGATCTGCAAGGTTTGTAAGAAAGCCATTAATTCCATCAACCAAATCATTGACATATAACGTAAAAAGAATCAGTCCCGCCACAGACCCCTGTGGAACACCATAGTCACAGGAAGCCAGTCAGAAAAGCTCCCTTGATTCCCACTCTTTGCCTCCTGCAAATCAGCCACTGCTTTATCCATGTTTGAATCTTTCCTGCAGTACCATGGCCTCATGTGTGGCACCTTGTCAAATGCCTTCTGAAAATGTAAGTACACGACATCAGTCGATTCTCCTTCGTCTATCCTGAAGATAAATCCAAGGAAGGCGACGGGCCCAGATGGCGTCCCAGGACGGGTTGTCCGGGCTTGTGCAAGTGAGCTAGCCGGAGTGTTTGCTGACATCTTCAACTGCTCCTTGCTTCAGTCTAAGATCCCCTCGTGTTTTAAGAAGGCAACGATAATCCCAGTGCCGAAGAAGAGCAAGGTGGCATGTCTGAATGACTAGCAACCTGTGGCTCTGACATCAATTGCTATGAAGTGCTTCGAGAGATTGGTTATGGCACATATCAACCATAACCTACCGGTCAACCTTGACGTTTTGCAATTCGCCTACAGGAGCAACAAGTCAACGTCAGTTGCCATCTCTCTGGCCCTACATTCCTTCTTAGAACACCTGGAGAATAAAGATGCATAAGTAAGGCTCCTTTCCATTGACTACAACTCTGTCTTTAATACCATCATTCAAAATAAACTGTGAATCTACCTTCAGACCTTTCATTTTCCCAAAAGCCTTCTCTCTAGTTATGGTAACTTCACACACTTCATGCCTCCTGATACCTGCAACTTCCACTATACTGCTATTATCCTTCACAGTGAAGACTGACACAAAATACTTATTCAGTTTGGCTGCCATTTTGTTGTCTCCCATTACTACCTCTCCAGCGTCATTTTCCTGTGGTCCAATATCCACTCTTACCTTTGTTTTACACAATGTATCTGAAGAATCTTTTGGAATCCTCTTTAATATTATTGGCTAGCTTACTTTTGTATTCCATTTCTACTTCTTATTGATTTTTTTAGTTGCTTTCTGTTGGTTTTTAAAAGCTTCCCCATCCTCTAATTTTCCACTAATTTTTTTCTCTATTATACGGCCTCACTTTGGCTTTTATGTTGGCATCGACTTCTCTTGTTAGCCCACAGTTGTGCTAGCTTTCCTTTAGAATACTTCTTCCTCTTTGAGATGTATATATCCTATGCCTTCTGAATTACTTCCAGAAATTCCAGCCATTACTGCTCTGCTGTCATCCCTGCCGGTATTCTTTTCCAATCAATTCTGCCTAAATCCATTCTCATGCCTCTGTAACTCCCTTTACACCATTGTAATACTGATACTTCTGACTTTAGCTTCTCCTTCTCAAAATTCAGGGTGAATTCGATCACATTGTGATCACTTGCCCCCAAGGGCTTTTTTTTCACCTTAAGCTTGCTAATCAATTCTGGTTCATTGCACAACACCCAATTCAGAGTAGCTGATCCCCCAGTGGGCTCAGCCATGAGCTGCTCTAAAAAGCCATCACATTGGCACTCTAGAAATTCCACCTCTTGTAATCCAGCAGAAACCTGATTTTCCCAATCTACCCGCATACTTAAGTTCTCCATGACTATTGTAATGTTGCCTTTTTGGCATGCATTTTCTATCTTCTGTTGTAATTTGGGGGTCTGTGTACAACACCCATCAAGGTCTTTTTATTCTTGCCATTCCTCAGCTCTATCTGCAATGTTTCAACACCTTCCGACTCCATGTCACCACTTTCTAATGATTTGATTTCATTTTTTACCAGCAGAGCCATCCCACCTCCTCTGCCTTCCTGCCTATCCTTTCAATACAATGTGTATCTTTGGACATAAAGCTCCCAGGTATAATCTTTCAGCTATGATTCAGTGATGCCTATAACATCATACCTGCCAATATGCATCTGTGCTACATGTTCTTTTGCCTTATTCCGTATGCTGTGTGCGTTCAAAAACAACACCTTCAGTCCTGTATTCACCCTATTCGATTCTGTCCGCCTTTTACATTACAACTCATCCTGTTGACTGCAATTTTGCCCGGCCAACAGCCACTCATCACACAGATTGCCTCTGTCTGTAAACCATCTCTAGCCACCTTTCCTGCAATACTTCTTGCATGAAATATACACTGCTCAGAACACTAGTCACATCATGCTCAATTTTTGATTAACTTTGTCTGAGGTTTTACGATCTGCCTCCACAACCTCTCCACCAACTGTTTTGGCATTCTGGTTCCCATCCTGCTACAACTCTAGTTTAAACCCCACTGTGTAGCATTAACACTGCAAGGATATTAGATCTCCTGCCAGATCAGGTGCAAACCATCCCTTCTGTGCAGGTACCAGCTTCCCTGGAAGAGAGCCAAATGATCCAAAATTCTTATGCCCTTCCTCGTACACCACCTTAACCATGTATTAAACAGTATAATCTTCCTAGTTCTGGCCTCACTAGCAGGTGGTATGTGTAGCAATCCTGAAATCACAACCCTGATGGTCCTGCCCTTTAACTTAGCACCTACCTTCCTGAAGTTCCTATGCAGAACCTTTTCACTCGTCCTACCCATGTCACTGGTATCTACATGGACTATTTCTTCAGGCTGTTCACCCTCCCACTTAAGAATGCTGAGAATTCAATCCGGGATATCCTGGATCCTGGCACCCAGGAGGTTACATACCATCTGGGAATCTCATTTTCGCCCACAGAACCTCCTGTCCATTTCCCTAACTAATGATTCCCCTATCCCCACAGTGTGCCTCTTCTTTCCCCTTTCCTTCTATGTCACAGAGGCAGACTTGGTGCCAGAGATCCGACTACTGTGACTTTCCTCTGTTAGATCATCACCACCCCCCCCCCAACAGTATCCAAAGTGTTTTATCTGTTGTTGAGGGGGATGGCCACAGGGGTACTCTCTACTGACTCCTTAACCTCTTTCCCCTTCCTGACTGTCACCCAGTTTCCTGTGTCCTGCACCTTGGTTATAACTATTTCTCTATATGTCCTGTCTATCACGCCCTCAGCTTCCTGAATGATCTGGAGTTCATCCAGTTCCAGCTCCAACTCCTTAAAATGGTTTGTTGGAAGCTGCAGCTGGATGTAATTCTCACAGTCGTAGTCGTCAGGGACACTGGAGGTCTCCCTGCCTTCCCACATCCCACAAGAGGAGCATTGCACTATCCTGCCTGGCATCTCTACCTAGCTGAGCAGATATAAAAAAAGGGAAAATAAACTTGAGCTTTTCTTTCCTTTGCTTTCTCTGACTGAAGCCTCTCTTCACTGAAGCATCAAAGAGCTAAAGCCTCAAGATCACCACTCGGACTCTGTCCCCTCAAATGATGGCCTCTGCACTTGTCCTTGACTTCCTTTAATTTGCTGAGGCTAATCAATCCCAAACACTTATGGGTGCTGGTCAAAGCTCTATTACAACCTGCTCCTGCCTTTTATCCTTGAACAGTGGACCTGATTGAAGTCCCCTTCTCTCCAAACTTCTGATATCCGGACTGGTCGCTGGTCAAAGCTCATAAGTTACCTATAGCTGTTCACAATACTCCAAGTGAAGCCTCACCAGTGCTTTATAAAGCCTGATTATTACATTGCTCAGAAGCTTACTTTTATACTAAGAAATTCCCAGTGAATTACTTTGTTGTGCTTACTTGGTGAGAAATTTGCATTTGTCTTTAAAAAGATTAAATTACAATCACACAGACCCCTGTGGAACACCACTCATCATCAGCAGCCAGTCAGAAAAGGCTCACTTTATTCCCACTCTTTGCTTCCTGGCAATCAGCCACTGTTTTTATCCATGTTAGAATCTTTCCTGTAATACCATGGGCTCATAGTTTGTAAAGCAGCCTCATGTGTGGCACCTTGTCAAATGCCTTCTGAAAATCCAAGTACACAAAATCAACCAATTCTCCTTTGTCTATCCTGTTTGTTATTTCTTCAAAGAATTCCAGCAGATTTGTCAAGCAAGATTTTCCTTTGAGGAAACCATGCTGAATATAACTTAATTTATCATGTGCCTCCAAGTACCCGGAGACCTCATCCTTAATAATCGACTCCAACATCTTCCCAACAACTGAGGCTAGACTAACTGGGCTGTAGTTTTCTTTCTTCTGCCTCTCTTCCTTCTTGAAGAGTAGAGTGACATTTGCAATTTTCCAATCTTCCAGAACCATTTCAGAATCTAATGATTCTTGAAAGATCATTATTAATGCCTCCACAATGTCTTCAGCCAACACTTTCAGAACCCTGGAGTGTACAGCATCTGGTCCAGGTGAGTTATCTACCTTCAGACTTTACAGTTTCCCAAGAACCTTCTCTCTAGTTGTGGTAAATTCACACACTTCATGAACTCTGACACCTGGAAATTCCACCATACTGCTAGTGTCTACCATGGTGAAGACTGATGCAAAATACTTACTCGGTTTGTCCACTATTTCGTTGTTGCCCACTACTCCCTCTCTAGCATTGTTTTCCAGTAGTCCGATGTCCACTCTCTCCTCACTTTTGCACTTTATGTATCTGAAGAAACTTTTGGTATCCTTTTTAATATAATTGGCTAGCTTACTTTTGTTTTCTATCTTTACCTTCTTAATAACTTTTTTGGTTGTCTTCTGCTGCTATTTAAAAGCTTTCAAATCCTCTAACTCCCCACTAATTTTTGCTCTATTATTTGCCATCTCTTTGGCTTTTATGTTGGCTTTGACTTCCCTTGTCAGCCACGGTCATGTCATCTTTCCTTTAGAATACTTTTTCCTCTTTGGGATGTATAAGTCTTGTGCCTTCCTAATTGCTTCCAGAAATTCTAACCATTGCTGCTCTGCAGTCATCCCTGCCAGTGTTCTTTTCCAATCAAGTCTGGCGAACTCCTCTCTCACGCTTCTGTAATTCCCTTTACTCCACTGTAATACTGATAGATCTGACCCTGGCTTCTCCTTCTCAAATTTCAGGGTGAATTCAATCAATATGTTCACTTGTCCCTCTGGGTTCTTTTACCTTAAGCTCTCTAATCAATTTCAGTTCATTGCACAACACCCAGACCAGAATAGCTGATCCCCTAGTGGGCCCAACTATCAGCTGCTCTAAAAAGGACATCAGTAGGCATTCTAGAAATTTTTCCTCCTGTCATGCAGCACCAACCTGATTTTCCCAATCTACCTGCATATTAAAATCCCCCATGACTACTGTAACATTGCCCTTTTGGTATACATTTTCTATCTCCGATCGTAATTTGTAGACCTCATTCTTACTACTGTTCGAAGGTCTGTATACAACTCTTATCATGGTCTTTTTACCCTTGTAATTCCTTACCTCTATCCACAATGATTCAATACCTTCTTAACCTATGTCACCTCTTTCTAATGATTTGATTTTATTTTTTACCAACAGAACAATGCCACCTTTCTGCCTTCCTGCCTGTCCTTTCGATACAATCTGTATCTTTGGACATTAAGCTCCCAACTGTAATCTTTCAGCCATGATTCAATGATGCCTATAACATCAACCCTGCTAATCTGCAACTGTGCTGCAAGTTCATCTAACTTATTCTGCACGCTGTACAAATTCAAATATAACACCTTTAGTTCTGTATTATCTATTTCAATTTTGTCCAGCTTTTACATTGTAACTCATCCTGTTGACTGCGATTTTGCCCTCTCAGCAGCCTATCCTCACTACACATTACCTCTGATTGTAAACCATCTACCTCACCTTCAGCACTATTATCTGCCTTCCTGCCGATACTTCTTGCATTGAAATACAGGCAGCTCAGAACACTAGTTTCATCATGCTCAACCTTTTGATTCCTAACTTTGTCTGAGGTCTTACCAACATCTGCTTCCACAACCTCTCCATTAACTGTTCTGGCATTCTGATTCACTCTTGGCGAGTAAGGTAAAGGAAAACCCCAAGGCATTCTTCAATTATGTGAAGAACAAAAGGATGACAGGAGTGAAGGTAGGACCGATTAGAGATCAAGGTGGGAAGATGTGCCTGGAGGCTGTGGAAGTGAGCGAGGTCCTCAATGAATACTTCTGTTCGGTATTCACCAATAAGAGGGAACTTGATGATGGTGAGGACAATATGAGTGAGGTTGATGTTCTGGAGCATGTTGATATTAAAGGAGAGGAGGTGTTGGACTTGTTAAAATACATTAGGATGGATAAGTACCCGGGGCCTGACGGAATATTCCCCAGACTGCTCCATGAGGTGAGGGAAGAGATTGCTGAGCCTCTGGCAAGGATCTTTATGTCCTCGTTGTCCACGGGCATGGTACCGGAGGATCGGAGGGAGGCGAATGTTGTCCCCCTGTTCAAAAAAGGTAGTAGGGATAGTCCGGGTAATTATAGACCAGTGAGCCTTCTTTCTGTGGTGGGAAAGCTGTTGGAAAAGATTCTTAGAGATAGGATCTATGGGCATTTAGAGAATCATGGTCTGATCAGGGACAATCAGCATGGCTTTGTGAAGGGCAGATCGTGTCTAACAAGCCTGATAGAGTTCTTTGAGAAGGTGACCAGGCATATAGATGAGGGTAGTGCAGTGGATGTGATCTATATGGATTTTAGTAAGGCATTTGACAAGGTTCCACATGGTAAGGTTATTCAGAAGGTCAGAAGGCATGGGATCCAGGGAAGTTTGGCCAGGTGGATTCAGAATTAGCTTGCCTGCAGAAGGCAGAGGGTCGTGGTGGAGGGAGTACTTTCAGATTGGAGGATTGTGACTAGTGGTGTCTCACAAGGATCTGTTCTGGGACCTCTACTTTTCATGATTTTTATTCGCGACCTAGATGTAGGGGTAGAGGGGTGGGTTGGCAAGTTTGCAGACGACACAAGGGTTGGTGGTGTTGTAGATAGTGTAGAGGATTGTCAAAGATTGCAGAGAGACATTGATAGGATGCAGAAATGGGCTGAGAAGTGGCAGATGGAATTCAACCTGGAGAAGTGTGAGGTAGTACACTTTGGAAGGACAAACTCCAAGGCAGAGTACAAAGTAAATGGCAGGATACTTGGTAGTGTGGAAGAGCAGAGGGGTCTGGGGGTACATGTTCACAGATCCCTGAAAGTTGCCTCACAGGTAGATAGGGTAGTTAAGAAAGCTTATGGTGTGTTAGCTTTCATAAGTCCGTAAGTCGAGGGATAGAGTTTAAGAGTTGCGATGTAATGATGCAGCTCTATAAAACTCTGGTTAGGCCACAGTTGGAGTACTGTGTCCAGTTCTGGTCGCCTCACTATAGGAAGGATGTGGAAGCATTGGAAAGGGTACAGAGGAGATTTACCAGGATGCTGCCTGGTTTCGAGAGTATACATTATGATCAGAGATTAAGGGAGCTAGGGTTTTACTCTTTGGAGAGAAGGAGGATAAGAGGAGACATGATAGCGGTGTACAAGATAATAAGAGGAATAGATGGAGTGGATAGCCAGTGCCTCTTTCCCAGGGCACCACTGCTCAATACAAGAGGACATGGCTTTAAGGTAAGGGGTGGGAAGTTCAAGGGGAATATTAGAGGAAGGATGTTCACTCAGAGAGTGGTTGGTGCATGGAATGCACTGCCTGAGTCAGTGGTGGAGGCAGATACACTAGTGAAGTTTAAGAGACTACTAGATAGTTATATGGAGGAATTTAAGGTGGGGGGTTATATGGGAGTCAGGGTTTATGGGTCTGCACAACATTATGGGTCGAAGGGCCTGTAATGTGCTGTACTATTCTACGTTCTATTCCCATCCCCCTACAACTCTCGTTTAAACCTAACCATGCAGCATTAATAAACCTTTCCATTTGGATATTAGTCCCTCTCCAGTTCGGGTGCAAACTGTACCCTCTGTTCTGGTCCCACCTTCTCTGGAAGAGAGCCCAATGATACCAAAATCTTATGGACTCGCTCCTACACCACCTTAGCTACGTATTAAACTGTATAATCTTCCTAGTTCTGGCCTCACTAGCAGGTGGCATGTGTAACAATCCTGAGATCAAAACGCTAGATATCCTGCCCTTTAACTTATCACCTAACTCGAGAGGGCACAGTTTTAAGGTGCTTTGAAGCAGGCACAGAGAAGATGTTAGGGGTAAGTTTTTTACGCAGAGAATGGTGAGTGTGTGGAATGGCCTGCCAGCGACACTGGCGGAGGCGGATACAATAGGGTCTTTTAAGAGACTCCTGGGTAGGTACATGGAGCTTAGAAAAATAGAGGGCTATGGGTAACCCTAGGTTATTTCTATAGTAAGTACATGTTCGGCACAGCATTGTGAGCCAAAGGGCTTGTATTGTGCTGTAGGTTTTCTGTGTTTCTATATTCCTAACTCCCTGAACTCCCTATGCAGAACCTTGTCAGTTGTCCTACCAATGTCATTGGTATCTACACTGAGCATGACTTCTGGCTGTTCATCCCCCCACTTAAGAATGCTGAGGACTTGATACCAGACCCTGGCACCCTAAAAGCAACATACCATCTGGGAATTTCGTTCTTGACCACAGAACCTTCTGTCCATTCCATAACTAATGAATCCCCTATCACCACAGTGTACTTTTTTCTTCCCTCTTCCCTTCTGAGTCACAGAACCAGACTCAGTGCCAGAGACCCAATCACTGTGACTTTTTTCTGTTTGCTCATGCCCCCAACTGACAGTATCCTAAGTGATATACATTTTGTTGAGGGGGATGACCACAGGGTTACTCTGCACTGGCTCCTTATACCCTTTCCTCTTCTTGACCATCATCCAGTTCCCTGTGTCCTGCATCTTGGGTGTAACTACCTCTCTATATGTTCTGTCTATCACCCCCTCAGCCTCCCGAATGATCCAGAGTTCATCCAGTTCCAGCTCCAGCTCCATAATGTGGATTGCTGGAGGCTGCAGCTGGATACACTTCTTGCAGTTGTAGTCATCAGGGACACTGGAGGTCTCCCTGCCTTCTCACATCCTGCAAGAGAAGCATTCAACTATGCTGCCTGACATCTCTACTGTCCTAGCTGAGCAGGTATAAAGAAGGAAAGGAGAAAAGACTTAACCCAGAGCTTTTCTTTTCTTTGCTTTCTCTGACTGAAGCCTCTCTTCACAGAAGCCTTGATGATCTGAAGCTTCAACATCACCACTCTGATTCTGCCCACTCAGATAATGGCCTCTGCTTTTGCCCCTGCCTTCCTTTAATTTGCTCTTGGTAACCAATCTCAAACGCCGATTGGTCATTGGTCAAAGCTCTTTCTCGCTGTACCGATCTGCTGCCACCTTTTGTCCGCGGGCCGTGGACCTGATCGAAGTCCCCTCCTCACAATACTTCAGATGTCCGGATTGGCCGCTGTCAAAGCTCTCTATATTAAAAGTTAATACTTTAAATGATTGGTTTCATATACTTTAAAATTATTTCCGGCAATTTTAGTAATCAATTAAGTGTATCTGAATGCCAGATAATGATTTGACTCATTAATTTCTTTGCTCATGCCATATTTTCCACTTTCCCAATTTGTTACCTGTGGATTAGTATTGGTTTATTATTATCACATGTACTAAGACGCAGTGAAAAACTTGTCTTGCCTACTGTTTGTACAGATCAAATCATTAGATGAGGCACTGAGCTAAAATAGGTAAAGCAATAAAAACATAGAATAAAGTGTAAAAGTTATCAAAAAAGTGCAGTGCAGGTAAATGATAAAATACAAGATCATAACAAGGTAAGTTGTGAGGTCGAGTCATCTGATCTCATAAGTGGTGCATTCAAGAGTATTAATGCAGTGTAATGAACCATCCTAGAGCACAGTGATGCATGATTTCAGGCTTCTGCCTGATGGGAGCGGGGAGAAGAGACAATGTCAATGTGGATGGGGTTTTTGATTATGCTGGCTGCTTTTCTGAGGCAGCATGAAGTACAGACAGAAGCATAGAATTTATATATCTGATCTGCATTGAGTTTTTGAATCCAGTGTAGATTAATTATATTTAATTGATATAAATTAGTCCTGATACAAATCCTTCAAGAGCCTTGTATTCTTACAAACTGCATTTTCCATCAGTAATCTATTATATTTATGCCTTTAATTTTAAGTTGTAAAGCTTTGCAAAAGAACCTTGTCAAAATCCTGTTGGAAGAATAGGGATAAGAGTGAGTTTGAAACAGACAGTTGCATTATGTGACCGACCGGTTATACAGGCTTGCTTTACTGAAAGAACGTAGATCTCTATGCAAATGGGTTTAATTGAAGGATCACACCCAAGTTAACGAAATTCTGTTCTTTAAAATTTGAAATTAGTAAAGGAAAAGGATAGAATGGAATTGCCTACTTTATGCTTTTCTGAAAAGTAGATACTTCTTTTGACTGTTTGCATTCTCTTTGGCATTTCATGTGACTGCTCTTCACAGTGGAATAATAGCTAGATTTCTTCTCATGCTCAGACAAACAGAGACGTCTGAGGAAAGCAGATGGTTGCACTCAGTGGCCACTTTATTAGGTACACCTGTATGATAATGCAAATATCTAATCAGCCAATCCTGTTGCAACAACTCAATGCCTAAGAGCATGCAGACATGGTCAAAAGGTTCAGTCGTTGTACAGACCAAACATCAGAAATGTGATCTAAGTGACTTTGATCATGGAATGATTGCTGTCGCCAGGCAGGTTGGGTTGAGTATTTCTGAAACTGCCGATCTCCTGGGATTTTCATGCACAATAGTCTCTGAGCTTACAGGGAATAATGCAACAAACAAAAAGCATCCAGTGAGTGACAGTTCTGTGGGCAAAGCACCTTGTTAATGAGAGAGGTCAGAGGAGAACAACCAGACTGGTTCAAGCTGACAGGAAGGTGACAGTGTCTCAAATAACCACGCATTACAACAGTGGTGTGCAGAAGAGCATCTCTGAATGCACAACACGTCAAACCTTGAAGAGGATGGGCTGCAGCAGCAGACGACCCCGGACATACACTCAGTGGACACTTCAGTGGCCACTGAGTTTACATGCTGGTACATTAAACCTCCTCCTCTGTTAATGTTTGAGATGTTTAGTTTATTTTCATCTATTGTTTGTTTAAAATATATCATGTTAGTAATTTTAAATTTGTCCATCACAGGCATGCATAAACATTTCAATAATCTCTGAGGAAGGCATGAGCACATTCCAAAGATGGGACATTAGCAGCACACTATTCAAGCCCTGGCTCATAGGATTCCTCTCAAATGTGGAGGGGCAGCTTGACTGATTCTCTTACATTTGAAGAAAGTAAATGCAGGCTGTGAGTTTAAGCATTTGTCTGAGTCTAGTTAGTTGTGAATCTTCTTCAGTTTCTCTTAGTGTTCTAGAATAAATTCCATCTATCGTAGCCTAACAAACATTTCTACGGTTCTCACCTCTTCCCTCCCTTACCTTCTTATTTTGGTACTGAAACCATGAATGCAACTGGCCTCTTCTACTGCCATGATGAGGCTAAACTCAGGTTGGAGGAGCAACACCTCACATACCGTCTAGGTAGCCTCCAGCCCCTTGGTATGAGCATTGAATTCTCCAACTTCAGGTAATTCCCTTCCTCTCCCTTCCCCCATCCCTGTTTCACTCTGCCCCGTCCCCCAGCTGCCTATCATCTCCCTCATGGTTCTGCCTCCTTCTACTACCCATTGTGCTTCCCCTTATTCCTTCTTCACCTTTCCTGCCTATCACCTCCCTGCTTCCCCTTCCCCACCCCTTTATCTTTCTTCTTACTGGTTTTTCACCTGGCACCTACCAGCCTTCTTCTTCCCACCCTCTCACTACCTTCTTTATAGGGCTTCTGCCCCTTCCTTCTACAGTTCTGATGAAGGATTCCGGCCCGAAACGTTGACTTATCGTTTTCATGGATGCTGCCCAACCTGCTGAGTTCCTCCAGCGTGTTGTGAGTGATGCATGATATAAATCAACCCATTTGGTCGCAACACAACTTGGTATGGCAGCTACTGGGCCTAAAACTTCAAGAAGCTGCGGGAAATGTGAACGCAGCTCAGTCCATCATGAAACCAGCCTCGGTTCAATGGGGTCTCTGCGCTTGCTGCCTCAGAAAACCAACCTGCAGGTCTCCTACCCCAGGTGTTCTCTCTACCCACTCTACCCCACCCGCATTGCATTGGGTAGAAGATGCAAAAGCTGGAAAACACATGCAAGGACAGCCTTTACCATGCTCCTATAAGATTCTTGAGCAGACCTAATGTACAATAAAACTTTAGCTCTTCACCTCACAATCTACCTCATCATGGCCTTTGTAGCTTATTGTCTACCTGCATTGTATATCTTCTGTAACTGTAGCACCATATTCTGCATTTTCCCTGTACCATCTTCATATACCTACCTTCTGCATGCAAAACCATTTCACCATATCTTGGTACACGTGACAATAATAATCAAATTCCAACGTATCTTGACAAACATCTCAGCACAAGTTAGTGGTGTGGTCCAGTCAGTGATCCAAAGAGGCCGAAACTTTAAGGAGGCAAGTTCAATATGGGTTATGAGGAAGTCATTAATATTTAAAAGACATTTTACAAAACCTGGGGATTCTGGAGGAACAAACATAGCCAAAAGGCAATTGTTTTCCTTAACTCTTTCTGCTTTCAAGAAACACAGTGTTTTCAAAGCTCAAAGTAAATTTATTATCAAAATACATATATGTCACCTCATATTATCCTGAGATTTATTTTCTTGCAGGTACTGACAGTAAATACAAAGGCACACAATAGAATCAATGAAACACCAGACCACAAAGGCAGACAAAGAACCAATGTGCAAAAGACAACAAACTGTACAAATACAAAAAGACAAAAAAGCCAACATATTAATAATAAATAAGCAATAAATATGAGAACATACATTGTAGAGTCCTTGAAAGGAGTCTACAGATTGTGGAATCAGTTCAGCGAAGGGATGAGTGAAGAAGAGTGAAGTTACCCCATCTGGTTCAGGAGCCTGATGGTTGAGGGGGAGTAACTTCCTGACCCTGGTGGTGTGGGACCTGAGGCTCCTGTACCTTTCTTCTGATGGCAGCTGTGAGAAGAGAGTATGCCCTGGATGGTGGGGGTCCTTGATGATGGATGATGCTTTCCTGAGATGACGCTCATTGTAGATGTAGTCAATGGTGGAGAGCACCTTGTCTATGATGGACTAGGCTGTATCGACCGCTTTTTGTAGGATTTTCCCTTTTGTAGGTGTTTCTATACCTGGCTGTGATACAACCAGTCTGTTCACTCTTCACTGTACAACTATAGTATTTTGCCAGAGTTTTAGATGACATGTTGAACCTTTGCAAACTTCTAAGAAAGTAGAGGTGCTGCCATGCCTTCCTTATAATGGCAGTTATGTGCAGAACCCAGGACAGCTCTTCTGAAATGATAACACCTAGGAATTTAAAGTTGCTGACCCTCTCTGTAGTGCATTTAGTATTTCAGTAATATCGTAAATATATTGTTTGAGTGAGCATTCTTTGTTTACATAATTCATTTTGGGTTATGTGTAAGAAGTATGTGAATGGCATACAGCATTATGACACCACGTCATATGTGAATGCCTCACTGAAAGAAAGGAAACAAATAACTAAATAGACAAGTATCCTGGCTCCAGTATTGTTCTATTGATTAATTTCTGGAGTGAGGAAACATAACACTCTTCACCTCTGATCCCCATGAGGATTGGCTTATCGACCTCCCGTTTCCAACAGCAATGGTCAATAATCAGCTCTTGGGTCTTGCTGACATTGAGTGAGAGGTTGTTGTTGTGGCACCACTTAGTCAGATTTTCAATCCCCCTCCTTTCGTCACCACCATCGATTTGGCCAACAACAGTCATGTCATCAACAAGCTTAAGTATAGCATTACAAACATGAGCAAATCTGCAGATGCTGGAGGATCTCAGCAGGAGAGGCAGCATCTGTGGAAACAATTGATGTTTTGGGCCAAAATCCTTCATCAGGATTGGAAAGGAAGGGGAGAGGCCAGAATAAGAAATCAGAATAAGAATAAATATGGCATTGGAGCTGTGCTTAGCCTCACAGTCATGTATAAGGTCAAGCAGACAGTCTTGTACACTGGTGTTGATGGTGATTGTGGAGATTGACTGCTTTTAGAGGTGGGAACACACTACACTTGGTTTATACCAAAATACCTGATACACACAAACTTACTCCTCCTCCCCACATTGGGTTCTCTGACCACTTATCTGTTATGCTAATTACTGAATATCCAAACTCAGCATTACAGGACTGTTTGAAAACACAGACTAGAATATATTGAGGGAGGTGGCTACCTACGGTACGACCATCACTTTAACATCATCGAATATGTGAGGTCTGTGACTGGCTACGTACAGAAGAGCAATAAGAACATTACTGTTATTAAACACATCTATGTGAGGGCAAATCAGAGGCCATAGTGGACAGCAGAGGTCTGAGCATAGCTCAGAGATAAAGATGCTGCCTTCAGATCGGGGGATAAGATAGCTCAGGTTAGCAAATCCCATCAGCATTTTCATGCCATCAACAAGGCAAAACATGATGATTTACAGAGATCATATTGTCATTTCTGTGACACCAGAGATAGGAGGTGCATGTGGCAGAGCATTCAGACCATAATGGACCACAAGTCCACCCTACACTTCAGCAGTAGTGACACTTCTCTTCCTGATAGGCTGAATGTTTTTTACACCTGGTTTGCAAAATGATGTGCTGTTGAAGAAGACTTCCCTTCCCCTTGAGGAGTAGGTAGTCTCTCTGGCTGCAGCTGATGTGAAGGAGACCCTACTCAAGGTAAACATCATTACTACTCAGCCTTGTCTCATGGACAACAGATAGCAAATTTGAAGATGATCTACTGTAACTTTGTAATATCTAAAGCTGAAGGGTTGGCATTTTCAAAAACAATTTTGCAGTTCTCAAAAACCAGGAGAAACAACAAAGATAATCAGTAACACAGGAACACCAGACCTTCAGTATTTGAGCTAAGGTTGAATGAAAAGATTAAGACCAGTTATCCAGATTAGCTGAGACCAGTACAAGTAAAGAACTTTTAAGCTTGAAGATTACTGAACTGAATAATGATTGCTTGAGTGAAAAATGACTTTTCAGAATAATTCTTTGGCATTGAGCATCAGTGATCTTGTTTCTAAGTGCTTGTGGGAATGCGAGTCCACCATGAGAGCACTATAACCTTTGATGTTTAAACACAATTTACTTCTGTCACTGCTTTAAATCCTCTCCTGTGCCTTCAAAGGAACAAACAATGAGGTTCGTTGACCTAGGTAACACTATGATAGTTCTCTTTGCCCCTTTGTTTCACCTCACTACATAAAGGCTGAACTTTCAGACTGAACACGTTCTTGGCATTAAATTCCTCATTTCTGAAACAATGACACAACTCTATTTTGCTGGAATATTGACATATTTTACCAATGGAAATGAGGAAGGGAAGTTGGATGCTTTACACTTTGGAGAGATTAAGGGCAAAAGAGCTGGAAGTAAGTCTTATTAACGAGCTTGGAAAAGGCGTGAGTGAGAAAATAAACCTGGCATTCAAGGATTGAGTATCAGTCCTTGGGTTCCCTTGGTACCCAAGTGAATTGTAGTTATGTGATGGTGTTGAGTTCACTATCCACAAATCCCTAAATGCAAGAGGAGATTTTAAGCCCTATTGATATAGGTATCTATGGGTACCCTCATTATCGGGAGGTTGTACTGTATCAACCTACTCTTCAAAGACTAACTTACTTCCTTGTCTAGTGTTTTTGGCAAGGTCAGTAGCCAATACCCATTATTAGAGTAATGTGTTCTCCCTCCCTACCCTGGAGGAGATACTTCCTGCTAAGGAAGTAGTTTAAACATAGTTTATTTTATTTTTAATGATAAATGTTCAAATTTAGACAAATAGTTCTTAACACACATTTAATACTGAAAGGAATTCTGATTTATAAAAGATGTCAGAATTACAAATGATTTACAAACTACGAAAGATTTCCAAAGACAGGTACAATTCTTACAAACTAAAAGAGCATATCAACGAGTTGCCAATGAATGCAGCTTTAAATTCCTCATCATTTCAGAGGATCTGCCCTGGGTCCAGCATGCAAGTGCCATCATGAATAAAGCATGGCACCTCCTCTATTTCTGAGAAATTTGTGAAGATTCAGCATGTTACCTAAAAACTTTGACAAACTTCTATAGATGTGTGGTGGAGAGTATATTCACTGGTTGCATCATGGCTGGTGTGGAAATAATAACGCCCTTATATGGAAAAGCCTACAAAAAGAGGTGGATATGACCCAGTCCATCCTGAGTAAAGTCCTCCCCACCATTGAGCAGATCTACGCAGAGGGCATGTCGCAGGAGAGCAGCATCAATCATCAAAGAACCTCGCCATCCAGACCATGCTCTCTTCTCGCTGCTGCCATCAGGAAGAAGGTAGAGGAGCCTCAGGACCTTTGTCACCTGTTTCAGGAAGTTATTAACCCTTAACCATTAGACTCTTGAACCAGAGGGGATAGCTTCATTCAACTTCACTTGTTCCATCACAGAACCTTTTTCACAGCCTACCTACTTTCAAGGAGCCTTCATCTCATGTTCTTGCTATTCATTGCTTATCTATTAATCTATCTTTTGTATTTGCACATTGGTTCTTTGTCCATCCTATTGGATGTGGTCTTACATTGATTATATTGTGTTTCTTGTGTTTATTATGATTGCCTGCAAGAAAATGAATCTTGGAGTTGTATAGATGACATTTACGTGCTTTGATAATAAATTTACTTTACTTTGAATGAGCCATCTGTTGCAGAAACTGAATGTTGAGTAATGAATTCTAATTCTGAAAAAAGATCTAGTGCTTTCCCGCTAAATATGAAAAATAACCTCTTGTCGGGCTTCCAGCTGGGTACAGGTATCGATTTTAACTAATGTTTCAATGACATCTTTTGCCCTCTTCATCAGGGATGATGCCTGGCCAGACTAGTGCTATTTATACCTCTGACGTCCATCCCTCCTGATTGGTTAGTCCTCACCCAATCAGGTTTCCGTGGTCCCACCTTGTTTACAATCGATTCCAGTTGTTACTCAAAGTGAGACCTTTGCCTTTGTAAGAATTCTTTTCCTCTAGTTTTATTTCAATCTTTTTCTTCACCAGGCAGTCCCAAAAGCCACTGGCACGGTACTGTAGTTTTGTGCTGTCACAGTCAATCCTATGGTCATTGTGAATTCAATGTTCTGCTACCGCAGATTTCTCCGGGTAACCCAAACGGATACACCTCCTGTGCTCCTTGATGTGGGTTTCCACGGTGCCGATATACACTGCTCAGCATTCACAGGAATCCTATAAACGCCATCCTCCTGAGTCACAGGTCATCTTTGATCTGTATAAGCTGCGATTTGAACTTCTTTTCAGGATTGTGGATAGTATTAATCCGGTATTTCTTCAGGGTCTCTGACCATGTTTGATGTGCTATGTGACAAAGTCAGTCTGGTCTGCAACTTCCTTGAACTCAGCCACAATGGTACGAAAAACTTAACCAGTTTTGTCTGGTTTGATGCAGGCCAATTAGCCCAACCACATTGAACCATGGTGTTGTAAGACCTTACTGTTGTTTACAAGAAGCTGAGCAAGAAATACTGGTTGGAAGCTTAACTTGGTCACAAACAACCTTTGGAAAAGTCAAGCTGATGGGCTTGAAAGCTGAGGTCAGCAACAAACCTCTCGGGCCCTGGAAAGTGAATATCCATCACAGTTTGGTGGTCTAGTTAAGGGACACAGCCACCGGGGTACTCCCTATTCCCTGACTCTTCCCCTTCCCCCTTCTAACCATGACCCACTTGTCTGCTTCCCGTGGCCCCGGCGTGACCACCTGCCTGCAACTCCTCTCTATCACCTCCTCACTCTCCCTGACCAGGCGAATGTCATCGAGCAGCAGCTCCAGTTCCGTAACGCGGTCCCTTTTGTCCTAGACTTTCTCACTGTTGGAAACATTTCTTTCCAAGTCTATTCTGTCGAGGCTATCCATTATTGGGTAGATTTCAAAGAGATCCCCATCTCATTCTTCCAAACCTCAGTGAGTGCAGGCCCAGAGCCATCAGACACTCCTCATATGTTAACCTTTCATCCCGGGGTCAGTTTTTGTAAATCACCTTTGGACCCTCTCCAAAGCTAACCCATCTCTTAGAAGAGGGGCCCAAAACTGCTCGTAGTACTTCAAATATGGTTTGATCAAAGCCTCAATGTTACATCCTTGCTTTTGTTTTCTAGTCCTCTTGAAATCAATGCTATAATTGCATTTGCCTTACTTAGTACTGACTCAACCTGCATGCTAACCTTTAGGGAATCCTGCACTAGGATTCCCAAGTTGTTTTGCACCTCTGATCTCTGAAGTATTTCACTGTTCAGAAAATAGCCTACACCTTTACTCCGACTACTAAATTTGCTAAATAGTAAGGCTTCTTTAGCACCTTCCTGTCACTTTATAGCTTTTACACTGGCAGATTAGATTTAAATAATATGATCCAGTTATGAGCAAAGCATGAAAATTGATTCCTTAAGGAACTATATAAAAATTATGGTTGACTTAATTATTCAGTGGCCCTGGTGTTACATTGTGTCTATTACATTGATATAAACAGCAGCTTTTCATTTATAAAACAATTCCTGACTCATTTTAACTGATAGCATGGGAGAACTAGAAGTAGAATTTTATATTTTTTTGTGGCAATAGACGGATACATTTATCTGGATGTCACTGGTTCTTCAGGAATCTCTCAAAGCCAGAGGTGTCCGCAGCATTGCTTTGAGAGTTGTAGCAGATGAGAAAAGGACGCTGAATAACACTGAGGAAATTTCTTCTGTATTTCATTCATTACCATCGTGACATGTAAAATGTAGTTGGCATAAAATTACTATTCATCTACCTACTACCTTCTAGCATTCTTACCCAATATTTTTGGTTCCCTAATTCTTAGGCAGTTGCTATTTCCCATCATTTACACCCTGGGTTGCTATTCCATACTAATATCCATAGCTTGCCTGTTCACATTTTATACACACATTTGAGTAACTTCTTTACTATGTAGGTCTGAAAGTAGTGTCTGTTCTACAATGCCATGTCATCCTTTATGTCCTCTGAGAAGCCAGGGAATGACTGTCTACACAAGTGTGCTTGTATTTCTACATTATCACCATCATTTACAGTCCATTTCCACACCTGGCTTTGAACCATATTTTTACTAAAATTACTCGGATGATCAAATTCTCCAACTATTATGTTGCTAAGGTGCTGCTTGAGGATTCTTAAAGGCTCATTACAGCTGCTAATGACATCAGATTCCCTCAATCTAAATGGGAAACTGTTTGGGTGAACGGTGCCGCTCTGCCGAACTGATAAACCAGCTGAGAATGAACTGCTGGTGAGTGGAATGCTAAACTTCAGTATTTCCCCAGCATAAATGCTATGGAATGTACATGAGACGCTTCTGCCAGTGTAGACCTGGTGCAAGCAAAGTTTATTTTTTCTGCAATGATTACAAAGAAGGAAAAGTGTAGAAGGATTATAGTATGTGTTGGGATTTGACAATTTTTGTGCTGGTTAATTTGCTTCTCTATAGTTCCATTTTTGGAGTTTTTTAAAAAGCTTTTGATTCTTAGAAAGACCTTTTGAACCACCTCAGCTGAGTCTTGGAGTCGTACGTACAGGAACAGTCCCTTTGGCCCGTATCATTCTTGCTGAGCAGAATGGGTGTTTGCTTGTAACACATGGCCTCCTGCTTCCTGGACTCAATTCCCTGCTGATGAAGGCAAATGAGCCACTTGCAAGAAATTGCAGAGACTGTTGTGAATGCTCCTGCAAACTAGCCTTCCCTTCAATGACTGACTGCACTTCCCGCTTCGTTAGGAAAGCAGCTAATATAACCAATATCTTTCTCCTACCACAATTATCTCCCATCAGGCACAAGATATACAAGCAAGAGAGCACATACCATCAGGTTCAAGGACAGCTTCTATCCTGCTGTTGTCAAACTCTGCAATGGATTTCTCATCCTCTCGACGATGAAGTTTTGGACACTGATCTATTCATCTGTCTCATCGTGGTCCTGCACTTCACTTTGCAAACTGTAATGCAAAATTCTCCATTCTGTCTTTTCTTTCCTCTTATGCCATGAAGTATTCACATATGGCATGATCTGTCACGATGGCATGCAAACAAAAGCTTTTCACTGTATCTCGGTGCATATGACAATATTATAATAATACTTCCAGAGCTGAATGTGAAAGTAATGATTTTCATAAGTCACTCTGGAAGTTAGAGCATTTTCCAGAAGATTAGACTAGGCTGTTCTGAGGTGCATCTGTCATGGGCATTCTCTGCCCAGTTGACTTGCTTCCAGCCAAAAGATGGAATTCCCATTTGAGTGTGCTCAGTTAAAACAACATTACTTGCCCACAAATTATTCCATCCAGGCCTGGACAGACCCTCTGCCTAGGGACCTGATCCTACCTGTAAACCCGACTTGATGCAGCCCTGAGGCTGGAATGATTTGATACATTGAAAAATCCACAGTGGTGCATGACAGGAAGCCAAGTATGTGAGAGTCATTTGATAGGAGCGCTGATTTTGCTATGGTAGGCTTGCAGTGGAAGTTGGATTTTGCCATTTCTTTCCCTTCCCTTGGATTCCCATACTGACACCAGTGAGTTCAGCAGCTGACTAAGCTAGGGGAATACATTTTTGACTTCTTAAGGATCTTTCTGTGGGTTCTTTATGGAAAAAGTAACTGCAGAGCTTGTGGAGCTTTCCATGCTGCCTCTCCGACAATGCTGAGCAGGGACTTGTGTCTCAGAGAGAAGAGAAATGAGTCTTCAGCTCACTGAGTCTGTGCCAATCAACACCCATTTACACCCATCGCCATTTATCCTGTCCACACTCCCAGTTTCTACCTCAAACACCACAAATAATCTATCGTGGTCGGTTAAACCGAGCTGACTTTGAGATGTGGTGGAAATATGAATACCCAACAGATACCCATGTGGTCCCAGTGAGAATGATTTTATGTGAAGTTTGCCCAGAGGTCAGTGTTGAGCCTGGGTTATTGGATCGATGAGGCAGCAGCTGTACCAGATGCCACTATAGTTGAGCTTGAAGCCCAAACTTTTTAGATCTGTTTGTGGATACAGGAATTTGCACTTCTACTTCACTTTATATACATGATCAGTGATTTTCATAAGTAGAAAGTACCCAAAGAACCACAGCAAAATTTTAATCGTTTTCCTTGCTATATGCAACTCATTATAAGGACAGTAGTTTATTTTTTATAATCTGGCCAGAACAAAAACAGATCTATTGGGTAAAACAAGTTATTGAACATATTATATTTTGGATAGAACACTTGTTAATCCTGTTTGCAGAATTTTAAAAAAAATTAAATCTTTTTATGAATTATTATTGAAAATCGACAACAAAAATACATTAAAATAATCAAATCAATATATCAATATGTATAATAAGAGTCAAACTATTAACCAAGCTAAACAGTATATCAATAATAATAATTTTAAAATATCAAAATGTTAAAGCTTTTTTTAAATTTATCAATACTTTAAGGACATTAATTAAATATTATGAAACCATAGAAACCATAAAAACTACAGCACAGAAACAGGCCTTTTGGCCCATCTTGGCTGTACCGAACCACTTTCTGCCTAGTCCCACTGACCTGCACACGGACCATATTCCTCCATACACCTCCCATCCATGTATCTGTCCAATTTATTCTTAAATGCATTTACCACCTCGTCTGGCTGCTCATTCCATACTCCCACCACTCTCTGTGTGAAGAAGCCCCCCCACCAAATGTTCCCTTTAAACTTTCCCCCCCTCACCCTTAACCCATGTCCTCTGGTTTTTTTCTCCCCTTGCCTCAGTGGAAAAAGCCTGCTTGCATTCACTCTATCAATACCCATCATAATTTTATACACCTCTATCAAATCTCCCCTCACTCTTCTACGCTCCAGGGAATAAAGTCCTAACCTATTCAACCTTTCTCTGTAACTGAGTTTTTCAAGTCCCGGCAACATCCTTGTAAATCTTCTCTGCACTCTTTCAACCTTATTCATATCCTTCCTGTAATTTGGTGACCAAAACTGAACACAATATTCCAGATTCGGCCTCACCAATGCCTTATACAACCTCATCATAACATTCCAGCTCTTATACTCAATACTTTGATTAATAAAGGCCAATGTACCAAAAGGTCTCTTTATGACCCTATCTACCTGTGACGACACTTTTAGGGAATTTTGTATCTGTATTCCCAGATCCCTCTGTTCCACTGCACTCCTCAGTGCCTTACCATTAACCCTGTATGTTCTACCTTGGTTTGTCCTTCCAACATGCAATACCTCACACTTGTCTGTATTAAACTCCATCTGCCATTTTTCAGCCCATTTTTCCAGCTGGTCCAAGTCCCTCTGCAGGCTCTGAAAACCTTCCTCACAATCTACTACACCTCCAATCTTTGTATCATCAGCAAATTTGCTGATCCAATTTACCACATTATCTTCCAGATCATTGATACAGAAGACAAATAACAATGGACCCAGCACTGATCCCTGTGGCACACCACTAGTCACAGGCCTCCACTCGGAGAAGCAATTCTCTACTACCACTCTTTGGCTTCTTCCATTGAGCCAACGTCTAATCCAATTTACCACCTCTCCATGTATACCTAGCAACTGAATTTTCCTAACTAACCTCCCATGCGGGACCTTGTCAAAGGCCTTACTGAAGTCCATGTAGACAATATCCACTGCCTTCCCTTCATCCACTTTCCTGGTAACCTCCTCGAAAAACTCCAATAGATTGGTCAAACATGACCTACCACGCACAAAGCCATGTTGACTCTCCCTAATAAGTCCCTGTCTATCCAAATACTTGTAGATTCTGTCTCTTAGTACTCCCTCCAATAACTTACCTACTACTGACGTTAAACTTACTGGCCTATAATTTCCCGGATTACTTTTTGATCCTTTTTTAAACAACGGAACAACATGAGCCACTCTCCAATCCTCCGGCACCTCACCTGTAGACAGCGACATCTTAAATATTTCAGCCAGGGCCCCTGCAATTTCAACACTAGTCTCCTTCAAGGTCCGAGGGAACACCCTGTCAGGTCCCAGGGATTTATCCACTTTAATTTTCCTCAAGACAGCAAGGACCTCCTCCTTTTCGATCTGTACAGTTTCCATGATCTCACTACTTGTTTCCCTTAATTCCACAGACTTCATGCCAGTTTCCTTAGTAAATACAGACGCAAAAAACCTATTTAAGATCTCCCCCATTTCCTTTGGTTCTGCACATAGCTGACCACTCTGATCTTCAAGAGGACCAATTTTATCCCTTACAATCCTTTTGCTCTTAATATACCTGTAAAAGCTCTTTGGATTATCCTTCACTTTGACTGCCAAGGCAACCTCATGTCTTCTTTTAGCCCTCCTGATTTCTTTCTTAAGTATTTTCTTGCACTTCTTATACTCCTCAAGCACCGTATTTACTCCCTGCTTCCTATACATGTCATACAACTCCCTATTCTTCTTTATCCGAGTTGCAATATCCCTTGAGAACCAAGGTTCCTTATTTCTATTCACTTTGCCTTTAATCCCGACAGGAACATACAAATTCTGCACTCTCAAAATTTCTCCTTTGAAGGCTTCCCACCTACCGATCACATCCATGCCAGAGAACAACCTGTCCCAATCCACGCTTTTTAGATCCTTTCTCATTTCTTCAAATTTGGCCTTCTTCCAGTTAAGAACCTCAACCCTAGGACCAGATCTATCCTTGTCCATGATCAAGTTGAAACTAATGGTGTTATGATCACTGGAACCAAAATGCTCCCCTGCACAGACTTCTGTCACTTGCCCTAACTCGTTTCCTAACAGGAGATCCAATATTGCATCCCCTCTAGTTGGTCCCTCTATATATTGATTTAGAAAACTCTCCTGAACACATTTTACAAACTCTAAACCATCTACACCCCTAACAGTATGGGAGACCCAATCAATATATGGAAAATTAAAATCCCCTACCACCACAACTTTATGTTTCCTCATAATACAATCCCACTAATGTGGCCATACCTTTCCTGTTTCTCAGCTCCACCCATAAGGACTCAGTAGACAAGCCCTCTAATCTGTCCTGCCTGAGCACTACTGTAATATTTTCCCTAACAAGCAATGCTACTCCCCCACCTTTCATTCTTCTGCCTCGATCACATCTGAAACATCGGAACCCTGGAATATTAAGCTGCCAGTCCTGCCCCTCCTGTAGCCAAGTTTCACTAATTGCTATAACGTCATAATTCCACGTGTCAATCCACGCCCTCAACTCATCCGCCTTCCCCTCAATACTCCTAGCATTGAAATATATACACCTCAGAAGATTTTTACCACCACTCACAACCTTTCTATTAGCGGATTTGCTTGAACTTTTAACATAATTTATTTTCACCCCAGCCACACTGTCAGCTCTGGCACTCTGGTTCCCATCCCCCTGCAAATCTAGTTTAAAGCCTCCACAATAGCATTAACAAACCTCCTTGAAAGGATATTAGTCCCCCTGTAGTTCAAGTGTAACCCGTCTCTCTTGTACAGGTCCCACCTGCCCCAGAAGAGGTCCCAATGATCCTGAAATCTGAACCCTGTCCCCTACACCAGTTCCTCAGCCACTTGTTCATCCTCCAGAGCATCCTATTCCTACCCTCACTGGCATGTAGCACAGGTAGCAATCCTGAGATTACCACCCTCGAGGTCCTGCTTTTCAACTTCCTACCAAGCTCTCTATACTCACTCTCCAGGACCTCCTCACTCTTCCTTGCTATGTCATTGGTACTGGTGTGCACCACGACATCTGGCTGATCCCCCGCCCACTGATCCCCCTCCCACTTCAGAATGTCATGCAAGCGATCAGAGACATCCTTGACCCTGGCACCCGGGAGGCAACAAACCATCCTGGATTCTCTGTCACGACCACAGAACCTCCTATCTCCACCTCTAACTATCGAGTCCCCTATCACTACCGCTCTCCTCTTTTCCCCCTCCCTTCTGCACTGCAGAGCCAGACTCAGTGCCAGAGATCCGGCTACTGCAGCCTGTCCCAGGTAAGTCATCCCCCCCAACAGTATCCAATGCGGTATACTTGTTGTTGAGGGGAATGTCCACAGGGGAATAATGCTCTGCCTGCCCTTTCCTCTTCCCTCGCCTGACAGTGACCCAATTTCCTGTCCTCTGCTCCTTTGGTGTAACTACCTCCCTGTAGCTACTATCTATAATCTTCTCATTCTCCCGAATGATCCGCAGGTCATCCAGCTCCTGCTCCAGTTCCCTAACGCGGTTTATTAGGAGCTGCAGCTGGAATCACTACTTGCAGGTGTCGTTGTCAGGGACACCGGAGGGCTCCCTGACTTCCCACATCCTGCAAGAGGAGCATTCAAACATCCTGCCTGGCATTCTCTCTACGCTAGACAATCTGAATAAAAAACTTACTGGAACCTACCCTGGCCTCTGCCTGTTCTCGCCGAAGCCTGTTGAGCCAAAGCCGTCCCACTCTGACTCAGTCCACTCCGATGATGGCTGCTACAACGATGGCTGCTGTATATGGTGGTCTGCTTTTTAAACCTTGGCGTGCTACGTCACACGCCTGCGCAGTGCAGACCCTTCTCCCCGAGCAGTGTTTAAAAAAAAATTACTTTTTCTACCCGAATTCTTCCACTCTCTTCTTCAGCTGCTTGCTTCGACTGAAACAAGAACCGTTGAAATTTTCTCTTTTTAAACCTTGGTGCGCTACGTCACGCGCCTGCGCAGTGCAGACCCTTCTCCCCGAGCAGTGTTTAAAAAAAAAAGAAAATTAGAAAAAGATGTATCATGGTAATAAACTATCAAGAAGACATTAAAATGTCAATGACTTTATGATTTATTATTCTAGCAAACCTAGCATTTGTATAGTGAAATTCCAATGTCAAATGGGAGGAATGCTTTATGCATGTAAGAGTGATTAATGTTAATATACAATTGTCATGCTAACATTTGATGAATAAATTTAGAGTTTCCCCACATCTTTGCAAAGCTTTCCTTTCTCTTTATGAAACCCCTAATTTGTTAAAACCAAAGAGAGCATGGCAATTATAAAGAAGCCAGAAAAGAACTCAACAAGGGAATAGGAAAGCCAGGAGTGTCCATGAAAAGTCATTTACAAGTAGGATTAAATAAATGCACAAAAGCGTTCTATATATGTATCCAGAACAAGAGGTAGGGCCAGTTGAGTATAAAGGAGAAAATATGTACTTGGTGAGAGGGGATGTGGTGAGGTCCCAAATGAGTACTTTGTATCAGTATTTACAAAGGAGAAGGATATGGAAAATAGGGAGATCAATGTGGAACATGTTCATTTGCTAGGGCATTTCAAGATAGAGAAAGTGTTAGAGTGGGGTCTTTTAAAGAACATTAGTGTGGACACGTCCCTGGGGCCTAAGAATATTCATTATCCCAGGTTACTGAGAGAGTAAGAGATAAGTTTTCTGGGGTCTTGACCAATCTCCATGTCCTCTCTAGCCACAAGTGAGGTCCCAGTGGACTCTCAAGAGCTAATGTTGTTCCTTTATTCAAGAAGAGAAGTGGTGATAATCCTAGAACCTATTGGAACATTTGTGTCGTGCTTGTCTTACTTCGTGTGACGTGGGACAGAAGGCAGAGGGAGAAAGAAAAGTGGGGGGGGAACCCAGAGGATGGGCAAGCGGTATAGTGAGAGGGACAGAGGGAGAAAAAGGAGAGAAAGAAAAAGAATGTGTGTATATAAATAAATAACGGATCTCCTTTTTTTCCCTCTGTCCCTCTCACTATACCCCTTGCCCATCCTCTGGATTTCCCCCTCCCCCTTTTCTTTCTCCCTCTGCCTCCTGTCCCATGATCCTCTCGTATCCCCTTTTGCCTATCACCTGTCCAGCTCTTGGCTCTATCCCTCCCCCTCCTGTCTTCTCCTATCATTTTGGATCTCCCCGCCCCCTCCAACTTTCAAATCTCTTACTAGCTCTTCCTTCAGTTAGTCCTGACGAAGGCTCTCGGCCTGAAACGTTGACTGTATCTCTTCCTAGAGATGCTGCCTGGCCTGCTGCGTTCACCAGCAACTTTTATGTGTGTTGTTTGAAATTCCAGCATCTGCAGATTTCCTCGTGTTTGCACTTCTAGAGTTAAGTTTTGTTTATAAGAAAATAGCAATATATACAAAATATTTACATGAGTAAGCTCAATTCAAAACTCAAACGTTCTGTTTAGGTTCCAAATCTAAAATCTCAATGAAAATCAAATTACTTTTTAGTTAGAATCAGTGAGATTTATTAGAATAACCTTTATTGCTCCAACTTCTCTAAAAAGTTAGATCTAGTCTTATATCCTATTTAAAGGTTCACAGACTAAAATTTACTCCTCCAAGGGCTTCACCCTGAGGATTTCCGGTAGGTAGGGTAGCGATACTAACTACTAATTACATTCTAATTACATACTAACTACATTCTTACATCAGAATTCTGTTCATTGACTTTAATTCGGCATGCAATACTGTGATCCCCTCCAAGCTGATCGCCAAACTTCACCAGCTTGGTATTAGTTCATCCCTCTGCAATTGGACCTTGGACTTTCTGACTAACAGACCCCAATCAGTTAAGTTAGACAACTTCTCCTCTTCCACTCTCACCCTGAACACTGGAGTGCCTGAAGGCTGTGTGCTGAGCCTTTTTCTGTACTCCCTTTTCACCTATGACTGCGTTCCTGTACATGGTTCTAACTCCATAATCAAGTTCGCAGACGACACCACGGTGGTTGGCCTGATCAGAGGGGATGATGAGGTGTCCTACAGGGATGAGGTCCAGCACCTGGCCGCATGGTGTGCTGACAGCAACTTGGCCCTTAACACCCAGAAGACCAAGGAGACCTTTGTGGACTTCAGGCATGCTAGGAACCACACTCACATCCCCATTTACATCAACGGAGCTGTAGTGGAGTGTGTATCAAGCTTCAAATTCCTTGGTGTCCACATTTCTGAGGATCTCACCTGGTCTCTGAACTCCTCCATCCTGATCAAAAAGGCGCAACAGTGCCTTTATTTCCTGCTGAGCATCAAGAAAGCTCACCTCTGTCCCAGAATACTGGTGGACTGTACCATTGAGAGCATACTCACCAACTGCATCTCAGTGTGGTATGGCAATTGTCCCGTATTGGACCGCAAAGCACTCCAGAGTGTGGTGAAAACTGCTCAGCGGATTATCGGCTTCCAATTGCCCACCATTGAGAACATCTACCATAAACACTGCCTAGGCAGGGCGAAAAGCAGTATCAAGGATGCATCTCACCCTAACCATGGACATTTTACTCTCCTCCCATCTGGTAGACGCTACAAGAGCCTCCACTCCCACACCAGCAGGCACAGGAAGAGCTTCTTCCCTGAGGCTGTGACCCTGCTGAACCTCATATCACAGTGCTAAGCAGTATTGCATCTGTATTGTACTGTCTCAGTACTTTTATATTTGTGTGCTGTAGCACTTTTTATTCGCAGTTATTTTGTAAATAACACTATTCTTGGCATTTCTGGTCAGATGCTAACTGCATTTCATTGGCTTTGTATCTGTACTCGGCACAATGATAATAAAGTTGAATCTAATCTAATTCCACTTTTAGCAGTTTATACAGTAACTATAGTTAGTTCTGTAGTGTGCTGAGTTTCCGTCGCTTGTCCATGCCTGTGTCAGCCACTCCTCATTCTCGTACAGATACATTTTTTTGAAGTTCTCTTTTTAAAAAAATTTGGTAAACCTTATTTTCATCCCTCCACAGGTGGAACTTTCTAACATTACATCTCTGGGTTTAATTAACCTGGGTTACACTATAGACCAGTGAATCACACGTCAGTGTTAGCAACGTCATTGGAAAGGAATCTTAGGGATATAATTTATGAAAATTTGGAAAATAATGGCCCAAATAGGGCAAGTTTTGTCTTACCAACTTGACTGAGTTTTTTGAGGCAGTGATAAAGGTGCAAATGTGGATGTTGTCCATGTGGATTTTAATGAGGTGTGTAACAGATCCTTTTAGGAGGATGATCCAGAAAATTAAAATGGAGGGGATCCATGGTGAGTTAGTGGTTTGGATTTGGTTTGCCCATAGATGATATAGGATAGTGGTTAACTGGACATATTCTGGCTGAGATCTGTGACTAGTGGTGTTCTGCAGGGATTTATACTGATACCTCTGCTGCTTGCAATACATATATAAATGATCTGGATGAGAAGGTAGATAGGTGGGTTTGTAAGTTTGCAGATGATACAAAGATCGGTGGTGTTGTGGATAGAGCAGAAGACTAAACAAAGGATACAGTGGGATAGAAATCTGTTGCAGATATAGGTGGGAAAAAAATAATAACTTATTTATAGAGCACATTTCATACAGGGAGTGTACATCAAGGTGATTTACGATGGGATAAAATGCAAACATGAAAATAAAAGACAAAAAGATGTAAGTTAAAAGCAAAGATAGATAAATAGATTTTAAGCTGGCATTTAAAAGTGTCAACTGAGCCTGCATCCCTTATAGTTTTAGGTTTTGAATTCCACAATTTAGGACTGTAGCTCAAAAACACGGACCTGCCAATTATCCTTTGAGGGAGATTGTTTAAGTTTAAGAGACAGTTGGAAGAAGACTGAGCAGGATTATAAAATGAAAATGATTCTGTGAGGTACACCAGTCCATGACCCTTGGGAGCTTTAAAAACAAGGGAGAGAACTTTAAAATCAATTCTAAAAGATACAAGCAGCTAATGCAGCGTAGTTAGGATGGGAGTGATATATTCCCTCATCCTGGTTTAGTTAAAAGTCTCGCAATGGCATTCTGAATGCGTTGAAGTTTGTCAATAGATTGCTTTGGATGATCAGTAAATAGTGCTTTACAGCAGCGGTTCCCAACCACCGGGCCATGGACCGGTACTGAGCCGCAAAGTATGTGAAACTGGGCCATGAGAAATCAATATAATTTGGCGATATGAGTCAGCTGCACCTTTCCTCATTCCCTGTCACGCCCACTGTTGAGCTTGAATGCACGCAAAGTCATTAACCGCGCATCATCCATGTCAGCGCGGGAAGGAGATCAACTCCTCGAGCTTGCAAGTGACAGCGGGCTGAGAAGTATGTTTGACATAGCATCTCTGCCGGCATTCTGGATCAAAGTCAAGGCTAAATATCCTGAGGTAGCCACGAAAGCACTGAAAACGTTGTTTCCAACATATTTCTGCGAAGCGGAGTTTTCTGCAATGAATGCAACAAAAACTAAATTGTGGAATAGACTGGACACAAGAAACGTTCGAGTATCGCTGTTTCCCATCACCGTCTTGTTGCAGGAAAACAAGCCCAGGGCTCCCACTGATTCAGCGATACTGGTGTGTTGCGATGTTTTTATATGTTCATTAGGGGAAAATATTTGCTGTGTGTTTAATACCCAAATGTTACTTAAAACATTGTGATGCTATTGACTTATATAACCATATAACAATTACAGCAGGGAAACAGGTCATGTCGGCCCTTCTAGTCCGTGCCGAACGCTACTCTCGCCTAGTCCCTCCAACCTGCACTTAGCCCATGAGCCTCCATTCCTTTCCTGTTCATATACCTATCCAATTTTTCTTTAAATGATAATATCGAACCTGCCTCTACCACTTCTACTGGAAGTTCGTTCAACACTTACTTCAAGCTCCTCTGTCCTCCCCTGATAATTGACTTATCACTATATTCATGCGAGGAAAATATGCACTGTGCGTTTAATATTAAATTCATTAGATAAACCCTTTTAGAAATGAAATTGAGTGTAATAGGCACTTATCACCTATATTCCGGTCGTGATTAACATCACCCCCCCATCGAACAGAATCGCCAAAAAGGATTTGCAGGAAAAAATTGGCAGGTACACGCATGTGCAAGTCATGCATGTGCACTGTTCCCTGCGCAAGGCTTCATGGTCATTGTAGTCTTTCTCTGGGTAAATACAACGTATTTGACTGCTACTCTTGTCCGTTAGCAATGCTACCCACCCCCCCGCACCCCACCCGGGTCGGCCGGTCCGCAAGAATATTGTCAATATTAAACCAGTCCGCAGCGTCAAAAAGGTTGGGGACCCCTGCTTTACAGTAATCTAGTTTATTTAATATAAAGGTGTAAATTAGCTTTTGAGCATTGTAACATGATAGAAGTGGATGTAGTTTTGCAATATTTCTTAAGTGTAGAATTGAGTTTCTAAGGGCTGTCTCTAAAACCTGACTGAAACTCTTCCAGAATATTGTTCTCATTCAGCAAGTGGTTGATCCGGTAGGAAATTACTTTCTCAAGAATGTTGCCCAGGAAGGGATGATTTGATGTAGGCCTGTAGTTTGCAAGGTTTGACTTTTTAAGTAGGGGTTTGACAGCCACAATTTTGAAGGCATCAGGAAACACATCAGTTTCAAGAGATGTGTTAATTATTTTTCTGTGAGAATTGGAAATGCTATTAAAAGAGCTCTGATAAAGTTGGGTATGGGGAGGGTTGAGACAGCAAGCAGACTGGTTACTCTTTGTTACAATCTATAGACTTCTGAATCGGAAATACTTGTAAATTTTGACATGGTTGTCTTCTTTTTCAGATGTTGGCTATAGAGGTAACCAGTGTCTGTAGCTATACTCTCCCTAATGGAAGTAATTTTGTCGTTAAAAATATTGCAGATTTCTCACATTTTGTGGCAGATGCTTGACAGAGGACATTATAGGCTGGGATAGGGTTCAACAGTAGGTTTATAGTTGAGAACAATAGTATTGAATTGCCACTGTTCTCAGTAATAATGGGCTCTTCTTGTAGAGTGTATTGCAGCATTAAGGGAGGCTAATAATATTACGATGGACCTCTAGCTCAGCTTTCCTTTATTCTCTCTCAGCTCCTCTGCATGATCTCTCAGTGTGCATATAAAATTGTTTAACCATGTTGATGGCTAAGTGATTTCTTTTTAACCCTAAATGGAACCACTATTTTTTTACATATTTATTGAGATATTGTTGAATATAGACAATAGTCAATAGCAGGAGTAGGCCTTTCGGCCCTTCGAGCCAGCACCGCCATTCACTGTGATCATGGCTGATCATCCACAATCAGTACCCTGTTCCTGCCTTCTCCCCATATCCCTTGACTCCACTATCTTTAAGAGCTCTACCTAACTCTTTCTTGAAAGAATCCAGAGAATTGGCCTCTACTGCTTTCTTAGGCAGAGCATTCCATAGATCCACAACTCTCTGTGTGAAAAAGCTTTTCCTCAACTCCGTTCTAAATGGCCTACCCCTTATTCTTAAACTGTGGCCTCTGGTTCTGGACTCCCCCAACATCAGGAACATGTTTCCTGCCTCTAGCGTGTCCAATCCCTTAATAATCTTATATGTTTCAATCAGATCCCCTCTCATCCTTCTAAATTCAAATATATGACCTATTTTTCAACATTTCATTTACTGAACCGTCACATGGGTCAGATAAACTAGCCAGGTCAGATAAATTAGCCAGCTCAGAGAACTTAAGTTGTGTTGCATCATCGAGAAATCTTTTTTTAACTGTAATTTCTTTCATGGTCTTGGTTACAGGCAGGAGGGAAACAGAAAGTACACTAAATGATCAGAGTACATGGTATTGGACAGAGAAACATTCATAATATTTAACCCTTTAATATTTAAAATGGCAGATGGAATTTAGCCACATATGAAGCGTTGCACTTTGGGATATCAAATGTTAAGGGACAGTACATTGTTAATGCCAAGACCCTTAACAGTGTTGATTTGAAGAGCAATCCTTCAGTCCAAGTTCATAGCTCCTTGGAAGTGGCTACCCTGTTTCACAGTGGGGTAAAGGTGGCATATGGCTTTTGCCTTTATTACTCAAGGAAGTGAGTTCAAGAGTTGGGAAGTTATGTTGCAGCTTCATAAAACACCACTTAGGTTGTGTCTAGAGTATTGTGTTCAGTTCTGGTCACCCCCCCTTAAAGGAAGGGTGTCCAGGCACTGAAGAAGTCACTGAAGGAGTATACCAGAGTACTGCCCGGATTAGAGGACATGTGTTATAAGGTGAGGTTGGATACTATTAGGTTGGTTTCTTTGGAACTACAGAGGGTGAGGGGTAACCTAAAAGAGGCTTATAAAATTATGAAAGGTATAGAGAGAGTAGATAGCCAGTGTCATTTTTCTCAGGTAGTAATGTTCAATTCCAAAGGGCATTCATTTAAAGGTGAGGGGGGCTAGGTTCAAAGGGCATTCATTTAAAGGTGAGGGGGGCTAGGTTCAAAGGGCATTCATTTAAAGGTGAGGGGGGTATGTTCAAAGCTGGTTTGCAGGGCAGAGGGTGGTGAGAGTCTGGATTGTGCTACCAGTGTAGTGGAGGAAGCAAGTCCAATAGAGGCCTTCAAGGAGCACTTTCTGACATGAAGGTGCAGGAAATGGAAGAACGAGGGCCATGTGTATGCAGAAGGGATCAGTTTCATTGAGCATTTGATGACTAATTTAATTAGTTTGGACCTGTGATGGACCAGTGATGTGCTGTTGCATGTTCTGTGTTAGATGTTTGAATTTTATAGATTAGTATTCAAGGCATAAAAAGAAGTTTGAGACACAAGAGATTCTGCTGACGTTGGAAATCTTAAGCAACACACACAAAATGCTGGAAGAACTCAACGGGTCAGGCAGGATCTTTGGAGAGAAATAAATAGTCAATGTTTTGTGCCAAGACTCTTCATCAAGACTGGAAAGAAAGGGGACAGAAACCAGAATAAGAAGATAGGGGGAAGGGGAAGGGCACAAGCTGGCAGGTAAAATGTGAGATCAGGTGATGAGGAAAGTCAATGGGTGGAGGAGGGAGATTATGTGAGAAGCAGGAAGGATATAGGTGGAAGGTGTAAATTGCTGAAGAAGAAGGAATCTGATAGAGGATAGTGGACTGTGGATAAAGGGAAGGAAGTAGGGAACTGGAGGACAGGACAAATAGAAGGCTGGTTTGGTTTGAGATGGCCACCAGAATGGGATGGCGTTAAAACAAGAGAGTAGTTACCAGAATCTAGAGGAATCAATGTTCATGCCATCAGGTTTGCAAAAAAAAAAAAAGTTTTCATAGTGATACAGAGGAAATAGAACAGTTTCCTTGAGATATCTATAATGAACTGTGTGGAATTATATACCAAACCAAGAAAACTATCCTGATTATAAATCCAAAATGTTTCTTGGGCATTCAAAGAATAAGAATGATCCGTTGTAACTTGCAATGCCACTTGTGAGTTTGGAAATCATTATGCACTCGGTACAGCAAATGGTTCAAGGCCTTAGTGGTGCTTCCACAACCGAATTCTTGTACACGACATCTGGCTGCATTTCCAGCCAAACTCTTTCAGTAGATCTACAACACTGAGCTCCATGAACCAAAGAGGGAAGTCTAAATGTTGATAAAAAACAGGGAATCATGAAGCAATCCGAAGGTCAGGCAACATGGAATAGAAGCAGTAAATGTTTCTCCACAGATGCTGTCGAACGTGCTGAGCACTTGCAGCATTTTCTGATCTTTGTTTCGGAGTTCCAGCATTTGCGCTTTTGTTGATTTTTATTGTAAAGGTACATTGTGACCATGACAGAGGAACAATTATAATCCAACTAAATACTATCTTAATAAAAAAAACAACAGACTGTTGGGGAAACACAGTAGGTCAAGTGTGTGGGAATGGAATTGTCAGTATTTGGGATCAGGTTCTGATACAGGGTCTTGATCTGTCATTTAACCATTCCTTCCC
This sequence comes from Mobula hypostoma, assembly GCF_963921235.1. NCBI lineage: Eukaryota > Metazoa > Chordata > Chondrichthyes > Myliobatiformes > Myliobatidae > Mobula > Mobula hypostoma. The sequence goes on along the minus strand of NC_086101.1, from coordinate 91,458,013 downwards.
TCCTACAGTAGCTGCTTAACCCATTAAATTACTCCTCCAGCATCTTCATTCCCTTGTCTCTGCACTAACTTTTATGCCGTTAGGATGTCCTGCCAAACCGATAGTTTGAAAAAATACAGTATCACGCATACAGGATCATGTGAAAGGATTTACATTTTATCTTTGGACTTTGGAAGCTTGAGTGCAAACTGTCAGGCTCACATTACAGTTACAAAGCTGTGATAGTCCTAAAATGTTGAACGTTCTGCCTTTTCAGATGTCTTTAGTTAAGTCTGCTTTTGTGGATGTTATTTTGAAGAAGCACAGCAAAGTTATCCCCTGTGTGTTAAAAAATATTTGTCGCTTGTGCAAGTGGGCTAGCTCTTTGTACTAAAAGTGGCTGCATATTTAAAATGCCTTCACTGTCTAGGGAGAGTTATAGAAAGATATGAGGTAATGAAGAGCATTTTATGAATTGTGTTAGCCTTTGCAGCATTGTTTCTTCAATTAAATAATGTTTTCTTGAACAGGTTCTGGTTGTTTCATTACAGTAAGGATGTGGAAGCTTTAAAGAGGGTGCAGAGGAGATTTACCAGGATGCTGCCTGGATTAGAGAGCATGTCTTATGAGGATATGTTGAGTGAGCTAAGTTTTTTCTCTTTGGAGCAAAGGAGGATCGGAGGTAACTTAATAGAATTGTACAAGATGATAAGAGGCATAGATCGAGTGGAAAGCCAGAGACTTTGCTGTCCCAGTTGCAAACGGCCAAACCAAAGGGGCATAACTTTAAGGTGTTGGGATATGTATGAGGGGGTGTCAAAGGTAGGATTTTTGTACAGAGCTGGAGGTGCGCAGAATGCGCTGCCATGGGTAGTGGTAGAGGTGGATACATTAGAGACATTTAAGAGACTGTTGGATAGGCACATGGATAATAGAAAGATGGAGGGCTTGGAGTATGCAACATTGAGGGCCATAGGGCTTGTGCTGTGCTTGTACTATGTTCTAACATAGGCTGAGGTCATTTGGCTCAACTTGTCTAGGAGGTTCTTTGAATTAAGCCTTGTTCTTCACTCCTCTCTGTAACCCTGTGTAAATGTGAAGCCCTACATTCAAAGCAATTCTATACTCTCTGACCCCAAACCTCCTGTTTTTCTCCCCCAGAGTCACAGTACGTTTGTGTTTAAAATCTAAAGTGAAGTGGTCCAAATATTGCGTTGCACTTAGATCCCCAACATTTCCTGTTCATTTTGGATTTCAAGCATGTGCAGCTTCTGGTTTTTCAATAAAAGTTAGATGACTTGACTAGTGTCAATAAAGCCAAACCAATTCACTGCATTTTAAGCATTTTAAAGGGGTGGGACTATGAAAAATCATAGATAACCATTATAATTCAAACAAAATATTTTAATTAAGCATTTATAAACCACTAAAATGTTAAGAAAGTTTGAATCAGTGAGTCATACATTCATAGAACAACATAGCACAGAGAGAGGCCTTTCAGCCCATCAAGTCCATGCTGACTGGATGCCCATCCAACTAGTCCAAATTTCCTGCACTGAGTGCATATCCTTAAGCCCCGCCCCTGCATGTACCCATCCATATGCATCTCAAATGATCCTGTTGTACCTGCATCAATCACTTCCTTTGGTAGCCCATTCATCCACTCACACACTTTGTTTTAAAAAAAGTTGCTCTTCTGATCTCTTTTAAATCTTTCCCTCTCCCACCCTAAGTCTATGACCCGGTTTTGGATTCCCCTACACTGTGGAAAAGAACTTGACTGCCCATCTTATTTCTTTTTTATATTCTTTTTATTTTTTTTATTACAAACAAGCAAAAAAAAACAACAAAAAATACAGCACATCCACAAAAACCACGACTTTAACAAAATCAAATTAAATATTGAGCAGCTAAAGGGAGAAAAATATAAAGGCAAAAGTATACATACACAGCAAAGGTGCACCTCACCGAAAAACCTCAGTCTTCACTTCGTAAGAAAGTCCAATACAGGGCCCCATATCCTTTCAAAGATGTCCCCTCTGTCCTCATTACATAGTCTCTGTCTCTCCAAATGTAAAGTATTTGCCAGCTCTCTCAGCCACAGACAGTACGTAGGCACAGAGTCCATTTTCCACACTTGGAGGATTAACTTCTTAGCAATCACCCATCTTATTTATACCTCTTATAAGTTTAAACATTTTGATAAAGTTGTCCCTCATTCTTCTGGCTAATCTCTCCCTTTAACTCATGTCCCCTAGTCCTACCAATATCCTTATGAATCTCTTCTCCACTCTTTCCAGTTTAACCAAGTTTTCCCATAACAGGGTGACCAAAACTATACACAATACTCCAAATGTGGCCTCACCAACGACTTATACAACTGCAACATAATGTCCCAAGTCCTATACTCGATGCCCTGATTGATGAATGCTAGTGTGCTAAATACTTTTTTCACTACCTTGTCTATCTGTGATGCCACTAGCTCTCCCTGGATTCCATGAGACCTAAACTTCCAGACCAGCCTACCATGTGGGACCTCGTTGAAAGCCTTGCTAAAGTCCAGAAAGACAATATCCATTGACCCACCATCATCTAACTTTTTGGTTACCTCTTTAAAAAAAGCTTCAAAAGATTCATCAAGCATTATTTTCCAAGCCGAAAGTCAAACTGACTCTTCCTGATCAGACTCTGACTATCTAAAATGCTAGTAGATCGAGTAACTTTCCTATTATTGATGTCAGGCCTGTAGTTCCCAGACTTGCCCTTGCTAACCTTTTTAAACCATAGGACACCTTAGCCATCTTCCACTATTTGTGAGCTTCTCTAATGTCTGACCAAGTAGCAGATGTCTCTGCAAGCGCCTTTCAGAATTTCTTCCATAGCCTTTAATAAAATCTGAGGATGCACTTGGTCAGGCTCTGGAGATTGACTAACTTAATGCACTGTAAGTTGCAAGTACCTCCTCCCTGGTACTATGAATGTCTTCCAAAATATCTCCTGATCATTTAACTCTTGAGCAACCATCATTTTCTCCTCAGTAAACACAGAGGAGAAATATTCATTAAAAAAATTCCACCCACTTCCTGAAGCTTGAGACATTGGCAGCCCTGCTGATCTCCAAGGGGAACTAATCTTTCCCCTACTCTTTCCTTGGGCGTCCTTCTATGGCTATAGAATGTTCTTGGAATTTTCTCTATCTTTTCTGCAAGACCTCTGTCACACCCTCCCTTTGCCCTCCTGATTCCTTTCTTAAGTGTATTCTTAAGTTTTTTTTATTGTCCTACAGAGTCCATTGTCACTTAAAACTCAGTTAAGAGGTTTTCTAATTTCCCAACAAAATCATCAAATTATATTTGATCATGAAGAATTTTTAAGTGTGTAAAGCCCATATGTGGTATAGTGTGCTATTGTGCTCAAGTTTGGTGAAAGTTTTTTGCTAATGTAAATATACTCTTGAGGTTTTACTCAAAGTTCTGCTTAGTACATTTTTCAGGTTATGAGCAGACTCATTAAATAAGGTTTACAATAATGTTTACATTCACTATATAGAATATGGATCATCTATCACTAAGTATCATGCACAGTTGATGACTGAAGTATTGTTTTGTAAGTGCACCACACAATTGGATTCTATTTATTATTCCTTTTGGTATAATCCATATTAATCAATGCTTTGCAGTATTCTTCATTCTTTAAAAGTACATAAATATTTATAGTGTTTATTTTCTTCAAAGGGTTTTCATTATACACAGCAGCCTCAACAACCTGTTGGAAATTGCTGAAATAATGAATATATTTTTTATTTTTGTTAACAATCCTATGTTTCAATCAATCTTCATCTGAAGTAACGATAAACCGTCTTGACCAGGGATTCCCAACTTGGGATCCACAGACCTCTTGGTTAATGGTAGGTGTCCTTGAGATGAAAAAGGTTGGGAACCCCTGATCTGGACAATTAGAGAGAAAGATACAGGTATTTGATTTTCTTTACCCTCATGGACAACTTATGACATATCTGCTTCAGGATTTGTCGAAGTGGAGAAGGCCATTTGGTCCATTAACTCCATAGAATGAGGTGGTGTGACTGCCAAACAGTTTGGGAAAAAAGCAATCAGAAATGTGTTCCATCTGCGTAATGTACAATGAGGTATAGTTATTTAATATATTGTGCAGGGTATTTTTCTTCAAGGCTTATTGCAGCAACTTCATACAATGTTTGCAAAAAGTTTCTATTAAAATTTGGAATATAGAAAACTGATGGTTTATGTTGAATAGATTTTCACCTTGGGCAGGGAGTTTTCTTTTAAATGAAACCATAATATCATTAAATAACACACGCAAAATGCTAGAGGAACTTGGCAGGTCAGGCATTATCTATGGAAAGGAATAAAAAGTTGACATTTTGGGTTGAGACCCTTCCTCAGGACTGATAAAACATCAACTCTTTATTCCTTTCCATAGATGCTGCCTGACCTGCTAAGTTTCTCCTGCTTTTTATGTGTGTTACTCAGAATTTCCAACACTCGCAGTATCTCTTGTATATCATTAAATACAAGAGATTAAATTTTCTCCTTTTTACTAACAAGGGTGAATTTTATTGTGTCAAACTGTAGCTTGTCAAATGCAGCACCACTCTGGGTATGCTGCAGTGGACAAGTTGCGGATTTTTTAAGAAGCACTAACATAAAATGCTTCAACCTTTCCTTTAACGTGGACTGCCTGACTATCTCGGTTCTAACTAGTAAAAATGTGGCAGCAAACCAAAGGAAAATAAACAGAATCACTTGGGTTGACACGGGGTACATGGCACTGACTTTGGGATCGGCTGGGTGTTCATCTAGTGTTTATGCAGTGGGGGTTTTGCATCAGACTCCTACAATTTCGACAGTTTGTAGAATATGCCATTCCTCTGCCTTTTCGTTTATGTTGAAGCCCTAAACCAAGTTCTTGCTGACTATTATGCTCTTAATTTAGCAGAATTGGCGCATTTATTTGATTTGACTCACAGCTTAATTAAGTAGGACTGCTTCCAAAAGTTAAAAGATCCTCTTGAATCAGTACTGCTTTTAATAATGGTGTTATTAAAAGTAAACATGGCTTTGATGAATTAGACATTATGGTATTATCACTTCAGGAAAAGACTGAAACCTAACCCACTATATAAAATTGAGACTGCAGACCATGGGATCTGGAGTACAAATAACAACTGCTGGAGGTAAGGCAAAATCTATAGATGGAAATAGACAGTTGGTGACAGTTATCTAGGGAACCTGCTAAGGTTTCAAGGATTCAAAGTACATTTATTATCAAAACATGTGTGTATGTATTCAACCCTGAGATTTGTCTTCCTACAGACAGCCACAAAACAACGAAAACCATGGAACCTGTTCAAAGAAAAGCATCAATCCACCCCAACCCCCCCCCACAACGTGCTGAAAAACCCAAGTCGCGCAAATGGCAAAAAAGAGTGAAAATACAAAACACCAGTTCACAAAGTCATGGAAGGAGTCCAGCATATTCAGTTCAGCTCGATTCTGGTCAATCCATTGCAATGTCGATCGTTAACTGCAGACCACCCTGATCAAAATCGCACAAAATAACAACAAAAATAGGAGCAATTAGAAATACATCAGAACGTGAGCTACAGAGTCCAGTCCACAAAATGGGTGGGTTAACCCTTGCCCAAGATCCAGTACTCTGGCACCATCCTCCGATAGCATCGAGGGAGAGAGAGACCTTCCTCCGGGAGCAGTGAGCAAGCGGGAGAGAGCGAAGGGGCCTACCATTTCCATACTGTTACTGACCCATTTACCAAGCTACTAGGGTTGCCAATTGTCCCGTATTTGCCGGGACATCCCATATATTGGGCTAATTTGGTTTGTCCCATATTTCCCCCGCTGAGGCAGAGCATTCCTATGAAACTGTCCGTAAGCCGAAATGGCGTAAAGCGATGAAGCAATTACCATTAATTTATATGGGAAAAATTTTTGAGCATTCCCAGACCCAAAAAATAACCTACCAAATCATACAAAATAACACATAAAACCTATAATAACACTAACATGTAGTAAAAGCAGAATCGGGAAGATTAAGCCAAAACCGATTTGTAGAAAAAAATTGGCACTTACACGCATGCGCACACAGGTGCCCGCGCAAGGCTTCATGGTCATGGTAGTCTTTCTCGGGGTGAACCCAAGTGTCCCGTATTTGACTGCCACTTTTGACCTTTATTTGGGAGTGAGAAAGCTGGCAACCCTACAAGCTACCGTGAAAAGCTTGTTGTGCATACTGTTTCTACAGATCAGATCATTGCACAGTCCACTGGGCTAGAACAAGGTAAAGCAATAACAATGCAGAATAAAGTGGAAAGGCTACTGAAAGAGTGCAGTGCAGGTAAACGATGAAGTGCAAGATCATAGTGAGGGAGGTTGTGAGGCCAGGAGTCCGTCTGATTGTACAAGAGGTCCATCCAAGAGTCTGATAACAGTGGAATAGAAGCTGTCCTTGAGCCTGGTGGTACGGTCTTTCTGGCTTTGTATCGTCTGCCAGATGGGAAATGGGAGAAGAGAGAGTGTCCGGGGCAGTTAAACAAGCTGCTTTACTGAGGCAACGAGAAGTATAGACAGAGTTCATAGAAGGGAGTCTGGTTCCTGTGATGTGTTGAACTGTATCCACAACTCTCTGCAATTTCTTGTGGTCACGGGCAGAACAGTTGCCGTACCATGCCATGATGCCTCTAGGTAGGATGCTTTCTGTGGTGCATTGATTAAAAATTGGTGTCATCTGCAAACTAGTAGATGGAGTTCGAGCAAATCAGTCATGAGTGTACAGGGAGTATAGTAAGGGGCCAAGGTGGAGGTGTTGATGTACTTACCTACTGATCGTGGTCTGTTGGTCAGAAAATCAAGGATCCGGTTGCAGACGGAGGCATTGACTCCCAGGGTCTGGCGTTTGGTGATGAGTTTGATTGTAATAATAGTATTGAAGGCAGAACTGTAATCAATAAACATTAGGCTGATACAGGTGTCTTTATAGTCCAGACGCTCCAGAGATGAATGTCTGGCCAGGAAGATGGTGTCTGCCACAGACCTGTTTTTGGCGGTAAGCAAATTGAGGTTGTCTGAAAAGATGGAGTCGATAAGTGCTATGACCAGCCTTTCAGATGTGAGAACCACAGCCTGATAGTCATTGAGGCATGCTTATTCTGGGTACCAGAATGATAGTGGTCTTGGAGGGAACCATAGGCTTAAGCAGTTAAAAATATCTGCAACCACCCTTGCCAGCTGATCAGCATAGATTCTAAGGCCTTAGTAAGGGACACCATACGGGTGTAATGCTTTCCACGGTTCACCCTCTGGAACACTGATCTCATGTCCATGATGGTGACTGTAGATTCAGGTGCACTGGAGACTGTCAGAGCGGCTGGTGACCTACCCATTTCCTTCTGTTCAAAATACCCCTAGAATGTGTCAAACTCATCAGGACGGGATGTGCTGTTATCGTTAATGCTGCCTGACTTCATTTTGTAACTTGTTATAGCGTGTAACCCTGCCACAGCTGATGGCTGGACTGAGACTCTATTTTGGACCGGTACCGCCTCAGCATCTCTGATAGCTTTACTGACATCATATCTTGATTTCTCATAAAGATCAGGATCACCTGATTTGAATGCTGCAGAACTAGACAGCAAAAGACACTCACAACATGCTGGAGGAACTCAGCAGGTCGGGCAGCATCCGTGGAAACGATCAGTCAACGTTTTGGGCCGGAATCCTTCGTCAGGACTGAAGAGGGAAGGGGCAGAGGCCCTATAAAGAAGGCCTACCCCCACCTTCTTTATAGGGCCTCTGCCCCTTCACTCTTCAGTCCTGACGAAGGATTCCGGCCCAAAATGTTGACTGATCGTTTCCATGGATGCTGCCCGACCTGTTGAGCTCTTCCAGCATGTTGCGAGTGTTGATTTGACCCCAGCACCTGCAGAGTATTTACTATTAGACAGCAGAAGAGACTGGATCACAAACAAGAGAAAATCTGCAGATGCTGGAAATCCAAGCAACACACAGAAAATGCTGGAGGAACTCAGCAGGCCAGGCAGCATCTATGGAAAAGAGTACAGTTGACGTTTCAGGCCGAGACCTTTCGGCAGGACTGGAGAAAAAAAGATGTGGATAGAGTAGGAGAAGAGACTGGATCTCCTGTTTGATCCTTGGTTTCCAGTTTGGGAACAGCTGGATTGTCCTCTCAGGGACACACTTGCTGATAAAGTCTGTGATGGTAATGACATACTCATCTACACCGGCAGCTGAGTCTTTGAACATGGATCTACCTACCAAGTCAAAGCAGTCACATTGAACTTGATCTGTTTCAGCTTCTGTTTGTATGCAGGAAATAGGAGCACAGCCAGGTGGTCTGATTTACCGAAGTGTGGATAACAGATGGCTCAGTAAGGCATCTTTGTTAGTTTTATAGCAATGGTTGAGGCTGCTTGGGCCCTGGGTGGGACAGGAGGTGTGCTGGTAGTGTAGGTTTCTGCAAATAAAATGAAGTGAGGTGTTTTATGTTTAACAAAACCTGTAACACATCTTATTGGACTCCAAAACCTACAGAACAAAAGCTGCTAAAAACATCATCACATCAGACCAGCTTCTTAAAGCAAAACCCCAACTCAATGTCAGTGGTTGTGAATTATGTAAATTTCTCCGAATTTCGTCACCTTACACAGGCCACCCCTCCCCCCAGAATTCACTAATACTGGCATTGTGAGCCTGCCTGGAGCTCGGGCTTGGGTCTGGTGTTCCATGGGTGGAGGAACAGCAGGTACCGCTGGCTTGTCCAGAAGTATATTGACACACCCATGGTCATGCTGCAACGCCAGAGGCATGGCAACGGAATACCCCAAATCTTGGTGGGCCAGTTTAAGACAATCTACTAATATACATTTAGGTTTACCCCTCTTAGCTATGATAAAAGTCTTTTCTTCCCCATTCCAAAATGCGAAACAGCCATCGTAAGGGGGCCAAAGGGGGTGTTAGGGTGAATCATGGTGGATGAAAACAAACGAGGTAGAATGCAGGTCAACAGGAACCCAAGAGTGCTGTATGCCATGATGAGAAGTAGGTACAGGTGAAAAGGAATAGAATCTACTGAAGGGGGTGGAATGCTGTTGTGAGGCCCACCGGGCAGTCATGGCATTAGGAATAAAACCACCAGGCACTCAAAATGGCTGCCTTTATACCAACTCAGCTGCAGACCACTACAGCTCCTACTTTGGAGCTGTTCTTAGTCCCAGAAGGATCCATGATCATGCCAGCACTCAACGGACAGGGAACCCCTCAGAGCAGCCTTTAAGGGGCACTGAAGCTGCTCGCACAGGCCATTGGACTGTGGATGATATGCCATTGTGTGATGTAACCTAACGCTGAGGTTCTGGGCCATCGCAGCCCAGAGGTCTGAAATGAATTGGGGACCGCAGTCAGAGGAAGTATCAGGTGGGCTGCCAAACCAAGCAACCCAGATGCTAATGAACCATGTCTGGGGCCATTGTCGATGCTGGAGGAACAACATCCAGCTATCTAGTGGTCGGGTATACCATGGTAAGAAGGTGCGTGGAACACTAGAAGTGGGGAAGACGACCAACAAGGTTCCACATTGACATGGACAAACCATCACTCAGGGCCCTCAAAAGGTACCAATGATGCCTGAACATGATGGTTAACTTTTACTCGCTGGCACTTTACGCAAGCTGCAGCCCAATCATGAATGTTCTTTCTGAGGTGTGGCAGACAAACTTTAGTGCAACCATTTTCTGTGAGGCCTTCCGGTCCGGATGCGAAAGACCATGTATGGAGTCGAAAGCAGTCCGTCGGGCATGATGAGGCAAGGGCGACCAGTTGAGACATTGCACAGGAGAGAAACCCCAGCCTCACCTGAAGTAAGCGGTCAGGCAACTGCAGGCTCATGACTGCTGTTCGGTAAGCCTAGACTTCTGGGTTGGTAGCTTGGTTTGCTGCCATGCTGACATAGTCAACCCCTCTGTGTACGGCCTCAGCGGCTGGCCGTGAGGGGCAATCGACCCCCACATCGTTAATTTTCCCCTTGATACAATGTATATCAGCTGTGAACTCAGATTTGTGGGCCAAGTCGCATTGCTGCTGTGCAGACCAAGGGTCTGATATTTTGGCCATCGCAAGCGCAAGGGGTTTGAGGTCAACGAAAGCTGTGAAATGGCAACCCTCTAGAAGAAAATGGCAGACAGGCAGATAGAGACTGAGAAGTTCATGGTCAAACATGCTGTACTTTCTTTTGGCGGGGGACAAAGCTGCCGACTGAAGAAGGTGAGAGCCTGCCACTTGCCTCTGACCAGGTGCTCCTGTACAGAACCCACACCGTAGTCTGAGCTGTCAGTTGTAATGGCTATAGGTGTGTTGGGGGGCCAAGACCAAGTAAGGAGAACATCTGTTCGGCGCGCTCAGACTTTGATAGTCCAAAAGTCTGTAAAAGGTGAGTTTTCAGTGATTGGTATTTATTGTTTTCAGGTGAATGTTCAAGCAGACTCATCATTCTTGCAGCCATAGAATTGCTAAGCGATGCTACCACACAGATATATTTGGTGTTGTGGGCAGAGACTTGCAGGGTGAACCAAGTGACGGCAATTTGCTCCCAAAACTTCGGCACTTTCAAAGAGACTGCATTGCCCGACATATTCTATATCTCTGGAATCTTCCTAAAAGCATTGGGGTCAGCAATATAGGTTTCTTCAAATAAAATAAATTGAGGCATTTTATGTTTAACAAAACCTGTAACACATTTCATCGTACTCCAAAACCTACACAACAAAAGTGCGCTGAAAACTATTTACGCAATAACGTCATCACGTCAGACCAGCCTTTTAAAGTGAAACCCTAACTCAATGTCTGTGGTTGTGAATTTTGTACACTTCTCCCAATTACATTACTCTACAGAAATATTGTCGGAACACACCCTTGAAGTTGGCCTGGTTGAAACCACTGGCAGTGATGAAAAGTCCCTCTAGATGTCCCATTCAAGGCGCTTGATCACAGAGAATAGTTCAATAAGTGCAGGCTTCATGTCTGTCTGAGGCAGCCTGTCAACTGCTGTCAGGATAGCTGAAGTGAACTGTCATGGCAGCTGGAATGGGTGACACTTCACTGTTAGATATTCCAAACTGGGTGAGCAGGAGGCAGACACCCAACCCCCAGCCCCACCACTAACTTTGCCCAAGGATGCCATACAGTTCATCTAGTGAATTGAGAAGCCCTCAGATTGAATGATGCAGTCAGGTGAAGTGGGTGCAAACCACATTTCAGCGAACTATGACTCACAACAAACTCTCAGGTCCTTCTGGTAGGTCAGCCTTTCCTTTAGTTCATCTACTTTGTTCTTGATGGCCTGGACCTAAGCGAGAAGCAAGCTGGGGAAGTGAGTCCTTGAACCCATGCTGTTTCAGCCTCGCCTGCACCCCAGCCCTCTTGCCATGCTTCCAAGGTGTTTGCTGGCTCTGAGGGTCAGACCCAGTGTAGGGTCGGACCTTAGCCCCCGCTACCTTCATGGGTTGAGTCAGGCCTTGGGCTTAATATTGAGTCGGGCTTCAGGTCTTGATCCCTGCTGCTTCTGCGGGTCTGGTCTCATGCTTCAGGCCCAGTTGCCACCGGCGACTGGATGTCCTGGTAGATCAGGCCTCAGGGGTTGTTGTCCGTGCTTCATCTGGTCGGGCCTTCATTCCGGTAGACCCTTGGGTCTATTAGCTGAATATTAAATTGTACTTTTTCAATGTATTACTGCCAAATGTTGAACTTCCTTGCAGAGCTTGTGTGTGAAATCTAGGTTCAGAATTCTTGCATTTCTGATTTTGAAAATGTTTCTGTGTGTAGTTAGTACATGCATGCCCAAATATCTTTAGATTTATAATCCTAAATCTTGCTGTTCCTCAGCTGAATATTTTGCATTCTCCATAACTATCTTTGAATTGTGTTTGCCGCATCACTGCCCAGTTCATTTTTGTAGTCTTCTATAAGCTTCTGTATTATTTGCCATATTCATAATCTGGAATGGTCATTAAACTGGTTGGACCATGGACTCTGTCTACACTTCTCATTGCCTTGATAAAGCAGCCAACATAATGACCCTACTCACTCCAAACATTTACTCTCCTCCCCCCTGCCAAGGGTCAGAAGATATCAAAACCTGAAAGTACCTACCACCAGGCTCAAAGACAGCTTCTCTCATGCTGTTATAAGATGGTTAAAGGCCCCGTAGTATGATAAAATGGACTCTTGGTCTCACAATTTACCTTGTTATGCCCTTGCACCATATTGTCTATCTGCGCTGTACTTTCTCTGTAACTAACACTTTATTTTGCACTCTGTTATTGTTTTACTTTGTACTATTTCAATGCTCAGTTGTAATAAGAACTCGAGGGACAACATTTTCACCCAAACGGTGGTCTGTATATGGAATAAGCTGCATGAGGAAATGGTAGAGGCAGGGACATTAACAACGTGGAGAGTTACCTGGAAAGGAAAGGTTTAGAACGATATGGGCTAAAGGCAGGCAAAAGGGACTAGCTTTGATGGGAATTTAGGTTGGCATGGATTAGATGGGCTGAAGGGCTGTATATCTCTATGACTGACTTTATGATATCCATTGAATTCCCTCTATTTGCTAGATTGCTTGAAAATATCAGAACATAGAACATAGAAATCTACAGCACATTACAGGTCCTTCGGCCCACAATGTTGTGCCGTGACTGCCTAGAATTTCCCTACCGCATAGCCCTGCATTTCCTAAGCTCCATGTACCTATCTAAGAGTCCCTTAAAAGACCCTATTGTATCAGTCTCTACTAGGGTTGCCAACTTTCTCACTCCCAAATAAGGGACAAAAGGCGGCGTGCCGCGGTGGTGTGGGTGTAGCGCAGGCCCAGGATGAAGCGACTGAGGGGGCTGGCAGCTAGCAGATGGTAACGACGGGGGGGGGGGCGGAGAAAAAAAGGGGAGAGAGGCGGAGAGAGAGAGAGAGAGAGAGAAAACGAACACAGACACAACTCTGAATAGGTAAACAAATCCAATATATGAACCAGGTATACATATCTTCAGTGTTTTATATGAAATGTAACACAAAATTATAACAGAGCATAATCTGACTATCAGTCAGACATAAAATAACACCAAATAACCTTATCTGTATGTGCCTATAGAGTAGACATATAATCACTGCAAAAGAGGAAAAGAGGGGGACTCACCAAGTCTACTTTTTCCATGGATATTTCTTGCTGCTCTTGACTGATTTAAGCAGTCCTTTGTCCTTTTGCACAGCCAGAGAGAAGTCCTTACATGACAAGTGACAGTTCACAGATATTTGAAGTTCATTTTTGATCAGCTCTGTGCTGCATCTGTTTCTTGAGTCTGACCATTTAGTGGTCATCAGAGAGAAGATCCTCTCTACAAAGGCATTTGAGCCTGGCACACTGAGGACAAATGAGACAATCCTGAACATGTTGAACAAATTGGCTTTCCCTATGTTTTGGAAAACTACCACACACTTCTCACTCAAACAACAGGAATTCTGCAGATGCTGGAAATTCAAGCAACACACATCAAAGTTGCTGGTGAACGCAGCAGGGCAAGCAGCATCTATAGGAAGAGGCGCAGTCGACGTTTCAGGCCAAGACCCTTCGTCAGGACTAACTGAAGGAAGAGTGAGTAAGGGATTTGAAAGCTGGAGGGGGAGGGGGAGATGTACTTCTCACTGATGGATTTTGTGGTATCCTGTCTGGCTTTCTGTCTTTCCTCCCAGCTAGCACAAAACTGTCCATAGAGTTGGTCCATATTGACTGTCTCTGTCATTTTGAGGGCAGCCACCACCTGCTCCAGGTCAGTGAAGGAGAGCACCTCACAGAAGCTGATCGGTTTCAGTTTCATCATTACATTTTCTGGTGAGAAATCAAACCACTTGTCAATGTATGTAATGACAGAGTCATAGAACTTCACAAAGTCCTGTTGCTGCTCGGACCTTTGTGCTGGCACTTGTTTGTCCATCAGCTGCTTGGTTTGGTATTCAAAAAAGCAGTCCTGTTTCCACTGAAGCATCTTCATTTTGAACTTTTGTACTTCCTCGTAAACATCTGTGATGCAGAGTTTTGTTTCCTCCAGCTTTTTTACGAGTTGGTCAAAAACACACCCCACGTTGCGGAAAAAGCACAGGTAAATTTCAGTAGCTCCAGTTTTTTCTTCATCCTCAAAAATCCTCTTCAGTGCCACAGGACAGGTCTCAAGGGACCTGAAGTATGATGTAAGAGCTGGCCAGCTTTGCAAGAGATGTTCGACAGCTGGATGAAGAGAGAGCCATCACGTGCAAACATGATGCAGAATTTCACGCCACTCAATATCAACAAAGGCAAAAAATGAACGCAGTTCCCCTCTTTGGGAAGCAGATTTTGAGAAGTGGCTGTAGACCCTTAGAACAATTGTCTCAATATTCCCTGACAGCTGATCACAGGCGTGCTTGCAGACGTTATGAGCTATGTGAGCTGGGCAATTAACTTTCAGAATGCGATTGTTGGCACTGCTCAATAACTGGTAAACTGAGTGGGGTTTTTCGAAGTTTACATTGGCATTATCTGCTGCATATCCAATATCCAGTTCATACTTTTCCAGACAGCTCATCAGAGCTTGATGTATGGGTTTCTCCCGCCATCCGAAAGTAGAGCGTTCCTATGAAATGGTTCGTAAGCTGAAATGTCGTAAGGCGAAGAAACAATTACCATTTATTTATATGGGAAAATTTTGTGAGCGTTCGCAGACCCAAAAATAACCTACCAAATCATGCCAAATAACACATAAAACCTAAAATAACAGTAACATATAGTAAAAGCAGGAATGATATGATAAATACACAGCCTATATAAAGTAGAAATACTTCTCTACAATGATTGCCTGAACAGATCTCCGTAACGAAAATCTCACACAAGCGCTGTTGGCATAAACGCGCTCTCCACTAACCTTTAAACTATGAAGCTGCCAAATCTACCAAATAACATGTAAAAATACGCAGCCTATATAAAGTAGAAATAATGTATGTACAGTGTAGTATCACTTACCGGAATTGGGAAAACAGCGCCGAGCACACTGATGATGGTGTGTTAGACTGAGTCATCGCAGGCTGGGTGGTGCAGTGACCCCCACCCTCCGGGTCGCCGACCCGATACATTGCCGCGAAGAACGCAGCAGTAGCCGGAAGGCACACAGCACATCGTTAAGAAAAAAGCCGAAATAAACATGATAATTAATTAGGTGCCGCCGACAGGTAATTGTCGGCCCAGATCAGAGGCGATGCAATCGGAAATTGGCACTGATCTGGGCCGATAATTATGTGTCGGCGGTACCTAATTAATTAACATGTTTATTTCGGCTTTTTTCTTAAAGATGTGCTGTGTGTCTTCCGGCTACCTCTGCGTTCTTTGCGAATCGGTACAGTATGTCTGGGGCCCGGGTGTTGGGGTGGTGGGACACGGGGTTGTCCTCTCATCGTTGATCAGGGCAGGCAGCTCATCTTCTCCTATGATTGCCCGCCTCGATGTCGAAGGTCGAGGTTTGTCGTCTGCTGTGGATGATGTGGAAGGCTTGCTTGACTGCTGAGCCTCGCACATTTTTCTATCATACAGTTGTCTGTAAGCACTCAAACCATCCTGAAAATATCTCCTAAATCTACGTACCCTTTCAAGATTAAAGTCGTACTTTATCATTGCAGCGAAAATCTCACGCAGTTGCTTCACTTTCTTCATTCGGTTTCAATTGTTATCCTTTCCTCTTCCAATTGCATCAGCTCTTCATCTATCAGTTCTTGGTCATGGGATGCCAAAACCTCTTCAACATCATCTTCGTCAACTTCCACAAGCCAAACTCACTTTTTCCTTGCTTCGTTCACCATGATCGAAACGCTTAATTATGTCTAATTTTACTCTAAGTGTAACACCCTTACTCTTTCATGCTTTTCCGACACCTTAGAACTCATCTTGCTAACGGCTGCTCAATGCAACGTGTTTAAGCAATGCAGTTCCGAATCCGGGGCAGAGCGGCTGCCCGGGGCGCGTGCTGCCTTTTATTGCGCGCTGCCTTTCTTCCTAACAGTGAAACACCTTCTGAAAGCGAAAACAGGGTACTAATGTAGGTCTTTCGTAACAGTGAGGTTTCGTAAAGCGAACGTTCCAAAAGCGGGGGACACCTGTATACTTTTTGCAGTTTCATCACTGTCTTCATAAAAGTCAAGTAACTTTCACTGCACTCCATCAGACACAGAGAAATATCTCACGCACACTGGAAACATTTTTCTATCTCCCTTGTTTGAGGCATCGGTGGCAACTGAGAAATACGTGTGCTCCGCGGGCTCACCTTCTTCAGTCTGGGACAGATCATCCATAATATCCCGCACAGTCTTTGGTCCTAAAACATTCACTGTAATCATCTCAGCTTTCGTTCTTCCCAAATGCATCTTCTTCACAACATTTGAGTCATTAAACAAAGCACCATTGAGCTGAGCAAGACAGTCGGTGCTGTTGTAGCTGAGTCCATGTTTAACTGTATGGTACACATACGAGGCTTCACTTGCCGCGATTTTGTCATTTTCCGCAGAAGATTTCATGAAGAATGCACCAATATTGCTTGCACCTTTAGCTAGTGTGGCCTCCTTGTGCATTTCTGTGGAAGCATGCTGAGTTATGTCATTCTCACCTCCATGGCCAGTTGAGAATTCCTGACGGCACAAAGACTCATCGACGTCGAGTCACCGCTGACGGGTTTAACCCACGTCGTTTTTTGCTTCTCATTTTGTGTTATAGCTGCACAGTATTTTCTTTTTTGGATGTTTATCCATATTGGCACATGCCAAACCAACCGAACAACACCAGACATTTACTGAAACTTTTTGTTTTGGCAGGAATTGGCAAAATACAGCACACAACTGATGCGCAAAAGGGGGCCTGTGATTGGATGACAGGTGAATCCCTCGTGTGTGGCGTCAACAGCACATGCAACACGCACACACGCTGTTGTATCAGATCTAGGATCTGTCTGTAAGCGTGCCCTCTGGTGATTACAGAGTAGTAGCAGTTAAATACGGGACAAGGGTGGTCTCGTATGGGACAAACCAACTTAGCCCAATATATGGGATGTCCTGGCTAATATGAGATAGTTGGCAACCCTAGCCTTTGCCACTGTCGCTGGCAGTGCACTCCAACCTCTGTGTAAAAAACTTACCGCTGACATCCCCCTTGTACCTACTTCCAAGCACGTTAAAACTATGCCTCATGTTAGCCATTTCAGCCCTGAGAAAAAGCCTCTGGCTATCCACACGATCAATGCCTCTCATTATCTTATACATCTCTCTCAGTTGACCTCTCATCCTCTGTCGCTCCAAGGGGAAAAGGCCAAGTTCACGCAATTTATTCTCAAAAGGCACATTCTCCAATCCAGGTAACGTCTTTCTAAATCTCTTCTGCACTCTCTCTACAGTATCTACATCCTTCCTGTAGTGAGGTGACCAGAACGGAACACAGTACTGTAAATGGGGTCTAACTAAGGTCTTACATAGCTGTAACATTACCTCTTGAACTCAATCCCATGGTTGATGAAGACCAACACACCATATTGTCCATGATATCTCCTTGAATTTTGCCTTTAGCTGGCTGATCATTTTTGATCTTAAGATGCAGTGGGTCTGCTCTCTACTATTTCCATTCAGGCCTTCAATCTTGAATTAAAGAGCATGTACAAATGTAAAATTACTTATAAAAAACAATAAAAAAACCCAAATATTTTAGTATTCACAGCTAATTGCTGGAAGTTTCTAATGTAAAATTTGAAATAGTTACCTGCCAAATGAAAGGATAAGAAGCCTGTGAGATAATTAATAATTTGCAGCATTTTGAGAGCAGTTGAAATTCTTTATTTTAAAATGAAGTAGAACGCAATCCTGTTTTTTGGCATTCAGTCATTATACAGCTAGGTGCAGATCAACTCTCCTTCTGTTCTGTGGTAGTCAACCCAATCTCTGAAACATATTCCTTGATTATTGTACCTTAATTTAACCATAGTCCTTACCGGCCATCTGCGTGCACAGCTTACATGAGATTCAATTTATGCAGAAATATGGAATGAATTGTGCTGTGGATCAACACAGAGATACCAGCAGAGACAAACCAAACTTATGGATATTTGATTCATTCAGCAAGCAATGGATTTTGTTTTTGAAATTTCTGATTAAGATGGAATACTAAATGAATGCATGTTAAACCCCTTTTTGAGGCAGTCGCTCTTGATCCATTCTTTTAGAATATTTTCTCTCTCCTAGAGTAAGTACTTCTTACTAATTGGAAGGGATATTAGATGACATTTCCTGAAATAGCTGCCAACAATGCTCCAACTGTTTACTGAGACTGAAGCCTTTATGTGAATTGCCATTTAATTTTTCTCACTCTCTGTGTGCTGTGCACTTTTTGATTAGCTGAAAATGGGCCCTCATTTTTCTGATACCTTGTTTAGTTAAATACTTCTCAAAATGTAAATTTTGCTCTAAAATTAGAAACTGCTAATGATGGTTTCCCTTGTTCATTCCTTGACTGTGCATTCTGCTGACATTTATTATCCACTCCCAGTTTTTCACTTTATTGAGCTACATCAAATGAATTAATTAATTTTATTTACTGAGATACAGCACAGAACAGGCCCTTCCGGCCCTTTGAGACACACCACCCACCAATGCCCCAATTTAACTGGACAATTTGTGATGAATTGGCTGTGGGAGGAAACCGAGCACCCGGAGGAAGCCCACGCGGTCACGGGGAGAACGTACTAACTCCTTACAGGTCGCAGCGGGAATTGAACCTGGGTTGCTGGTGCCATAAAACTAACCGCTATACGACCGAGCCACCCCAATTAAGATCTAACAATGCCGGTGCGAGCCTGGAGATTGTGTTTACAAGGTACATTTTGTAGATCTCCTTCTTGAAGAGGCTTTTATAGCATCAGTTAAATTCTTATAACAACATGAAAAATAGACAGTTTTTATCCAACAGCATTTTTGAAAACAATTAAGATAAAAAAAGCATTAGAATTTGTAAATAGCTATCTGCAATATGGAAATATTCTCTAGATTATTAATCTAGCCACCTGGATTACTCACCCAGTACAGAAACTATCTGCAAACCTCTGGACCAAATAGAAATATTTTTCTATCTAGTGAAAATAGTTGTGAAACAAAATAACAATATTAAGCATCATTGAACATATTTCATAAACAAGAGAAAGTCTGCAGATGCTGGAAATCCAAGGCAACACACACAAAATGATGGAGGAACTCAGCAGGTTAGGCAGCATCTATGGAAATGAATAAGCAGTCAACATTTCGAGCTGAGACCCTTCTTCAAGTCTGTGAAGGAAAGGGAAGACACCAGAGTAAAGAGGTGGGGGGAGGGAAGGGGGATAGCTAGAAGGTGTAGGTAAAGCTGGGTGGGTGGGAAAGGTAAAGGGCTGGAGAAGAAGGAATCTGATAGGAGAGGAGAGTGGACCGTAAGAGAAAGGGAAGGAGGAGGAGACCCAGGGGGAAGTGATAGGCATAAGAGAAGAGGTAAAAGCTGAGAGTGGGGAATAGAAGAAGAGGGGAGGGAGAGGAAGTTTTTTTCTGAAAGGAGAAATCGATATTCATACTATCCAGTTGGAGGCTACCCAGATGGAATAGAAGGTGCAGTTTCTCCACCCTGAAGGTGGTCTCATCTCGGCACATAAGGTGATCATGGACCGACATGTTGGAAAGGAAATTGAAATCAGAATTGAAGTCTTAGGCCACTGAGAAGTTCTGATTTTGGCAGATGGAATGGAGGTGTTTGAGGAAGAGGTCCCCAAATTTACAAGGGGTCTCACCAGTGTAGAGGAGGCTGCATCAGGAGCACTGGATACAATAGACAACCCCAACAGATTTGCAGGTGAACTGTTGCCTCACCTAGAAGGACTGTTTGGGGCCCTAAATGGAGGAGAGGGAGGAGGTGAAAGGGCAGGTGTCGCACTTGGGCTGACTGCAGGGGTAAGTGCTCAGGGTGAGATTAGTGGGGAGGGACAAATGGACAAGGGGACGATGGAGGGAGCAATCCCTGCGGAAAGTGGAGGTAAAGACATGTTTAGTGGTAGGATCCCTTTGGAGATGTTGTGGAGACTGATGTGTTTGATGTGGAGGCTAACGGGGTGGTAGGTAAGAACAAAATTAAATCTATCCCTGTTAAGATGAGGTGAGCATGAATGTTTGCAAAACGGAGGAGATACGGGTGAGGGCAGCATCAATACTGGAGGAAGGGAAACACTGTTCTTTGAAGAAGGAAAATATCTTTGATGTCCTGGAAAGGAAAGCCTCATGTTGGGAACAGATGCAGTGGAGGTGAAAGACTGAAAAAGGGAATAGGATTTTTACAGAGAATGGGGCAAGAAGGAGTATAGTCAAGATAAGTGTCAGACCAGATTTGTTTTTTATAATTTGTAATTAATCTTCTGTGGTTTTCACAGCACCCACAAGCAGTGTAAGGGTACATATCCAGAATGGACTTACGGATGGCCTCTACAGGGTTAGGCTTGGATTTTACAAGGTCCATCTAATTTCCCTTGTTTCAGATTGCTTCAATTTTCATCTACTTTGTTTTGATATGCTGCAGTTTAATTAAATGCGCAGGATGAGAATTATTCTCTATTAATTCCCAATGTTCACAGACAGTGAGCAGAAAGTTAACAAATTGCAAATTAATGTTATTCCTTGTTTTATTGTTTTCCATCTAATAGCATGTGTCATGCATTTTAAATTCAAAATAATTTGATTAAAATTTTGTCTGTGAGTTTCATGGCAAACGCAAGTAATATTTTTGACATTAGTAAATTTAGCCTCATTGAATAATTTTTGACAAAGTACTGTTAGATGATCAATTACAAAGGCAATTTATTGAATGAAGACTATTTTTGGGGAAATATGAATTGACAAAATCAGCAGCCATTATCTGTTTGCTATTGAATAATTTTTGCATCTGCAACACATTTTAACATCACACTTTTCAATAGCGAGCACCAAAAAGATGTTTCCTCTTAAAACAGGAGAATATAAATTGCATAATAATAATGGCATGCTTTTATTTATGGAGAGTGTGGTAAGTGCCTGGTATGTTATTATGTGTGTACATAATAAAGAACTTCATTTCCCAGTGGTCAATGTGGGCAATTCACCCAGAACTGGAAGTGATGTTGGTGAACAGGACACACATACGCACACGCTTGGCGGGCTGGAAGTACTGGAGTAAAATGTGGTCGAGCTGATGCCATTCTGTAAATTTGTAAATAAAATAGTTCTCATGTTTTTACCCACACAAGTTTGCCTTTGCTAAAGAGCAAACATAACACGGTGTTAGAAGTTGGCATGAGGTCTGAATACAGAGTGTAACTGAATACTGTGAGTGACTAAGAATGAGACGCTGGCTTCTGACGGAGAGAAGCTGCTGGCAAGAGAGCACGCTGTCCCGACGTTCACCAAGAATTTGAGGCGAGAGAGGCCCAAAAGATTCTGCTATGGATAACCTAAGTCCATCTACATCTTTTGCAGTTTACTGGCATTCTAGCTGATAACTGGAAACACTTCAAACAGCGATTCAATATATATTTAACGGCAAGTAGAGCCAGAGGTGCAGAGGAAAGATTGTAAGCGTCTATCTTTCTACATGTAATTGGTGAAGATGCTTTGGCTACAACGGCTTTCAAATTGATGAGATAGACTTTAAATTGGACACTCTGATGACAAAATTTGAGGAGTATTTCATCCTAATTGAAAACATTATATTTGAAAGGTATAAATTCTTTTCCCATGAACAGAAACAAGGTGTCGACTTTGACCAATATGTGGCTGAGCTTCACACACTGAGGAAGTCCTGTGAGTTTGGAGATCTGAGAGACTCACTGGTGAGAGAGAAAATAGTTTCTGGAATCCAAGATAATGTTTTCAGATTGTTCCGAGGAAACGATTTAACGCTAGAAAAGCTGTGGATTTGTGTAGGGCAGCAGAAACCACATGTGCACAAGCTAAGAGCTGCACAGGGCAGAAACAAGAGTGCATGCTATCAAAACAGAGAGGCGAAGCACAAGGCATTTCCCAAAGCAACAGCATAGCAAAGAGGGAGGCCCAAACAGTAAACGTGGAGGTAGGTACATCCAAAAGAAGTGTCCTACTTATGGAAGGTCCTGTAATAATTGTGGGAAGAAGAACCATTTTGCAAAGTGCAGCAAAGCTAGTGCTCCAAAGAAAGGTACGCATGGTTGCCGAGGAAATGGAGGAAGCTTTAGCTGATTGTCTGCGGACTGTTGTTGCTGGTAAAACAGAATGGATTGTTCCAATGAATGTGAATGAGACAGAAATTTCATTCGAGCTTGAGACCGGAGCCCAGGTGAATCTGATATCTGTGGATGATTACAAGACTCTCAAAGTAAAGAGCAAGATTTACCCAGTGAAGTTAAAAGTGACTGGCTATATCTGAGAGACCATACCAGTAAAAGGGGGCTGTATAGTGACCTTCATGCACAAGAGGTGGCACCTGAAGGCACAGCTATTGATTGTCTGAAAGTGAGTACAGCCCGTATTAACTCTGAGGGTATGTGAAAGGCTCAACCAAGCAGAAAGAGCCTTCATAGTGGCTTCACAGACCAAAAGTGACCAGGCCACACCCAAGAAAGAGCACACAGATGTCTTTGAGGGGCTCGGATGCTTACCAATTTAACTTGAGAAACTCTACAGCATCCATGAGAGCTCCAGAGAGCTTCTGCAAGAGAAGCATAATAACTCCACCTTCCATAGACATCGGTACCAGCCGCACCAGCATGACAGTCAGGATGCCAGTGCTGAACAGATTGATCATGATGAAGTCACCAGTCTTGCTTCCACATCACTCAGTTGTGGTTCAAAATATGTCTCTCATCAACTTCCAATTAGAGATTGGAAATCAAAAATATCTCCATGCTCTTCTCTGATGTTGAAACGAAAAATAATAAGGAAGATGGGGAGAACACACTGTCTCTAAAGGTAGAACAACAGTGGCAGGTCAGCACAACAGGGGGAGTTGCTACCTATGATATGCAGCCAACGGAAGGAGGTCTGTGAATTGAGACAGACTCAGTTGGAACTTGTGCAAAGACTTACCGATCCCATGGATGTAGTCCAGGGCTCCATTATGAGGCACATGGAACAAATAATGACCATACTGCAAGAATAAGAACAGAGACTGAACACAGCAAATGAAACCACAAACAAGAGAAAATCTGCAGGTCTTGTTGAAGGGTTTCGGCATGAAACATCAGCTGTAATTTTTTCCATAGATACTGCCTGGCCTGCTGAGCTCTTTCAGCATTTTGTGTGTTTTGCACAGCAAATGAAAGCTATACATCTGTGGAAAGAAATAACAGACTGAAAGGAATCATTAAACTACCACAAAGGTGGATTGAAGGTAAATGAGTGAATAAGGGACTGTATTTGCTCAGTACAATTGAAGATAATGTAAATATCTTTGTTGGAAAGCATTCAAGTGTCTTGCAGGTTTATGAGGGCATAGTATTGTGTTTGTTTTCTTTAAAGGGAGAAGATGTGTGTTTTTGTGTGTACATTATAAAGAACTTCAGTTCTCAGTATGCAATGCAAACAATTCACCTGGAACTGTAAGTGATGTTGGTGAACAGGCCATGCATACACACACACTTGGCAGGCTGGAAGGTCTGGAGCAAAATATGGTTGCGCTGAAGCCATTCTGTAAATCTGTAAATAAAATAGTTCTAATGTTTTAACCCATGCAAGTTTGTCTTTGTTAAAGAACAAACATAACACCCGGGATAGGTTGCCAGTTGAAGCAGATAGTTTGATGGAGTTTAAGAGGCTTTTAGATAGGCACATGAATATGAAAGGAAGAGGACGGTTGGTATAAATTGGCATCAAAATTGGCATAACTGTGATCCAAATTGTTTGTTCTAAGCTGTGCTGTTTTACCTTCCACATTTTAGTAGTGTTGTTTTCAAAGAACATTGATTCAGTAGACTGATGAAATGGTAGCGCATGGATTTTTATTTGAAATTGTTTTATAGAGACCAGCAATGTTAAATTTTGGTTAAAAAATGGACTGAAGGCTGTGTGAAAGTCTAGTCTCTGTACAGAAAATGCACATTTTATAAGCAATGTTACATACAATATATCATAAATTATACAGATTACTTTCCTCATCCCATTCAATAATACTCCCACAGCTATAAATCAACGGATCTCTTCTAGTGTAATCAATGTCTTGAAAGGATGCTGAATGTAGTGGCTGGTGCTGATTTGTGCTGCAACCGTTGAAGCACAAATCTCAGGGCCATCTTTAGCAAAAGAAAACAAAGGCAACAGAATTAAAAGGAAGCCATACCAAGAACAATGTTCATTTATGGAAAAGTAACAACCTATGGAAGGCTAACATGCACAATTTTAATAATGATTTCAGAGCAATTTATAATTTCTATTCTGGGTCTAACATTTCAGCTGCAGTATGTCCTATTATTCGTTACGTAAAATACAATGGCCTCATGGTTAACCAGGGACAGTGATTCTGGCATTATGCCTTGACTACATGTTATGCTGCATACAAGCTTTTCTATTCAAAAACCCATGCTGATCACAACTGATCTCAAACACTACCTTTTAAATTTAGGGTCCTCTGTGTTGGTTTCAAACTCAGCTGTCTGAATTTGCTAATGCACTTCCATAACATGCAGAGAATGATTGTATTTTGGGATAGCTGATGTCTAATAATAGATAATAAAATAACAGTCATTGGGAATAAGTTAATGACAATTTCAATGCAATCAAAGTAAAGCATGCATAACTAAAACGCAAGTTATACAAACTTCAGAAAGTTCTGCCTTTCACACAATGAAATATTTTCTTTGTACTTTCTTTTTAAATACACTTCCAATTCTATCTGAATCTTCTTGTAAATCAATAATTCAATATCTAAATGTTTTTCTGTAAGTGGTGGAAGAATTTTCCTTGAACTGCTGAAATTAAAACATAGATGCATTTAAATGAGACATAGGTCAACAGATGACGTAGTTACATGAATATGAGTAAGCAATACTAAAGGAATGACCAGATTAAATGCTAACAATGATGAAATACATCAAAGATATTTCCTAAAATCTAAAAGATATTAAAATTATTAACTGTTTAAAAAAATTACTTTGGATTATAAACTGGCTGTTATACAAAATGCATACATCACCTACAATTGCCCCAGGATGTAGTAATTGACGTCCAGTCATTTCCAAATTCTTATTTCTGAGGTGATAAGCATCATCTATTTGTCGATATAATCTGTTATATTTTTTTTAGATTATGAGGACACTCGGTCCTCGTTTATTGTCATTTAGAAATGCATGCATTAAAAATGATACAATGTTCCTCCAGAAAGATATCACAGAAACATAAGACAGACCAAGACTAAAACTGACAGAAACCACATAATTATAACATATAGTTACAACAGTGCAAAGCAATACCGTAATTTGCTATGAGCAGACCATGGGCACGGTAAAAAAAGTCTCAAAGTCCCGATAGCCCCAACATCTCACGCAGATGGTAGGAGGGAGAAACTCTCCCTGCCGTGAGCTTCCAGCAATGCAAACTTGCTGATGCAGCATCCTGGAAGCACCCGACCACAGTCCGACTCTGAGTCTGTCCGAAAACTTCGAGCCTCTGACCAGCCCTCCGACATCGAGCACCGAGCACCATCTCTGCCGAGCGCTTTGACCCCGCCCCGGCCGCCGAGCAACAAGCAAAGCCAAGGATTCAGGGCCTTCCCCTCCAGAGATTTCCGATCACACAGTAGCAGCGGCCGCAAAACAGGCATTTCAGAAGTTTCACCAGATGTTCCTCCGTGCTCTCACATCTGCCTCCATCAAATCAGAATTGTGCACGGCATCCTACTTGACAGAAAACAGATATTCATCACCGGAGAGGCCGCGCGCGCTGCGTCGCGCTGCCATCTTCTCCTCCTATTTATTTTCTGATCTATTTATTACATTTAGGACATTCCCATGAACATGTTAATGAAATAACTATTGTAATTGTAATTCATTTGTTATCAATAAGATCTTCTACTATAAAAAATATAACTACTTATAAAACATTATTTAATTTAAAAGATCATAATCATTTATTAACTGTTGGTTCAATGTGTTCTTTTTTCTAACATTTGACTTTGATTTCCTACTGATCTAAAAGTCTTTTGACTAGAGAGTGTGTAGATTATATCATGGATGACTGTTAATGATCATTTGGAAGTTCATCTCACTAAAAGGAAATGCATTGATGAATAGATAATTTTAATACTGTAGATCACCTCAGAAACTTGGAAAAGTCTGGACATCAAAACATGCTGGGGCAATTGTAGGCGATAAATCTATCAGGCATTTTGGGTAAGAGCCAGTTTATACTCAGAAGTAAATGAAAAAATATTTTAACAAGTTTAATATGTGTTGCTATTTTACAAAATATCTTTGTACTTTGTCATTGTTGCTGTTTCATCAGGTCATACCTTTAGTATTACTATCAATATTAACAGAACTGTATAATCTGTTGATCTATTTCCTATTATTTTATATTCAGCAATGTTTTAATTTTGGCAGTGGTTTATAGGAACGTTCTTCTTCCAATTACAGAAAAAGCATCCACATATTGAATTATTGATATGCAAGAAGATTCCCAGCATTCTGGTAAAATTGGAAGCATATTTAAAATAATGTATAAAGAAAATATTTCATTATGTGGAGGGCAGAATTTTCAAAAGTTTGTATAATTGACCATTTTAATTATGCATGCTTTACTTTGATTGCATTGAATCAAAGTGAAAAAGATGGGCCCACCGCCCAGACCATGCACTCTTCTCACTGCTACCATTGGAAAGGAGATACAGGAGCCTTAGTTCCCAAGCCAGCAGGTTCAGGAACAGTTATTATCCTTCAACCACCAGGCTCTCGAACCAGTGTGGATAATTTCACTTACCTCAAATCTAAACTGATTCTACAACCTATGGATTTCATTTCAAGGGCTCTATGTCTCATATTCTCAGTATTATTTATTTATTTTTCTTGAATTTGCACTGATCGGCTTCTTTTGCACATTGGTTTTTGACGGTCTTTGTTTGTGTAGTTTTTCAATAATTCTATTGATTATATTGTATTACTGTGTTCTACTGTGAATGCCTGCACGAAAATGAATCTCAAGGTAGTATGTCGCGATATATACGTAACTTTGATAATAAATTTACTTTGAACTTAGAAAATGTCATTGACTTATTCCAAAAGAGATGGTTTTTGTGCTTTATTATCCTAACCATTTTTGAAAATATTTCAAAAATAATTAATTTTATCTGTTCATGTATATTTGTAGTTAGGATAATTTTATGCCAATTAATGATAGTAGATCGTTAGTTCTTTCAAACTGTTAGACAAGAAATATATATAAAATATTCACAATCTTGTGCTTGCGGGACTTTTGTGAAGATTTTTGCCACAGTCTATGTGTATGTTTGTATTTAGAAGAACATGAGGAAAAGTAGCAGGAATTAGGATCGGACTTGTCGTGCCAGCTCCATCATTCAATAAGTACATAACAGATCTGCCCAGCGATTCAGCTGCACCTGTTCCCCATAATCCTCAATTCCTCTGCAATGCAAAAGCCTATTTAACTCTGTCTTAAATGTATTTACTAAGGTCACCTTGATTGCTTCTCAGAGCAGAGAATTCAACAGTTTCACTACTCTCCGGATAAAGTACTTTCTTCTCATCTCTTTCCTAAATCTATTCCCCTTTAAATCTTGAGGCTACGTCCCCTAGTTTTAATCTCATTTAGCAATGGAATTAACTTCCCTGCCTTTATTTTATCTGTCCCTTTCACAATTTTATGTATCTATAAGATTTCCTCCCAGTCTTCTGAATTCCTTCAAGAGTAGCCCCAGGTAACTCAATCACGCCTCATAGGCTATCCCCTCTTCTCTGGAATCAACCTAATGGACTTGCTGTGTACCAGCTCCAGAGCCAGTATAACCTTCCTCACAGTACTGCAGGTGCAGCCTCACCATGACCTTGTACAGTTGTAGCATACCCCCCAACTCTTAAATTCAACCCCTTTAGCAACTTTCCCTTTATTTTTGTGATAATCTGTTGCACCTCCAAAGCAACCTTTTGCAATTCATGCACAAGCAGTCTACACAACAGCATATTGCAGCCTTTTACTATTTAAATAATAATTTGTTCTTCTAGTTTTCCTTCCAAAGTGAATGACCTGGCATTTACCAATGTTGTACTCCAGCTGCGAGCCCCTTGCCCACCCGTTTAGCCTGTCTATATCTCTGTGCAGAGTCTCCACATCCTCTGTGTAATTTGTTTTTCCATTCAGTGTAGTGTCATCAGCAAACTTAGATAGGCTACACTCAGTCCCATCTTCCAAATCATTAATGTAGATTGCAAACAGTTGCAGGCCCAGCATTGAACCCTGCTAACCACTAACTTCCAACAAGAGTAACACCCATTTTTCCAAACCTACTGTCTTCTATTGGTTAACAATCCTCCATCAATACTAATATATTACCCCCTGTTGCCATCTCCCCATCTCCATGCATCATTATCTTATGGGTAAGTCTTTTATGTGGCACCTTATCAAACATCTTCTGGAAATTCAAGTATACACAGTCCATCTATTCCTCTGTGTCCACTATACTCACTATATCCTCAAAGAACTCTGGTACGTTTGTCAAACAGGACCTGCCTTTCATGAATCCATGCTGAGTCTGCCTGATGGAACCACTTCTTTCCAGATGTTTCACTATCCCATCCTTAATGATAGCTTAAAGTGTTTGTCCAAATACAGATGTTAAGATAACTTCTATAATCACTAACCTTTGTCTACATCCTTCTTTAAATAACATCATACCATTTGCTAACTTTCAATCTGCTAGGAAATTCCAGTGTCCAAGAAATCTTGGTAAATCATCACATCACATCTACTATAACTTCGCTATTACTCTCAGTACCCTGGGATGCAGTCCATCAGGATAAAATAACTTGAATACCTTTAAGCCCACTACTTTGTTCACCACTACCTCTTTAGAGGCAGTGATAGTATTGAGGTCCTCACCTCCAATCATACTAATAACATCTTTTCTTGGCGTGTAGCATATAGGACGGAGATTGATAATCTGACTGAGTGGTGCTATCACAACTGCCTCACAATCAATGTCAGCAAGACCAAGGAGCTGATTATTGAGTACAGGAGGAGGAAACCAGAGGTCCATGAGCCAGTGCACATTGGGAGATCAGAGGTGGAGAGGGCCAGCAGGTTTAAATTCCTCCGTGTTATTATTTCGGGCACAGTACATAAGTGCAAGTATGAAGATAGCATGGCAATGCCTCTACTTTTTTTTAGAAGTTTGTGAAGAGTAGGCATGTCATCTAAAACTTAGACAACCTTCTATAAATGCAAGCTGGAGAGTGTATTGGTTGGTTTTATCATGGCCTGGTATAGAAATATCAATGCTCTTGAACAGAAAAACCTACAAGAAATAACAGATACAGCTTAGTATGTCATGCATAATGCCCACTCCACCAATGAGCACGTCTACATGGAGTGTTGTCACAGAAAAGCAGCATCCATCAGCAGGGACCACCCCCATCCAAGATGTGCTCTTTTCTCGTTGCTGCCACTAGGAAGTAGGTATAAGAGCCTTGGGACCCAGACCCCTCAATCATCAGGCTATTGAACCAAAGAGGATAACTTCACTTGCCCCATCACTCAACTGTTCCCACAACTTATGGACTCACTTTCAAGGACTCTTCATCTCATATTCTCAATATTTATTGTTTATTTATTTCTTTATCTTTTTTTACTTTTTGTATTTGCACACGTTGTTGTCTTTTGCACATTGTTTTTGTCCAGATTCCATGTGGTTTTTCATTGATTCTGTTGTGTTTCGTGTGTGTAGTTTTAGAATTATTTACTCTGAACTTTGAATTTTGTTGGATGTGTCCTCCATTGTAAAGACTTACACAAGGCAGTCATTCAAGACCTCAGCCATTTCCATATTATTCAATATTGATTCCTCCTTCTCTTCTTCCAAGGGAACTACATTCATTTTAGTTATCCTTTCCTGCTTTATATAATTATAAAAACTTTTGCTATTTGTTCTTAAATTTTGAGCTAGTTCAGTTTCATAATTTATCTTCCCTTTTCTTATTGTTTGCTTTGTGGTTCTTTGTTGCTTTATAAAATTTTCTCAGTCTTCCAGTTTCCTACTAACCTTTGTATGCATGACATTTTATTCTGATGCCTTCTTTTATTTCCTTAGTAATCTAAGGCTGGCTTTCCCCAACTTTACTGGCATATACTTTTATTGAGCACTGTGAAAAAATCTCTTTGGAAGTCTTCCACTCTTCCTGAACTTCTCTGGCATAGAGCCCGAGTACCTAGTCTCCAATAGCCAGCTGCTCCATCATCCTGTTGTAGTCTCCCTTTTTTCAGTCATAATACACTGGTTTTAAATTGAACTTTGTATGAGAAATACAATCACATTATAATCACTCTTTCCAAGAGGATTCCTAACTACAGGATTGTTAATATTACCTGTCTCATTGCACAGGACCAGATCTAAAATAACATTTCCTCTTGTAGGTTCAGTAAAATGCCATTCAACAAAGCTATCTCAGATGTATATATATATATACCTCCGCTGCCTCGCGCCTATACCTACTCATGGGGAAGTATTCGGGAGTAAACGCTGAGGGAGAAATCCAGAGCTGGAGTCCCTAAGGCAGTCCTACGTTGAGCCCAATGCTGACCGGCAACTCCTGCATTGCTGCCATTCCTTTGGGTTCATCAGATGCGTGGTGGGGGGAAGCTTGCTCTCCGTATCGTACTGCTGCCCAGGCTTGCAGTTAGACAATTAGAACATAATATCCATGGTCAGCTCTGACTGATGGAGGCCCTTTGTGTGTGTGTATATATATATGTTAACATTAACCCTGAATCAGATGCTTGCAGGTTTCAACCATGTTGAAGCCTTTTGGCACTCACCTGAGTTGATCTTTTATTGTGCGTTTTATTTTCAACACCCTGCATCCATCATCTACCTCGTTGTTCACCTCACTGGTATTGCGTTTCTTTTGGTGATACCGTATTGAGGTGCCTGACACACCTTTCTTGAGGATTCAACCTGCAAGTGAAGTGTAACTCCTGTCACTTACCAACCTACTTGAGCTACTTTTGGGCCAATAAGTTTATATTAAAGTAGTTCATTAACTTTGATGCATCAGTGGAGGTTGTGAACTTGAAAGATGTTCTCGAAGTGCAAAACCCAACACAAAATGCTGGAGAAGCTCAGTGGATCAGGCAGCACCTATGGAGGGAAATGAATCGTTGATATATCAGGACAAGACCCTTAGAGAGTTTCCCTCCATAAATGCTGCCTAATCCAATGAGTTCCTTTAGCATTTTGTTTGATGTTTCAGATTCCTAACACTTGCAGACTTCCTTGTGCCTAGAAATGCCTTGCTGAGATCTCCAGGCGGCAACTTTCAGACACCTCCTCTTACTTATGCCCCACCAGACCATTGGGCCACTGTCTCCCTCAGCACTACTAACCTCATTAAATCTGGAGATCTTCCATCCACTGCCATCAAACTTGTAGTTTCCTTACCCCACACTGCTTGTTTCTAAAGCCTACCCGAGATCCACAAACCTGACAGTCCGAATAAACTTATTGTCTCTGCCTGCTCCTGCCCCACTGAACTCATGTGAAAATGCTTTGCTCCAGTCTGTTCCCCTCCATTGTATGCCTGCAAACAATAGAAATGCTACACCTGCCCATTCTCCTCCACCTTCACCTCCATTCAGAGCACCAAACAGTCCTTCCAGATGAGGTAACACTTCACCTGCGAATCTGTTGGGGTCATCTATTGTTCCCGCATTCCCGATGCGGCCTCCTCTACATTGTTGAGACCCAATGTAAATTGTTGGACTGCTTAGTTGAGCACCTCTGCTCCATTTGCCAAAACCAGAATTTCCCAGTGGCCACCCATTTTAATTCCTATCCCCATTCCTGTTCTGACACATCTGTCCACAGCCTCCTCTTCTGCCACAATAAGGCCACTCTCAGGGTGGAGGAGCAACACCTCATATTGTGTCTAGGTAGTCTCCAATGATGGCATGAACATCGATTTCTCCTTCCAGAATTGCTTTTTTTCTTTTTTTCTTTTTCCCCTCTCCCTTCCCCCTTCTGCTATTCCCCACTCTGCTTCTTACCCTTTCCTATCACCTTCACCTGATGCCCCTCCTTCTCCCCTTTCTTCCATGGTCCACTCTTCTCCCTTATCAGGGTCTCCTTCTCCAGCTCTTTACCTTCCCCACCCACCTGGCTTCACCTATTACCTTCGAGCTAGTCCTCCTTCCCCTCGCCCCGCCTTTTAATTCTGGCATTTCCCCCCTTCCTGATGAAGGGTCTCGTCCTGAAACATCGTTTGTTTATTCCTTTACCTCATCCGACCTGCTAAGTTCCTCCAGCATTTTGAGTGTGTTGCCTAAGAAATGCAAACACGTATTTTAATATGGAGAATGAAATCACTGCTGTTTGCTTTGAATAATGAAGCCATTAATATGACAGAGGAAATCTGTGTGGAAGATCTGACTTGATTGTGACTTCCTGTGCATGTGCGCATGATTCCGGGAACCTCTAGCTTTGAAGGTGACTCTATCACCATACTTCATCAATAATCTTGGTCAATGTACAGTAATTTGAAGTTGTTTCAGTTCCTCATAATTTGCTTTTACTGGAAGAAAATGGTTGAGAAGGTTCAAGATGATTTAGGATTAGGCATGATTTTAATGTGATTTTTTCCACAAGTTTAAAAAAAGTTTTACGA
Source organism: Mobula hypostoma (assembly GCF_963921235.1). Taxonomy (NCBI): domain Eukaryota; kingdom Metazoa; phylum Chordata; class Chondrichthyes; order Myliobatiformes; family Myliobatidae; genus Mobula; species Mobula hypostoma. Next base: position 91,425,015 of record NC_086101.1, on the reverse strand, counting down.
ATGATTTTAATACTTTGGGGAATGTTTCCTTGCATGAGAAACATTTAGCTCTTAACAGCAAACTAATGCGGGGAACTGGCTTTGCTGGCATTTTAAGTTAAATTGTTTTAGCACCTTTCTGGCTCATGATTCACTCTGGCTCTCCAAACCCCACCATCCCGAAAGAGCGTCCTATCACAATGCAAAGCCATTTGAATACAAGATGCATTCTCCTACAGATCACAGATGCAAGCCTCCTACAGCCAGTTCACATGATGTGATGTGAGTAACGAGTTCAGATTTAGCTGGTGATTGATGGCAAATTTAGGCAATGCATGACTAAGGACAACCTTGTCCCATATCTAACAGTAAAGGCAAATCTCTGCTCAATACAAGCATATTTCCAGTAATTAGAAAAGCTCATGTTGAATAGAGTTCCTCATTAAGCATCAATATTCGGCTACTGTATAATTATTTAAAGGCATCTGTTAGTCTTGCGAGACCATAGATCTGCGCCTGGAAAGTCCTCACTCTCCAGGGCGCAGGCCTGGGCAAAGTTGTGTGGAAGACTGGCAGTTGCCCATGCTACAAGTCTCCTCTCTCCACAACATAGAAACATAGAAACATAGAAAATAGGTGCAGGAGTAGGCCATTCGGCCCTTCGAGCCTGCACCGCCATTTATTATGATCATGGCTGATCATCCAACTCAGAACCCAGCCTTCCCTCCATACCCCCTGACCCCTGTAGCCACAAGGGCCATATCTAACTCCCTCTTAAACATAGCCAATGAACTGGCCTCAACAGTTTGCTGTGGCAGAGAATTCCACAGATTCACCACTCTCTGTGTGAAGAAGTTTTTCCTAATCTCGGTCCTAAAAGGCTTCCCCTCTATCCTCAAACTGTGACCCCTCGTTCTGGACTTCCCCAACATCGGGAACAATCTTCCCGCATCTAGCCTGTCCAATCCCTTTAGGATCTTATACGTTTCAATCAGATCCCCCCTCAATCTTCTAAATTCCAACGAGTACAAGCCCAGTTCATCCAGTCTTTCTTCATATGAAAGACCTGCCATCCCAGGAATCAATCTGGTGAACCTTCTTTGTACTCCCTCTATGGCAAAGATGTCTTTCCTCAGATTAGGGGACCAAAACTGCACACAATACTCCAGGTGTGGTCTCACCAAGGCCTTGTACAACTGCAGTAGTACCTCCCTGCTCCTGTACTCGAATCCTCTCGCTATAAATGCCAGCATACCGTTCGCCTTTTTCACCGCCTGCTGTACCTGCATGCCCACTTTCAATGACTGGTGTATAATGACACCCAGGTCTCGTTGCACCTCCCCTTTTCCTAATCGGCCACCATTCAGATAATAATCTGTTTTCCTATTTTTGCCACCAAAGTGGATAACTTCACATTTATCCACATTAAATTGCATCTGCCATGAGTTTGCCCACTCACCCAACCTATCCAAGTCACCCTGCATCCTCTTAGCATCCTCCTCACTGCTAGCACTGCCACCCAGCTTGGTGTCATCCGCAAACTTGGAGATGCTGCATTTAATTCCCTCATCCAAGTCATTAATATATATTGCAAACAACTGGGGTCCCAGCACTGAGCCTTGCGGTACCCCACTAGTCACCGCCTGCCATTCTGAAAAGGTCCCATTTATTCCCACTCTTTGCTTCCTGTCTGCTAACCAATTCTCCACCCACACCAATACCTTACCCCCAATACCGTGTGCTTTAAGTTTGCACACTAATCTCCTGTGTGGGACCTTGTCAAAAGCCTTTTGAAAATCCAAATATACCACATCCACTGGTTCTCCCCTATCCACTCTACTAGTTACATCCTCAAAAAATTCTATGAGATTCGTCAGACATGATTTTCCTTTCACAAATCCATGCTGACTTTGTCCGATCATTTCACCGCTTTCCAAATGTGCTGTTATCACATCCTTGATAACTGACTCCAGCAGTTTCCCCACCACCGACGTTAGGCTAACCGGCCTATAATTCCCCGGTTTCTCTCTCCCTCCTTTTTTAAAAAGTGGGGTTACATTAGCCACCCTCCAATCCTCAGGAACTAGTCCAGAATCTAACGAGTTTTGAAAAATTATCACTAATGCATCCAGTATATCTTGGGCTACTTCCTTAAGCACTCTGGGATGCAGACCATCTGGCCCTGGGGATTTATCTGCCTTCAATCCCTTCAATTTACCTAACACCACTTCCCTACTAACATGTATTTCACTCAGTTCCTCCATCTCACTGGACCCTCTGTCCCTTACTATTTCTGGAAGATTATTTATGTCCTCCTTAGTGAAGACAGAACCAAAGTAATTATTCAATTGGTCTGTCATGTCCTTGCTCCCCATAATCAATTCACCTGTTTCTGTCTGAAGGGGACCTACATTTGTCTTTATCAGTCTTTTCCTTTTTACGTATCTATAAAAGCTTTTACAGACCGATGTTGTCCAAGGACCGATACAGCTTGGCACCAGTGTCGGCGCAGAGCACTATGTGGTTAAGTGCCTTGCTCAAAGACACAACACGTTGGCTGGGGCTCGAACTTTCGACCTTCCGATCGCTAGTTGAATGCCTTAACTACTTGGCCACGTGTCCACATGTATGTGCTACTGTATAGCACATGCCTGAAATGGTAGCTCTGACTGAAATAATACTATTTCGTTTTAAAACTACTACCATATTTTCATAAATTTAAATTGATTTAACATTATAAACCATGTGGAAGCTCAAATTTTGGCGCATTGTCTATCCCCGAGCACAGTAACTTGTCAGGACACATTGCAGTCACTGACTCGTACAGATTGGAATGATTTTTGTCAGTACTCAGTTCGGATACTGTAGGGAATACAGAATGGGAACAACATTTTCCATATTGAAGATGATTGCTTGACATCAGATTTGCTTTCCTTCAAATGTTCACTGCTCATTGGCAATTTTATGAAAGAATAAAAATGCCTGTTGTAGAGAAAATAATCATTCAGTAACAATTTTTCAAATCACGCTGCTGTTTAACCAATCAAGATATTTCTCATTTTAGAGGACAAATTTATAAGGCATTGATCAGACCACACTTAGAGTATTGTGAGCAGTTTTGGGCCCCTTATCAAAGAATGGATATGCTGGCATTGGAGAGGGTCCAGAGGAAGTTTACAAGAATGATCCTGGGAATGAAAGGGTTAATGTATGAGGAGCATTTGATGGCTCTGGACCTCTGGAGTTCAGAAGAATGAAGGGGGAATCTCATTGAAACCTATCCAATGTTGAAAGGGATATACAGAGTGTTTCCAGTAGTGTGGGAGTCTTGGACCTGAGGGCACAGCCTAAGGATACAAGGAATCCCTTTAGAGCAGAAATGAGGAGGGATTTATTTTGCCAGAGGGTGGAGAATCTGTGGAATTTATTTTGCCACAGATGGATGTCAAGGCCAAGTCATTGGGTATATTTAAAGCAGAAGTTGATAGGTTCTTGATTAGTTTGTGTGTCAAAGGTTACGGGGTGAAAGCAGGAGAATGGGGTTGAGAGGGATAATAAATCAGGTTTGATGGAATGGTGGAGCAGACTCAATGGGACTGCTCCTTCTGCCAAGGTACCTTTTAATTTAAATCAATGAGTTTTGAGTTTATGGAGATAAAAAGGCTTCTTCTGAAGGGGAATGAGAGAGTAAACACTGATTAGTGGCTTTGAAAAGGATTTGGTTGTGAATAGTGTACCATCTCTGGGTATGCGGTCACACATTTATGAACAGTTTCTTTACTAAGAATGGCCAGCTGGTGGCATAGTGGCATCAGCGCCGGACTTCGGCACGAAGGTTCTCGAGTTTGAATCCAGCCGGCTCCCTTGCACACTTTCCATCCATGCTGGGTTGAGCGTCAAGCTAGCAACTCGGCCTTGTAAAAAATAAGAAAGCCTGCTAAAAAAACGCCGTCATGACGGCGTCCTGATGACTCCACTCGGAGTTAAGGGCTTTCTTCTTCTTCTTCTTCTTCACTAAGAATATTTTAATCTCCATTTTAAATGGTTGTCAGGCTGAGATTATAGATTTCAGCATGCTAGGGAGATGAAAGGTAATAGTGATGAATGCAGGGAAGTACATTTGAGACATACCATTATCGTGTTTATGAATGACAGAGAAAGCTTGACAGCTGGGATCCTGTGATCATGTCATTTACTTCCATGTTAGTTTGAAATATAATAGTGAAAGCTGACAGGTTGTGAATAAAATCCCAATTGCTTACTTGCCCTTTATTGAAGGGCACAGGTTATCTATACCTACCTTGATTTTCTGATGGTTTAGCAAATATTGGGTTGTGCCTCAAGGACTAGTCTGCTAGTGAAAGGATTGCCCAGTGAGGAATGGTCCAAAATCAGTCTGAGGTCATACACAGGATAAGAGGCAATATACTTACTGAAGTTCTCTTGAAATAGGGTGGTTAATTACGAATGGGATTCTCTTAGACACAACTATAAATGAGTAGATCATCTGTTCAGAGTACTAAATGAGATAACAATTTGCCAGGATGTCAGATAAGCTCTCTAGCTCTTCAAGAAATACCATATGACCCTTCGTTTCCCTGAGGATAGATGAAGTGTCAAACTAGGTTATATACACCAATCTTTAGAAAAGAGATAGAACTTAGAAGTTATCATTGCCACTGAGCTAAGTCTAATCTGATTTTAAATGGGAGATAAATTTGAACATTTCTGCTGTTCTGAATATGATCAGGATGATAATGTGATAAATTGGATCAGCAGATTTGCGGATGACACCAAAACTGGGGGCATAGTGAACAGCAAGGAGGGCTATCAAAGCTTGCAATGGATCTGGACCAGCTAGAAACATGGGCTGTAAATGGCAGATGGGATTTAATGCAAACAATGGTATTGCTTTGGGAGGGCAAACCAGGGTAGGACATGCACATTGAGTGGTAGGTCACTGAAGAATGCAGTGGAACGGAGGAATTGGGGAATACAAATCCAAGATTCCTTGTAGGTGGTGTCACAGCTAGATGTACTTAAGGAAGTTAGCTTCACAGCTTTAATTGTGAGTTCCTAAGCTCTGTGTCTCTAAAAAGACACAGACGGGGTACAGGTGTCCCCCGTTTTTGAACGTTCGCTTTACGAAACCTCACTGTTACGAAAGACCTACATTAGTACCCTGTTTTTCCTAACAAAAGGTGTTTTCACTGTTACGAAAAAAGCAGCGCGCGAAAAAAATCAGCGCGCGATAAAAGGCAGCGATGCAGTCGCTGTCCCCCGGATTCGGAATGGCATTCTCGCTGGCATTGCTTAAACACGTGTCTGTGAGCAGCCGTTTGCAAGTTGAGTTTTATGGTATTGGAAAAGCCTGAAAGAGCTCGTAAGGGTGTTACTCTTAGTGTAAAACTAGACATAATTAAGCGTTTCGATCATGGTGAACGAAGTACGGACAAAGTGAGTTCGGCTTGTGGAAGTTGAGGAAGATGATGTTGAAGAGGTTTTGGCATCCCATGACCAAGAACTGATAGATGAAGAGCTGATGCTATTAACATAGAAACATAGAAACATAGAAAATAGGTGCAGGAGTAGGCCATTCGGCCCTTCGAGCCTGCACCGCCATTTATTATGATCATGGCTGATCATCCAACTCAGAACCCTGCGCCAGCCTTCCCTCCATACCCCCTGATCCCCGTAGCCACAAGGGCCATATCTAACTCCCTCTTAAATACAGACAATGAAACGGCCTCAACTGTTTCCTGTGGCAGAGAATTCCATAGATTCACCACTCTCTGTGTGAAGAAGTTTTTCCTAATCTCAGTCCTAAAAGGCTTCCCCTTTATCCTCAAACTGTGACCCCTCGTTCTGGACTTCCCCAACATTGGGAACAATCTTCCTGCATCTAGCCTGTCCAATCCCTTTAGGATTTTATACGTTTCAATCAGATCCCCCCTCAATCTTCTAAATTCCAACGAGTTCAAGCCCAGTTCATCCAGTCTTTCTTCATATGAAAGTCCTGCCATCCTAGGAATCAATCTGGTGAACCTTCTTTGTACTCCCTCTATGGCAAGGATGTCTTTCCTCAGATTAGGGGACCAAAACTGCACACAATACTCCAGGTATGGTCTCACCAAGGCCTTGTACAACTGCAGTAGTACCTCCCTGCTCCTGTACTCGAATCCTCTCGCTATAAATGCCAGCATACCATTCGCCGTTTTCACTGCCTGCTGTACCTGCATGCCCACTTTCAATGACTGGTGTATAATGACACTCAGGTCTCATTGCACCTCCCCTTTTCCTAATCGGCCACCATTCAGATAATAATCTGTTTTCCTATTTTTGCCACCAAAGTGGATAACTTCACATTTATCCACATTAAATTGCATCTGCCATGAATTTGCCCACTCACCCAACCTATCCAAGTCACCCTGCATCCTCTTAGCATCCTCCTCACAGCTAACACTGCCGCCCAGCTTCGTGTCATCCGCAAACTTGGAGATGCTGCACTTAATTCCCTCATCCAAGTCATTAATATATATTGTAAACAACTGGGGTCCCAGCACTGAGCCTTGCGGTACCCCACTAGTCACTGCCTGCCATTCTGAAAAGGTCCCATTTATTCCCACTCTTTGCTTCCTGTCTGCTAACCAATTCTCTATCCACATCAATACTTTACCCCCAATACCGTGTGCTTTAAGTTTGCACACTAATCTCTTGTGTGGGACCTTGTCAAAAGCCTTTTGAAAATCCAAATATACTACATCCACTGGTTCTCCCCTATCCACTCTACTAGTTACATCCTCAAAAAATTCTATGAGATTCGTCAGACATGATTTTCCTTTCACAAATCCATGCTGACTTTGTCCGATGATTTCACTGCTTTCCAAATGTGCTGTTATCACATCTTTGATAACTGACTCCAGCCGTTTCCCCACCACCGACGTTAGGCTAACCGGTCTATAATTCCCCGGTTTCTCTCTCCCTCCTTTTTTAAAAAGTGGGGTTACATTAGCCACCTTCCAATCCTCAGGAACTAGTCCAGAATCTAATGAGTTTTGAAAAATTATCACTAATGCATCCACCATTTCTTGGGCTACTTCCTTAAGCACTCTGGGATGCAGACCATCTGGCCCTGGGGATTTATCTGCCTTTAATCCCTTCAATTTACCTAACACCACTTCCCTACTAAAATGTATTTCGCTCAGTTCCTCCATCTCACTGGACCCTCTGTCCCCTACTATTTCTGGAAGATTATTTATGTCCTCCTTAGTGAAGACAGAACCAAAGTAATTATTCAATTGGTCTGCCATGTCCTTGCTTCCCATAATCAATTCACCTGTTTCTGTCTGAAGGGGACCTACATTTGTCTTTACCAGTCTTTTCCTTTTTACATATCTATAAAAGCTTTTACAGTCAGTTTTTATGTTCCCTGCCAGTTTTCTCTCATAATCGTTTTTCCCTTTCCTAATTAAGCCCTTTGTCCTCCTTTGCTGAACTCTGAATTTCTCCCAGTCCTCAGGCGAGCCACTTTCTCTGGCTAATTTGTATGCTTCTTCTTTGGAATTGATACTATCCCTAATTTCACTTGTCAGCCACGGGTGCACTACCTTCCTTGATTTATTCTTTTGCCAAACTGGGATGAACAATTGTTGTAGTTCATCCATGCAATCTTTAAATGCTTGCCATTGCATATCCATCGTCAATCCTTTAAGTGTCATTTGCCAGTCTATCTTAGCTAATTCACGACTCATACCTTCAAAGTTACCCCTCTTTAAGTTCAGAACCTTTGTTTCTCAATTAACTATGTCACTCTCCATCTTAATGAAGAATTCCACCATTTTATGGTCACTCTTACCCAAGGGGCTTCTCACGACAAGATTGCTAATTAACCCTTCCTCATTGCTCAAAAGCCAGTCTAGAATAGCCTGCTCTCTAGTTGGTTCCTCGACATGTTGGTTCAAAAAAACCATCCCGCATACATTCCAAGAAATCCTCTTCCTCAGCACCTTTACCAATTTGGTTCACCCAATCTACATGTAGATTGAAGTCACCCATTATAACTGCTGTTCCTTTATTGCACACATTTCTATTTTCCTGTTTAATACCATCTCCGACCTCACTACTACTGTTAGGTGGCCTGTACACAACTCCCACCAGCGTTTTCTGCCCCTTAGTGTTATGCAGCTCTGCCCATATCGATTCCACATCTTCCCGGCTTATGTCCTTCCTTTCTATTGCGTTAATCTCATCTTTAACCAGCAACGCTACTCCACCTCCTTTTCTTTCATGTCTATCCCTCCTGAATATTGAATATCCCTGAACGTTGAGCTCCCATCCTTGGTCACCCTGGAGCCATGTCTCTGTGATCCCAACTGTATCATATTCATTAATAACAATCTGCACTTTCAATTCATCCACCTTGTTACGAATGCTCTTTGCATTGACACACAAAGCCTTCAGGTGCTCTTTTACAACTCTCTTAGCCCTTATACAATTATGTTGAAAAGTGGCCCTTTTTGATGCTTGCCCTGGATTTGTCGGCCTGCCACTTTTACTTTTCTCCTTACTACTTTTTGCTTCTACCCTCACTTTACACCCCTCTGTCTCTCTGCACTGGTTCCCATCCCCCTGTTGTGAACTAACCTCCTCTCGCCTAGCCTCTTTAATTTGATTCCCGCCCCCCAACCATTCTAGTTTAAAGACACCTCAGTCGCCCTCGCCAGGATATTGGTCCCCCTGGGATTCAAGTGTAACCCGTCCTTTTTGTACAGGTCACGCCTGCACCAAAAGAGGTCCCAATGATCCAAAAACTTGAATCCCTGCCCCCTGCTCCAATCCCTCAGCCAAGCATTTATCCTCCACCTCATCGCATTCCTACTCTCACTGTCGTGTGGCACAGGCAGTAATCCCGAGATTACTACCTTTGCAGTCCTTTTTCTCAACTCCCTTCCGAGCTCCCTATATTCTCCTTTCAGGACCTCTTCCCTTTTCCTACCTATGTCATTGGTACCTATATGTACCATGACCTCTGGCTCCTCACCCTCCCACTTCAGGATATCTTGAACACGATCAGAAATATCCCGGACCCTGGCACCAGGGAGGCAAACTACCATCCGAGTCTCTGGACTGCGTCCACAGAATCGCCTATCTGACCCCCTTACTATCGAGTCCCCTATCACAACTGCCCTCCTCTTCCTTTCCCTACCCTTCTGAGCTACAGGGCCGGACTCTGTGCCGGAGGCACGGCCACTGTCGCTTCCCCCGGGTAAGCTGTCCCCCTCAACAGTACTCAAACAGGAGTACCTATTGTTATTGGAAGAGGAAAGGATAACAATCGAAACCGAATGAGTAATAATAAAGTACGATTTTAATTTTGAAAGGGTACGTCGGTTTAGGGGATATTTGCAGGATGGTTTGAGTGCTTACAAAGAACTGTATGATAGAAAAATGCGCGAGGCTCAGCAGTCAAGCAAGCCTTCCACATCAGCCACAGCAGACGACAAACCTCGACCTTCGACATCAAGGCGAGCAGAGATAGGAGGAGAAGAGCTGCCTCCCTGATTGGTGATGAGATGACACCCCAGTGCTCCACCACCCCAACACCCAAGCCGCGGACAGATACCGATTCGCAGAGAATGCAGCGGTAGCCGGGAGACACACAGCACATCTTTAAGAAAAAAGCCAAAATAAACATGCTAATTAATTAGATGCCGCCCGACATGTAATTGTCGGCCCAGATCAGAGGTGATGCAATCGGCACTGATCTGGGCCGATATTTACGTGCCGGGTGGCACCTAATTAATTAACATGTTTATTTCAGCTTTTTTCTTAAAGATATGCTGGATGCGTCCTGGCTATCGTTGTACCACTACATGCTTTGCGGCAATGTATCGCTTGGTGGCCTGGAGGGTGGGGGCCACTGCACCACCCAAACTCCGACAAGTCTAACACACCATCAACAGTGTGCTCCGTGCTATCCCAATTCCGGTGAGTGATACTACACTGTACATACATTATTTCTACTTTATATAGGCTGTGTATTTTTAGGGGTTATTTGGTATGATTTGGCAGCTTCATAGCTTAAAGGTTACTGGAGAGAGCTTGCCCGTGTTTTTGCTGACGGCACTTGTGTGAGATTTTCGCTATGGAGAACAGTTTAGGCAATGATTGTGGAAAAATATTTCTACTTTATATAAGCTGTGCATTTATTATATCATTCCTGCTTTTGCTATATGTTACTGTTATTTTAGGTTTTATGTGTTATTTGGCATGATTTGGTAGGTTATTTTTGGGTCTGCGAACACTCACAAAATTTTCCCATTTAAATAAATGGTAATTGCTTCTTCGCTTTACGACATTCTGGCTTACGAATCGTTTCATAGGAACGCTCTACCTTCGGATGGCAGGGGAAACTTGTACCTGGCAAAGTACTAAAGATCTCTTGCTGATCAACTGCCTGGAATGTACACTGAGATCTTTAATCTGTTGCTTTGGTAATCGGAGGTACTCACTTGCTTCAAGCAGACTTCAATTAGACTGTTGCCTTAGAAGAACGTAGAAGCCTGCCTCAATGACTATGGTTGAATAGCACTTATAACCACAGTGATGAAGTGTTTTGAGAGGCTGGATGATGAAACATATCAACTCCTGCCTGAGAAGCAATTTGGATCCACTCCAATTTGCCTGCCAGTGCAACACTCAACCTTGGAACATCTGGACAGCAAAGGTGTATACGTCAGGATGCTCTTTATAGACTACAGCTCAGCATTCAATACCATCATCACCTAAAGTTAATCAATAAGGTCCCATACCTTGGCCTCAATACCTCCTTATGCAATTGGATCAATTTCCTCACTTGCAGAATACAGTTTGGATTGGCAGCAACATCTCCTCACGATCTCCATCAGCACAGGTACACTACAAGGTTGTGTGCTGAGCCCCCAGCTCTACTCGCTTTACACTTATGACTGTGTGGGTAAGCACAGTTCCAATGCCAGATTCAAATTTGTGGATGAATCAGCATATAGGAGGGAAATTGAAATTCTGGCTGTGTAGTGTCATAACAATACCTCGTACTCAATGTCAGCAAGGCCAAGGAGATGGTTATTGACCTCAGGAGAAGGAAACACATGTTGATATTAGGGGAATACTCTTCATTTGGATACCCATCCATTCCATGTAATTAGAAATGAAAGCAAGCAAGTTGATTGATTTGCATCCAAAAGTAAATTGTAGATTTACTTTTGCTTTCACAAGTGGTTAACTTGGCAGCCTTTTAAGTTCACATGAGTGAAACTTAAAATTCTTAAACACGAGGAAATCTGCAGATGCTGGAATTTCAAGCCACACAGATAAAAATTGTTGGTGAATGCAGCAGGCCAGCCAGCATCTATTGGAAGAGGTACAGTCGATGTTTCGGGCTGAGACCTTTCGTCATGACCAACTGAAAGAAGAGATAGTAAGAGATTTGAAAGTGTGAGGGGGAGGGGGAGATCCAAAATGATAGAAGAAGGCAGGAGAGGGAGGGATGGAGCCAAGAGCTGGACAGTTGATTGGCAAAAAGGATATGAGAGGATCATGGGACTTCCTCCTTTCATCTGATGCAATATCACATGATAAAAGAAAGAAAACGGAAGTGCAGTACACCACACCCTTCAGCAGAAATTGCGTTGACTTATGGAAGTTTCATATAAAAGTGGTTCTGCTGATTCCCTTGTCTCCAAAGGTAGTTGGGCAAAGATCAAAAATAAGAATTCTTTTTCTTCTTTTCCAATGCTTTTTGTTGATTTCTATATTGAAGAATACAGAGTCCAAGAGAATACATATTATAAAACAAAAGAAAAAATATAATAATACCAGATACAGTATATTGAATCACATTCACAAACTCCTTACTCTATATTCATATCGATTAGGTTAATTTGTGTATTAGAATATAAACAATTTTATTAAAAAACAGATCTACACCCACTACCAAAGTCGAAGCTGTTAGGGAAAAAAAGAAAAAAAACTTATCGGATAATAAAATATACTATTAACCAACTTCTGTACTTGAATAAGAAGTCAAAGATTATGAAAATAATTTAAAAACGGCCCCCACAGATTTTGGAAACCTTGGTTAGATTCAGAAATTGAACAACGGATCTTTTCTAAATTTCGGCATGCCATAACATCCTGTAACTACTGAGCATGATTAGGCGGAACAGCATCCCTCCATTTAAACAAAAGCGCCCTCCTAGCCATAAGAGAGATTAAAGCCAGAATGTGCAGATCAGATGTCTTCAAAATGATATCTTTCCTTTCAACAATACCAAATAGGGTAGTCAAAGGATTAGGCTTAAAATTTACTTTAAAGAGTACGGAAAAAGTTTGGAATACTTCCTTCCAATATTTTCCAAGACTTGGGCACGTCCAAAACATATGAATAAGTGAAGCTTCTCCATTGTTACACCTATCACAGTGGGGAGATATATCCCTATAAAAACAAGATAACTTATCCTTGGTCATATAAGTCCTATTAACCACTTTAAATTGTAGGAGGGAATGATGAGCACAAAACGATGAAGTATTAACCAATTTAAAAATCTCATTCCAAGTTTCTTCAGAAATTGAGGTCTGTAAATCTTGTTCCCAAAGATTTTTAATTTTGTCTAAAGAATCATTTCTCATTCCCAACAACATATCATAAATATTGGACATTGAACCATTATAGAATGATTTCATATGAAGAATTTCATCTAATACGTCCTTATCAGGATTAATAGGAAATGTAAATAACTGAGATTGTAGAAAATCTCTAATTTGTAAGTACCGAAAAAAATGGGTTTTTGGTAAACTATATTCAGTTAACAATTGTTCAAGAAAAGAAAGACTTCCTCCCACAAACAGATCCCGGAAAATGTAATGCCTAATCTTTCCCATTCTTAAAAACTACATTAGTCATAGAAGGCTTAAAGAGTAATTTAAATATATGGGACTAGAAAGGGAGAATCTCAATAAACCAAAGTGTTTTCTAAATTGTATTCAAATCCTCAAAGTATGTTTGACTACCACATTTTCAGTTATCGAGGACGTTTATTTTTCCATATGTAGGAGGCTAAAATAGAGTCCTGCGAGTCAAAAAAGGATTTAGGGATAAAAACGGGTAACGCCTGAAAGAGGTATATAAATTTAGGTAAAACGTTCATTTTAATAGAATTAATTTGACCAATCAATGATAACGAAAGGGGCGACCAATTTGATAATAAGTAAGTATTGACTAATATAGACCCTCTTTTCAGTTCTGGGTTGACTTTGTTTTCTTTAGATGTCTTTTTCATGACCTAGTAGCATTCTGTTTGTTCTAAAGCTTTTGATCATTCCAGTGCATGCCATGCTTTTTAACCCTTTATTAATCCCATTTTGATTCTGATATTTTATTGCTTGTTTTTCTTCCTTCCTTGTAGGATAAATATAGCATTTACATTTCCTTGGAGATTATACCACTATTTGCAAATGCTTCCTTGTTTTGCATATGTATCCAGTAAATCTGATTTTATAATTCAAGTGTAATAGTTTGCTTACATTTGCATTAGTTAACCTTCCTGCAAGAAAGTCACATTCAATTCCTTGCTTATTCCTGTCTTATCTCTCTGGAGAATTTAAAGTCGGTGTTCTTGGTTCGTTGAACCATTCAGTTCCTTGTACAGGATTCATCACAAGCACTTTTAAAGAGTGTGTCTTAAGGAATTTATAAATATATAATAGTCAGAATCTTGGTCATCAGCAGACCTATTAGAATCTGAAAAGTAGAAAAAAAAACTAAATACTTTCTTTACTACAAATGAAAATTTGTTTTTCTAGTGTCTTCTAGTTTTAATTTAATTCAAATTGTTTTGATTGAAATCAAATATTAAAAGTAGATGTTACACTTCTTTAATTAGTGCATTTTGATAAGGCTTTGACCTCTAATCTATCAAAAAAGATTAGACAATGTATTTAATCTGATATTATTTGGGATTAGTTATTGGCATGGTAGTATGTTGCTATTACAGTGTCAGTGATTGGTGATTGGAGTTCAGTTCCTGCTGTTCTCTGTAAGGAGTTTGTGCATTCTCCCTGTGACTGTCTGGGTTTTCTCCTATATTTTAAAAGCTTATGGGTTAGGGTTAGTAAGTTGTGTGCATGCTATATTGGCGCTGAAAGTGTGTCAACACTTGTGCTGCCTCCAGAATGTCCTTGATGCAAACGACACACTTCGCTGTATGTTTCGGTGTTTCAAATTACAAGTGACAAACACAGCTAATCTGGTTATCTTTAGTAGGCCTCCCGGTCAGTCCCATATTTCCATTTAAGATCAGTGGATTTTACAAACTGCCTGTCACCTTCTAGCTTCTGTCACTATTTTGAGTCTCCTCTCCTCCATCTGTGTGGCACCCCTTCTCATCTCAGTACACCTATCACTTGCTAGCTCTTTTCCCATCACCTGATGAAGGACCTGGACCTGAAGCAATGATTATCCATTTCCCTTCACAAATGCTGCCTGACCTGCAATGTTCCTCCAATACCCTCGTGTGTTGATGCCTATCCTGCATTATGCTTAATACAGAAGTTAAAAAAAAAATTCCCTGAATAAATGCTGGGAAAAGATAGCAAAATCCATTTCTGCTGTTGGGCTCTATGTAAAATCCTGTAGCAGTGTGCATTGAAACACCTGTTGCCAATGAATGGTGATGTCTAACTTTGACCAGCCCTATATAGAGGTCCTTGACTTGAAGAAATACTCACAATTCTCTTTGGAACAGCTAGCATTTACCAACTAAATCAGGGTCAATGATGGAGTTGCTGACAGATCAGAGTAATCTGTCTCTTCGATTAGTCAAAATGCAAGCACAAAGGCCATGATTCGAGGAAATCTATAACGCAGGAGAGTTTTGAGAACCGTAGTCAAGTTCTGATGAGTCTCCCCAGGCATGCGACACTTACCACACACTAGTCTCAAATTATTCAGGTACTCTATCAAAAGAATTTACTTTTTGAAAGAGATTTATAATTGAGAAAATCATTTCTAATTGTCTCTATCTTGGGAGCTTGATCCAAAGATTGACAACTGGGTCAATGCAGATGAAGGCTTTGGCAGTGGTTGAACCATCATGGTCAATATCATGTAGTTGAATTAAGATTCTAACAACAATAATAATAATATTATGTCTGAACAATTCTCCCATGTAGGAATGTAACAAGATTTTATGCCATTGTTCTTCATCGTGCAATCTCTCTGCTTGATCATTTATCTGTCACGGTCCAGATCGGAGTCCCTTTAAATTTACCTTGTTTATGTTACAATCCGGACCGTTGATTCCATGTTTTCTCATGTCCCTTGACTTTGGTGATTATAGGCAATTAATGCTCAGCTGAACCGATAGTTTATAGTCTCCGGCTTTCAGCTATTCGGCACGGGAGCGTCTGCAAAGTCATCTAAGGTACGGTGTGCCGATATCATCTGGCCAGAGCAAGCCTACTCTCTGCCAAAGCGAGTGCCAGTAATTCGCCTTTTCCTCACTGGGGCAACTCTATTCAGTTACCTCGCCAAACGAGCCTGCAAAGTTTCCTCACCGAGGTGGGTCCGTCAGTTAACCCGCCGGAGGGAATCAAGAACCGCTGTCTACTGTTCCCGGGTCGAGTTGAGAGCTCGCCACTACCCGGAGGCTCCCAGTCAAGTCCTGGCTCCGGCAGCATTCTAGCACCGAGTCAAGTCCTGGCCCTGGCGGCATTCAAGCACCGAGTCAAGTCCCGGCCCTGGCGGCATTCTAGCACCGAGTCAAGTCCTGGCCCTGGCGGCATTCTAGCACCAAGTCAAGTCCTGGCCCTGGCGGCATTCCAGCACCAAGTCAAGTTCTCGCTCTGGCAGTATTCCAGCACCAAATCAAGTCCTGGCCCTGGCGGCATTCTAGCACCAAGTCAAGTCCTCGCCCTGGCAGCATTCAAGCACCAATTCAAGTACTGGCTCTGGCGGCATTCTAGCACCAAGTCAAGTCCTGTCCCTGGTGGCATTCTAGCACCAAGTCAAGTCCTGGCCCTGGTGGCATTCTAGCACCAATTCAAGTCCTGGCTCTGGCAGCATCCAAGCACCAATTCAAGTCCTTTCCCTGGCGGCTTCCCAGTTGTGAGTCAAGTCCTGGCCCTGGTGGTCTGTGATTCCTGTCCTACCCTCTTGTCTGAATCTCTTCTCTGCCCCTCTCGCCTCTAGCCCTCGTCTGCAGTCCCTGCCTGCACTTCGGTCTAGTTTCATCGCCGGAGCTAGATAGGTACTTTCTGGTGTTCATTTGTGTTGGTCTTGTCTTGTCTGGTCCTCACCTCTGTGGGGTAAGTCAGGCCGTCTTGCTGTTGCCCCGCGGAGGGTCATGAGTCCTGGCCCTATGTCCTGTACCCATGGAGGGGTCCCGACTCTGTTTTCTGTGTATGTGTCCATGGTTCCATGTACCTGCTCTCCCGAGACCGAGGCTCTGTGTTCCCATGTTCCTCCTCCCCCTAGCCCATGTCATGTCCATGCCTGGTTCTGGGGTCTGAGCCTGAGACAAGACCCAGGTACTGGGTCTTTGGCCAGTCTCGGGCTCGGAGTCCATACCCTAGCCTCTTCATGTCTCCTCTAGTTCTGGGAGCCGATTCCGAGTCCTAGCCCAGACCCTTGGTCCCAACCTAGTCGTAGTCCTCAGTCCTTGTCCAGTTCGTTACTCCTGCTTCTGCCTAGCTCTCCTGATATCGAACAATAAACTAAATTTAATTAACCTCACAAGATGTGTCTTGCATTTGGGTCCACCCTTGCTCCCTATGCTCCCGCCATTGTGACATTATCAGGATATCAGGTTTGAAATTGGAAATCCAGAATTCTTTGAGAAGTGACTGGAGATTGGATGTCTACATAATTAATTTTGGGCAATAGTGGATGATTACTTTCTTCTTTAAAGAGGGTTTCTTTGTAAACAAGAAAACATTGGAAACTGGATAAAAGGTGGATATGCAAAAGTTGCTAATCTCTTAATGATTTCTTCCTCAGAAACTGCAGTGTTAAGCTGAAATTCTCTGGACTATGAGACTGAGAGATGAATCTGCCCTGCTGCGATGCACGTGGCAGCAAATGAGAAAATCTATGATGCTTTGGATCTTCTTTTTTCTACAAACAGCAGCTATTCTTGAAGCATCTAAAGAAGCACAGTACATCTGGAGATCAGGTAAAGCTTCAAAATGTTCATCTCTTCCGCAGTGCAATGGTTGCATCATGACTTCACTTGCACAGTTACAATTCTATAATTCAGGCAATTTGTTTACGCTGTACTGTTATACCATAGATTGAATTAGGATGAACTGTCTCCAATAGAAGTTACATTTACCCCACATTTGCAATAAGTAAGTCTTGAGAATAATTAGATTTTTAATCACATGCTGTTTAATCAAATAAGTTATCCCGTTTCATTATTTATGTCAAAATGAGTGGGTGGTAAAGAACGTACAACTTACATCTCATGCAATACAGTATGCCTATATTGACACTGCTGCCTATGCAAAATGGCATGAATTGTGATCCATACTATCACTGCTTTCTGTCCCATACAGTTACTTTTATAATAAATTTCATATCTTAACCACCTCCTCCTGTTATCGCAAATTTGTCACTGGATTTGTCTTTACCCTGCTTATCACTGGTAATATGATTATCCTTTAATTTACATTGTTCTTTTCACACGTATAAAATGTCCAAAAGCATGTCTAGAGAATTTATTACTGGATTGTAACTAGCTAAGAAAAAAACTGAAGAGTTGGGATAGGTGATTGAAAGCTTGGTTAAAAACGCAAATGATTTTAAGTAGACTCTTATAAGCAAGTTGAGAAGTGTCAGAGAGACAGTTTTTGGAGTGGTTCTCAAATGAGACCCAGAAAACTCCAAATTAGCGTCAAAGGGAAGCATTATATAGAAACAGTCGCTTTCACCCTCTGAGTCTGCTCTGATCATGACCCATTTCTCATCAGTCCTGTATTAATCCCATTTTTAATTCTCCCTACAGTCTAATCAATTTCCCTCAGACTTGTCCCCCTCACCACCACAACAGAAGCAACAGACTGTGTCCAATTAACTTAATCTGAATTCCACTTTCATACGTGGGATATAGGGAAAAAAAAGCAAATTGTTGGCAGTTGTTTCAAGGTTAGAAATGGGGTTTGTGAGAGATGTTGCTAAAGGAGCTTAGTTGAAAACCAGTAGTTTAGAATTCTTCCTCAACTCAACAGATATTTTAACTGTGCCTGAGGACTATTAAACATGGATATGTAAGTATGATTATAAACAAATTAATAAGATATGTAATGACAGAGCAACTATAGCAAGCTCTAGAAATTCTGTGAAAGAAAAGGTTGAAATGACTAAGTGATAATGAAAATTCCCAAAAATGAAAGAGCCATCAGAGAAGTAGCTTTAAATGAACAGAGCTGTGGAAACCAGAAGTATTTCTCCAATGTTCTGACAGTTTTGTGGTTTATCTAAAAAAAAATATCAGTGAAATTGCACATTTCATTTATTTTTGTAAAATGTCATGAATATTGTATGAGGAATAAACTTAAATGTTTGTCCCTATTGACCACTGGTTGTGATTTATAATTTTACTGATCTGAGGGATACCTGCTTATTGCTGGAGGAAAAATAGTGTTGCTTATAACCACTAATTTAAAACATCTATTGTAGATTTT
This sequence comes from Mobula hypostoma, assembly GCF_963921235.1. Taxonomy (NCBI): domain Eukaryota; kingdom Metazoa; phylum Chordata; class Chondrichthyes; order Myliobatiformes; family Myliobatidae; genus Mobula; species Mobula hypostoma. The sequence continues at coordinate 91,406,316 of NC_086101.1, read as the reverse complement.
CACTTAAGAAAATATTTTCACACTATATCATTCAATTACCTTGCAATCTGCCAAGGTAACCAATAAAACCACTTCCATCACCACAAGTGATGTGAAGATTTCTTGTTAAAGAGAAGCATGCATTACACCACAGTTCAAGTGTACAAAGCTGTGCTTAAAGTTATGTGAAATTATTATTAACCTGAAATGAAGAGAAGGATTGGCCAATGAGTCATCAAATGAGATATGCCATGGATGTTCTGCAGAAAACTTGATGGATGAAGAATTATAGATTAATGAATATGTATTAAAGGACAGAATAGAGCTATGAATATGCTTTTATCATGAAAGCTTACTCTCAATTTTAATGATAGAGCAATGGTCAGATAATTTGCTTCTTAAGTGAATTTTCCATCAAAGCTGGTAGGAACAATGATCATTCATTATCCATTTTTACATTATCTCTTCATTGCATGCAGGAAACTTTTCTTGAAAAATCCAGTCGAGAATTTATGACTCCCACACAATTTCTCAGCTGTGAAACTAAAAAGAAAAATCTAGCATTCGAGTCTTCTGCTGATTCACTGAGAAAATGCATAGGGAAATCTGCCTCCTCAACCTTTGGCAGATCACAAATAGCCTCTTGAATGCTGAGAAATAGCTGTAATGATGAAATGATCGATATTTTTGTTAATTCATGATTATTTTAAAACTTACAAGTTTTAGTTTTTAAGATGTACTGTGTGTGAATCACTTTCATTTTTTTCTGTATTTTTTAATGTGTCTAAGTGATGGCTTCAGCGCTAGAGTAGATTAGCTCTCTTTGTCCCGTGTACTGTACATCGAAACATAGTGAAATGCGTCATCTTGCAGGACCAATGCAATCTGAAGATTATGCTGGGGCAGCCAGCAAGTGTGGCAATGTTTCTGGCACCAACGTACCATGCCCACAACTAACTGTAAGTCTTTGGAATGTGGGAGAAAACTGGAGCAGTTGGTCACGGGAAGAATTTATAAAATCCATACAAACAGGAGTGGAATTAAAGCTGAGTTGCTGGAACTGTGGAGTGTAATGCTAACAATTATACTAGCATACCACCCTATTGAAATATATTTCACACTCAGCATTTAGCAAACAGGGGTGTGACTTACTACTTCTATGTACACGGTTTGCTCTTGTTCTACCACATCAATCCATTTCTCTTCAGAGGAGCCTCCTTAGCAGATTCTCCAAAGATATTCCTGCCAATTGGTCAACACAAGGTAGGTGTGAATGCAATAGGCAGGCGGATCAATCAGCATGGATGATTTGCTGTGGCCGGGAGACCCTGGGCCGATCTTGGTGAGCAGTGATTTTCTTATGTTGTTCTTCATAGCATGACAGTCGTGAAATGCGCACGGTTTCCTCAAGTGTCACTCGTCAAGATTATTTTTACTGATACTGGTGCACTTTTAAACACACTCAAAAACAGTAATCACAGAGGAATAGCAAGGAAATACACTTAGTGGACCCCTTATTAGGTACAGAAGGTGAACACAGCGTGGTGTTCTGCTGCTGGAGCCCTTGCATTTTAAGGTTCCACATGTTTTGCATTCAGAAATACTCTCCTGCACACCACTGTTGTAACCAGTCTGGCTATTCTCCTCTGACCTCTCACATTAGCAAGGCATTTGCACCCACAGAGCTGCCACTCACTGGATGTTCTAGAGACCCCTCTGGAGGAAAATCCTAATAGATCAGCAGTTTCTGAGATGCTCAAGCCATGTGGCCACTAAGTGAATTTCTTTGCTATTCCATGGTCAAGGTTACTTAGATCACATTTCTTCCCCATTCTGATGTTTGATCTAACAGCAACTAAACCTCTTGACCTTGTCGGCATGCTTTAATTGCATCCACTTGATTGGCTGATAAGATATTTGCATTGACATACAGCTGCATCTTATAAAGTGTCCCCGGGTGTATATGTTTAGCATTTTTGATAGTTGATATTTTGGCTTGATGTTTAGCTGTAAATGGTAATTAAAAATAATTAAGTCTATATTTTAAAGAGCTGAGAGTTCAGAAATTAGTTGGAACGAATTGCTGAAGTTAGGACATGATAAAACTTTGCTTGTGCAAATTTTAAAACCAGACTTCCTTTGTGTTTGGTACTTCTGCTTTGTTCTTAGCAGTGTAATAATAATTGCTGCTCTAGTTGCTGTTGATGTGATAAAAAGATTGATTAATTTGACTTGAAAGGGCATTTGTTCATAGACTCTGGATCTTAGCACCAAAGAGGAGGAATCAAAAATCCCAGAAGTGTTATGAAACTTTGTTTGTGTTTACATTCAGCAGCTGGTGAAATGACTACTTAGCAAGCTTTTTAAGATGCTTGCAGCACAAACAAATATTTATTTTTCCACATTCCTTGAAAGTGGAATTGCCTTTATTACTTATGGATCCAAGAGATTTATAGAATCAAAATCTTTGTTTTCAAAGCATAAGATAGCAAATCAGTAATTGCCTTCTGGAACTTTACTGTTGGCAGCCTGCGTCTCTTCTATTTCGCGCATGTCTGCCCTCACCCTATCCACCCACTACCTCACCAGAGACAGGGTCTCTGCCTCTTGTGCTCACCTACAACACCACCAGCCTTCACATCCAGCATGTAATACTACATAACTTCCACCATCTCCAACAGGATCCCAACACCAAGCACATCTTTCCCTTCCCCCCCCCACTACTTCCTGCTTTCCACAGGGATCACTCCCTTTGTGACTCCCATTTATCCCTCCCCACTGATCTCTCTCTTGGCACTTAAACTTGAAAGTGGAACATGTGCTACACCTCCCCCTACACCTCCGCCCTCAGTACCAGTCAGGACCCCAAACAGTCTTTCTAGGTGAGGCGACACTTCACCTGTGAGTCCGTTGAGGTCACTTACCGTATATAGAGCTCCTGGTGTAGCCTCCCGTATATCGGAGAGACCCGACATAGATTGCGAGACAGCTTCGCTGAGCACATAACGCTCCATCCGCCAGAAAAATTGGGATGTCCTGGTGGCCATTCATTTTAATTCTACTTCTCATTCCCATTGCAACATGCCAGTCCATGGCCTGCTCTACTGTTGTGATGAGGCCACACTCTGGTTGGAGCAGCATCGCTTTATATTTCGTCTGGGTAGTCTCCAAGCTGGTGGCATGAATATGGACTTCTCGAACTTCCAGTCATTTCTCCCCCCTCCCCACCACCTTCCCCTTCACCACTCCCCATTCCATTTCCCCCTCTCATCTGTCTTCTGTCATGTACCATTCAGCTGGGTCTTCCAATATAAAGAAACAAACTAAAACAAATTCAGAGTGGATCACATTATTAATGCATTACTTGCGAGGGGAATTATACTTCCAGCCAAATTTCATCTGGAAATAGAGCTCTGATCTTCTGATTCAACCTAAGTACCTTTATACTTTTGTGACAAAGAACAGTGATTAGATTGCTCTATTCCATAACATTACAGTCCTCCATTATCTTCATCCTTATCTCGTTCTCACATTTGATCTTTAAAAGTTCCATCCTTCTCCCCTGTTATCAAAACTTCCGCATTGGCCATAAAAAAATTGCCAGCCATCAAAGAAAATAGTTTATTCCCAAACCCTCTTGTAAGTTTTCTAGTTCAAACCAGCAAAGCATCTTAGGGTTTCATAGGCCCCATTTCATTACATTATATTTTACAAAGTTTACAAATTCACAGATATTTCAGGATTATAGATATATTTCCACATCTCCTATCAGATTCCCCCTTCTCCAGCCCTTTATCTCTTTCACCAATCAACTTCCCAGCTCTTTACTTCACCCCTCCCCATCCCTATCACCGACTACCTTGTACTTCTTCCTTCCTTCCCCCCACCTTCTTACTCTGACTCGGCTGAACTCCTCCAGCATTTTGTGTGTGCTGCTTCACAATCTGTTACGTTTCCTCTTTCTCTGATAGTATTTCAGTCTCCCCAATTGTCCCTTCATTTTTAGTTTGGTATCTTAGCATATTTATCCTGTGCCTGCATAAGTGTCCTTGTTCCAACATAGAGACCTTAATTGTGGTTCTCAAAATGGTTGGAGCGAGCTAGAGGCACGGTCGAAGCGAAGTCAGGTTGTGTGAAGTGGAGAAAAACCAGAGCGGAGGAGATTTGGAACCTGTCCACCTAAATCGAGAGTGACCATTTGCCCTGCTTTATGATGAACTGAGGCTGAGGGCCTGCTCCAGGCTCGGTGATTATAGACTCACTTTAGTTCAGAATGCTGTTGCTTGCTTTTATTGTTTGCAGAATTTGTGTTTCTTTATCTCTCTGTCTGCACATTGAGTACTTGTTAATCTTTTTTTTAATGAGTTCTTTCAGGTTTCTTGTCTTGTGGCTGCCCTGTAAGGAGATGAATCTTGAGGTTGTATAATTTATCCATACTTTGATAATAAATATACTTTAAGCTCTGAACTTTGATTAATGACCTTGGGAAGAAATCTGCATGCCTTAATGTTGTCCCTTACATCATGTTTACTCAAGCTAATTTACATTACTCATAAACATCCTCTGAGCTGGTTTAATTGTTATACTAAACCTCTGCAACCATGCACAGTTAAACAAACACCCAATGAACAACTTCTCATCAAGATTTCAATATAGCAAAGAAACATCCAGCCCAGTTGATGCAGTACAGGCTAATCAGGAAAATGCAAAAATCAGGGGAGCTTTGCGATAGTTTACACCAACACACCAAATAAGAGCTGGAGTAGGTTGCTCAGTTCCTCAAGCCTCCCCTACTTTTCAGTTTGATCATGGTTGATTTATGCTGGTCTTGAATCTTTTGTATCAGTCCCCCATAACCCTCAATTCTTCAAGCTTTCAAATGCTGCACTCCACCATAAGTATATAAATGATCTGACGACTCCCATTCTAAGTGGCAGGGAATTCCATATAGCACCCTCACACCATAGGCTCGTGGTGAATTATCTATTACTGTGAATTCAAGCTAACTTGGATAACTCTACAATGCATGGGGATAACAATGAAAAGGTCATTTCTAATAAATAAACATGTCTAGGACAAATATGATTAGGGTAAAAACAAACATTAAAGTTTGAATGTTCCTTCCACGTGAAAATGAAGGTAGTTTCTGTGTGAACACTGACACACCCGTGCAAATTTACCCTTTGCTGGGAAACAATAATTTAACAGACCAGTGTAAACTTAGATCGAATATGTATTGACAAAATATCTCAAACTATAACAAACACAATAATATTATACAATGAAAAATAAAGGAAAAGCCCATCATAATTATAAATAATAGTCTATATTGTGCACGTAATTGTTGGAGTTCATTTTTGCTTCTCTTCGTTTACTCACAACATTGAAACGATTTTGTGCTAATGAACCTGTCCTAGGAAGCAAATATTCATGCAACTTCCAAGAAAATACTGTCCAACCTTCATCAGCGTTGTGTGCTAACTAGCTAAATAAAGTTTTTCTCTATATTCTCTGTGAGGTTTTTGTCTGCATGAGGATTTCCCAACATCAGTATCTGTCCTTCCAAATGGGTTCTGTGAGAGTTTCGCTATGTTCCTCTCTGATGTTCATTATCCTTTTCTATTCTCATTCTTTCTTCTTCTTTGATCCCACACCCTGTCTAGAAAATAGCTTTCTTCAATCTTTTCCTGCGCTGGGTCTCGGTGGAAAAAAATGTTAACAAAACAAGTTCTTTTGGCTAATTCAACAAGCCCAACAATCAACTGAATCTTAATTTTAAACAGTAGAAATGAAATCCTCAATTCTATAATGTAATATATAGCGAGAGGATTCGAGTACAGGAGCAGGAAGGTACTACTGCAGTTGTACAAGGCCTTGGTGAGACCACACCTGGAGTATTGTGTGCAGTTTTGGTCCCCTAATCTGAGGAAAGACATCTTTGCCATAGAGGGAGTACAAAGAAGGTTCACCAGATTGATTCCTGGGATGGCAGGACTTTCGTATGAAGAAAGACTGGATGAACTGGGCTTGTACTCGTTGGAATTTAGAAGATTGAGGGGGGATCTGTTTGAAACGTATAAGATCCTAAAGGGATTGGATAGGCTAGATGCAGGAAGATTGTTCCCGATGTTGGGGAAGTCCAGAACGAGGGGCCACAGTTTGAGGATAGAGGGGAAGCCTTTTAGGACCGAGATTAGGAAAAACTTCTTCACACAGAGAATGGTGAATCTGTGGAATTCTCTGCCACAGGAAACAGTTGAGGCCAGTTCATTGGCTATATTTAAGAGGGAGTTAGATATGGCCCTTGTGGCTACGGGGGTCAGGGGGTATGGAGGGAAGGTTGGGGCGGGGTTCTGAGTTGGATGATCAGCCATGATCATAATAAATGGCGGTGCAGGCTCGAAGGGACGAATGGCCTACTCCTGCAGCTATTTTCTATGTTTCTATGTTTCTATGTAATTAAAGGAACACATTGCATTTTGAGAAAACCTGCAGAAAATAAAATACCCAACAGCATAACTGAATTAATAAAATAATACATGGTTTTAAACACTGTTCTTTTGTCTGTGAATCCACCGTAGTTGGATACCTCTTAACATCTTCCCTGTTAAGCTCCTTTAGGATGACATGTTTGATCAATAATTCTTTCAAACTCAGCAGAAAGCAAAGCAAACCTGTCTAGCCTGTTTTGATTAGACCACCGTACTATCCCAGGAATTAGTATAATGAATCTTCTTATGACTTCTTCCCTATGTCCTTTTTAGGTAAGTGAATCAAATAGAACAGGGCAAGATCTTGCTAACAATCTGTACAACTCAACAAAACTTCTTGATTGTTAAACAGCAACCCCATTGCCATAAAGGTCAATATATAATTTGTCTACATCATTGTCCTATGGTAGTCCTGCCTGCTTACTGTGATTCAGGCACCAGAGCATTTAGATCCCTCTGAACTGGGCAGCACAGCAGCATAGTGGTTAGCACAGTGCTTTACAGCACCAGTGACCCACATTTCTATGTTTTCCTGTGACTGCTTCGGTTTTCTCTAGGTGTTCCGGTTTCCTCCCACAGACAAAGAGTTAACGGTTGGTAGTCTTTGCAAATTATCCTGTGAATAGGCTAGGTTTAAATCGGTGGTTGCCGGGCAGCGGAAGTGCCAATTCTACGCTGTATCCCAATAAATCAGTACATCAGTCACTGAAAGCAAGCATGCAGGTACAGCAGGCAGTGAAGAAAGCTAATGGCATGCTGGCCTTCATAACAAGGGGAATTGAGTATAGGAGCAAAGAGGTCCTTCTGCAGCTGTACAGGGCCCTGGTGAGACCACACCCGGAGTACTGTGTGCAATTTTGGTCTCCAAATTTGAGGAAGGACACTCTTCCTATTGAGGGAGTGCAGCGTAGGTTCACAAGGTTAATTCCCTGGATGGCGGGACTGTCATATGTCGAAAGATTGGAGCGACTGGGCTTGTATACTCTGGAATTTAGAAGGATGAGAGGGGATCTGATTGAAACATATAAGATTATTAAGGGATTGGACACGCTGCAGGCAGGAAGCATGTTCCCGCTGATGGGTGAGTCCAGAACCAGAGGCAACAGTTTAAGAATTAGGGGTAGGCCATTTAGAATGGAGTTGAGGAAAAACTTTTTCACCCAGAGAGTGGTGGATATGTGGAATGCTCTGCCCCAGAAGACAGTGGAGGCCAATTCTCTGGATGCTTTCAAGAAAGAGATGGATAGAGCTCTTAAAGATAGCGGAATCAAAGGTTATGGGGATAAGGCAGGAACTGGATACTGATTGTGGATGATCAGCCATGATCACAGTGAATGGCGGTGCTGGCTGGAAGGGCCAAATGGTTACTCCTGCACCTATTGTCTATTGTCTATTGTCTAAATAACTAGCTTCAATCTGTTGCGGTCTCTCCATTTAGAAAATAATCTGCCTTAACGTTCCCCTTAGTGAAGTGTATGACCTCGTACTTCACCACATTAAACTCTACCTTCCAGATAGTCATCCATTCACTCAGTCCATCTGCTGTTTCTCCTATTGTACCTTCAACGAGTGATTACCTGTAGTAGTTGTACTTCCAGCCAACACCTCCAATTTTGTTCTCGTTACCCTAGACAGGTCTAAAGCCATTGGGAGGTTGGACCTAATAGAAATAGCACTTGTGTTTGGGAAAGAGTGGCTCTGGGCTGTGTTAACATTTCACACCCTATAAAGTCTTGTGCTATCACACCAACTACATGCAGGAATCCTCCTGATAAATCAATACTCCTATATGTTGAACACCATTTAGAAGAAGCAACAAGGGCAGCAAAGTCACAGCACATACGTCAAATAGATGGACTTCAATACCCATCATCATCTATGAAACTGTAAAACAAGCTGACAGACAAATAAACCAGTCAAGATGTTTCTGCAGCAGGTAGTGAGAATTCAACGCAAAGGCAAAATATTATTTGAATTTATTCTTGTAAATCATGTATTCAAAGTTCAAAGTAACTTTATTATCAAAGTAAAAATATGTCAGCATATACAACCCTGAGATACATGTTCTTGTGGGCATGCTCAATAAATCCATAATAGAATCGACGAAAGACCGCACTAGCTTGGGTGTCCAATCAATGTGCAAACAATATTGCAGACACACCTGCCAGGAAGTACAGTGATGTACATAAGAATGGCCAAGCAAGCGTACTATCCCCACTAATAATCAATTAAACTTTAATGAGGTTATTCACCTAGTCACCAGAGCTCAAAATTAGTGGTGTGAAGAAATGAATTTGAGTCAGGTTGTGTTATTTGGGGACTAAATTAAAAAAAATCTGAAATGAAAATCTTGCATAATGAAACTATAGGGATGTTGCAAAGGTCCATCTCGTTGTCCACTGTAGCTCAGGAAAGGAATACAGTCAATCTTATGTTAATGCAACTGACTCTGAATTGCTCTCTGAACTGGCCCAGCAGGTCACTCAGTGTGAAGGAAATGGTGGTCTAACCGCAACTGTCATCCTGTGAATGAATAAGCGAAATTACAAATGGTCATGGGCGATGTGCAGACATAGTAGGCTAATAATACTAATCAGACTGCCTTCTGAAAAATAGAATTTAGTCCTTTTGTGACTCTTCAAGGGACCATCCATAGATGTGATAACTCAGAATCAGGTTTATTGTTATCGACATTTGGTGTGACATTTGTTGCTTTGTGACAGCAGTCCAGTGCAAGAAATAAACATTATAATAAATTACAAAAAATATATATAATGCAAAAGAGTAATAACAAGGTAGTAGTCATGGACTGATTACTGATGTTGGAAGGGAAAAAAAAACTGTTCCTAAATCATTGAGAATGTGTTCTTAGGCTCCCGTACCCTCTCTTCAAAAGTATTAATGAGAAGGTTGCACGTCCCAGATGATAAGAGTCTTTAATGATGGAGTAGGGCTTTTTGCGGCATCTCCTCTTGAAGATATTCTTGATGGCATTGAAGGTTGTGTCCATGATGGAGTATACATTCCTCTTCAGCCTCTTTCAATCCTGCATTTGGAATCTCCATTCTAGGCAGTATTGGCTATTCTCCACTGTATATCTGTAGAAATCTGCAAGTGTCTATGGCAATATAAGAAATCTCCTCAAACTTCTAATGAAGCAGAGTCTCTGATATGCCGCCCTCATGATTACACCAATGTATTCAGCCCAAGATAGAAATTATCCAAGATGCAGACTCCTAGGAACTTGAAACCCCTCATTCTTTCCACCTCTGACCCTTCAATGAGGACTCGTGTGTGTTCTTCCACTTTTCTCTTCCTGAAGTCCACAATCAGTTCCTTGGTCTTACTCAATAGTCCTTGGAAAGATATCTTCCTCATTAAATTGAGCAGGCTCAAAATCAGTACATTGCTGCTATACCAGATGGAAATGATTCAATTCTGACAAATTGAAAATCAACATCCTAAAGCATTGTGAGACATTAGCTTCAGCAGAATTGAATTCCCCCACAATATGCAACCTTATAAACTGACATGTCTGTTCATCTGTATCAACTCAGTTCCAAGTCTAGATCAATGGGGGTTCTGCAGAAGAATATGCCAAGAGCACACCAATAATACATAAAATTTTGATTTGATGAGCCAAAATTTGATCAAGTGTAGGCAACAAACCGTTATCTATTGAATAAGAATGTAATTACTTGGATGATAAGTCATAAGACATAGGAGCAGAATTAGGCCATTCAGCCCATTGAGTCTACTCCACCATTCCATTATGGCTAATTTATTAACCCTCTCAACCCCATTCTTCTGCATTTTCCTCATAAACTTTGATGTCCTGACTAAACAGGAAGCTTCTACTTTAAATATACGCAATGACCTAGCCTCCACAGCTGTCTGTGACAATGAATTCCACCACTCTCTAGCTAAAGAAATTCTTGATGGTGAGATGTGTCCTTCCTGTCAGACAGTTCATGCACAGCTGGAGCGTTAGCACTGTAATATTTCTAGCCTATACTGTGCACATGACAGTTTTCTACCTACCTCTGGAATGCACGTTTTCAGGGAACAAATGAAAACAAATGTCCTTGTTGATATTATATCCATATCTGTCTTTTTCTGGTCTTCATCATTGTATTATGTAGTCGTCAAACAATTAGGTTCACATTATACTAAGAATTAGCAGAGTACACTGGATACAGGAAAAATTAAGTTTAGCACTTCCAATTTTTGAAATCTTTATCACCATGAAGGCCAACAGAACCACCACACTACCTACAATTCCTCCCATTAGTCATACAAAATCCTGATCTGGAAATATTTGTTCATTATCAGGCTAAGATGGATATGCACTGTTCTGGGCCAAGGAGATTTTCTTTTTTGTCAAGCTCAGCTTTCTAAACACAGCATCTACGATCACAGTGTTGTTTTAGAATGAGTTGACCTTCCAAACAATATTCTTTGCTTAGCTTCTGGTCCTAACCGGGAGCCAGTCTTCAGTTCGTAATGTAACTGGTAAGCAGTAATCAGTTTGAAGTTAAAAGGGAAGTTTGTAAACAAGCACTGTCTCAAGAGCCACAAACTCGATGGCCTCAAAGCACCTGGGCTAACTGCTGAAGAGGTGAAGTATAAGACAATAGGTTACTTAATTTAGCTTGTATATAAACAGACAATGTTGGCTAAGTTGTTTAGTTCAAGGAACATTGCAGACCAAATGGATAATATCACTTACCATATTAAGCAGTGGATCTGTTAATAGGTTGGAATGTTTATGTATGCATGGAATCAGCATCACAGCGTTAATGGCAGGTACCAGGGATTTTGCCTCCAGAAGCTTCTAGACCACTTGTGTCAAAGGGCATATGAAAAAATATCACATGTAGGTGAAGTCATCTAAGTGACAGAGAAATTGTATAAACGTAGACAGTGTTTTAGGAATGGTCCAGGAAGATGAAGAAGAATGACAGAAACATGGATACAAAAAGGAGTTTGTTGCCATGATGCTACCATGAGAACCCTTTAGAGTCATAGAGTCATAGAACACTACAGCACAGAAACAGGCCATTCAGCCCATCTAATTCATGCAAACGACATCTGCCTAGTCCCATTCACTACACTCTCACCACCCTCTGAGTGAAGAAATTCCCCCTCATGTTACCCTTAAACATTTGACCTTTCACCCTGAACCCATGACCTCCAGTTCTCATCTCAGTGGGAAAAGCCTGCTTACATTTACCCTATCTATACCCCTTGTAATTTTGTATACCTGTATCAAATCTCCCCTCATTCTCTTATGCTCTAGGAAATACTGTAATGGCCTATTCAACCTTTCCTTATAACTTGGTCCTCAAGTCCTTGTAAATTTTCTCTGCACTCTGTCAATCTTATTGATATCTTTCCTGTATGTAGGTGACCAGAACTTCACAGAGTACTCCAATTTAGGCCTCACCAATGTACTATACAACTTCAACATAACATCCCATCTGCTGTACTCAGTACTTTGACTTACACAGGTCAATTTGCCAAAAGGTTTCTTTGCAACCCTATCCACCTGCGACGCCACTTTCAAGGAATTACAAATCCATATTCCAATAATTTGTGTTTAATTTATATCTCTTTAGCAAATTGCTCTGTGGGAATCTGCTCCTTACTTTTTTTCATGAGTGAGAAAGCTGGATCAAGCGTCACACCTTTAAGCTCCAGTCCATGTCAGGAGTCGTACAGACATGTGCCCTGTACTGATACATGGAAAATGTCAGACAAGCTCTCAGGGAGAAGTGCTTGGTTCAGTTTCGAGTTTGGTGTAATTTACCTGGAGCTCAGTGGCTACATAATGTACTGCATGCTGAGCGAGGTTTGTGACTCATTGTCTAGCATTGCATTCTTTCAATGGAATAAAAAAAGGCAGTCATGAAAAAGATAAAATATTAAGAGAATCAAATTGATTTCAACATAAGGATGGACAGAAGGTCATTAATGTAGTGAATTGCTATTTCTTGGAAATAAATACTTGGGAGAAAGCTAACAACGAATCATTAAACACCAATCATAAATCCTGAGTGTTCTCTTTGCAAAACAGATATTTGAGTCCATAGGGCTGAAAAATCAATGCTGTTTTTTTCCCAAGACAGTTGGACTATACCCCAGGTTGGTTAAAGAGATGAGGAAAAAAGGGTTTGTGAAACTTTATGCTGTTTTGAAGGAGGAAGGAAATGCTGGAAAAGTAAAAAAAACCCAGAAATATACAATTTTATTTCTCATTTTCCAAAAGCAGCCTCAATGAGAGGCAGGAGGAACATAACATGGGTATCAACTGCAAGCTGCTAGTTATTTTCGGCCAACCAGCTGGACAGAAAGGATTTTAGCTTTTCTGTTTCCTCCTCCTGGGTCATGGCTTTCTCACTGCTGTGTCTTTGTGACAGTGATTTTGCACAGCAAACTACCCCAGGATCTGAGAGCTGCTATGCTGAGCCCTACAGGACCCAAGCAGTAGTTGTCACTTAAGCTTGGTGCTCGACTTACAGTTGCACATCATCTGGTCATAGAGAGTGAAATCCCTTTGGATTGTGATTAATTTCAGTTGTCATGTTGCACGCTCAATGTGAAATATGTGCAGTCAATCGCATCCTGCTATGCGGGAGAAGCTTATAATCCTTGCAAAGCCACATGTTTGCTCCACCTGCTCCTGTTCTGGCACTAGGGGACAGTATGCCTTTAAATGGAGAGCATTGGCAACCTTTCTTACGTAAGAGAGGATGGCAAACTGCGAGATGTTTCAAATATGCATCACAGGCAAAGCACTCCCCACCACTGAGCACATCTATACAAGGAGCCACCAGGTTCAGGAACAGTTATTACCCTTCAACTATCAAGCTTCTGAACTAGTATGGATAACTTCACTCACCCCAACTGATTCCTCAACCTATGGGCTCACTTTTTAGGACTCTACAACTCATGCTTTCAGTATTTATTTATTTATTTATTTATCTATTTATTTATTTATTTATTTATTTATTTATTTATTTATTATTTATTCATTATGTTTTTTATTTGCTCAGTCTGTCTTCTTTTGCACATTGGTTGATTGTTAGTCTTTATCTGTGAGTAGTATTTCATTGATTCTATTGTATTTGTTCCATTGAGACTACCCACAAGAAAATGAATCTCAAGGTAATATATAACGACATATACAGACTTTGATAATAAAGTTACTTTCAACTTTGAACTTTATGTCCAGTTTCAACCTGAGTGGAAGGAATCAAAAGCAAAAAGATTCATGGCAGTCGCAGCCTTAACAGCCACTGTCAATGAATTTCTCATCCAGCTGTTGATTATTCTGATTGAAGCAAGTGGCAAATTTCAGTAATGATATCCTTAAGTGAAGTTCTGATCTTGCATGCACCCTCTCTACTGGTGTTGATAAAGAAAGATTGTTCCCTGAATACCCTAGATAAACATGATTTCCTGCTTATTTCACTTCTCTCTGGCATCATCTTGCTTCCATCTCTTCGAGTGACATTTTTTGCTTTACTTGTTCCCTGATTGTTCTGTCACTCACATCTCCAGTACAAATCAATTGTTCCCATGTATGTGCATTGATTTGTTCTGCTGCCTTCCAGTCTGGGCAAGGCACATCAGCAGGTGGTAAACCATTCTCTGTACACTTCTGAACTTTGAAGAACTCTAGAAAGTATCAAACACTTACAAACATAATAAGCAAATAAGCAAATGGAAGAACATCGGGACGATGGCAGCTACAAGCTTCGACAAAGCAGACTGGTGCCAAATTTGCATTGCAATTCGATTGACACCATAAACTATTTTCCGTGTCAAATAGCAGTCTGGATAGTTACATGCAATACAATGTAATTCTCTTCACAAATGGATGAAAATAAATCCACAGTGGAAGATACCGGATTAAAACTAATTTGGTGCTTCTGGTGTTCAAATGTTACATGTTGTGGAACTGACCTTTGTGCTTTTTGTTATTATTTCTTTTACAACAATAATTACATTTCCATAGTATTTCATGTTTCTTCTTGAAAACTGCTGTCATGAAAGGTGCTTCAGAGATGAAAGATTTTTAAAATTTCTGTTGTGATCAATAGTTGTAATATATTACAAGAAGCTTTTTAAATATTTCTTTTTGTACTTGAAAGCACAGGAGTGTGTATACATGAAAATTTTTGTCAATACTTTATTGAAGTTCAGCTTTGCTAGAGAGGTCTCATATTGAGTTCACCAACACTCATTAATATCTTTAAATGATAGATATTTTTGAATCCTTTAGGTTTAATGAGCTTTCAGGTAGTGCAACCCCTTTTCCTAGCACTTAAGATTTCTCTTTGGAGAGCATGGGGTCTCAGAACAGTAATGTCTAACTAGCATAAATAATGTGCCGGGGCTGGTCACTGATATATGAGTTATGAATGGACTTGATTTTCTGGCATCGATGCTGCCTGTATCTATCCCAATCCTACAGGATATACCAAAGCCCAGTGTAGTGGCAGATTAGAAAAAGAAAGTCGATGCCCTGGAGGGAAATAAACCGGTATCTGGCTCACCTCTCTGCTCTGTCTGCCAAACTTAGCTTGATGGCAGGATCATTAAATGTTCCTGAGTGTCCATAACATTCATAGAACATAGAAGAATTAGCACAATACAGGCCCTTCAGCGCCTGTGCCATAAAAGATGTAGAAGTTAGATCAAATGAATTTGAAGAAAATAATCAAATGAATATCCTTCTGAATGTTTGCTTAGAAGTGGGTTTAAGCAAACTGAATTACCTATACATATCCTTCCTACATAAGATGCTCCCCTTTATTGAAATGAATTGACTTAATGATGCAAGGTAGTGCACACACTCCTGTATACATTGCTGAACACAAGAAATAGAGATATGACCTTTGTAAAGCTATCAGGGATACCAAGGGACAAAACCAGTCCAGAATTGAGTTTCTAATCAGCTGTCAGTTGAAGCTTGCATATTATAATGGGTCTGTACCCACTGGAATTGAGAAGAATGAGGGAAGAATCATATCGTAACCTAGTTAATGTTGCAAGCCCTAAACAGAGTGGACATGGAGAGGGTGTTTCCAATAGTGGGAGAGTCGAGAACCAGAAGGCAAAACCTCACCATAGAAGGACGTTGCTTTAGAACAGAGATGAGGAGAAATTTCTTTAGCCAGAGTGGTGGTGAACTTGTGGAATTCATTGCCACAGATGGCTGTGGAAGACAAGTCACTGGGTATATTTAAAGTCAAGGTCGATAGGTTCTTAATTAGCAAGGATGTCAAAAGTTACGGAGGAAGGTAGGAGAATCTGGTTGAGAGGGATAATACATTAGCCATGATAGAATGGCGGAACAGACTTGATGGGTAAATGGCCTAATTTTGTTCATACAGTATGTCTTATGACCTTATGGTCTAGAGCTATGGCATTTTTAACCAGATTATTTTCCCAATACTATATTTCCAAGAACTTTAAGACTGCTTATTTATCATTGAAAAAAATGCCAAAAGGTTTGTTTGTTTGTTTTGTTGACTACACAAAAGCATTTGATAAAGTGAAGCACAATAAGTTACTTGAAATATTACAGGGAACTGTAGATCTAGATTCGAAAGACCTCCACCTAATCAGAATTCTGTACTGGGAACAAACTGCTGCTGTAAGAAGTGAGTCAGTTTACGAAGATCAAGAAAGGCATTAGACAAGGGTGTGTTTTCTCCCCTGATTTATTTAATGTGAAAAGTGAAACAATACTACAAAAAATAAGAGAGATCTTGGGAATCAAAGTTGTCAGTGAAAACGTCAATAATTTCAGATATGCAGATAACACTGTGTTAATTGCAAGTACGGAGGAAGAACTACAAAACTTAATTGATATAATTGGAATTGATGTAATTGTTGAAGGAAGTGGAAAAGTGGGTCTACCTATCAATTACAAAAAGACAGAATGTATGGTGATATCCAAAAAGAAGGAGAATCCTATCTGCAGGCTGAGAATAAACAGGGAAGACATAAAACAAGTACAGAACTTTTGCTACTTAGGAAGCTGGGTGAGATCAGATGGCAGGTGCGACATGGACATCAAAAGAAGAATAGGGATGGCAAAAGACACCTTTACGAGAATGAAGAGTATACTGACCAATACTAAACTAGGCATGACAACCCGCCTCAGAGTAGTGAATTGTTACGTTTATCCAGTTACGTTATATGGCTCAGAATGTTGGACAGTATCTAGTAACGTGAGGAAATGAATTGTAGCAGCAGAGATATGGCTTTTGAGGAGGGTGCAAAGAATATCATGGACGAAACGAATACCTAATGGGGATGTCATGAACAGAGCAAACACAAAAAGAGAAATAATGTATGAGATCATGAAAAGGCAACGCAACTTCATTGGATATGTGATTACGAAAGAGGAGTTAGAATGCACGGTAATTATGGGAAAGATTGAAGGGAAGAAAGGAAGAGGAAGACAAAGACAAATGATAATGGAGACAGCAGCCAGAGAACTGGAAATGAATACCAATGAATTGATCCACTTGACCAGAAAGAGGACTTTGTGGGCCATGGCAGTCAAAGCTCAAACTGGGCATGGCACCTGACGATGATGATAATTTATCACTGGAGAATTTGACTGGAGATTTTGGAACTTAAGCTTGGCTTTTAAACTGGCTTAAGTCATCTTTCTACCAGAATAAAAAATTGTGAAACAAAGTAAATCCTGTAATCAGCTGAACTGAACACATTTAACAATGCTATAAAATTTTTCAGGGAATAAATAGAAAAGAACATTTTGACATGGCATAAAGGACTGATCTTAATTGGATAGTGGTTGCTCTAATATAACTCTGTCATTTTGAAAAAACACAACTTTGCATTTTGTATATGTGTCATTACTTCCTACCACTGCAAGCTGTAGGGTTGGTGAAAAGGCAGTATTTTGTGTCCAAAGCAAAAAAAAAAGCAACATTTGCCTCTTTGTCACTGAGCCTTTCTTATTTCTAATACAGCTGAAATTGTTACTTGAGCATACTATCAAACATATTTTTGTTACATACAAAATTAGTAGACTAATTGAAAAATTAGTTAGATTGTCTTCAGTAGTTTCTGTCATCAATGCTGTTGATCAGTTAGTCTGAAGAAAAGCTTTTTGGAAAAACTATCATATGTTATTATCGTGCCAAATCCGCAATTATTTTCAATAGTTCTTCTTTTCTTCAGATGTTCTCTAATTGGAAGTGCAACATCACAGGAATATCTGATTATCAAACAAGTGAAACAGTTTGCCAAATCCTCCAAAAAAATTCTTCCCCTGTGGATTTTAAGACCATAGGACATAGGAGCGGATTAGGCCACGTGGCCCATCGAGTTTGCTTCGCCATTCAATCATGGCTGTTCATTTATTTTTTTCTCCTCAGCCCCACTCCCTGGCCTTCTCCCCATAACCTTTGATGCCATGTCCAACCAAGAACCTATCAAGCTCTGCCTTAAATACACCCAATGACCTGGCCTCCACAGCTGCCTATGTTAAGAAATTCCACAAATTCGCCACCCTTTCACTAAAGAAATTTCTCCACATCTCTGTTTTATATCTATCCTGAGGCTGTGCCCTCTTATCCTAGACTCACCCACCATGGGAAACATCCTTTCCACATCTACTCTGTCTAGGCCTTTCGATATCTGAAAGGTTTCAATGAGATTCCCCCCTCATCCTTCTGAATTCCAATGAGTATTTCATTTGCCGCTTTCTTGCCCATTCTCCTAATCTGTCTAAGTCCTTCTGCAGCCTACCTGTTTCTTCAACACTACCTACCCCTTCACCAATCCTTGTATGGTCTGCAAACTTGGCAAAAAAGCCATCAATTCCATCGTCTAAATCATTGATATGCAGCATAAAAGAAGTGGTCCCAACACTGACCCCTGCAGAACATCACTTGTCACTGGCAGCCAACCAGAAAAGGATCACACTCTGCCTCTTACCAATCAGCCAATGCTCCAACCATGCTAGTATCATTCCTGTATTACCATGGGTTCTTAACTTGGTAAGCAGCATCATGTGTGACACCTTGTCAAAGAGCTTCTGAAAGTCCAAACCTACAACATCCACTGCATCCCCTTTATCTATCCTACTTGTAATCTCCTCAAAGAATTCCAACTGGTTTGTCAGGCAGGATTTTCCCTGAAAGAAACCATGCTAACGTTGTCCTGTATCACCAAGTACTCCATAACCTTATCCTTAACATTTGACTCTAACATCTTCCCAATCACTGAGATCAAGCTAACTGTTTTATAATTTCCTTTCTGCTGCCTCCCTCCTTTCTTAAAGAGTGGAGTGACATTTGTAATTTTCCAGTCCTCCGGCACCATGCAAGAGTACAATGATTTTTGAAAGATCATTATTAATGTCCCCTCAATATCTAATGCTATCCCTTTCAGAACCCTAGGGTGCAGTTCATCTGGTCTGGGTGACTTATGCACCTTTACGTCTTTCAGCTTTTTGAGCACCTTATCGCTTGTAATAGTAACTGCACCCACTTCTCTTCCTTCACACACTACATCAGGCATACTGCTAGTGTCTTCTACAGTGGAGACTAGTGCAAAATACTCATTTAGTTCATTTGTCATCTCCTTGATCCCTGTTATTATTTCTCCGGCCTCATTTTCTAGTGGTCCTATATCTACTCTCAGCTCTCTTTTATTTTCACATACTTGTAGAAGCTCTTACTATCAACTTTGATATTTTTGCTAGCTTGCTTTCATATTTTATCTTTTCTCTCCTAATGATCCTTTTAGTTGCTCTCTGTTTTTAAAAGCTTCCCAATACTCGATCTTCACGCTAATTTTTGCTTTGTTGTATGTCTTCTCTTTTGCTTTTACATTAGTTTTGTCTTCCCTCGTCAGCCACAGTCATAATATTTTTTTCCATTTGAGTATTTCTTTGTTTTTGGAATACATCTATCCTGCACCTTCCTCATTTTTCTCAAAAACACACTATTGCTGCTGTGCTGTCGTTCCTGCCACCATCTCCTTCAAATTTACTTTGGCCATCTCCTCTCTCATACCACTGTAATTTCCTTTACTCCACAGAAATACTGCTATGTCAGACTTTACTTTCTCCCTATCAAATTTCAAGTTGAACTCAATCATATTGTGATCACTGTCTCCTAAGGGTTCTTTTACCGTGAGCTCCCTAATCGCCTCTGGTTCATTACATAGCACCCAATCCAGGATAACTGATCCCCTAGTAGGCTCAATGACAAACTGCTCTAAAAATCCATCTCGTAGGCATTCAACAAACTCACCCCCTTGAGATCCATTACCAACCATATTTTCCCAATCGATCTGCATTGCTCTTTTGACATGTCTTTTCTATTTCCTGTTGTAATCTGTGGTCAGCATCCCAGCTACTGGTGGGAGGCCTGTATATAACTGTCATTAGGGTCCTTTTACCCTTGCAGTTTCTGATCTCAACCCACAAGGATTTAGCATCTTCCGATCCTATGTCACATCCTTCTACTGATTTCATGCCATCTTTTACCAGTAGAGCCATGCCACCCCCTCTGATTACCTTCCTATCCCTCCAATACAATGTGTAACCTTGGACATTCAGCTCCCAACTACAACCATCCTTCAGCCATGATTCCGTGATGACCACAACGTCATACCTGACAATCTGCAATAGTGCAACAAGATCATCCACCTGGTTTCTGCTCAAAGGTTGTACCTATCAAATGCTCTGCTCCCAGGTGAGTCTAGGTTAATCCAGCTCCAACTCCAGTTCCTCAAAGGGGTCTTTCATGAGCTGGAGTTGGCTGCACTTTCCACAGGTGTCATCAGCAGGGAGACTATGTGGTTCCAGGAATTCCCACATCCTACAGGAGGAGCATTCCACTGCCATATCTGCCATCCTGCCTGCACTGTACAATGGGCAACCAAGGCTAAATCTTCTAACCTGTGTCTTTGGCCTTCAGCCTCGTCTCATCGAAGTGTTTCAAGTCAAAGCCTGATGCTCCTACTCTCACCACTGGCCCACTCCCAACAATGGCCGCCCCTTTTTCCCCTGCTGTGCTTTTATATAATTCGCAGAGCTCTGCCCCTGACGCTGGGCCTCTAAATAATTGTTGCAGAAAAAATGATCCAAGAAGGCAGTCTTCAACCTTATCAACACCTTGAAATGTGATGCAATGTCTTATTTTGTGAGATTACCTAAGACTGGTCTCTGTCGGGTATTCTGTTATTAGGTATTCTATCCCTAATGTTCCCAGTTCTCATTAGTCGATAGTTGTGCTATTGTTGTGAGATATTGCAGCATCTGTCAGGCTCACAGTTCTGATGGAATTGGCTCATTTCAGAAGCTTTTATTAATTTTTGCGTCCAAAATCCAACTGCACCAATGATATTTGCGATAGCTGTCTGTCAGAAAGTGAAGGGAGAAATTTAATGGTAACATGAGTACTTCTCGCATTTCAATCCAGCCCTGTGTTCGAAAATATTGATTGCTTTCATTTGAAACCTACTAGCAACCTTGTTTCTGCTTTGGGAAACTGATTCTTAATGTTTAAACTCTACATTCTGTGGGAAGAGCTAGACATCAAGGATGTCCTGTTATTCTTCGTGCCGAGATTTGCCGGGTTCAAAATGATATGAAAAGCATTATATAATAACCCTCTTTGTGGCACAGCTTTGAAATGTAGTTCTCTGGATCTCGGCATTCGGTAGTCACATCTATTTAATTCAGAAAAGGAGACAGCATTTCTGTAATCAGGTTCTGACCCAGAGACTCTTACTGTTTGTCCACGACTGAAAATTTCAATCCTCAATTGTATTACAACATTTGTTTGTCATTTGTCCATGAAAAAGAAATTCTCTCCACCTTAACTGACAAAGGGCATTTAATATTGAAGCTATTATTTGAATAATGTTAACAGTGCACAGGGAGCTTTCAATCTCTTTTATCATGTATTTAAATCAGGAACCCTCTATTTCTCAGTGCATTCAAAGGAGATACATTCAGATTTAGCTATTATGTCTTTGGCACAAAAAGACACATTTCCTTCCACTTTTCTTGCTTTTTATTTCAGTTTTTTTGAAATTGATTTCTGATTCTGAGGTTTGTTACGGCAACTGAACATGACTGATACCTGTATCTTGTCTACAAAGACACCTTGACCTAACACTGAATCAGCCAGTGTACTCTTTCATTCTTTCATTTAAACTTGCGTGTATAATCTGATATGTGAATGATGCTCTCGTAGCCAACATTTTGACCCAATGAAAGCATGTCCATTAAAAAAAAAATTAGCTGCCTTTTTGCTGTCTTAATATTCTGCTTTTTGCCAGAGATTGGTAGCTGCAGAATCAATTGTGAACTGGCAAGGCCTGATTAATGCAGAGTACATGAGGAATGTGCAGAGCTCCACTCCCCAGGCACATGGTTTTAAATGTTTTGAGAGCACAGTCTGGAGACTGTACTCCCAAGGGGTCAGGCAATGCAGTGTTATGGATTCAGATCTGGTCTTGACATTGGTGTTTTACAGTCACTTTTGCATTGCTGCAAAGTGGAAATAGGTCTGCAGTGACAGATTGACAGAAATATCCACACGAATCAATATCTACTCTTTTTGGGTCTTTATTGGCAATCAGCTTCTTCAAAGGGGAAATGCTTTTTTTTGTAATTGGAGCCATATTGAGCCGATGCATAGAGTGATACATAAATAGATTTTTCAAAGTAGGTCAGGTACATGAAACTATAGATTACTGAATATACTACTTGCTTTTTTAAAATTTTTTAAAAATTTTATTTTTTTTGGATAAGGTATTCACAAGTAACACACAAACTTTTTTTTACGTATATAACCTTTTTCATTTTTTATGTGGGTAAATCTATATTAATTTGTACATTCACAAGTGCACATTGAGATAATATGGAAAATAATTAGGTACTCAAATAGTTGTTTATGTGCAATTGTAATTCCACTCTATTAAACTAAATAATGATAATAGTTGTTATAAAAAGTATTAATAATAGTGGTTGAATACTAATTTCCATTTATCTCTTCTGGTCTGTTTCTTTCTGGTGCAAAATTTCCTCAGATCTTTTCTTTACTTGTGTTAATTCCACATTTTCCTAAAAAAAGAACAGTAAACATTCGAGCCAAGGGTGCTGACGTTAACACTATTACTATGTTGGTGAGACAAACAGTATAAACCATGAGGAGAGTCATCTAAAGTCTGCTCGCTCTGGGGTTATAAATTCAATCCATTTATTCTAAATTTGATAAAATTTTTCCTTTTGAATTCTCAGAGAGAAGGTCACCTTTTCCATTTTAAATATTTTCAAACTGATTTCATGCCTATCTTCTAATGTAGGTGATGTTGGATTTAACCACTTTCTGGTGATTGATTTTTTACTTGCTGCTAAAAGGGCCTGCAGCAGCTTTATATCTTTCTTCTGTTCCAAAAACAATACATGCCCCAAGTAGACAGTCTCAAAGTTCAGAGGTATCTGAGTCTTAAATACCTTAACTAATGTTCTGTGAATACCTTCCCAATATAAAGTTAATTTATGGCAATCCCAAAATATATGGAAATGATTTGCCTCCTTGGAGCCACACCTTCTCCAACACGCCACGTTTATGTTTTTATAGTTTTCCTGGTATGGGGTCTTGAAGTATCTTATCATATTTTTCCAACAATGTTCTCTCCAAATCAAAAAGTTAGTCGAAGACCACTGGAAGCTGCATATTTTCCCCCAAGCCTCCTCTGAAAGTACCGACCCCGCTTCTTTCTCCCACTTCTCCTTAATATACAATGTGTTTTCATATTTGGCATGAGAGAGGGCATTATATAATCGAGAAGTTGATTTACTTGGTATTGAACTGTAAGCCGAATTCAGAATCTTGAAAAATTCTAATTCTGCTGTTGTTAAGTCTGTATATCTACAACTCTGATGATATCATACTTGAAGGTACCTAAAAAAAAGTCATTGTGTTCTAGGCCACGTTTGTCCTGCAGGGATTGAAAACTTTGTAATACACTTTGATGTGTGAATGAGAGGTAGGTTGTAAGACCTTTCTTTATTCACAGTTCAAATCTTTTATCTCCTCTGCTGGGAAGAAATTCCGTATCATAAGCACACCATCTGAAATGTTTTAACATTTTATTGATTCAACATGATTTGGCCACCTTCTGCCATACTTTTAATGTGAGATTTATCCAGCTGCTTTTAATCTTTTCCAATTGGGCCATCAATCCTTTGTCAGCTATTAAGGCCTGTAGAAGAAAACTGTCAATCCATCCAAATTCTATTTTCTTCCATCTAGCCTCCCTATTGCACCAATATAAAAGAGGGGTTATCTGTGAAGCATAAAAATAATTTCTCAAACAAGGAAGTGCCATACCTCCACCTTCCTTTCCTAACTGTAAGGTGTTAAATCGGATTCTAGGTTTCTTTCCTTGCCAGATAAAGTGGGAAATCCATTTGTCCCATTTCCTGAATTGATTATCGTCCACCTCCACAGGAAAAGTCTGGAAAAGGTAAAGTAACCGAGGGAGAATGTTCATTTTTATGGTGTTTATCCTTGAATTTAAACTTAAAAAGGGGATAAGATTCCACCTATGTATATCTGCCTTTATCTCTGAAATTAATGGCCCATAATTTACCTGTGACAATGTTGAAAGATCTTTTGGCAGGGTTATTCCTAAATATTTTAATGATTTAGCTTCCCACTTAAGATCATATGTATCCTGCAGTTTTTTGGATGCTGTATAATTTAAGGACAAAACCTGTGTTTTCTTTACATTAATTTTATAACCTAATATTTTCCCGAACTCATCCAATGGTGTAAACAATCCTATAAATGATTTTTCTGGTTCACTCAAATAGACTAAAACGTCATCTGCGAATAGCGCCAGACTATACTATTTTCTTTAGGACAATCATGAATCATAACTTAACCATTAATTTTAAACCTACCCACCGCACAAAACTAGTTGGGCAGGAATTAAAGAAAAAGGTCAGAGGCTTAAACTTATCTATCCCTTTGCTACCTTGCGGGTTGTAAACCTAACCTGTTTTATTTAAGCAGGTGACAGATATATACACTGGAAGGTGATGAATCCTTATTTTGATACATAGATCATGACTCTAGCTTGGTGTGGAAATGGGTGAACATTTCCTGCCAGGGCCAAGTAGCATCCCATTCATGCTAGTATGGGTAGTAGCCAATAGAAGGAATCTATTCATTCATTATGAAGGTTAAATCCATGTCATGTAGAGTCAGTCTTGCTCAGTCAGTAGCATTCGTTTCTGAGTAATGAAGTTTAAAATCATACCCAAGATATGCCAGAAATGCAGTCTGGGAGTGCTGAGAGCTGCTCTGTACAAGTTCTCATCTAAATTGCCCAACACCCTCATTGTACCTGAATCAACATACTCACCCCAGCCTCCAGCTTCTCATTATACTATTTCTTTATTCTTTAAGGGACTGTTGGATCTCTGTTTAATTTCTGATCCTTAGGGTTCTTCCAGGAGTCAAGAATGGCAAATGCTCTTAATTCCAAGTTTTCAGTTTATTTTAAAGTACAAACAAACATACAAACAATAAGCAAAGTAAATAAAGAGCTGGGAAACGACGTTAAGAGGTGTATAGAAAAAAGAATAGCGATGGCGCTTCTGAAAAATCTATCACTTTTATAGATAAGATAAGAGAAATTCCTTAGACAGAGATAATTTATTTCATAGGTTACATAATTAAATCAATTCCATTACATGGGTAAAGCGCTAATACTTAGCCAATGAAAAATGATAAAGGTGATAAATTGTTAACAACAGGAATTCTGCAGATGCTGGAAATTCAAGCAACATACATCAAAGTTGCTGGTGAACGCAGCAGGCCAGGCAGCATCTATAGGAAGAGGCGCAGTCGACGTTTCAGGCCGGGACCCTTCGTCAGGACTAACTGAAGGAAGAGTGAGTAAGGGATTTGAAAGCTGGAGGAGGAGGGGGAGATGCAAAATGATAGGAGAAGACAGGAGGGGGAGGGATGGAGCCGAGAGCTGGACAGGTGATAGGCAGAAGGGGATACGAGAGGATCATGGGACAGGAGGTCCGGGAAGAAAGACGGGGGGGGGTGACCCAGAGGATGGGCAAGAGGTATATTCAGAGGGACAGAGGGAGAAAAAGGAGAGTGAGAGAAAGAATGTGTGCATTAAAAAGAGTAACAGCTGGGGTACAAGGGGGAGGTGGGGCCTAGCGGAAGTTAGAGAAGTCAATGTTCATGCCATCAGGTTGGAGGCTACCCAGACGGAATATAAGGTGTTGTTCCTCCAACCTGAGTGTGGCTTCATCTTTACAGTAGAGGAGGCCGTGGATAGACATGTCAGAATGGGAATGGGATGTGGAATTAAAATGTGTGGCCACTGGGAGATCCTGCTTTCTCTGGCGGACAGAGCGTAGATGTTCAGCAAAGCGGTCTCCCAGTCTGCGTCGGGTCTCACCAATATATAAAAGGCCACATCGGGAGCACCGGACGCAGTATATCACCCCAGTCGACTCACAGGTGAAGTGATGCCTCACCTGGAAGGACTGTTTGGGGCCCTGAATGGTGGTAAGGGAGGAAGTGTAAGGGCATGTGTAGCACTTGTTCCGCTTACACGGATAAGTGCCAGGAGGGAGATCAGTGGGGAGGGATGGGGGGGACGAATGGACAAGGGAGTTGTGTAGGGAGCGATCCCTGCGGAATGCAGAGAGAGGCGGGGAGGGAAAGATATGCTTAGTGGTGGGATCCCGTTGGAGGTGGCGGAAGTTACGGAGAATAATATGTTGGACCCGGATAAATTGTTAGTTTAGCTGCTATACTGCTTTCTGCCAGTGAGTGTGAAAAATGCACGAGTTTGTTAAAAAGTACAAATATTGTAAAAAAAAATTAAAATAATGACAATGGTCTGTATCTTTCAGGTCTCTCAATTAACACCTTTCTTTAAAAGTAACAGTAATCTGATTATTATTATTTGGGTAAGGGTTATTACAGAGTTTCATATGTTAACAATGCCTTCTTTGGCTGCAAGATACACTGAGATGTCCTGAGAGGGGCAGAAGTTGTGCTATGTAAATACACTTACTGTTTTCTTTTTTGGCATTATGCTAAATAGCATAATATAAATGAGGAAATGAGAAAAGGTTGAGTGAGCTAGGGCTTTTCTCTTTAGAGTGAAGGAAGATGAAAGGTGACGGATAGAGGTGTATAAGATTAAGAGAGACAACCAGCACTTGTTTTTTTCCCAGGGTGACAATGGCTAATATCAGAGGTCATTCTTTTAAGGTGAGTGGAAGGAAGTTTAGGGGAGACATCCGAGGTAGATTTTTCACTCTGGAATGCACTGCTGTGGGTGGTGGGTGAGCCTGATACTATGGAGACTCGGAGAGAGACATATGGATGCAGGAAAATTGGAGTGTTCTGGGTTATGTAGGAGGGAAGGGTTAGATTGATGATGCAGTGGGTTAAAGGTTGGTGCAATATTGTGCCAAACTGTTCTATGTTCTATGTTTGAAATCCAGTAACTCAAGTAATAAGTAACAGATAGCTCAAAGCCAAGCATTCATGAGGTAGAATGGAACAGCATCAGAATCATATTCCATCACTGCTAGACCCAATAATAGAAGCACTTTGTTTTTACTTTGTTCAAGGGATGAGAATGTGAATTAAAACACAGTCATTTTATTCTCCATCTATAATTGCCTCTGAACTAAGCTGGCAATTAATAGTCATTAGCGTTGGTGAACCTGTATTTCTATATTCTCTAGATAAAGGAAGGAATTCCTATCCAGTAGGGTATTATTTAACTAGATGTTATTTTGTTTGGGCAATCATAGTTGTTGTTATTGAGACTAACTTTATTAAATTTCATAGTTATTACTTGAATCTGAATTTGCCTGCTGCATTGTCAGGTCCGATGGACTTCTTTGTGCTAATCGTGCAATTGAATCTCGATGCCACCACAATCAGTAACTAAGCTATCAGTAACTATGCAGTCAGGTCAATGCTCTATGGTTGTGACATCCATTAGTGAATCATGATGGACAATGAAGTAGATTACTGGAGGAGCAAGATATAAGAACAGCTATATCTTTTGACAATAGCAGAGCTGGTTATATTTTCTTTCTTTTGTGGGTTGTGGGGATTACTGGCCAGTGCAGTATTTAGTGACAATCTGTAACTGCCTTGAGAATACATTCTGAGGTTTTAAAACAAACCTTAGACACCAAGTAAGCTGTTTAGTGCTGAGCTCTGTTCTCTTCAAACAACACAGATGCTACTTTGGGAGAGTTTCAACAGCAGTAACATGTTTTTTTACAATGGCAGTGAGGCAAAAGCTGTCCGCTGTAGTGGGCAAAAAAGAAATGAATCAGAGAAAGATAGTGAGGAGGGTTCCTCAAAAGCACAACAAAAAATGAGGGTGATCCAGGTCATGAATTTATAAAATTGAAGAATAGGCTGCTGAAAATAGACAGGCAAAGAAGAAGAAAGTGCACACAGGACTCCACTATGAGGAATGTGGCATCGGGGGCTTGTGGGCTTAAGATTAGTGGAGTTCAGGCCAGATGAGACTTGATGGTTAACCAAGACAATGGTAGTACTGTACTGTCAAATTCGGAGTTGGAAAAGGTGTAAGTGTGTGTTTCTCCAGCGGATGTAGAAAACATGGATAAACATAAGCAATATTGCTGTGTAGATGGCTGCAAGCCTCTGCTGGTGAAGGGAAGCATTTGGGCTGAGAATTTCATTCAGATTGAGTAGAACTGTTTTGGAGTTTAAAGCAAGAATATAGAGTTTCTAATGACAAAGTTAGATTTGGTTTCTTTAATGTTTAACTGGAGGTCATTGCAGCCTATATAAGGTCTTGGAAGGGCTATAAGAATTGTTTAGAAAGATGAAGCTGTTAGAAACAAGGATAAACCATTTAGCATCATATTTGTTTCGTTGTTTCTTGAGATCATGGTTGATTTGTATTCTAAATTAATTTGTTTGCAGTGACTCAGGCTCCTTGTACAGTATATCCTTGTCTGGCAAATATTTATTTATTGATTTCAGATTTAACTATCTTAATTATGTTTGCACCTATGAATTTATGGGGAAGAATTCTTGCTTTTGCAACACTTGCACTTTACTAATGTATATCCTGAATGAGCTAGTGTATTTTAATGGTTTTGACCTCCTGTCATATACTCCCACATGAGGGATAATTGTTTTCTCTTCATATGTTACGATATTTTCAAAAACTTAAACTATAATGTAGCAAAATTTGATTACACTTTGTAAGACTAATCTCTGAAGAAAGCAGGGATTTACGTACATCTGGACTAGTGGCCAGTGAAGAGCACTCCATTTAGATTGTTGCATGAAGGTTGTCGCTTGGAATTTTTTGTTCCTAGTTAGTGGATTTTTAAAGGGAGTCTTGGACTTGCACCACACAGTACAAATAAAGATTAGTTTTATTGTCACATGTACATTGAAATATACAGTGAAATAGATTGATAGATTCAATGACCAAAACCGTCTGAGGATATACTAGGGGTTTCCTGCAATTGTCGCCATGTTTCCCTTACTAATCCATTTGTCCATGGAATGTGGGAGGAAACTGAAGCCCTGAGAGGAAACCCACACAATTATGGAGAGAACGTACAAACTCCTTATCGACAGCAGTAAGAATTAAACCCGTATTGCTGGCATTGTGAAGTGTTACACTGACCCTGTGCTACTATGCCACCAGTCTACACTGACCATTTTCCTCATTTACACCAATCCCATTTGCTGCATTAGGTTGGTATCCTTCTCTGATCTGTCGACTCATATCTAAATGTCCCTTAGATGTACTGATTGTATCTGACTCCGTCATCTCCTCTGACAGTGTTCCAGTCATCAGACACTCTATGTGTAAAAAAGTTCTTCTTTCTCTCTTTCTGACTTTAAATAAATGCCCTCTTGTTGATGATACCTCTACCATGGGAATCTATCTTTGCTTATACTTGACATAATTTTACATAAATCTGTTGGGTCATTCCTCAGTCCCCCTGGCTCCAGGAAAAGCAAGCTTGATCTATTCATTTTCACCTTATAGCTAAAGACCTCTTATCCAGGCGAAATCCTGGTACACACACCAAATGCTGGTGGAACTCAGCAGTCAGGTGCCATCTATAGAAATGAATAAACTGTCGGCATTTTGGGCCGAGACTCATCATTAGGATCTGGTGCCTTCTCCAGAGTGACACATCCAACAATTGGGAAAAGCCTGTGAAAAATCAGGCCAAGTTGTAACTTGGTGGATTTTCTTGTTGGAAATAAATAAATTCCCAAGATTTCCAGATGGTAGGCATTTAAAGTATAATTAATGTTACATATAGAGTGCTTTATTCTTCTGTGCTAGATTAACACATGAGGAGTGTTTGATGGCACTGGGCCTGTACTCACTGGAGTTCAGAAGAAGGATGTCATGGTCCGGTCTGTGAAGTCCGTATTTCGGTTCACGGTCCGGTCCATCGACCCTTGCTCCAGGTTTTCCTGTCTACCCTGTTTCTGTTCTTGTTGAGCTCTAATTGAGGCAGCTGATTCTCATTGGGGCTGGCTGCATAAATACCTCCAGAGACCAGGGCGTGGCTGCTGGATTGTTCTTATCCTTACTCCTTGTATCCCTTCCTCTGCCTTCTGTTTCCTCGCCTGAAGCCTTGCCTTGTCTTGCCGGTAACTCTCGCCTCGCCTGAAGTTCTGGTTTCACCTTGCATTGCCTGAAGCCTTGCCTGGTCTTGTTGGTAACCCTTGCCTCGTCTCACCTTCAGCCTTGTCCTGGAGCCACCCCATATGTAGCTCCATTCCTGTCCCTTGCCTCCATCGGGTAAGCCAGGCCGTATTGCCATTACCTATGGTTGGTTCTGTCCCTTTCTGTCCCTTGCCTCCGTCAGGTAAGCCAGGCCATCTTGCCGTTACCTGTGGTTGGTTCTGTCCCTTCCTGTCTCTTGCCTCCATCGGGTGGTGATCCGCATCCTGCCCAGGAGTACCGCGCCCTGCCCAGGAGGAGCCTCCAGCCTCAAGTCTCTTGCCTCCAGCCTCCTGCCAAGCCTCGCCTCAAGTCTCCAGCCTCCTGCCTCCTGCCAATCCTCGCCTCTAGCCTCAAGCCTGAAGACTCCAGCCTCCTGCCTCCTGCCAAGCCTTGCCTCTAGTCTCTAGCCTCAAGCCTGAAGACTCCAGCCTCCTGCCTCCTGCCAAGCCTTGCCTCTAGCCTCAAGCCTGAAGACTCCAGCCTCCTGCCTCCTGCCAAGCCTTGCCTCTAGTCTCTAGCCTCAAGCCTGAAGACTCCAGCCTCCTGCCTCCTGCCAAGCCTTGCCTCTAGCCTCAAGCCTGAAGATTCCAGCCTCCTGCCTCCTGCCAAGCCTCACCTCTAGTCTCTAGCCTCAAGCCTGAAGACTCCAGCCTCCTGCCTCCTGCCAAGCCTCATCCTTGCCTCGTTCTGGGGTCCGAGCCAGAGGCAAGACCCAGGTTTTGGGTCCTTGTCCAGTCTCTGGCTCGGAGTCCAAGCCCGGGCTCCTCGCTCTCTTGTCCAGTCCTGTTCCGGGTTCCCGGTTTTTCCATCCATGTCCTTGCCCTCACCCTGTAGCCTAGTCCTGTCCCGAGTACTTCAGTGTCTGTGTCTTGCACTTGGGTCCGTTCCCAGCCACCTCCTTATGACAAAGGAGGGAGAATCTTATTGAATCCTACTGAATTTTGAAAGGTCTGGATGGAGTGGATATGGAGAGGATATTTCCTATATTGTGGGAGTCTAAGACCAGTGGACACAGCATCAGAATTGAGGGGCATCCATTAGGACAGAGATGAGGAAACATTTCTTCAGACAGAGGGTGGTAAGTCTGTGGAATCATTGCCACAGATGGCTGTGCATGCCATCATTGGGTATATTTAAGGTGGAGGTTGATAGGTTCTTGATCAGTTAGGGTGTCAAAAGTTACGGAGGGAAGGGGGTTGGGATTGAGATGAATAATAAATCAGTGATGATGGAATGGTGGAGCAGACTCAATGGGCCAAATGGCCTAATTCACCTCTTATGTCTTATGGTCTTGCTACCAGCAAGATGAACAATTTCATCAGACATTCTACTCATTAATCTTTAAATCTAAGTAAATTTAAAGGTAAACAACAGGAATTCTGCAGATGCTGGAAATTCAAGCAACATACATCAAAGTTGCTGGTGAACGCAGCAGACCAAGCAGCATCTATAGGAAGAGGTGCAGTCGACGTTTCAGGCCGAGACCCTTCGTCAGGACTAAATTTAAAGGTAAGTGATTTTATGGATTAGAGGTAACAATCCTGAAATAAGTCTCCAAATTTTTAATGAAACTGAAAAAGCTGGAAATACTCATCTGGTTAGACAGCATCTGTGAAGGGGATTGAATCAGACGGGTGGTCTCTTGCATTCTGGATATCCCTTCCATGCTATCCCCTGCTATGCAACCCATTAGACATTATAAGCTTTCCATTATCCTGAGCCATTGTTGCCATGGTTATTCCACGAGTGACAATTCAGCTTTAGGGAATCAAAGGCTGGGGCTCATGTCATCAGAAGGTTTTTCTTCACTACCTCAAAGAATCTCTCCTGATTGGAAACATTTCATCGTTGTCTTGGCTATCCCTCGAGATCGGGGCTGTTGGTCTTCGTTCTGTTGATCTTCTACTTATGGGCTCTTGAGTGGCTTATGAGTCCAATCTTGGCTTTGAAAGTTCTTCTGCATTCAGGACAGGAAGTTCCAGATGACAGATCGGGCTTTGGTTGTTGCTGCCTCTCTTTCCATTTTCTTCTCTTTTCTTCTAATTCTGCACATCTGTTGGCTTCGAAAGTTGCTGTTCCTTCTCGGATGATGGCTTTCCAGAGTTTCCTGTCCTTGGCATTGGTTTCCCAATTGTTGATGTCGATGTTACCTTTCTTCATGTTGGCTTTTAAGACTTCTTTGAATCTCTTCTGTTGCCTGCCTCTTTTACATTTGCCTTCCTTAAGCTGGGAGTAGAAGATTTGTTTCGGCAGACAGAAACCGTAGAAACCATAGAAAAACTACAGCACAGAAACAGGCCTTTTGACCATTCTTGGCTGTGCCGAACCATTTTCTGCCTAGTCCCACTGACCTGCACACGGATCATATCCCTCCATACACCTCCCATCCATGTATCTGTCCAATTTATTCTTAAATGTTAAAAAAGAACCCACATTTACCACCTCGTCTGGCAGCTCATTCCATACTCCCACCACTCTCTGTGTGAAGAAGCCCTCCCTAATGTTCCCTTTAAACTTTTCCCCCCTCACCCTTAACCCATGTCCTCTGGTTTTTTTCTCCCCTTGCCTCAGTGGAAAAAGCCTGCTTGCATTCACTCTATCTATACCCATCATAATTTTATATACCTCTATCAAATCTCCCCTCATTCTTCTATGCTGCAGGGAATAAAGTCCTAACCTATTCAACCTTTCTCTGTAACTGAGTTTCTCATGTCCCAGCAACATCCTTGTAAACCTTCTCTTCACTCTTTCAACCTTATTAATATCCTCCCTGTAATTTGGTGACCAAAACTGAACACAATACTCCAGATTCGGCCCCACTAATGTCTTATACAACCTCATCATAACATTCCAGCTCTTATACTCAATACTTTGGTTAATAAAGACCAATGTACCAAAAGCTCTCTTTACGACCCTGTCTAGCTGTGATGTCACTTTTAGGGAATTTTGTATCTGTATTCCCAGATCCCTCTGTTCTACTGCACTCCTCAGTGCCTTACCATTACCCTGTATGTTCTACCTTGGTTTGTCCTTCCAAAGTGCAATACCTCACACTTTCATCCGAACAACATGACCGCTCCATCTTAGTTGGTTCTTGATGACGTAGGCTTCAATGCTTGTTGTTTTTGCTTCATTTAGCACACTGACGTTGGTTCTTCTATCTTCCCAGCTGATATTTAAGATGTTTCAAAGACAGCGTTGATGGAACTTTTCAAGTGCCTTCAGATGTTGTTGGTATGTTGTTCAGGTTTCTGATGCATATAGGAGCATTGGGATTAGCACTGCTTTGTGCACTAACATTTTGGTTTCTGTTTGGATGTCACAATCATGAAAGACTCTTGTTCAGAGATGTCCAAAAGCTGTTCCAGCGCATTTAAGATGTTGGATCTCGTCATTAAGGTCGACATTGGAGGAGAGGTGACTTCCAAGATACAGAAAGTGGTTCACGTTTACCAGGGTTGTTTCGCCAAGATGAATTGATGGTTCTATCTGATTTGTCTCAATTAGTGACGGTTGATAGATGATCTGAGTCTTCTTGGAATTGATGGTAAGTCCAAGTTTCGTGTATGCACGGTTGAAGGCAGTCAGAATCTGTTGTAGGTGGTTTTCTGAAAGAGCTGCAGCACTATTGTTATCTGCATATTGGAACTCGATGAGGGAACTCGTGGATGTCTTCGTTTTGGATTTGAGACGGGCAAGGTTGAAAAGTCTGCCATCTGTTCTGTAGACAATTTCAATTCCTGGGGGTAGGTTGTCCTTGATAATGTGGATGATTGTTGCAATGAAGACAGTGAACAAAGTTGGGGCAATCATGTATCCCTGTTTTACTCCTGATCTAACTTTAAGATGCTCACAGTTACTGTTGTTAACCATGACTGTGGCAAGGATGCCATCGTGGAGGAGTCTCAGGATTCAAATGTACTTTTCAGGGCATTCATAGGTGGATAGGACATCCCACAGGAGTTCCCTTGATACCGAGTCAAAGGCTTTGGTAAGGTCGATGAATGCCATGTACAAAGGTTGAAGTTGTTCACGACATTTTTCTTGTAGTTGTCGCATTGTGAAGATCATGTCGATTGCTCCGCATGATGGTCTAAAACCAGCTTGTGTCACCGGAAGGACCTTCTCAGCTAAAGGCTTGAGCCAGTTGTTCATGATGCAGGTGAGGATTGTTCTTTGTCAGGGACCTCACCCTCGACCTTACCGCCATGGGTGACCCTACCAGGAGCATAGCTCCAGACAGCATCGCTCTCGGGATCTCAGGACCACACAAGCCTCTCTACCGCTACAAGGTGACAATCCATGGAGAAGAGGCATTTAGAAATAGTTAAAATAGTCATAAAGCAACTTAGCATAGGTACAGGCTCTTTGGCCCAACAAGTCCATGCTGGCTTTGGTGCCCTTACAGCCAGCCTCCATTTCCAGCATTCAACCAATGTCCTTCAAAAGGCCCACACCTCCCTCCATCTACCTGTCCAAGTGCTTCTTAAGTCATGATATTCTACCTGCCTCAACCACTTCCCATGGCAACTTGATTAATAGATTTAGATAACTGAACAATCTAAGATATTAAAATTCAGTTCAAAGCTTACGTAGTTGAAAATAAGCTTCTTACAGTGCTTGATTTAAGTTTCTTTAATGAGTTTTGGCAACCACCTGGATCAGTGAGATCAGGAAATACCTCTGGATTTGATGATGAATGCAGTGTGTTCCATATACAAAAGCTCAGAGGATGTACAAACATGTGCACTACAGCAACTGATGGTTCCCAACAGAACTACCAGGTCTGGATCAGAGTAGTCCAGCTAAAACAGAAAAAATATTATTTAAAATATTTCCAGAAATTGAATATTACCTTTATTCTTCTTTCCATAGATTTTGGGTCACCTGAACATTTTCAGCATTTTGTTTTATTTCTTGCTGTTGAATGTGAATAAACAACTATCAATTAGCTCCATGCTTCAAAATATTGGCATTCAAACATTGAGAAGGTTACAAAAAGCAATCCACTGGTAGTAAAATGTTATTCCAACAAAAGATAACCACATAATCGATATGGGTAGAGCTGCGTAACACTAAGGGGCAGAAGACGCTGCTGGGAGTTGTGTACAGGCCACCTAACAGTAGTAGTGAGGTCGGAGATGGTATTAAACAGGAAATTAGAAATGTGTGCAATAAAGGAACAGCAGTTATAATGGGTGACTTCAATCTACATGTAGACTGGGTGAACCAAATTGGTAAAGGTGCTGAGGAAGAGGATTTCTTGGAATGTATGCGGGATGGTTTTTTGAACCAACATGTCGAGGAAGCGACTAGAGAGCAGGCTATTCTGGACTGGGTTTTGAGCAATGAGGAAGGGTTAATTAGCGATCCTGTCGTGAGAGGCCCCTTGGGTAAGAGTGACCATAATATGGTGGAATTCTTCATTAACATGGAGAGTGACGTAGTTAATTCAGAAACAAAGGTTCTGAACTTAAAGAGGGGTAACTTTGAAGGTATGAGACATGAATTAGCTAAGATAGACTGGCAAATGACACTTCAAGGATTGACGGTGGATATGCAATGGCAGGCATTTAAAGGTTGCATGGATGAACTACAACAATTGTTCATCCCAGTTTGGCAAAAGAATAAATCAAGGAAGGTAGTGCACCCGTGGCTGACAAGAGAAATTAGGGATAGTATCAATTCCAAAGAAGTAGCATACAAATTAGCCAGAGAAAGTGGCTCACCTGAGGACTGGGAGAAATTCAGAGTTCAGCAGAGGAGGACAAAGGGCTTAATTAGGAAGGGGAAAAAAGATTATGAGAGAAAACTGGCAGAGAACATAAAAACGGACTGTAAAAGCTTTTATAGATATGTAAAAAGGAAAAGACTGATAAAGACAAATGTAGGTCCCCTGCAAACAGAAACAGGTGAATTGATTATGGGGAGCAAGGACATGGCAGACCAATTGAATAATTACTTTGGTTCTGTCTTCACTAAGGAGGACATAAATAATCTTCCAGAAATAGTAAGGGACAGAGGGTCCAGTGAGATGGAGGAACTGAGCGAAATACATGTTAGTAGGGAAGTGGTGTTAGGTAAATTGAAGGGATTGAAGGCAGATAAATCCCCAGGGCCAGATGGTCTGCATCCCAGAGTGCTTAAGGAAGTGGCCCAAGAAATAGTGGATGCATTAGTGATAATTTTTCAAAACTCGTTAGATTCTGGACTAGTTCCTGAGGATTGGAGGGTGGCTAATGTAACCCCACTTTTTAAAAAAGGAGGGAGAGAGAAACCGGGGAATTATAGGCCGGTTAGCCTAACGTCGGTGGTGGGGAAACTGCTGGAGTCAGTTATCAAGGATGTGATAACAGCACATTTGGAAAGCGGTGAAATGATCGGACAAAGTCAGCATGGATTTGTGAAAGGAAAATCATGTCTGACGAATCTCATAGAATTTTTTGAGGATGTAACTAGTAGAGTGGATAGGGGAGAACCAGTGGATGTGGTATATTTGGATTTTCAAAAGGCTTTTGACAAGGTCCCACACAGGAGATTAGTGTGCAAACTTAAAGCACATGGTATTGGGGGTAAGGTATTGGTGTGGGTGGAGAATTGGTTAGCAGACAGGAAGCAAAGAGTGGGAATAAACGGGACCTTTTCAGAATGGCAGGCGGTGACTAGTGGGGTACCGCAAGGCTCAGTGCTGGGACCCCAGTTGTTTACAATATATATTAATGACTTGGATGAGGGAATTAAATGCAGCATCTCCAAGTTTGCGGATGACACGAAGCTGGGTGGCAGTGTTAGCAGTGAGGAGGATGCTAAGAGGATGCAGGGTGACTTGGATAGGTTGGGTGAGTGGGCAAACTCATGGCAGATGCAATTTAATGTGGATAAATGTGAAGTTATCCACTTTGGTGGCAAAAATAGGAAAACAGATTATTATCTGAATGGTGGCCGATTAGGAAAAGGGGAGGTGCAACGAGACCTGGGTGTCATTATACACCAGTCATTGAAAGTGGGCATGCAGGTACAGCAGGCGGTGAAAAAGGCGAACGGTATGCTGGCATTTATAGCGAGAGGATTCGAGTACAGGAGCAGGGAGGTACTACTGCAGTTGTACAAGGCCTTGGTGAGACCACACCTGGAGTATTGTGTGCAGTTTTGGTCCCCTAATCTGAGGAAAGACATCCTTGCCATAGAGGGAGTACAAAGAAGGTTCACCAGATTGATTCCTGGGATGGCAGGTCTTTCATATGAAGAAAGACTGGATGAACTGGGCTTGTACTCGTTGGAATTTAGAAGATTGAGGGGGGATCTGATTGAAACGTATAAGATCCTAAAGGGATTGGACAGGCTAGATGCGGGAAGATTGTTCCCGATGTTGGGGAGGTCTAGAACGAGGGGTCACAGTTTGAGGATAGAGGGGAAGCCTTTTAGGACCGAGGTTAGGAAAAACTTCTTCACACAGAGAGTGGTGAATCTGTGGAATTCTCTGCCACAGCAAACTGTTGAGGCCAGTTCATTAGCTATGTTTAAAAGGAAGTTAGATATGGCCCTTGTGGCTACAGGGGTCACGGGGTATGGAGGGAAGGCTGGGTTCTGAGTTGGATGATCAGCCATGATCATAATAAATGGCGGTGCAGGCTCGAAGGGCCGAATGGCCTACTCCTGCACCTATTTTCTATGTTTCTATGTTTCTATGTTTCTATAATTCAGAAAATGAATCATGCATTTTCACTTAATCAGAGGAGGGTGATGCTTGCAATTTAAAAGCTATTGCAATTTGCATTCATATACCAAGCTGTATTAACATCTGATTTGGTGTGTATAAATGATAGAGGTTTTACAATATTCCATTGGCTAGTTCGAAGTTTTCAAATGACCAAAGTGTACTTGCCTCAAGGAATGTAAAATAAGGTGAGGAAACTCACTCCACTATCAATGGGAATGTTTGGATGTTTGATGTAATGTCATGTGGAGAAAACATCTTTATTCATTCATAACATGCGGATTTGTTTTGGCAAGATAAGCACTCCTTGTCCCCTGAATAGACTAGCTTTAATTATTAAAGATGAGCTTTATTTGTCGCATATACTTTGAAACATACAGTGAAATTCATTGTTTTGCTTCAACGACTTGCACAATTCCAAGTTTTGTGTTGGGGCAGCCCTCACATATTGCCACATTTCTGGCGCCAACATAGCCCTAACCGTACATCTTTGGAATGTGGGAGGAAACTGGAGCACCTGGAGGAAAGCCACTTGGTCATGGGGAGAATGCTCACACATCTTGCAGGTGAATTGACTCCACTTGCTGATCACTGGCAATGTGATTTTGCTGGATATTACACTGCCTCAGTCTTTTCAGGTAAAGCTTAGGAACCTAATGCATTTTGGGTAGAAGTTGCATATAGGCCAGATCTCTTTATTAAAGGACATTGGTGAAACAGATGAGTTTTTAATGATAGCCTTCCTGTTTGAAGTTGCCATTACTTATACTAGGTCTTCAGATTATTCAATTGTTTGAATTTAAATTCTCCAGCTGCCATGGGTTGATTCGAACTTGTCTAAGGATAGATCAATATATCAGGCCTCTGGAGGCTAATGCAGTAATTTATCCACTCATATCATACCCCTTTCAAGACAGAGAATAACATACCTTACCTGAATTACCATGCCAGCACTGTGCCTGCCCAAGGTGAAGAGCGTGGCAACTGCTAAACCTATATTTTAAACATTTACTTTTGATGTGCTTTCCATCATTTAGCTTTTGAAGTAGCTTGTATTGTTGGGAATTAACAGATAAAAAAGGTGACATGTGCCAACACAAGCTCCATTTCATTAGTCTTTTTGATTGATTCATTTTTGATTGATTCAGCAATAAATGAACCAGCTTGCAAAGCACGCAACATGATTTAATTATTAAGCCTCACATGCCCTAATCGGATTAAGAGTCTATTGATGCAATGTAGTGAAAGAACAGATGTTATGGATATGATGATGCTGAAATATAAAACTGAATTATTGGCTCATTATAGTGCAGACCCCTGAAGACATTGATGCAAAGGTCAAAATGTTAGAGGTAAAATGGCAGTCAATCTGTTACTTATCAAACTGCTGACAAATTTACTCATTCCGGAAAACTGAATCACACATTTGTGCAGGTTCAGTATAATGTGAATTTAACTGAGGATGTCAAATTTGTTTCTAGAAGCAAACACAGATTATGATCTGAATGGCAATAGATTGGGGAGATGCAACACAACCTGTGTGACTTTGTTTACTAGTTGCTGAAAACAAAACTTTAGATGCAGCCAGCAGTAAGGAAACCAAGTGGCACGTTGGCCTTCATTGCGCAAGATGTTAAGCACAACAACAGGGATGACTAACTGCAGCTGTACAGGATAGAAACCCTATCTGGATGGAGAATGACAAAGGTTTACTCAATTGGTTCCTGGGACTGGTGGACCTGGTACGGTACACGATGATAGATAGGTTTAATTTGGATTGTTAATTCACTGTAGAATGGACAAGACAGACTAAATCCAGGGAAATGCTCCTGAAGGCTTTCTCTATTTCTGTGAATATATTCAAAATGGGTACATTTGAACTGCAAGGAATATGGGGGACAAAAGTGATGTAGTGCCAAGAGTAAATAAGTCAAGACAAACAGTAATCAAATAGTGGACCAAACTCAGTAGCTACTGGGCCTATTCCAACACCTCCTCATGTTCTTTGATTAATTAAAGCAGACCAGAATACACTTAATGAGGGAAATATGGCACCTAACATGTGCATAGCAACATTCCATGGACAGGAATATATCGAAGACTGCTTCAACATTTGTTGTTCAAATTTAGTTCAATGACAAATGTTGGCCAGAGCATAACCTATTGCATCCTCTTCTGATGGAAAGAAACCTGGAAGTTGAGATAGGACTTTTCAGTGTGGTCCTTCATTGATTCTATTACGTTTTTTCGATTTACTGAGTATTCCAGCAAGAAAACTAATCTCAGGATTGTATATGGTGACGTATGTGCATTTGATTATGAATTTACTTTGAACTTCAAACTTAGGACACTCA
This sequence comes from Mobula hypostoma, assembly GCF_963921235.1. Classification (NCBI taxonomy): domain Eukaryota; kingdom Metazoa; phylum Chordata; class Chondrichthyes; order Myliobatiformes; family Myliobatidae; genus Mobula; species Mobula hypostoma. The sequence goes on along the minus strand of NC_086101.1, from coordinate 91,365,955 downwards.
TCACCACTCAAGGATGATTTAAGAGGGAGTGCATGAGTTCTGGGAGGAACAGAATAAAAAGGAAATGATCCAGGTCTGAATGAATAGTTTATTTGGGAAGTTTAGGAGTGGTGACAGGAATGCATGGAGACTGAGGTGGGAATGAGGGTCTGGCAGAAACCAAAGACATTTGGGAAGCAAGATGCTACAGCATGCAATATGCGTGAAACACAAGTGAACAGTAAAGAAACTATTGAAGACTCTAAGGTTTTTCTTTTGAAACTCCCATGGTGAAATACAGTTTCAATCTGTTAATAGCTCTTTGTAATGAAACATTATCATGATTCCTTTTCTGAAAGGAAATGAAATGGAAAGGGTTAGAGAAAAAGCACTTTGTCCCTACCTCACTCATTGTCAGAGATCACATGGTGGTCAGAAGGAGTGATACAAGGCACTCTGAAACTTGTCTTAAGAGATCAGGTACAAACGTGACAAGTTGTCAATAGACCTTAATGATGTCACCCTCCACAACCTGCATCATACCTTGTTGATGTCATGTGGAGGCTTGCTGCTTCAGAGACTCCATCAGGTGATGCCAGCTCAGGGCCGCCCATGTTGGAACGGCTGTGGATGGGATGCCAGACAAAGACTCATCCAACCCGGGATCTCAAACAGACAGACTCGCGTCTGCCCCTCCTAGGCCACACTTCATCATGTGAAGAGAAGAACTCCTGCCATATGAAACAACAACAAATGGTGTCACATTCATCATCAGACACCGGTCTGGTTTGAGAAGCTATCAGCTCTCAAAGGTGAAAAGGGAGAATAGAAATGCAAACAACAGGAATTCTGCAGATGCTGGAAATTCAAGCAACACACATCAAAGTTACTGGTGAACACAGCAGGCCAGGCAGCATCTGTAGGAAGAGGTGCAGTCGACGTTTCAGGCCGAGACCCTTCGTCAGGACTAACTGAAGGAAGAGTGAGTAAGGGATTTGAAAGTTGGAGGGGGAGGGGGAGATGCAAAATGATAGGAGAAGACAGGAGGGGGAGGGATAGGGCCAAGAGCTGGACAGGTGATAGGCAAAAGGGGATACGAGAGGATCATGGGACAGGAGGTCCGGGAAGAAAGACAAGGGGGGGGGACCCAGAGGATGGGCAAGAGGTATATTCAGAGGGACAGAGGGAGAAAAAGGAGAGTGAGAGAAAGAATGTGCATAAAAATAAGTAACAGATGGGGTACGAGGGGGAGGTGGGGCCTTAGCAGAAGTTAGAGAAGTCGATGTTCATGCCATCAGGTTGGAGGCTACCCAGACGGAATATAAGGTGTTGTTCCTCCAACCTGAGTGTGGCTTCATCTTTACAGTAGAGGAGGCCGTGGATAGACATGTCAGAATGGGAATGGGATGTGGAATTAAAATGTGTGGCCACTGGGAGATCCTGCTTTCTCTGGCGGACAGAGCGTAGATGTTCAGCAAAGCGGTCTCCCAGTCTGCGTCGGGTCTCGCCAATATATAAAAGGCCACATCGGGAGCACCGGACGCAGTATATCACCCCAGTCGACTCACAGGTGAGACGTTTCAGGCCGAGACCCTTCATCAGGACTAACTGAAGGAAGAGTGAGTAAGGCATTTGAAAGTTGGAGAGGGAGAATAGACATGACTGCATGCACCTGACCAGTGGAGAAATGTGTGTGACTTCTGTTGGTAGCTCTGAGATCTCACAAAGAGGCTTCTGAGATGTCTCAGAACCCACAAACTGTGATGGAGATCATCTTTAAATCAGCTTACTTGCACCTCCACTCAACGCACACACTGGACGATGGCTGACAGCTGAACAGATATCAAGTACAAAGAGCTGATGCTGAACTGTTTTCTTCCAGCAACTGCAGGAGTTCTCTGGTACACTCTGCACAGTGTCAGAGGGGAGCCCTGAGCATACAGAGAGATTCATTTAGAAAAAACATCTTTTCAAATTCGAAATGCAGATAGCTCTAATTTTAAATTGCTACATCTATTAATTCTGCGAGGCTTTCAGTTTTGCTGTTATCTATGTTAACATCGCCTGTATCATGCAAATAACCTACTTCATCAGCAATACAAGCGACTTTGACTTTTTCAGTTTTGTAATATGTGCACTCCTGGGCTTTGCCACATTTGCAGAAAACATTTCACATTCCAAGTTATTTTTTATTGACTGCTTACTCTTTTCACCTTTCATTTATATACTCTTTACATTCTGAGAGAAATCAATACAATTAAGTCATTATTAAAGTGATCGATGGGTAAGATTACTAATGACAGGAACATCCTGCAAACAAAATATAGCAGCTTCCCTTCTTAATATATATCAATGCTTTTGCATTCTGGGCACATGAATCTCAAATTTACAGCTTCTCGTGACATTGCTGCAAGTAATTTGGATATTTTATGAGGCAAGCAATATAAGATGCTACGTGGTGTAAAGTTGTACGAGAGGTGATTGATAAGTTCGTGGCCTAAGGTAAAAGGAGTCAATCATGGAAAACCTAGCACATTTATTTTTCATCATAGTCCCCTCCTACATTTACACACTTAGAACAGCGGTCGTGGAGCATATCAATCCCTTCTTTGTGGAAGACAGCGTCTTGGACCTCCAGAAAGTGGTCCACAGCAGGGGTGATTGATAAGTTCGTGGCTTAAGGTAGAAGGAGATGAGTTATTAACTTCATACTTTCTGGAATATCACTCAGAGTTGAACTGCATGTGCATGTAACCAGAGCTGTATAACTCATCTGCTTCTACCTTAGGCCACAAACTTATCAATCACCCCTGCTGTGGACCATTTTCTGGAGGTCCAAGACGCTGACTTCTACAAGGAAGGGATCCGTATGCTCTACAACCGCTGGACTAAGTGTGTAAGTGTATGAAGGGACTATGTTGAAAAAATAAATGTGCTCGGTTTTCTAAAATTGACTCCTTCTGCCTTAGGCCACGAACTTATCAATCACCCCTCATATCTTCTGACAAGATAATATACTGGGTTGCATTGATACCAGCTGTGCCTTGTGGTCATTGCCTCTCCTAGCTCCTTAAACGCACTAATTTTGTGGTACACAGCTCTCAACACACTGCCAGCATCACTGCCTTGTCTTTCTGTGAGAAGCATTTAAAAACAGTTGAAAACATAGGAACACATTTATTTAAACAGAAGACAAATATACAAACTATACATTGAAATAAGGACAAATGAATAAAAAAGCTTACTTAAGCCTGCCTTTTAAATGAAAGTTGCTAATCCCATTGAAATGAAGATGCTCTAGTTGATGTACCAGTTTATGCCTCCATACACCTGAACAATCAGACATGATGTCCATCTGTCCACTCAGTTCAATAATTTATATCAGTGCCCCTGGGCTCCAAGTACTTCTCAAATGTCCCACCAGCTATTCACCACTATGTTCCAGTTTGATACTTTTTATATGCTTGAGGATATCGTTGGTCAGTATAGAACCTCAGGTACTGCTTATTCATCTAAATTTTATGTCTTTTCTCGCTCCTCTCCACCCCCTGTCTCACTCAAACATAGTAAATCAAAAAAATATGTCATGGTGTGGTGCACAATAATGGATCAGTTCATTTCACCTGCCGCCGCTTTCAGCCATGCTGCAAGTGTGCATGGGGGATAAGGGAATTGTGCGTGTTGCTTGGATTTCCAGCATCTGCAGATTTTCTCTTGTTTGTGATTGGATAAGGGAGGAGTTGTGATCCAAGGCCACTCCTAGTGTCTTCAGTCTCAACTCTAGGGCTGCTATTCATTTGTAAATCTAACCATACTGCACAGGAATAATATGGGAGGTGGAACTGCAGAAGATCATTAAAATAATCGCTATAATCACTTTACTTTATCACTAAGATCCTCCCGAAAATCCTCTTCTTCTTTTTCTTTTGTGAGTTTCTTTAACCATGGGGAAAATGACAGTGTGTTTTGTTTGCCAACATAGCACTACAGTACATACCTACGCACTATACATTGTTAGCAATGCACTCTGACTTATATTGCAAATTTTCTGTGAAGCGCTCTGGAATAACTAAGGGACAAAGCCTTTCTGAACATTGCTCTGAGGAGGTGGCTCATAAATGTGAAGGAAGTTTGAAACAAAACTGAACTCTGCCTTGGCTATGTGGTGATGTTGTCCCGGATCCCTATAAACTAAAACTCTTCCGATCTGAAATGACGTAAATGCTAGGTTTATTTATTTATTTAGAAATACAGTGTGGAACAGGCCTTTCCAGTCCTTTGATCCACACTGCCTAGCAGTCTCAGATTTAACCCTAACCCAATCCTGGAGAAGTTACAATACCCAATTGACTTACAAGCTGGAATGTTTTTAGACAGTGAGAGGAAACTGGAGCACCTGGAAGAAACCCATGCAGTTAACGGCGGTGAATGTACAAAGGAGTCCAGAATTGAACTCTGAACTCTGGCACTCTGAGCTGCAATAGTGCTGCACCAACCACTAAGCTACCATGGCACCCGTTTGGACAGCATCTGCTGCAAAATTATAACTTAGCAATCGAAGAAGTCAAGTTAATGTTAATGTTGCTATTCCTTTTGCTTTGAATATCGCCATTATTAACGAATACAGTGCCGCTGCCCTTCCTCACTTGGCAGATCGGGTCCTGCTAACACCCAGGTACAAGCCTCTTATCCAGCAGCAGCCTGTCTCAACAAGGATTGTAAGGAGGTGAACTCATGATGTTAATGAGGAATGCTTTGAGAGAAGGGACTGGGATGAGTTATGTGAGCCACATAGGGTGGGCATTAACAAAATGACTAATTGTATCACAGACCACATCACATTCTGTGAGAACACCATCTTGCCAGCCAGGACTCTACGCTGCTTCCCCAACAACAAGCCCTGGATCACCAGTGACCTGGAGGAACTTTTGACAATGAAGAAGAAAGCCTTCAGGTCTGGGATAGACAAGAGGTGAGTACAGAGTGGACTGAGGGTAGGGCTGAGGGAGTACAAAGAATCCTACAAGAGGGAGCTGGAGTACAATCTCCAGTAGAATAGCATAAAGGTCGTGTGCTCGAGCATGAAGCAGATCACTGGCTTCAAGGTTAAGGGAAGGAAGATCGAGGGCTGCCAGGATAGGGCCAATGAATTGAACTTATTTTACAACTGGTTTAGCATGGGACCTCCTGCTGTCTCCTCTCCCACTTGCCCAGACCCCACACCCTCCCTGCCCCTGAAGCCTTCTCCCTCCACCCTTCTCTCCCCTCTGGTGAGTGCTTGTGATCCAAACCCCCAACTTTGGAGTTTCCTGCCAACATGGAGATGACCACCCTTCCCCGCCTGACTGTGACTGCAGGTCAGGTTAGAAGACAGCTGGAGAGACTACATCAAGGCAAGGCTGCTGGACGGGATGGTATCAGCCCCAGGGTAATGAAGATCTGTGTGAGCCAGCTGTCTGGTATTTTGCAGCAACTTTACAATCTGGGTCTGAGTCAGGAAAAGATACCGGTGCTATGGAAGATTTCCTGCTTGGTTCCTGTGCCAAAGAAGGTGACTCTATCTGAACTTAATGGCTACAGACCAATTGCCCTCACATCTCATTTGATGAAGGTGCAGGAGAGGCTGGTCCTTACTTACCTTGGACTGCAGGTGAGATCTTCATTGGACCCTCTACAGTTTGCCTACCAACCTCATGTGGGAGTGGATGATGCCATCAGCTACCTGTTGCAGACTCTCTCCTGGATGATGTATGTTGGTAGTATTGTGAGAATCACATTTTTTGATTTCTCCAGTGCCAACAATACAATCCAACGACTTCTGAGCGAGAAGCTGAAAAGGATGGGCGTGGACGAATCCACTATCTCCTGGATTACTGACTACCTGACAGACAGACCTCAGTTTGTGTGGCTGGGTAGTTCTTTGTCTAAGATGGTGGTGAGTGGCACTGGAATGCCACAAGGGACTGTCCTGTCTCCGTTTCTGTTCTCACTGTACACCTCAGACTTTCAGTACAAATCTGAGTCTTGTCACTAGCAGAAGTTCTCTGACGACTCTGCGGTGGCCAGGTGAATCAGAGATGGGCAGGAGCTGGAGTACAGACGACTGGTGAACATGTTTGTGGAATGGTGTAGGAGGAATTACCTGCTCCTAAATGTGGCCAAAACCAGGGAGATGGTGATTGATTTTAGGAGGAAGAGGATGATGAGTCCTGTATACACTCTAAGAGAAGAAGTTGCGGTGGTGGAGGAGTACAAATATTTAGGCATTCACCTCATCACCAAGGCTGTTTAGAAGAAGGGGATGAGCAGACTCTATTTTCTAAGGAAGCTGAGATGCTTCAATGTGTGCAGCAGGATGTTGGAGATCTTTTTGCCAGTCTGTTGTAGTGAGTGCAGTCTTCTTTGTAGCTTTATGTTTGTTGGGGGAGCAGCATCAGTGCTGGTGATGCAAAATGCTAAATAAACTCATCAAAAAGGCTGGATCCGTCCTTGGCTACAACCCGGACACTTTTGAGTTAGTGGTGAAGAGGAGGTCACTAAGCAAACTATTATCCATTTTGGACAATCAGGTACATCCTCTCCATGACCTACTGAATAAGCAGCAGAGCACCCTTTCCAACAGACTCATTCAGCTCCACCATCACAAGGATCGTCACAGAAAATCTTTCCTACCAAGTGCAATAAACATACACAATAGTTCGTCTCTGTACGTCAGGAGAACACAGATCATAGCACAAGAGTCTCTGTTTTATTATTTGGTATTATTATTGCACATTGGTAAATTATTATTATGTATATTGTTATTATGTACTTTATTATTAGTTATTATTCTTGTATTTATTATTATTATTGCTAAGTGTGTATTTAAATGTTGCTGTTGTAGCAAAATAATTTCCCACTCGGGATCAATTAAGTACTTATTATTATTAATGACTTAGATTCATGTGTAAGCCTTGCAATACCGGTCAGCTTCATTTTGGAGAAATTCAAATGTGATCCTCATGAGTAATACAACCTTTCATGCCTGCCTATCTCATCTCAAGAAAGAGTAAGTTAATATATGTAAAATCTGTCTGGCTCTTTTACTTGTTCCAGCACCTGAAACACAGTGGGCATTTAGCTGCTCTAGACTGCTTTTGTATTGAAAGCTTCTGTGTTGAAATTTATCCCTGGCTGAGTAGCATGTTGTTTAGTAGTAACTGTACACTTCAGACTGACTCTGAGATTTAATGCCATGATTTCAAAAGAATGAACTTTAGAGGCAGGGGCAGGACATTGTTGTGGCTATATGGCAAGCTTTTGAATGACAAATTGGTTAAAAATATTATTTTAGCTAAGGACTGAATGCAAATTTTGCCATGATTATGAGAATCACTTATGGCTATAGAATGTGTCTAAACTGAGTTGTACTTGCACAGTGAGGAGCAGATTATGTAACAAGTTTGAGAATCATATCAACAACTTATCCTTCTGAAATACACTGCACCCAGGCTTATTCCAATCATTATAAGGTACTTTCAATAAAAATGCGTGAGTAATGCAATGTCATGGGCCTATTATTTTTGTACATTAGAAGAATAAAGTTGGATTCCATAAATTTACTTGAATAGAAGATGTGAATGGAAATTATTGAAATACAAATTACAAATCATGGACTTCAGAAGGTTTGTGTGTCTAGATTCATTCTACATTGCACAATTTATGACTGAAACAGATGTTCCTCGTATTTGTCTTCGTATTAATATCCTGCTAGTAAAGGTTAAAATAAATTTGGATTCTTTTCAGTCCCTATGAAAAGGTGATAAAGACAATCTGTCTCAGGGATAGGATTTGGCATCTGTTCACTAAGGTGATGCCAGGTCCTAGAGACGTGAAGCATAGATCTGACAAGTGTCTGCTGTCTTGCCTGGCCAGTTTGGTTTTCATCAAATAACCTTATGGTACAGATTACACTGTCAGAGCGGAGATATGATTTTCAGTCAGGAAGTGGTTGCAGCTGATGTTAGAAAATGATCGGTATTTATTAATTATGCAAGTAAAAAGCCCAAGTAAAATAAGATGTGTTTACAGATTTATACGTGTCCATTCTATTAAGTACCTAACAACAGCTCACTAGAGTCTTTTAAAATAATAATGTATTTTCTGTATCAATGAGATCATGAAAAGGCAACGTAACTTCATTGGACATGTGATTAGGAAAGAGCAGTTAGAATGTATGGTAATTATGGAAAAGATTGAAGGGAAGAAAGCAAAAGGAAGGCAAAGACAAATGATGATGGAGACAGCAGCCAGAGAACTGGAAATGAATATCAATGAATTGATTCACTAGACCCAAAACAGGAGTGTGTGGGCCATGGCAGGCAAAGCTCAAACTGGGCATGGCACCTGGTGATGATGATGATGATGATTTTCTGCAAACAGAATTAGGAACAGCTACCTTAAAATATTTTCAATTCTGCTATGCTGTGTTACTGATTTCTTTCTTTCTGCCATTGTACTTAAAAGCTTAAAAACCAGAAAATGGTTTCTAGTCACATGGAATATAGATGAGATCAAAGTGCTGTAAATAGAGACAAATGTGAAAGGAAGCATTTAATGCTGGAAACCCTCAATGAGTTATCGACAAAATGACCCAAGAACATAAAATAATTGAAATCCACAAAGGGTCGGACAGCAAATGTGGACATCAAATATTTCATGTCAATGCAATCTTTTATCAGAAATAAGAAAAGTTCAAGATAAGCAGATTTTTTAAGATTCACTGAAAGCAGCGAGGAGGAAACATTAGTGAATCGTTACACTCAATGGTTCTCAAGACAGAGGGCTTGGAGAAAAAACGCGGAAGATTGTAACATAAGAACTGTGAGCTGCTGGTCTTTGTTTTTGTTGATGCAAGAGTGACCTCTCTCTCCCTCACTGAAGCGAGAGAGTCTGTTTGGCACACTGAAGTGCAAGTTTGTGAACTGAAGTTTGATGGACTCTTTGATGCTCCAGCTGCCACTCGCATGGTGGTGGGGGTGGAGTCCATGCTTATGCAAAGGGAAGTGGAAGGGGAGCTTCAGGACTTTAATGTTGCTATCGTGGTATGGGGTTTCTTTGTTTCATGGATGTCTGTGAAGAGGACGAATTTCAGGTTGTGCACTGGATAGATACTCTGATATTAAATGTACATTATGTTCAGTTCTTCGATGTTTCTATTGTGGTATGGCATGTTTTTTTTTGTTTCGTGGATGTCTGCGAAGAGGACGAATTTCAAGTTGTGTACTGGATACATTCTCTGATATTAAATGTACTTTGAAACTTGAACTTGAAGAGTGGAAGGAAGGAAATATTCAATAGGATAATGGGCTATCAAAAAAAAAAGGTTGGTCTGGAAGAGATTTGAATAGTGAAAGAAGTTAAAGAAAATACTACCAAAATGGATATCTGAACCAAGATCAGAAAGTAGCACAAATGCTGACTAACATTAAATGGTTAAATCCAAAGCAACACACACAACACACTGGAGGAACACAGCAGGTCAGGCAGCATCTACGGAAATGAATTAACAGTCAATGTTTCGGGCCTAGACCCTTCTTTTGGACTGGAAAGGAAGGGGGAAGATGCCAGAATAAAAAGATGAGGGGAGGGGAAGGAGGATAGATAGAAGGTGATAGATAATGCTAGGTGGGTGGGAAAGTTCAAGGGCTGGAGAGGAAGGATTCTGATAGGAGAGGAGAGTGGACAATAGGAGAAAAGGAAGGGGAAGGAGGAAGGCTATAATATGTTTACCTGGAAGATGCAGTGCTCCTCAATAGTGGTTTCCCATAATTTTCTCCATGTGTCCAAAACTTTGACTGCAAGCAAAATCCAAGAAACTTGTCTCATTCCAAGCAAAAGTATTTCCTTTTTAGAAAAGGTATGCATGACTTCAGCTACCGCCAACCAGAGTTAACTTTTGGCCATAAATAAAGATAAAGATCAGTTTTATTTGTCACATGTACAGTGAAAAGTGTCAATTTTGTGTCAAAGACCAACACAGTGCAAAGATATGCTGGAGGCAGCCCACAAGTGCCACCACGTTTCCAGCGACAATATAGTATGCTGATCACAAAATATTTAAAATAATTTTAATGCCTTAAATAATTTAAATACTTTCAATAGTATCAGCCAATCATAAAATTGGACCCTGTGAGCATGCAGTAAACAATACAAATAATGTTACCTGGATGCTTAAACCATAATGACCATGGTGTATCATTGAAATGGGAGAATTTTATCATTTGTTACGTACCCCGTAACTGGGTTGCCAAACCAGCAGAAATGGATCACTCAGTTGGAGTCTGGAGTACTAGAACTAAGAAAGTTTTATTAAAGAAACAAGCAACACATTAATCGAAAGGATAATAAATGCAACAGTTCAGCGATGATAAACGCACATGTGCACAGAATTAAGATAACCGCATCAATCAAGCTCTATCGTTGTCTAGGGGTAAATGACCAATTTCAAAATGACTCAAAGTTCAGTCCAGTTTGTAGTTCAGTTCGCAGTAATCGTTGTCATGGCGATGGACAAGGTGGGGAAGAGAGACATAGAATAGGAACAACTCATCATTCAGCACAGCTTCACTCACAGACCAGCGAGATGGCTCACAAACAGCTTTTGGGCGGGTCCTTGGTGATGTCACCTGAGGTCACCGACTGTGACCCCTCCTCCAGATGCGGTCGATCCTCTGCAGTGAACCCGGCACCCAGGCAAGGGCGGACACACACCGGGTTCCCGCTGATCGTACCTTTCCACCCTTGTCGTTGTCCGGTACTTCTCACCCACTCGTTAGAAGCGCACCGCTTCCAGGGTCTCGTTACCTCGGGTGGCGTGTGTGTCTGTCTTAGCGAACCTGTCCCTTTTTATCCCCCTGCTGGGGTATCGCCTGTCCATCACTTCAAACAGTTCAGGGTTTAAAGGGGGAGCCGCTCCAGACAGCTCTTCCTCCCACATCCCTTCATTACACATCTCCAGACGCTGCTCCATTGTTCCTTATCTCTCCTTCCCCTGAGGGCAGGTGGCAGACCAACTGCTGATGCCACTGATGCTAGCCCAGGCCAGCAAACATCTTAATTTTATGTGTATTCTCGTAACACATTGCTAACAAATTTCTCACTGGATGTATCAATTAATTTTTTTGGGGAATTTATTTGGAGTCTATCATTTGTTCTGTTGCTGATTTATGCTAAGGAGATGCCTCGGCAGTCAATGGGTGCCAATAAGGCTGATCTTAATATCAATAGCAACACCTCAGAGTACTATAATGCTCCCAGTAGGTTATTACGAAAAAACAAGATTGCTCTGCCTGTAGAGTAGGGGATTATTTCTTCTCAAGCAGATGATTTACTTATTCTTTCTGCCAACCAGCCACTGAGACTGCTGTAGCAAGATCTTTGGGAAGATGTTCGTTACTAGCAATTCCACCAGGAATTCCTATTGAATTTCCTAATCCTGAAGGGATTCTGGACTATACTTTAAAAAAAAATCTATTCCAAATTGACTGACTAGATTTGGGATTGTGAAATAAACTCAATAATTCTTTCAACACTTCACAATAAAACAGAATGTTGTGCATTTCTTCAGAGAATTCAATATATTAGTGCTTTCAATTAATTGAAGGTTAAACATTGTTTATGGGGAAAATCTGAGTTTGATAGATTGAATTTTCTTCTCTTGTTCCATTCAGCATTCTTATAGTTTTGTATTAAAATTGAGCCTACTGGGACTTGAATTTATTAAATTGAACGTTCTATTCTGCCATAGTGGATAGTGTTCATCAGATTTGTGGAATCTCATACATTAAATTGTCATTATACATCAAAGTAGTTCAAATAGGAAGTACTTCAGATTTTGAGAATCCTGAGATTATGAAAGATGCTTTCAAATCTCTTTTTTATATCAGGAAGTTTTAGCATGTTATAAGTGCCATATATTTATTATTGGTAGTTTTCTTGTCAACTTTCCTATGGGAAATCTAGATCTTATGTAGTCTGCATCATTTGGTTTTCTAGGTCTCTGAATAATCTGTTATTGTAAAGCTTTAATCACAAATTCTCTATAGAAGAATCATATGAATTTTACCATCATGCTATAGATCTGTAAAAGTATCAGATTAATTGCAAGGTGAAGCAGCAGATGTTGATAATACTTATCAGAAATATGTGATTTGTGTATATCATGACACTATCATGTGATGTGTCTGCAGGTTTTGCTTAAAGTAAAACACAAAATTAGACTCACGTATCAAGCTCTTGTGTCTTCTGTTCAATTAGTTTAATATTTTACAGTTACAAAAAATAACAATTACCCTAACATAGATCAGATACATAAAATAGCCAAGAATAATTGTGCCGCTTAGATATTTTTCTGAATATTAGCTAAGCTTGTGTTCATATTCAAAGTAATTTGTAATCAAATTGTAAAAAAAATACTGGTACAGTTCAAAACAATATTCTATATTGATCTTTTAGCATGATGTATTAGTTGTGCTAACTCTGGATTTGACAATTTGTTTTACCTGTTTGTCAACAATACCATGAAAATCATAAAACAGATGGTTATGTTCTGAGGGATTGCTCACTGTCAGTGGCGATACAATAGAAAAGACACGCATTTGTATGGTGAGAACCTGACTAAAGTAATGGAACTAAATAGGTTTCTATCCAATCAGCAGTTCCTTCAATTGTCCTCTTGGATCAATATTTCTAAGTACCTAGGTTTAAAATTAAAGTGCCAAAGCAATTGAAAGTGGGTGGTTTTAATACTCTATCCTATAATCTTACGGGACAGCAAAGTTTAGGAAGAATTTACAAGGATACATCCATTTCCTCAAGGATGTGGTAGAACATAAGTTTACTCTGAAACTGTACCTTCAGTGACAAAGGATTACGAAGAGTAGAATTGTTTCTTTTCAGTCACTTTTTGTTAAGAAGCCCAGCAGAGTCCTGGGTAATTAGTGCATTTGTATGAATAAAATATTTCAGTCTATGTTATTTCATTGACATAGGGCCTCAAGGCTTCCCATTTAGAAACATTAAAGATGGGCATTACTACTTCTTAACAAAAGAAAACCCTTTCTCTTTCAAAGTGTACAGAAAGTTGCACTTATGTTACTATTCCTGACTTTCAGGTTTTGCAGTGAAGGTAGAAAGCATTCAACAATTCACACAATTAGTTCTGGAACACATAACCTCCCAGGAGAACAGTCGCTACAAAGCTGTCAAGGTGACATCATCCTAGCCTTTACTTACAATTAAATGACATTTTCAATTGACCCTCAGATTTTCTCAGAGAGTCTGCTCTTCATTCTGCATACCAACGAGTTCTAAATCCAGTCAACTCACAGGAAGTCTCTGCATAGTTAGCAATCATGAGGTGCATAATAGGATGTGGTGCTTTGTATAAATTGAGATTTTAGAAGGTGGAGGAGAAAGATTAGATAAACAGGATGTTTGTGATGCTGACTTGCATACATTTTTCAACATGTAAAGTTAATTCCATTGTGATCATGCTCACTTCCAGCAGAGCATTTTCATCGCTCTAATTTCCCTTGCCCCTTAGCACTGCAGTTTACACCCTCCCACATGCACAATTACTCTCCTTCTGGTTCTTTGGCCATTACCCTATGCTAGTGAGTTAAATACAATATGCATCAACTTACCAACATGTGTTTGGAATGGGGCAGGAAAGCAGAGCACCTGGCTGAAGCCATGATGGTTTAAAGAAGTACAGTAATGTAATCAGCCCAAATCTATGTCTGAATTTGATCAGCTTCCATTCTTTCTGATTTGAAACTAAGAATGTGGAACATCAGTTGTAATGAGACCCCAGAGTTTGAAATTCCAGCTATTTGTAATTAAAAATAATATCACTGCCCTGCAATAAATGTGCAGTATTGATTTACATTTATGATACTTTGTGAACATGTAATAACTGGAAAGTTTCCTAAAAGGAATATCGTAGAAAGGTGTAGAACAGAATCAGGCCCTATGGTCTATTGTGTCTGCACCAGCCATTAGCCATCCACTTACCCGAGGCCTACGTGATCCCATTTTTATTCTTCCCAAATTCTCAGTGGGGTACAAGGAAATGTGATGGGAGGGGTTGGTGTTGATGTGGAGTGGGTGTTGGGGCAGAGGTGGTACAAGGGTAAAACTTAGTTCTCAATTCCATGTTCCCTTTCATTATCATCCCTCTATGCCCCATCTGTACTTTTTCTCTGGCATTGAATCAGTGAACATATTGTTGCCAATCCTCGGCTTGGAATGGCCAAGGTTATTATCATCCTTCTATGGCCCATCTGTACTTTTTCTCTGGCATTGAATCAGTGAACATATTGTTGCCAATCCTCGGCTTGGAATGGCCAAGGTTATTATCATCCTTCTATGGCCCATCTGTACTTTTTTTCTGGCCTTGAATCAGTTGCAGCCAATCCTGGGCTTGGCATGGCCAAGGCTATGTTTTCTCCATTCCAGTCAACATGACTTTTAATATGTATATGCTTTTAAGGGTCTTGCCCATGCCTGAGTCACTTCGACATTGTTCAATGGATTAAGGCACTATTGTAAAACCATGCAACAATTTGCTATTGATGGATCCTTTGAAATTTGTTTTCAGGCAGGTGAAATGACATACTTCAGACATTCTTTTCAACTGTTCCAGAACTATCCTGTTCAATGATTTTCCCTAAGGTGCTTCATCTGCATCCAGCTGAGCAGAGCTTTGTACTTCCTTGTCTCGTGCATCTTGTTCTGCTCTCTTGATGTTTAAAGACCCCACCATTTCACCTATTAATCTCGCTGTGTGAGTAAATAAGCTGCTATATGTCTACAAGCCCAATCATGGTGTACTCCCAAAATGAGTGAGCATTGAGGAAGAGTTATAATCACCTTCTTGCAATATAGCTGCTTAGAAAATCATGCAGGAGATTAAATATATGAATCATGATGGCTAAAATCAGAGGCAGAGTAATGTTGGGTGTAAGTAGGATTGTCTCCTTAAACTGAGCTACAGGTGTTATTTGGTCATGTGTCACAGGGTGTTATGTGGTTTTTGCACATCAAAGAGAGAAAACAGTAGAAAGCCATGTCATCGAAAGTGAAAACAGAGTATACACAATTGGTCAAGCAGCATCCGAGGAGAGAGAGTTAATATTTCAGGTTAATGACCATTCATCAGAACTAGGAATATTTAGAGAAAACAAGTCTAAAGCTGCAGCAGAAGTGTGGGGAGGCAGAGAATAAAGGGGAAGGTTTGAAATAGGGTGGAATCTAGGAGTGAACGTGCATGGTGAAGTAAGCCTGTAATGAAAGGTGATGTGGATGCAAACATTGTCATTTGAATTTATCAGAGGAATATGCAGTAAATGTTGAAAATCCAAAGTAAAACTGCAAAAAATGATAATATAATGATTGATAAACTCAATATAAAATTTGAAGAGGAAGTGTTGTTTATATTTTTTTTGCAATGTGCTTTTTTGGGCCAGTATAAAAAGCTAAGGACAGATAGATGGAGACATGGAATTGAAGTCACTGTTGACTGGACGCTCAGAGTTATGATCGTAAATGTCCTGGAGGTATTGCAATCTGTGTAGGGAAATACTGATTCTTTGTGAAATACTAATGAGGAGAGAAAGGGGAAGATGTGGCTGGTGTAGGATCACTTTAGAAATGTCAAAAATTGTAGAATATTTCGAATGATGAGGTTGTGACGAGAATACACATAAAATTAAGATGTTTGCTGGCCTGGGTTAGCATCAGTGGCATCAGCAAGTGGTCTGCCACCTGTCCTCAGGGGAAGGAGAGATGAGGAACAATGGAGCAGCGTCTGGAGATGTGTAATGAAGGGACGGGAGAGAGAGCTGTCTGGAGCGGCTCCCCCTTTGAACCCTGAACTGTTTGAAGTGATGGACAGGCGATACCCCAGCAGGGGGATAAAAAGGGACAGGTTCGCTAAGGCAGGACACACACAACACCCGAGGTAACGAGACCCTGGAAGCGGTGCGCCTCTCACGAGTCGGTGGGAAGTATCGGGCCTTAAACGCATAGGGTGGAAAGGTACGATCAGCGGGAACCCGGTGTGTGTCCACCCTCGCTTGGGTGCCGGGTTCACTGCAGAGGATCGACCGCATCTGGAGGAGGGGTCACAGTCGGTGACCTCAGGTGACATCACAAAGGACCCGCCTGAAAGCTGCTTGTGAGCAATATCGCCGGTCTGTGAGTGGAAGCCGTGTCTGAATGATCAGTCGTTCCTGTTCTCTCTCTCCCTCCCCCCATGTTGTCCATCGCCATGGCAACGATTACTGCGAACTGAACTAAATTGGACTGAACTTTTGTGTCACTTTGAAATTTGGTCATTTACCCCTAGACAACGATAGAGCTTGATTGATGCTGTTATCTTAATTTTGTGCACATGTGTGTTTATCATTGCTGAACTGTTGCATTTATTATCCTTTCGATTACTGTGTTGCTTGTTTCTTTAATAAAACTTTCTTAGTTCTAGTAATCCAGACTCCAACTGAGTGATCCATTTCTGCTGGTTTGGCAACCCAGTTACGGGGTACGTAACAAGGTTTAGAAAAGTATGTTAAAAAGATTGGAATAAATTTGGAAGAAGTTTGTAATATGTTGGTTTTTATTTTCCTTTGAACTAAAATATATCTGCTCTTTTGGAAAGGATTCATGGTTAATTTCATGAGTTGTGGCTTTTGGAGTTTTATAACTTTTATTTTGAATTATTATCTTACTTTCCACAAATAGAACCGTAAGTAATTGTTCAATTGGAATAAATGTATTCAAGTGTTTTGTAATTTAAGTAAATGATCTAGGTTTAGGTTCATTAGTCACAAAACATTGTCTTATTTCAGTACTCATAATAATTGTGCAAGACGTTTCATCTGAGTTTGAGATACAGCTACCCAATAGCATTTATAATGCATTGTCGTATTTTTAGAACCATAGAACCATAGAACCATAGAAACTACAGCACACAAACAGGCCTTTTGGCACTTCTTGGCTGTGCCGGACCATTTTCTGCCTAGTCCCACTGACCTGCACACGGACCATATCCCTCCATACACCTCCCATCCATGAATCTGTCCAATTTATTCTTAAATGTTAAAAAAGAACCCGCATTTACCACCTCATCTGGCAGCTCATTCCATACTCCCACCACTCTCTGTGTGAAGAAGCCCCCACTAATGTTCCCTTTAAACTTTTCCCCCCTCACCTTTAACCCATGTCCTCTAGTTTTTTTCTCCCCTTGCCTCAATGGAAAAAGCCTGATTGCATTCACTCTATCTATACCCATCATAATTTTATATACCTCTATCAAATCTCCCCTCATTCTTCTACGCTTCGGGGAATAAAGTTCTAACCTATTCAACCTTTCTCTGTAACTGAGTTTCTTAAGTCCTGGCAACATCCTTGTAAACCTTCTCTGCACTCTTTCAACATTAGTTATATCCTTCCTGTAATTTGGTGACCAAAACTGAACACAATATTCCAGATTCGGCCTCACCAACGCCTTATACAACCTCATCATAACATTCCAGCTCTTATACTCAATACTTTGAGTAATAAAGGCCAATGTACCAAAAGCTCCCTTTACGACCCTATCTACCTGTGATGCCACTTCTAGGGAATTTTGTATCTGTATTCCCAGATCCCTCTGTTCTACTGCACTCCTCAGTGCCTTACCATTTACCCTGCATGTTCTACCTTGGTTTGTCCTTCCAACGTGCAATACCTCACACCTATCTGTATTAAACCCCATCTGCCATTTTTCAGCCCATTTTTCCAGCTGGTCCAAGTCCCTCTGCAGGCTCTGAAAACCTTCCTCACAGTCTGCTACACCTCCAAACTTTGTATCATCAGCAAATTTGCTGATCCAATTTACCACATTATCATCCAGATCATTGATATAGATGACAAATAACAATGGACCCAGCACTGATCCCTGTGGCACACCACTAGTCACAGGCCTCCACTCGGAGAAGCAATTCTCTACTACCACTCTTTGGCTTCTTCCATTGAGCCAATGTCTAATCCAATTTACCACCTCTCCATGTATACCTAGCGACTGAATTTTCCTAATGAACCTCTCACGCAGGACCTTGTCAAAGGCCTTACTGAAGTTCATGTAGACAATATCCACTGCCTTCCCTTCATCCACTTTCCTGGTAACCTCCTCGAAAAACTCCAATAGATTGGTCAAACATGACCTACCACGCACAAAGCCATGTTGACTTTCCCTAATAAGTCCCTGTCTATCCAAATGCTTGTAGATTCTGTCTCTTAGTACTCCCTCCAATAACTTACCTACTACCGACGTTAAACTTACTGGCCTATAATTTCCCGGATTACTTTTCGACCCTTTTTTAAACAACGGAACAACATGAGCCACTCTCCAATCCTCCGGCACCTCACCCATAGACAGCGACATTTTAAATATTTCTGCCAGGGCCCCCGCAATTTCAACACTAGTCCCCTTCAAGGTCCGAGGGAACACCCTGTCAGGTCCCGGGGATTTATCCACTTTAATTTTCCTCAAGACAGCAAGCACCTCCTCCTTTTCAATCTGTACAGTTTCCATGATCTCACTACTTGTTTCCCTTAATTCCATAGATTTCATGCCAGTTTCCTTAGTAAATACAGATGCAAAAAACCTATTTAAGATCTCCCCCATTTCCTTTGGTTCTGCACATAGCCGACCACTCTGATCTTCAAGAGGACCAATTTTATCCCTTACAATCCTTTTGCTCTTAATATACCTGTAAAAGCTCTTTGGATTATCCTTCACTTTGACTGCCAAAGCAACCTCATGTCTTCTTTTAGCCCTCCTGATTCCTTTCTTAAGTATTTTCTTGCACTTCTTATACTCCTCAAGCACCTGATTTACTCCCTGTTTGCTATACATTTCATACAACTCCCTCTTCTTCTTTATCAGAGTTGAAATATCCCTTGAGAACCAAGTTTCCTTATTCCTATTCACTTTGCCTTTAATCCTGACAGGAACATACAAACTCTGCACTCTCAAAATTTCTCTGTTGAAGGCTTCCCACCTACCTATCACATCTTTACCAGAGAACAACCTGTCCCAATCCACGCTTTTTAGATCCTTTCTCATTTCTTCAAATTTGGCCTACTTCCAGTTCAGAACCTCAACCTTTGTACTGTTTGTGCTAGTCATGTATTCTTGTGAATACACTCCAATGAAAGTTCATATGGAAAATCACACATGGAATCTCCTGATGAAGAAAATAAATAGTTTTAAACCTCAGCTATACATGTGTATAGATGAATATGGAAATCAATTAGGTACACTGCTTAAATAATAGTTTCGTATTCAATAATTTTGAATTATCTGGAAAATAAATATAAACTTTGGAAGATGTAGTAAATTGTGTGACAATTTTATTTTTGGGATTCTGTATTCATTACGAAAAAGGCAAGCTTGTTTTATTTGTGTAGAGAGGCCACCCTGGCTAATATCTCATTGCCATGATATATGTGATGTGATGAATGTTCCTAGGTACCATTGCATTGTTGGCTTGAATTCAAACTCATATGTATTAAATTTCTTTAAATCCATGCAGGTTCAGTGTTCAAACAGTTACCAGAAATGAAAGCTGTGAACAAACTGTGCTATAATTTTGAGATCAGGAGGTGCAGAGTGTGATGCACAGCAGAGTTAATGAGACTAGGCTAGTGAAAGGTAATCCTGTTGATGTGGTGAAGCATTGTGTATACTTATTTTTACCCATGCTGAAAGGACAGAAGCAATAATATGAAAATATTATTTTTTTTATAGCATTAGCAAATTCAAACACTAGAAAGTGTGTTGGCTATTTTTAAAGGCAACAAGACTAGTTAAGGTGGTCCTGGCTTGAAATTTTTACTCTATTTATCTTCTCGCAGCTCAGAATTTCCAACAAAAATATTTTTTTGGTTTCAGATTTCCAGCATCTTCATTGATTTTCACAGTCAATGAAACTCAGTTTTTGGCCGATGAATGTTTATTTCCTTGAAGACCAATCCAGGAATGAAAGAGTCCAGATTAGCATACATCTTGGGTCTTGATGGAATGTTGCAAGGAGATTGTTGTTCCGAGTGGAATGCTGCTGAATAGTTGTCTGGTTTAATGAAGGCAGAAAAACTTAAAATATTCAAGATGGATGGAAAAGAGACTTTAGTTTCTGCTGGGCTGTAACTATTGTAACTAAAGAAGCAGCAATAAAATGTTTACATTACCAAAGGTGACCATACTAAAATTTGATCTGCCCATCAAATTTGATTTTAAAAATGAACTGAACTGAAATGATATTGATTTTTGAGGGCAACAATTTAGACCCTTCGTTGGTCGGGGTTGGCCAAGGATGTTGTTTCTTAGCTGTCTACGTGATATGTAAACCAGTGCACAAGACAGGGTGATCATTAAAGTTTTCAGTACAAGGCTGTTATCAGCCTGTTAAACCTATTAATAGGAAGACACCTTGACAACAATAGATTCAAGGTTTAAAATGGTATAGTAACTTAGCATGAGTAGCTGTTGAGGCTGCATCTTGGTGCACAACTAGAAGTGCTCTGTCTTCAAAGTACATTTATGACCTTCTTATCATCCTAGGAGACTTCTTTTCATTTAAAATATAGCTCCAAAAAGCCAGATAGATGCAGCCTCAAGATTGTGCAATTGGAAAAAAAATTGCAAAAATTTGCAAAAAATAATTCTAGCGCATGTCCACAGGATTGACCACAATGTAATAGGGCTAGATATACGAATTAAACCTTCACTCCTCCTAAGCAAGGCCAGTGCAGTAAAGATAGATATATATGCTTTATTAATCCCAAGGGAAATTTGGTTTTGGTACAGCAGCACCAAAGAAGAATAGAGCGTAAATATAGCAATACAAAAAACCCCAACAATCAAACAACAAAATGCAAAACTATGCCAGATGGAAAATAAGTCCAGGACTAGTCTGTTGGCTCAGGGTGTCTGACCCTCCACGGGAGGAGCTGCACGTTCGATGGCCACAGGCAGGAACGACCTCCTGTGCCGCCAAGTGTTGTATCACGGTGGAATGTGGCCTAAGTCCAAAAGTAAAAAGTTCAATATCCAGTCTGAAAACACGTTCTTTGATCATAATATACCCCGGATTGCACCATCCATTGTTAGCCAGATCAGTAAGCACCCCAATCCTTCACGCCGCTTACCGCTCTCAGTGCACTTCCGGTCAGCCGGAACGGTATTGCCCACCGAACTCCTCTTCTCCAAAAGAAGAATTAGAATGAAGATGAGGACACTCTATGTTTGAAATTTTAGTTGCCCAGTGCCCGATGAGCTTGGAAATCAGTTACTGGTGTCCGAGGAGACATGTTTGGTTCTAGCCTGAAACCATGAAACATTATCAAATAATTTTCAATATTGTCTCCTTTCAGTCAGGTAATTGGTGTAAGCCTGTAGGTTTAGCAGAGTTTCTGGTATAATTTCTCCACCTTCACAACCATGACCTCTATAAGGCTAACTTTTGATGAACTTTTCAAACTTTTTTAACAAAGGCGGGCTCCCAAATGCATCTCTAATGTCATGATAACTTGCTAGTCATCTGACAATGTCTGAGTTTTCTGTTACGTCTACGTAGTGGAGTCAGGAATAGTACTGAGTGAGACTTTCATGACTACAGCAATAAGTAGAAAGTGAGCTCTTTGAAAGATTGGAAAACTAATCAGAGTTGAATAATCTATATACTACTAATACTCTCATGCTCTGTCTGTCTGTCTGTCTGTTTATGACCTCCAATTAGCGCAAACGGTGCATTAAAGCAGTACTTTTTGTTGGCTAAATCAAATTAAAATGTGCTAACTTACAGAATGCAGGCAAAGTTCAGGGTTACATATTCGTATAAGATTGCTCATTCATCAAAATAAACAGGCTCCCTTTTAACCTGAGAGCCGATCAGCCATCATGGAAATCGGGACGCGGAAGCCCGACGCATGCGCACAGCCAGTCTCAGCAGCAACACCTACCGGAGCAAAAGGGCAGGGCAGCTCTATTTTGTGGGGTCACATTCTGCTAATCCCCACCATCAGCATGTGCAGGATTGGGACAGATCTAACTGCCACCCATCAATAAGAGATAATTGAATCTTATTGTAATGTCATACTTCCAGACACCCATAAAACCCTTTGCTGCAGTCAAAGGACAGCGGTGACTATATCAAGTCCATTTAGGAGAGCGCCAACCACATCATCAAGAATAATCAGCATCCTTTGGTGTTAGTGCTTCATATCTTCTATCCAGCATTAGGGTAAAAAAAATGGTCAGCCTAATTATGCCACATGGAAGGGGAAGGGGGACATTATGGTCAAGAGATGACGCCAAACATCATCAGGAAGCGGCAAGGAGAAGGAGAGGACAAGAATCGGATGAGGCCAGGGCCACGCGACTCCTGGATCAAAGAGTCAGGACAAAAAAAGATGAGAGAAGAAGAGACAGAGGAGGAGAGGCATGCACGTCTCCAGGGTCAGAGACAAACAACAAACAGCAGAAGAGATGAAGAGACGGGGGAATGAAAGGGCTGCACGTCTCCAGAATGACAAAACAGGCACAAGAGTGACAGATAAACCCGAAATGATGCCATCAAAAGTGTCCTTCGTTAAATGAGGAGCAGCTATATTTGCTTTGCTACACGTCGTTCTTCTTTAATAAACTGAGGTTTTCTACTTCAGTTTCCAAAGCAAAACGATACCAATAGCATTCAGGAAAATTTAATGTTTATTCTGGTCACATCAGACTGCACTACCCTTCTCTCAAAGGGTGCCCCAACCTGTCATCCTGTTATCTAGTAGATTTGTAAAACTAAATATTTCGGTGTTGCTTCCAGTGATTTACCTGCAATATAATTATTGGATAGTGTTCCTTCAGAATGGCACAAAAATAAGCAAGATACATTATGACGGTTTGTAAAGCTGAGGAAAGAGTTGTGGTGATGGTTAAAAGAGAACAGAAATCTTGTAAATGTGTTTCCCACAGAGAGTTGTCTGTTTCAATCATAAGTCAGCATCAATCCTGGCTTTGATCACAGTGATCAAAATTGTTCACATAAGTGAAACACCAGGACACAAAGGACCATTCTGAGAGGGCAACTCGCAGAATTATATGGTCAGTAATCAAATCTACAGCTTTCCCAGGAGCTCTGAGTCCAGTTTATTGACGTTAACTACCCATATAGATTAAAGGAAGACACTAGATTTATGCGCTCTTAATCCTGACACGTCCTCAGTTGCTGCAATATGCCTCAGGACTATGGAGAATATATTTATTAAGTTAAATGGAGAGTCCTAGGTCTTACAATACTATGTAAAAGTCTTAGGCACATATGTATAACTAGGATGTCTAGGATTTTTGCAGAGTACTGTATTTGTCAATGTGGAGCAGAGAGTGAGTTTTTAAATCTGGCAGGAACAAAGGATGTTGGGAATGCAAGGGTGGAGTGTGCAGTGGGGGTGTGGGCAGGGGGTTGTATGATACTTGGACCTCAATGGATTTGGCCTGCTGCCTAGAACCTGTGCTCTTCATGAACCCATACCTATTTGGTATGCATGCATAGATGAAACCTTACTAAGTCTTTGACCCCAGAGATACTCAACAAGGAGTCTTGATGATGGGCAGGATTTAGGTGATGAAATCTCAAAACCCTGCCCTTGACAGGCTTTGACAGCCAGCAAAGTTTGGGGTTGGTTCTTCGCTATTTCAAAGCTGGTGAGGATTTGAATAGTTTTTAATGTTTTGGAATTTAAGAACTATTATTTTTTAATGATATTGATTTTAGATTAAAGCAGGACAAAAGTAGACACAATTAAATAAATGATCACATCCTCACCATTCATTTCAATGGGGCCAAATTCTGGGTTGGTTCTGAATGTTGATTCTCCAGAGTAATTCTGGGAATATCGGCAAAACGAGACTCCAATGCTACAGTGTCACTCTGTAATCTTGGATGTTCAGCAGACGTGCTTCACTGTAAATGGTGAATGTTAGCATTTCCCTTTCCCACTGGTGACAAGAGCCAGCACAATTTAGGGCAGCACAGTTTGTAGCGATTACTGTGACACTATTGCAGTGCCGGTGAATGGGGTTCAATTCCACTGCTGTCTATAAGGAGTCTGTATGTTCTCCTGCTGCCAGCTCTGGGTTCTTCCCACCTTCCAAAAACATAAAAGGTTAATAGGTTAATTGGTCATATGGTAATTGACCATTGTGAGCTTGTTGGGTTGTGAAGGCCTCTTCTATATAAATTTAAAAAAATACTGCGATTGTAACCAATTTCCTTTAGTTTCCCATCCCAATAGATTGAATATATTAAAACCATAAGTTTTACATTATGACTACTAAATAGACCATTTACTCCTTTGTTGTTCTGGGCTGGTGTTGCAATTTCATGGCTGAGATTCATAATAAACAATCAGCAATTGAGAAAAATCATGACTATTTAATGTTTCTATTAAACAAAATATTCCTGTCCATTATATCAGTGCAAGATCTTTGAAAAACCTCTCTCTACATCCAGCTTTCTGCTTTTTCCCCACATTGCAGCAATTTGAAGACACTGATTCAATTCACTTTAGTCAGTTATTATTTAATGTGATTTCACCATTCACTAAGACAGTGAATTCCAGATCATATACAAACAGACACATTTCAAAATAGATTCATTCTTAATTACCTTAAATCCTCTGTGCTCTGGTTTTCTGATACTACAAAAGCTGAAAATGGTTTCTTCTCATCAAAACCATTAAAGTTTTTAAACTTTTCAAATCTCCACTAAACCTCTATTCTGTGGAAAATTCCTTTTCAAATGCCTCCATGTTATGGCTGACTTACATTGCTGGTGCCAATTCCAGGAAATCTTTGTGACATTCTCTAGAGTATAGAGGTGTGCAGCACTGAACAGGCCACTAGGCCTGTGAATGTTATGCCAATTTATACTAAATGTCCTTTTCTTGTGAAACATGCACATCCCTCCATTCCCTTCACGTTCGTCCACATGCCTCTTAAAGTCCACCAAACTGCCTGATTCAGGAAACCATGCAGGCAAATGGCTAAAACAAAACTTGCCAATTACATCACTTTTTCTCTTCCCTTCTCTTACCTCAGAAGTATTTTTATTTATTTATTGATATGCAGAGCAGAATAGGCCCTTCCAGCCCTCTGAACTGCACCACCCAGCAATCCGCAGATGTAACCCTAGCCTAACTACAGGACAATTTACAATGACCGATTAACTTACCAAACCGTACATCTTTGGACTGTGGACTGTAGGAGGAAACTGGAGCACCCGGAGGAAACTCATGTGGTCACGGGGAGAACGTACAAACTCCTTACAGGCAGTGACAGGAATCGAACCCTGTGTCGCTGGAACTGTAAAGTGTTGTGCTAACCACTTTGACCATGCCAACCCAAAAAAATGATATGCTCTGCTATTTAACATTTCTATCCTGGGGAAAAGATTCTAACCCTCTACCCTACCTATGCCTCTTATAATTATAAATCCTCTGTCAGATCTCTCCTCAGTCTCCATTGTTCATAGAAAACGTCCCAAGTTTGTCCAAGATCTCTTTATAACACGTTTTCTAATAAACCTCCTGTACCCTCTCCAAAGCCTCGACATCCTTCCTATAATGGTCAACCAGAACTGTGTGCAATACTCTAGATGTGACCTAACTGAAGTATTATAAAGCTGAAACATAACTTCCTGACTCTTTAGGTCACTTCTTCAACTGCTAAAGGCAAGCCTGTCTTACACTTCCTTTACTGCCCTATCAAACCATCAGTCTGCCTGGCTATTTTCAGGGAGAAAGCGACAGAAAGTCTCAGTATTAGATTTGCGGTAGCGATGTTCCAAGTTTTATAAAGAATATGTTGTCATACTGTTCAAGAAACAAAGTACGAAACTGCTGGGTTTCTTAATTACTGTGAGGTTAAGGGAATTATTTTTTTTCACACTGATAACAATACATTGCAGGTACCTCAGTTAATTGTTCATATTTTCCTTTATGAGGTTCAGAACTGCAGTAAAATTCTGATAACTGAGAATGCTTGAGACTTTGATGCTGCCAGATGAACTGATCTGCTTGACTGTTGAAGCTATTCTCTATTAATATTCCTTTAATTTACTTTTTTATGCATTACATGGTGTTAAAATAAAAATTCCAATTACTTGGCAAGCTATATTGGGTTTCCCAAATAATTAGATTAATTAATATCAGCTTTGCTGTAATAAGAAGATAGACAACCGTTGAGAACAAATTAAATCTTTAAAAAACAGTGAAAACTTGATCAACAGGTTGTTAGATTCTATGAATGGAAGAAACACAGGTCTCTTGATGAGCTAAAAGATACCTCATCCATACAAAACACTTAGAGTTGGAACAGAAATGGAAAATGCCAGAAGGACTCAACGAGTCAAGAAGCAGCTGTGGAAAAAGAAAGCTGATGGGAAACAGTGACTGGCTGTCAAATGGTACAGCAAAACATCAGGACTGTGCAAAAATCTTAGGTACATATATATCTTGTACTCTGGAATGGTGCCAGAGGACTGGAAAATTGCAAATGTCACTGCACTCTGTAAGAAAGGAGGGAGGCAGCAGAATAGAAATTATAGCCAAGTTAGCCTGACCTTAGTGGTTGGGAAGATGTTAGAGACAATTGATAAGGATGAGGTGATGGAGTACTTGGTGACACAGGACAAGATAGTACAAGGTCAGTATAGTTTCCTTCAGGGAAAATCGTACCTGATGAACCTGTTGGAATTCTTTGAGGAGATTACAAGTAGGATAGATAAAGGGAATGCAGTGGATGTTGTATGTTTGGACTTTCAGGAGCCCTTTGACAAGGCACCACACATGAGGCTGCTTACCAAGTTAAGAGCCAATGGTATTACAAGAAAGTTACTAACATGGTTGGAGCATTGGTTGATTGGCAGAAGGCAGTGAGTGGGAATAAAAGGATCCCTTTCTGGTTGGCTGCCAGTGACTAGTGGTGTTCTGTGAGGGTCGGTGTTGGGACCACTTCTTTTTATGCTGTATATAAATGATTTGGGTGATGGAATAGACAGCTTTATTGCCAAGATTGCAGATGATACGAAAATTGGTGGAGGTGCAGACAGTGTTGAAGAAAAAGGTAGGATGCAAAAGGACCTAGGCAGATTAGAAGAATGGTCAAGAAAGTGGCAAATGAAATACAATGCTGAAAAATGCATGGTCATGCTCTTTGGTAGTAGAAATAAAAGTGTGGACTATTTTATAAATGGGAAGAAAATTCAAAAATCTGACATGCAGAGGGACTTGTGAGTCCTTGTGCAGAACTCCCAAAAGGTTAACTTGCAGGTCGAGTCAGTGGTGAGGAAGGCAAATGCCATGTTAGCATTCATTTTGAGAGGTCTAGAATACAAGAGCAAGGATGTTATGCTGAGGCTTAATGAGGCACTGGTAAGGCCTCATCTTTAGTATTGTGAACAGTTTTGGGCCCCTCATCTTAGAAAAGATGTGCTGGCATGGGAGAGGGTCCAGAGGAGGTTCACAAGGATGATTCCAGGAATGAAAGGGTTATCATATGAGGAATGTTTGATGGCTCTGGGTCTGTACTCACTGGAATTCAGAAGGATGAGGGGGATCTCATTGAAGCCTTTCAAATGTTGAAAGGCCTAGACAGTGTAGATGTAGAAAGGGTGTTTCCCATGCTGGGAGAGTCTAGGGTAAAAAGGCACAGCCTCAGGATAGAGGGCGCCCTTTCAAAACAGAGGTGCAGAGAAATTTCTTTAGCCAAAGGGTGGTGAATTTGTGGAGTTTGTTGCCACCTGCAGCTGTGGAGGCCAGGTCGTTAGAGGTACTTAAGGCAGAGACTGATAGGCATCAAAGGTTACGGGGAGAATGCTGGGAACTGGGGTTGAAGAGGGGGAAGAAAGGATCAGTCAGGATTGATTGGTGGAGCGGACTCAATGGACCAGATGGCCTAATTCTGCTCCTATGTCTTATGGTCTTATATATGTCTAGAATGCCTAAGGCTTTTGCACAGTACTGTATCTGTCAACATGGAACAGAAAGCGAGTTTGTAAATTTGGCAGGAGCAAAGGATTTTGGGAATGGCAAGGGTGGAACAATGTGGGAGGGGTATGGGACAGGTGGCAGAGAAGGCGTGCCATTGATGGGGGTGGCACACCCAGCCCTGAGATATCAGGCCGGGTCATTTGATTCCAAACAATTGGTATATTGATCATTACAGAACATCCCTCTGGTGCTTCTCACTCACTTCCCTCTCCCTGCCGCAATAGAGACTCATATCAGAATCAGGTTTATCATCACTCACATATGTCATGAAATATGATTTTTTTTTGCAGCAGTACAGTGCAATACATAAAATTACTACAATTTTGCACAGAAGTCTTAGGCACCCTAGCCATATACATGTGCCCAAGACTTTAGAACATAGAACATAGAATAGTACAGCACAGTACAGGCCCTTCAGCCCACAATGTTGTGCCAACCCTTAAACCCTGCCTCCCATATTAACCCCACCTTAAATTCCTCCATATACCTGTCTAGTAGTCGCTTAAATTTCACTAGTGTACCTGCCTCCACCACTAACACAGGCAGTGCATTCCACGCACCAACCACTCTCAGAGTAAAAAACCTTCCTCTAACATCCCCCTTGAACTTCCCATGCCTTACCTTAAAGCCATGTCCTCTTGTATTGAGCAGTGGTGCCCTGGGGAAGAGGCACTGGCTGTCCGCTCTATCTATTCCTTTTATTATCTTGTATACCTCCATCATGTCTCCTCTCATCCTCCTTCTCTCCAAAGAGTAAAACTCTAGCTCTCTTAATATCTGATCATAATGCATACTCTTTAAACCAGGCAGCATCCTGGTAAATCTCCTCTGCACCCTTTCCAATGCTTCCACATCCTTTCTATCGTGAGGCGATCAGAAACGGACACAGTACTCTAAGTGTGGCCTAACCAGAGTTTTATAGAGCTGTATCATTAACTCACAACTCTTAAACTCTATCCCTCGACTCTTGAAAGCTAACATCCCATAAGCTTTCTTAACTACCCTATCTACCTGTGAGGTGACTCTCAGGGATCTGTGGACGTGTACCCTCAGATCCCTCTGCTCCTGCACACTCTTCTCCCTTAATATCAACATGCTCCAGAACATCAACCTCACTCATATTGTTCTCACCGTCATCAAGTTCCCTCTCATTGGTGAATACCTGAAGAGAAGTATTCACTGAGGACTTCGCTCACTTCCACAGCCTCCAGGCACTTCTTCCCACCTTTATCTCTAATCGGTCCTACCTTCACTCCTTTCATCCTTTTGTTCTTCACATAATTGAAGAATGCCTTGGGGTTTTCCTGTACCCTACTTGCCAAGGCCTTCTCAAGCCCCCTTCTTGCTCTCCTCAGCCCCTTCTTAAGCTCCTTTCTTGCTATCCTATATTCCTCAATAGACCCATCTGATCCCTGCTTCCTGAACCTCACGTATGCTGCCTTCTTCCACCTGACTAGATTTTCCACCTCACTTGTCACCCATGGTTCCTTCACCTTACCATTCTTTATCTTCCTCACCAGGACAAATTTGTCCCTAACATCTTGCAAGAGATCCCTAAACATCGAACACATGTCCATAGTACATTTCCCTGCAAAAACATCATCCCAATTCACCGCCTTATAGCCTCATAATTTGCCCTTCCCCAATTAAAAATTTTCCTGTCCTCTCTGATTCTATCCTTTTCCATGATAATGCTAAAGGCCAGGGAGCAGTGGTGACTGTCCCCCAGATGCACACCCACTGAAAGATCTGTGACCTGATCGGACTTTTGCACAGTACTGTAGATCAGTTAGAAACTTGGGTGCAGAAATGGCAGATGGAGTTTAATCTGGAAAGTATGAGGTGACATGTTTTAGGAGGGCAATTCTAAGAAAACAGTATGCAGTAGAATTACAGTTAACATTATGACATTATTAACCATTATGAACATTGATTTACTAAGGGGTCTCATAGCTCCCTGGAAGTAGCAGAGATGACATTAGGTGTGCTTGCTTTCTACAATCAGGGTACTGAGTACTGAAGTTGGCAAGTTATATAAAACTTTGATTAGGTCACATTTGAAGTATTGTATGAAATTTTGGCTACTGCTCTACATAAAGAATTTAGAGACTTTGGAGAGTGTGCAGCAAAGGTTCACCAAGGAATTGCCTGGAATGAAGTTTATTAGTAATAAGGACATGTAGAACAAACTGGGATCTGTTTTGTTAGTGTATAGGAGGCTGGGGGAGGGGTGGAGGGAGTGACATAATAGGAGTATATAAAATTACAAGAGCCATAGATAATGTTTTTTCTCCCCAGAATGGAAATGATAAAATCTAGAGGTCAGAGATTTAAGCTATATACAAATTAGATACAGGATTTCCCCACAGGATATTTTTTATTATAATTAATAAGCTATATATCATTTTACAATATTCAAAAGACATTATAAGATCCTTTATGAAAGCACTTCTATATTTTCACTTAATGTACATTAAGAAGCATCTTTCTTGACAAATTACTGAGATGATATTGTATGAATGTTTAACGGGCTGATTCTAAGTTCCTCTTTCCTTACTGAAGGAATAATCTATTTAAGACAAACCGAAAGATCCTTTTCTAAAGTGGCTGTGAATCTGCCTGCAGATGAATTTATCGACATTCCAGTACCAGCAACCACACAATGGTCAAGGACAAAACATCTGTGCCCATCACTAACCTTGAAAAAGATGGTCACAAAGACCACCACAATGATCATTGTGGCTTCAGCATGTTCAGTTTCTCATTTTGCATCAGTTCAAAGGCGTCTCAGGGGTTTAGAAATTGTGATTTACTGAGCAGCCCATCACATTGAAGAATTTTCACAAGCAACAAAGCACAGTGTAAAGGGCACATTAGTTAACTAAAATTTTAAGTCATTTTCAACATGCAAAATAAAGATCAGAACATAAAAACATCATTCAAATACCATTAATGAATTGTTATTCTGAGCGAAATTCTGAGCCCAAGGAATCTGTAATGCTGCAATTATGGATTAAACCATTAAAACAGCGGCACCTCATACTATGGAACACAAAATTTGAGGTTTTCTACAACAAGAATAATTCTTAATATGGTTTCCACTAATTCACAGATTTTTGGAGTTTACAAAGGAGAGTTTCAAGGAGACAAACTTCAAAGTAGTTTCTGTTTTTACAAATTCTTGCAACCCAGTGTAATTTTAACTCAAGAAAACTTCAGAAGAATGTTTTTGATCTTTCATTTACTCTGACTAATTCCTCCTTGTGATTTACAGCTGCCTTTTCAGATCAATAGCCTTAAATCAATAGCTTTAATAACCTAATACTGCTGTTTAAAACTGTAGGATTTCATTCAAGCAATGCTTGGAACAAATGAACAAAAAAAAAACAAAAGTAAACTTTCCTTTTCGGATCTGAATTTTCATCTGCTGAAGTATTTATTATCTCCTATCACAAGATTAGTCTCTTCATCTTTCAAGGTAAATCTATTATCAAGCTACTGTACTTATATATTACTGTAGACTACCTTCAGGTTCACTTTCTTGCAGGCATTTACTGGGAAAAAAATTACAATAGAATTTTATGGAACACTATACGTAAACAGAAAAAAGATTGACACACAACCAGTATGCAAAAGAAGCCAAACCGTGCAAATAAAACTAAAACTGAGAACATGAGTTGTAAGACATTTCTCACAGGTACACACTTTAAGGACTTCGGGAAAATGAATCATTGGGATTAATCTGGTAAGTGAAAAGTAATTTCCAAAAAAATGCCAAAGCTAATATACATTCTTTCGGGCCATGGTCTTTGCAAATGAAATACCAATCATGAAATTAACTTCTCATGGATGATCAACATCAATAATACCCAAAGCTACCTCAGTCCAAAATGTAAAGGCCCTTTGCATAACACTATCCTATCATAGGAGTGAGCCAGATCAAGTTCTGGCTTAAAATGGCTCTGTTCCCCTATCATTAGTGAATATCCCTGATGTGCAAAACTTACTGCACTTCAATTAATAATTATAATTATAATTCATTTTAAGTATATAATGAATCAAAAATGTTATGGAAATTCAATTAATTCTAAAACGTAAATGATGTTATACCTCCTTTTCTCCTTTGTAAGGTCAAGACAGCATAAAACATAGGAGCAGAATTAGGCCACTCAGCTCATCGAGTCTGCTCCACCATTCCATCACGGCTAATCCTAGATCCTACTCAACCCTATACACCTGCCTTCTCATTATATCTTTTGATACTCTGACCTGCACCACAGTCTGTGGCAGAGCATTCCATAGATTTACTATTCTCCGGATAAAAATATTCTTCCATACCTCTGTACTAAAAGGTTGCCCCTCAACTTTGATGCTGTGTCTTTTAGTTCTGGATACCCCCATCATAGGAAACATCATCTCCACATCCACCCTATCTAGTCCTTTCAACATTCAGTAGATTTCAATAAGGTCTCCCTGCATTCTTCTCTATTTCATTGAGTACATGCCCAAAGCTGCTAAATGCTCTTTGCAAGTTAACCCCTTCATTCCCAGAATAATCCTCACGAACCTCCTCTGGACTCTCTCCAATAATGACAACACATCATTTCTGAGATAAGGGGCCCAAAACAGTTGACAATACTCCAACTGTAGCCTCTCTAGTTTCTTATAAAGGCTCAGTATTCCTCCTTGTTTTCTTTTGTTTGTGACTGGATAGTACTCCAAATGCAGCCTGACCAGTGTCCTATAAAGGCTCAGCATTATCCCTTGCTTTTATATTCTATTCCCCTTGAAATAAATACCAACATTGCATTTGCCCTCTTTACCATAGACTCAATCTTAAATTAACCTTCTGGGACTCTTACACAAGGACTCCTAAGTCCCTCTGTGCCTCTGATGTTTGAATTTTCTCCCCATTTAGATAAAAGTCTACACTATTGTTTCTCTTACCAAAATGCATTATCATACATTTCCAACACTGTATTCCATCTGCCACTTTTTTACCCATTCTTCCAGTTTGTCTAAGTCCTGCTGCAATCACATTGTTTCTTCAGCACTACCTACCCATCCACCTATCTTTGTATCATCCACAAACTTTGCCACAAAGGCCATCAATTCCATTATCTAACTCACTGAAAAACAATGTGAAAAGTAGCAATCCCAATGCTGAAGCCTGAGGAACACCACTAGTCACCGGCAGCCAACCAGAAAAGCCCTGTTTCATTCCCACTCACTGCCTCCTGCCTGTCAGCCATCCCTCTATCCATGCCAGTATCTTTCCTGTAACACCATTGGATTTTATCTTGTTAAGCAGCCTCATGTGTGGCACCTTATCAAATGCTTTCTGAAAGTCCAAGTAAATTACATCTTCTATCTTTCCTTTGTCTACCCTGCTTGTTACTTCCTTGAAGAATTCTAACAGGTTTGTCAGGCAAGACCGCACCTTACAGAAAACATGCTGATTTCGACTTATTTTATCATTAGCCTCTAATTATACTGAAAAACTCATCCTTAGTAATAGACTCCAACATTTTCCTACTGAGGTTAGACCAACTGGCCTATAATTTCCTTTCCTTCGCCTTCCTCCCTTATTAAAGAGTGGAGTGACATTTGCAATCTTCCAATCCTCCAGGAGCATGCCAGAATCAAGTGATTCTTGAAAGATCATGACCAATGCATCTGTTATCTCTTGGGCATCCTCTTTTAGGATTCTGGAATGTAGTCCATCTGGTCCAGGTGACTTTTTCACCTTAAGACCTTTAGTTTTGCCGAGCATTTTTCCTTTGTAATAGCAATGGCACTTACTCCTGCTCCCTGACACTCACGGACTTCTGGTACACTGCTAGTGTCTTCCAAAATGAAGACAGATTCAGAGTACCCCTTAAGTTCATGTGCCATTTCTTTGTTTCCCGTTACTACCTCAGCAGCATCATTTTCCAGTGGTCCAATATCAACTCTCAGCTCCCTTTTACTCTTTATATAACTGA
Organism: Mobula hypostoma; assembly: GCF_963921235.1. Taxonomy (NCBI): domain Eukaryota; kingdom Metazoa; phylum Chordata; class Chondrichthyes; order Myliobatiformes; family Myliobatidae; genus Mobula; species Mobula hypostoma. Next base: position 91,331,864 of record NC_086101.1, on the reverse strand, counting down.
AAAAAAACTTTTGGTATCCTGTATGATATTATGGGTTAGTTTGCCCTCATATTTCATCTTTTCCCTTCTTATTGCTTTTTTAGTCACCTTTCATTGGAATTTAAAAGCTTCCCATTCATGCAACTTCCCAATCACTTTTGCTACCTTATATGCCCTTTCCTTGGCTCCTATGCAGTCCTTGACTTCCTTTGTCAGCCACAGTTGCCTACTCCTGCCATTTTAGAACTTTTTCCTCTGTGGGACATATCTATCCTGCACCTTGTGAACTATTCCCAGAAACTTCAGCCATCTCTACTCTGCCGTCATCCCTGCCAGTATCCTCCTCCAATCTACCTGGGCAAGCTCCTCTCTTATGCCTCTGTAATTCCCTTTATTCCAATGCCATATTGATACATGTGAGTTAGTCTTCTTCCCCTTAAATTACAGTATGAGTTCAATCATGTTATGATCACTGTCTCCTAATATTTCCTTTACATTTAGCTCCCTCATAAGATCTGGGTTATTACACAACACCCAATCTAAGATAGCCTTTCCCCAAGTAGGCTCAAGCACAAACTGTTCTAAAAGGCATTTCGCAGGCATTCAACAAATTTCCTCTTCTTGCGATTTGACACCAACCTGATTTTCCCAATCTGCTTGCATGTTGAGGTCCCCCATTACAATTGTGTCATTACCCTTATTACACGCCCTTTCCAGCTCCCCTTGCAATCTCAACCCCAATCTTGGCTACTACTTGGAGGTCTATATAAATAGGATAGATATCCAATGTCACTTTTCCAGGATGTGTAATTCCAGGAGCATTCATTTAAGGTGAGAGGCCGTTAGTTCAAAGGAAATGGGTGGTGGATGCCTGAAATGTGTGGCCTGGGTTGGTGGTGGAGGAAAATTCAATAGAGGTGTACAAGAGGCTTTTAGATAGATACATGAATGTGCAGGAGATGGAAATATACCAACATGATGTAGGCAGATGGGATTTGTTTAGTTGAGTATTTGCTTAATACTCAAATTGCTTAGTTCTGCACAACACTGATGGCTAAAAGGCCTGCCCTGTGCTGTACTGTTCTATATTCTGGGACATAAACATATATAATTCTTTCTGTTTAAGAAAGCCATATTGTTAACCAAACTTCCTTCTTCACAATATTTTTAAACATAACGATAATGCATTTTCCCTAATGAGTTTTATTTATTGGTTTCCAGTTGGATCAAAAAAGTCTGCAGAATGATAAAATTATTAAATACTTTTTATTAGTTCTATCATGTATAATATAACAAAGCAAAAGGAAACAGGGATGGGAGTGGACCAGGAAAGTAACTCCTTTGCAAGGTGAACAGCACAATTTAGTATTCTGATGGATGAATTGTTTAGAATGAGAATTCGCAATATGACGGATGCTGCCTGTATTTCGTTCACTGGTAAGAGTTATCATAGTATGGAAGCTGTTACCATAATTTCATAGACTTCATCATGTTTTAGACCATTAGAAAGATAATTTCAAATGTTATTTGCTTACAGCTTGTCTGATATATCTTAGTACATAATTAAAAACAACTGCTTACATGACATTTTTACTTTATTGAAATGTAATTTTTCGGTACTTAGGCCTAGTTCCATGCCTGCCTCACCATCTTTCTCTTCTTATGATATATCCAATTGCCAATAATTGAAAAACCCAATACAATAATAATTTTTTTCTTACTTTTTTTCTGTAGCTGTTCCCGATTACATTGTTCACAAGTTCTTCATTTTACTTCATTGAAAGGCTTGTAATGAAATTGTGACGCATGATAAATTAAACTGTATTTTATCTCTACATTCTTCCACTTGAAAGTTTTTAGATGTTTTATTCTTGTTGAGCTGTAAAATAAAGTTCTTGGTTGTTGGTAGTAACCAGTGTGTGGTGTTTCTATGGTTACAAGTGTTAATTACCATTTGATGGGTGACGTGAGAATATTGTCGATGCCTTAGGGCATGCTGTTCTGGACTGCTTTACTTTCTGAGCGGCTACACATTACAATCATCAATAAGCATCACCCCTTCTCACCTTGTATTAAATGTAAGGTCATCAATAAAGCACCTGAAGATGGTTGGACCTAGAACACTCTACTAATACATTTCTGTGGCGAGGTTCATTGGAACAGGCCTCCACAACCATGATGCCTTGTGAGATATGACTGGAACCACTGGAGTGTTTGCCACTTGATGCCATTCAACTGGAGGCTTACGAAGGCTCCTCAATGCTGTCTTGATGACAAATACCGCTGTGCTCATCCCACCCCTGGAATTCAGTTCTTTGGTCCATGTTTGGACTATGACAGTGATGAAAAATGGAGCTGAGTTGTCTGGCCAAAGGTAAAGTTGGGCATTGCTGAGCTGGTTAAAGGTAAATTAGTGTCGATGATGCCTTCTATCGCTTTCCTGAAGAACAGAATGGGTAATTGTTAGCTAGATTGGATTCAATCTGACTTCCATGCATTATTTGCATTGGGAAACTGTCCATACTGTTGGGTGACTGCCAGTGTTGTGTTTTATCTGTGCTGGCTGTTACGTACCCCGTAACTGGGTTGCCAAACCAGCAGAAATGGATCACTCAGTTGGAGTCTGGAGTACTAGAACTAAGAAAGTTTTATTAAAGAAACAAGCAACACAGTAATCGAAAGGATAATAAATGCAACAGTTCAGCGATGATAAACTCACATGTGCACAGAATTAAGATAACAGCATCAATCAAGCTCTATCGTTGTCTAGGGGTAAATGACCAAATTTCAAAATGACTCAAAGTTCAGTCCAGTTCAGTTCGCAGTAATCGTTGCCATGGCGATGGACAACGTGGGGGAAGAGACAGAGAGAACAGGAACAACTGATCATTCAGAACACTGCTTCACTCACAGACCGGCGAGATTGCTCACAAGCAACTTTTGGGCGGGTCCTTTGTGATGTCACCTGAGGTCACCGACTGTGACCCCTCCTCCAGATGCGGTCGATCCTCTGCAGTGAACCCGGCACCCAGGCAAGGGCGGACACACACCGGGTTCCCGCTGATCGTACCTTTCCACCCTGGTCGTTGTCTGATACTTCTCACCCACTTGTGAGAGGCGCACCGCTTCCAGGGTCTCGTTACCTCGGGTGGCGTGTGTGTCTGTCTTAGCGAACCTGTCCCTTTTTATCCCCCTGCTGGGGTATCGCCTGTCCATCACTTCAAACAGTTCAGGGTTCAAAGGGGGGAGCCGCTCCAGACAGCTCTCTCTCTCCCACGTCCCTTCATTACACATCTCCAGATGCTGCTCCATTGTTCCTTATCTCTCCTTCCCCTGAGGGCAGGTGGCAGACCAACTGCTGATGCCACTGATGCTAGCCCAGGCCAGCAAACATCTTAATTTTATGTGTATTCTCGTCACACTTCCCCCCTTTAAGGATTTTTACCGGGAGGTAAAAATTACAAACATGAATACATTATTTGATACATACACAAATATACATCTTTAACAGCTATTTGGCTAATACAGCGAGTTTGAAGCTGTCCACACCTTGACAGACAGTCATCACATTTTCTGTTCCTTTTACACGTGTTATTAATAATCCCTTAGACCAGGCTCCAACTCAGCAAACTTCATAGTGGCCAAAAACACTGATGAATTGCGATCAATGTAACCTCTCATTTGGCTTTGTCCCGGACCACAACAACAAGGGTCGTCCCATTCCGACTCAATTTTCTCTCGCAAGGGCTTAGTAGGAGGGGGACGGGTATTGACCACAGAGTTATTGCAAAACTTCCTGCAGTACCCCACCATCTCCAAAAGCCTTCCGAGGGCCCTTTTGTCTGTCGGGGTTGGGAGGTCAGCGATAGCCTGCAGTGTAGCTTGCATCGCTGCCAGCTGCCCCTGTGTCACCACAATTCCCAGGTAAGTGACCCTCGTGTGGCCGAATTCATTTTTTTCAAGGTTCACTATCAAACTGGCTTCAGACAGCCGTATTAAATTGCCAATACACACCTCTGTGTTCATCAGCCCTTTAGTCACTGAATTACTCAAAAAATATGGGTGTTGTTTACTTGGCTGCCCTATTGTAACCACAATCACCCAACGTCCCAGTTCTTTGCATTTCCTCGGGACAATCAAACACATGGGTGCGAGTCGTTTAATTACTCCTTCTAAAGATTCGCTTTGTTCGGGGATTAAGGGAGAGACTTTATCAGTAGACCTGGCCAAAACAATAGCCTTCTCCCATCTGACCGATTCCATCCTAATCTTTTCAAAATGGTTTTTTCCTCTTATCAGGGGGCCCCTAGCTTCATTGATTTCCACGCTAACACCGACTAGGTTTGTTAGCATATCAAAAGCCGGTGACGGTCTCAGTTCGCGTCGGTCATGATCAATAACATTTTTTTCCCTGGGCAGCCGGTAAATCTCTTTCATGATTCCACCAACTGTTTCCTCCAGCACCGCAAAATGTCCACCGGGGGGTACCTCGTGGGCCATGTTAAAAACCTCATCCCCATAACTCTTTTGCACCACCCCCCACTCCTCATCTGCGGATACTGTACTTGATATCCCTTTCTTCCTTAGCACTTCCTCCTCCGCACAATAGCTTGTCAAGGCTGTGTCAGAGAGAGCGGTCTCTGCCAAAACCATCAGCCCCTCGTCTCGCTCCTGCGTCTGCACAAATTCTTTCCTGGCTACTGCTACGTCTGTCCCAGCTCCCTCACTACCTCTTATCTCACTACACCCTGTCTCATACAAGGTTGGCAGAAATGTTTCAGCTAAATTCACTATCGCGGGCTCGTGATGAACCTGTGAGTCCATGGATGGGGCATCAATGCTGGCAGGCTGACCTGTCAATCTCACGACTGGGAACACGATTCCTCTGGCGATGTCATTACCGAGCAAGACTTCCACGTCTTTCATCGGTAATTCGGACCTCACCCCGATCGTGACTAGTCCAGAGACCAGGTTGCTCTGTAAGTGTATCTGGTGCAAAGGGACTGACTCTGTCCCTTCCCCAACACCTTTGACCTCTACCTCCCCAGTCTGGGTCTCTGAGCTAAACTCTAATACACTCTTCAATATCAATGACTGACACGCTCCCGTGTCTCTCCAGATCCGCACTGGAACTGGTTTTAACCTCTCCTTCACTGACACCAGTCCGGCCGAGATAAACCTCTCGCGCCCTTCCTGGACTTTTTCAGACCTGTCCTTCCTTAGCGGTTCGCTTAACAGCTCGATACAGCCATTCAAAATTTCCGCTTTTCCTTTCCCCGTCTCCTTCCTTGGGGCAAAGCACCTGGACGCAAAGTGTCCGACTTTCCCACAATTAAAACAGACGACCCCAGGAGACTTCCAACCAGACTGCTCCCGGTCTACCTTATCCTTTTCACTAGTCCCCGGCTTACTTTCTGACTTTTCCGGCGGACTCTCCCCGCCGTCCTGACTACCCTTCTGGTAGCCTTTACTCGGGGCAAACTTCATTTTATGCGTCAACGCATACTCATCCGCTAACTTAGCAGTTGCGGCTAACGTGGCTGCCTCTTTCTCATCGAGGTAGGGTCTCATACCCTCAGGGACACAACCTTTAAACTGCTCAATCAGGATCAGTTGTAGCAGTCTGTCATAATCCCCCTCTACCCCTTTCGAGGCGCACCAACGCTCACAATATGTTTGCATCTCACGGGCAAACTCCAAATACGTGCGGTCCCACTGCTTCCTCGCATTCCGGAACCTCTGCCGGTATGCCTCCGGGACCAACTCATAAATCCTGAGGATGGCCTCTTTCACCACCTCATACCTCTGGGCATCTTCCGCGGACAAAGCGGAGTAAGCTTCTTGGGCCTTCCCTTTCAGTACACTCTGAAGTAAAACAACCCACTTATCCCTCGGCCAGTCCTGACTTATAGCCACTTTTTTGAAGTGGAGGAAGTACCGATCCACGTCGGTATCATCAAATGGGGGAGCCAGCCTAACCTCCTGGGTCGCCCGGAACCCTCCACCTTGGTTCGGCACGAGCCCCTGCTCGGTCCTTATCCTTAACTTTTCCAGCTCAAATTCCCTTTCCCTCTGTTTCTCCTCTTTCTCCAACTGTCTGTCCCTCTCTCTCTCTTCTCTCTCCAACTGTCTTTCTCTCTCTTGCCTTTCTACCTGCTTCTCTTCGTGTTCTAACTGCCGTACCCGGAACTCGTGCTCGAGTCTCAGTTTTTCAAGCTGTACCTGTACCGCGTCTCCAGCAGGTTTTTCAATAGACACCACCCCAGCTCGCCTTGGGGAAACACACCTTTAGATACATAGTGCTCTACAATAGCTCTGTGTATCTCCTCTCTCCTCATTGTCGACTTCACCTTAGCAAGATTCAACCGTTTGGCCACAGCTAACAATTCCGATTTCCTGGCATCCTCTAATGCCTCCAAGGTCGGCGCCTTTATAAATTCCTCAACCTCCATTTCTGCTGTTTGTCTTTTCATTCTTTTGGGAATTTTAACCCAATCAATTTACTCCGTCCCAAATTTAGCGTTCAAAATCCCGGACGAGCCCCCACTTATGTTACGTACCCCGTAACTGGGTTGCCAAACCAGCAGAAATGGATCACTCAGTTGGAGTCTGGAGTACTAGAACTAAGAAAGTTTTATTAAAGAAACAAGCAACACAGTAATCGAAAGGATAATAAATGCAACAGTTCAGCGATGATAAACACACATGTGCACAGAATTAAGATAACAGCATCAATCAAGCTCTATCGTTGTCTAGGGGTAAATGACCAAATTTCAAAATGACTCAAAGTTCAGTCCAGTTCAGTTCGCAGTAATCGTTGCCATGGCGATGGACAACATGGGGGAAGAGACAGAGAGAACAGGAACAACTGATCATTCAGAACACTGCTTCACTCACAGACCGGCGAGATGGCTCACAAGCAACTTTTGGGCGGGTCCTTTGTGATATCACCTGAGGTCACCGACTGTGACCCCTCCTCCAGATGCGGTCGATCCTCTGCAGTGAACCCAGCAGCCAGGCAAGGGCGGACACACACCGGGTTCCCACTGATCGTACCTTTCCACCCTGGTCGTTGTCTGGTACTTCTCACCCACTCGTGAGAGGCGCACCGCTTCCAGGGTCTCGTTACCTCGGGTGGCGTGTGCGTCTGTCTTAGTGAACCGGTCCCTTTTTATCCCCCTGCTGGGGTATCGCCTGTCCACCACTTCAAACAGTTCAGGGTTCAAAGGGGGGAGCCGCTCCAGACAGCTCTCTCTCTCCCACGTCCCTTCATTACACATCTCCAGATGCTGCTCCATTGTTCCTTATCTCTCCTTCCCCTGAGGGCAGGTGGCAGACCAACTGCTGATGCCACTGATGCTAACCCAGGCCAGCAAACATCTTAATTTTATGTGTATTCTCGTCACATGGCGCAGCAGCTTGGCTGGAGATATGTCTGGTGCTGGAGCACAGGCCTTCAGTGCTACAACTGAGATTTTGTCTGTAAACAGTTCTTGCAAATGTTTCTTGATATCATGTGGAGTGAATCAAATGAGCTTCGGCCCAGTTGCTCTGATCATTAAATCAAAGCAGAGAAGGAAACCCATCGTCTGCACAATTGCTCTCTACCAGAGAAAATCACTAATTCAGCTCACCAGCCGTTTCTCTCTAGCCTTACAACATTTTCGCCAGTGCTTGATTAACTAATTCCCACAGAGGGTATTGCCTCCAACACATCTGCAGGAGTATGTATGTTTCAGGATCAAACCACTCTGTCTGGACACTTCAGAATGTTATATATCACTCCTCAGCTTTCTCCTCTCCAAAGAAAACAATCGCAGCTTGTAAGTCATCTGTCATCTCAAGAATCATTCTCATAAATCTTTTATGGACCCTTTCACATCCTCCCTATTACATAGTGACCGGAATAAACCATGTCACTCTGACTGAGGCTAGACAAATGTTTAATCAAGGTAGGGCGCAAGTTTTCTGCTTTTTGAAAATTTATTTCTCTATTGACAAAGGCCCAAATGGTGTGTGCCTTAATAACTGCTTTCTCAATCTGTTCCTGCCACTTTCTATGATTTGTACTATTAGGATCCCATTTAAAATTCTGCACCTCTATGAGAATAGTATCCTTTTCTACACTGTCTCTCCATATTCTTGCTAGCTGAATGCATCACCACACATTTCCCTGCCGTGTACCTGCTTTGCTGGTGTTTATATCTGCTGCAAGCTGTGCTTGCCCCCTTACAGTTAAATATAAGCTTGTTGGAAGTTTCAAAATTTGGGAAGTTTGAACTTGTTTGCAGTCTCCTAGCATGATGAGTTGTATGTTCCATAGATTTGAGGGAAGTAGGGCATTGCAGAACAATTGATAAATTTATCTTTAGCTAGAGTGATTAATTCCAATCTTGCGTATAGGTATTTGTTTGTTGGGACTGGAGCAGCATGAAGATGGGAGTAACACAGTCCTCTGTTTATTTTTATCCGTGAGTCATCAATCTTTTGTATCCCAGCCGGCTACCAGCTAGAGTGGGAGAGTAACCATCTTTTAGCCGAAAAGGCCTGTGCTGGGAGGCCTTGCAGGAAGGGAGGGGAGGAGTCACTTGGAAGCACACTGGTGAAATATTGGACTGCAATGCAAAGATAGACCAGCTAGCTTGAGAGGTTGTGGGAGCACCTGGGTTGCAATGAGTGCTGCAAAGGCGTTGTAGCGATGGAGCAAGATCCAAGTTTATCACCTGTGCGTCATTCGTGTTAACAATCAACACATGTGAGGGTGTGCTGGGGGCAGCTCGTAAGGGATGCCACACATTCCGGTGCCAACATAACATTCAGAATCAGAATCAGGTTTATTTTCACTGGCATGTGACGTGAAATTTGTTAACTTAGTAGCAACATGTCAATGCAATACATAATCTAGCAGAGAGAGAAAAAAATAATAAATAAAATAAAACATAATAAATAAACAAGTAAATCAATTATTTGTATTGAATAGATTTGAAAAAATGTGCATGAAACAGAAATAATGTATATTTAAAAAAAAGTGAGGTAGTGTCCAAAGCTTCAAGGTCCATTTAGGAGTTGGATGGCAGAGAGGAAGAAGCTGTTCCTGAATCTCTGTGTGTGTGCCTTCAGGTTTCTGTATTTCCTACCGGATGGTAACAGTGTGTGCTGGAGGTCCTTAATAATGGATGCTGCCTTTCTGAGACACCACTCCCTAAAGATGTCCTGGGTACTTTTGGGCTAGTGCCCAAGATGGAGTTGACTAGATTTACAACCTTCTGCAGCTTCTTTCGGTTCTGTGCAGTACCCCTCCATACCAGAGAGTGATGCAGCCTGTCAGAATGCTCTCCACGGTACAACTATCGAAGTTTTTGTGTGTATCTGTTGACATGCCAAATCTCTTCAAACTCTTAATAAAGTATAGCCGCTGTCTTGCCTTCATTTTAACTATATTAATATGTTGGGACCAGGTTAGATCCTCAGAGGTCTTGACACCCAGGAACTTGAAACTGCTCACTCTCTCCACTTCTGATCCCTCTATGAGGATTGGTATGTGCTCCTTCGTCTTACCCTTCCTTAAGTCCACAATCAGCTCTTTCGTCTTACTGACATTGAGTGCAAGGTTGTTGCTGCAGCACCGTTCCACTAGTTGGCATATCTCATTTTCGTATGCCCTCTTGTCACCACCTGAAAATTCTACCAACAATGGTTGTATTGTCAACAAATTTTTAGATGGTATTTGAGCTATGCCTACCCACACAGTCATGTGTATACACAGAGTAGAGCGGTGGGCTAAGCACACACCCCTGAGGTGCGCTAGTGTTGATTGTCAGCGAGGAGGAGATATTATCACCAATCCGCACAGATTGTGGTCTTCCGGTTAGGAAGTCAAGGATCCAATTGCAGAGGGAGGTACAGAGGCCCAGGTTCTGCAACTTCTCAATCAGGATTGTGAGAATGATGGTATTAAATGCTGAGCTATAGTCGATGAACAGCATCCTGATGTTGGTGTTTGTGTTGTCTAGGTGATCTAAAACCATTTGGAGAGCCATTGAGGTTGTGTCTGCCATTGACCTATTGTGGCGATAGGCAAATTGCAATGGGTCCAGGTCCTTGCTGAGGAAGGAGTTCAGTCTAGTCATGACCAACCTCTCAAAGCATTTCATCACTGTCGATGAGAGTGCTACCAGGCGATAGTCATTAAGGCAGCTCACGTTATTCCTCCTAGGCATTGGTATAATTATTGCCTTTTTGAAGCAAGTGAGAACTTCTGCCTGTAGCAGTGAGAGGCTGAAAATGTCCTTGAATACTCCCGCTAGTTGGTTGGTACAGGTTTTCAGAGCCTTACCAGGTACTCCATCGGGACTTTCTGTCTTGCGAGGTTTCACTCTCTTTAAAGACAATCTAACATCGGCCTCTGAGACGGAGATCACAGGGTCATCAGGTGCAGCAGGGATCTTCACAGCTGTAGTTGTGTTCTCCCTTTCAAAGCGTGCATAGAAGGCATTGAGTTCATCTGGTAGTGAAGCATCACTGCCATTCATCCTTTTTTTTTGCTTTGTAGGAAGTAATATCTTGCAGAACCTGCCAGAGTTGCTGTGCATCTGATATCACCTCCAACTTCGTTCGAAATTGTCTCTTCGCCCTTGAAATAGCCCTCCACAAATCATACCTGGTTTTCTGGTCGAGGCCCGGATTTCCAGACTTGAATGCCACCAATCTAACCTTCAGATTAATCCATGGCTTTTGGTTTGGGAATGTACAGAAAGTCTTTGTAGGCATACACTCCTCCACACATGTATTAGTGAAGTTGGTAATAACTGCAGCATATTCATCCAGGTTCGAACATGAATCCCTGAATACAGTCCAGTCCACCAATTCAAAGCAGTCCTGTAGGCGCTCCTGTGCTTCCCTTGTCCAAACCTTCTTGGTCCTCACTGATGATGCTGCAGTCTTCAGACTCTGCCTGTGCTCAGGGAGTAGAAGTACAGCCGGGTGATCAGACTTCCCAAAGTGATGGTGCGGAATAGCACAGTAGGCATACTTGATGGTGGTGTAGCAATGGTCCAGTGTGTTGCTTCCTCTGGTATTGCAAGTGATCTGTTGAGAGTAATTGCTTAGTGATTTTTTCAGACTGGCCTTGTTAATATCTCCCGAAATGATAGTGAAGGCATTAGGGTGCGCTGTTTCAGGCAAGTTGATCCCATTGCTCAGATCATCTAAAGCCTGCTTGATATTGACCTGAAGTGGAATGTAAACTCCTACCAGAATGACCCCAGAGAATTCCCATGGTAAGTAAAAAGGATGATGCTTTACTGCTAGATATTCCAGGTCTGGTGAGCAGAATTGGGACAGCGCTGATGTATTTGTGCACCAGGAAGAGTTGATCATGAGGCATACTCCTCCACCTCTGCTTTTGAGAGACTCTATAGATCTATCCTGATGGTGTATAGTAAGCCCATCGATCCGGATCGCTGCATCTGGTATGGAAGGGGTTAATCAGGATTCCGTGGAAAAAAAGGACACACGTGGTCCTAATGTCCCTCTAATTCTGCACCCTGGCTCTGAGGTCATCGATTTTATTCACCAGAATCTGCACGTTTGCCAGCAAGATAGTCAGTATAGGGAGTTTAAAACCCTGTTTCCTTAAACACACTTGTAATCCTTATCCACGCCCATGCTTCCTCTGATGTTGTTTCCGTGGGCACTTCTAACCACAGACTGTGTTGTTTTAAGCAGCGGTAGTTTGCTTAAATGCATTAAGACATCTTTGTTGACTGTACTGACCTTGGAAGCAGTTGTGCTTTTCAGCTGTAACAGGCTGAAACGGGAATATTTAATCATATCCACTGAGAGTACTGCTGCTACTTGAGTTGCGCCTAGGTGCCTAGGTGTCCCACAATGCTTGGCAAAATAACACAGAACTCAACAAGCAACGAAAGCAGCAGCAAAGCAATCCACATTCCTCTCACCCACCCAAGCACATACACAGCCCGTTAATCACTGGACAGGCCATCTTCCCCTCCTTCGAGCCTCCAGCAAGTTTAGATTCGGATAGTGTGCTTCAACTTCCACAGTGGACTCACAGAGATACACAGACTCAGGGCTCTGACCAAGGAGCCTCGACTTCTGGACTTCCAATTCAATCCTTGGTCCTCGATCCTTGACATCGACCTCAGGGCCCCAGTAATCCTCCAGCATTAGGCCTTGATCTCTGAACTGACAATGACAGGAACCTGACCAAAAATTCCCCTCTATATCCCAAAACCATCTCTGCGATCCTAAAAAAGCAACTAAAAAACAGCTAAATCAGTCCTCGTAGCTCCCATTCACTTTTGGCAATGGTAACACTGAAAAGTACTGGTGAAAGGACTGGATCACCTCACTGCAAATTACAGTCATAGATTTGTATTCTTGTCCTACTACGTGACATTTTTTTTTCACAGAATATTAATTATCATTTACTTTCATCAGATAAATAATTATAGGAATATAGTTTCTTTTTTGTCTCTGAGTCCCTATACTCAGTACATTCTGGGATTAAATTGATACCTTCATTTTGAAAATAAATTTATTAGCGTTTATTTGACAGCACTGATGCCTCCACTTACATTTGTTGGCTGTAGCCAGGTTTCTTCAAAGCACCATCAGTGTCTTTGGTCTTTCAGTTTCTCTACAGACTCTTTCCTTTTCTAGGCTGATCTCAGAAGCTCCATGAATAACTCTGGTCTGATATGATGCTTTGATTTTTGCTACTCCCAGGGCTTGAACTCTTTGTAGTTGAGATGTAGTTGAATGTAGACTCATTCCAGTGCTCTATTGGCAGTTAAATGCCTACTTCACTTCTCCGTTTGTCATTTCCTGATATTCTGACTGGCACCTTCTTTCACTACCATTCTTTAAATGTTTTCTCCACTCTCGCTTTTCTTGCACCTACTGATCTATAAATTCTGTGATTATCTCTTTTACTTTCAAGCCTTTCTTGATTTTGTTCTGAGTGACCACAGCTTCCCTTTGTAGTATTTGCATCTGATAATGGGCACTTTAATGCTGTGCTGCATGGTCCAGCTGACTCCTCCTCCATGTCTCCACTTTCACAAACCAGCTGCAGATGAGATGCTCTAGCTGCTCTTGAAGTTGGTAGAACTTATCATATTACGTGCTTAGGTTTCCCACCTGCAGGTTAGCAGGGTTCCAAAGAATGGAAATGAGCTTTATCATGAAAATGGTTATTGGCATACAGCACGGGAAAAGGCCATTCAGCCCAAAAATCCATGCTGACCAACATTCTCATCTAAGTTAGTCCCATTTGCCCACATTTGGTCCATGCCTCTCTAAGGTTTGCAAAGTAATTCAGATTTAGAAGAACCATGAGCCTTATCTGCAATACGTGGCTGAAAGGAACAGCAAATGAAGGACAGAGCAAGTATTTTGATATGTTTTCATACAAGGCTGATGAATTTGAGGTTGTTGGCAATTAGAAGTTATCCTTGGTGTCTGTTGTATGATTGCATTAATTGGGATGATCTTCAGGGTGAGTTCAGCACTCTGAGGAGAAACAGAGAATGAGGTGCCAAAAGTTTACATACGATCAGCAAGAAATCATTTGGTTACCTTCCTGGCTGAAAAGATCAGGAGAAGATATCTAAGTATTTGATCTGGTGGTTTGCTAATTCTGGAGTACAGTGCTATGTCTTTTACCTTAAGAAGAACCTAATCATCTTCAAATTGATAGCCCAGTCTATCTAAGGGTGATGAATAACTTAATTCAGCCATTTATAAAGGATTTAAATGTCTTCATGTTTGATTTCAGGGTGCTCTGTTCCACATTCCCATAGTTGTCTCTCAAAAAATTGCTGAAGAAAACAAGGGTCAATGTGTTGACCATTTTTGGCAATAAATCAATGGAGCTACACTCAGTTGCTACCATGAAACTGAATTATGAATCAGATTAATAATATAATAAAATTATTCTGCATAATATTTCATAGAAATATAGAAAACCCACAGCACAATACAGGCCCTTCGGCCCACAAAGCTGTACCGAACATGTCCTTACCTGAGAAATTATCGAGGGTTACCCATAGCCCTCTATTTTTCTGAGCTCCATATACCTGTCCAAGAATCTCTTAAAAGGCCCTATCATATCCGCCTCCACCACCGTTGCCGGCAGCCCATTCCACGCACTCACCACTCTCTGCATAAAAAACTTACCCCTGATATCCCTTCTGTACCTACTTCCAAGCACCTTAAAATTGTGCCTTTTCGTGCTAGCCATTTCTGTCCTAGGAGAAAGCCTCTGACTATCCACACGATCAATGCCTCTCATCATCTTATATACCTCTATCAGGTCACCTATCATCCTCTGTCACTCCAAGGAGAAAAGGTCAAGTTCACTCAACCTGTTCTCATAAGGCATGCTCCCCAATCCAGCAACATCTTTGTAAATCTCCTCTGCACCCCTACTATGGTTTCCACATCCTTCCTGTAGTGAGGCGACCAGAACTGAGCACAGTACTCCAAGTGGGGTCTGACTAGGGTCCTATATAGCTGTAATGTTACCTCTCGGCTCCTAAACTCAATGCTATGATTGATGAAGGCCAGTGCACCGTATGTTTTCTTAACCACAGAGTCAACCCGCACAGCAGCCTTGTGTGTCCTATGGACTTGGACCCCAAGATCCCTCTGATCCTCCACACTGCCAAGAGTCTTACCATTAATACTATATTCTGTCATCGTATTTGACCTACTAAAATGAACCACCTCACACTTAAATGGGTTGAACATCTGCCAATTCTCAGCCTATTATTGCATCTTATCAACGTCCTGCTGAAACCTCTGACAGCCCTCCACACTATCCACAACACCCCCAACCTTTGTGTCATCAGCAAATTTACTAGCCCATCCCTCCACTTCTTCATTCAGGTCATTTATAAAAATCATGAAGGGTAGGAGTCCCAGAACAGATTCCTGAGGCTCACCACTGGTGACCGACCTCCATGCAGAATATGACCCGTCTACAACCACTCTTTGCCTTCTGTGGGCAAGCCAGTTCTGGATCCACAAAGCAATTTCCCCTTGGATCCCATGCTTCCTCACTTTCTCAATAAGCCTTGCAGGGGGTACCTTGTTAAATGCCTTGCTGAAATCCATATACACTACATCTACTGCTCTACCATCATCAATGTGTTCAGTCACGTCCTCAAAAAATTCAATCAGACTTGTAATGCACGACCTGCCTTTCACAAAGCCACGCTGACTATTCCTAATCATATTATGCCTCTCCAAATGTTCATAAATCCTGCTTCTCAGGACCTTCTCCATCAACTTACCAACCACTGAAGTAACACTCACTAGTCTATAATTTCCTGGGCTATTTCTACTCCCTTTCTTGAATAATGGAACAACACCCACAACCCTCCAATCCTCCAGAACCTCTCCCATCCCCATTGATGATGCAAAGATCATTGCCAGAAGCTCAGCAATCCCCTCCCTCGCCTCCCACAGTAGCCTGGGGTACATCTCGTCTGGTCCCTGTGACTTAACTGACCTGATGCTTTCCAGAAGCTCCTGCACGTCTTCTTCCTTAATATCTACATGCTCAAGCTTTTCAGTCCACTGTAATTCATCCATACAATCGCCAAGATCCTTTTCCATAGTGAATACTGAAGCAAAGTATTCATTAAGTACCTCTACCATCTCCTCCGGTTCCATACACACTTTTCCACTGTCACACTTGAATGGTCCTATTTTCTCACATCTTATCCTCTTGCTCTTAACATAATTGTAGAATGCCTTGGGGTTTTCCTTAATCCTGTCCACCAAGGCCTTCTCATGGCCCCTTCTGGCTGTCCTAATTTCTTTCTTGAGCTCCTTCCTGCTAGCCTTATAACCTTCTAGCTCTCTATCATTATCTAGCTTTTTGAACCTTTTGTAAGCTCCTCTTTTCTTCTTGACTAGATTTTAAACAGCCTTTGTACACCACAGGTCCTGTACCCTACCATCCTTTTCCCGTCTCATGGGAATGTACCTTTGCAGAACTCCATACAAATATCCCCTGAACTTTTGCCACATTTCTTCCGTATGTTTCCCTGAGAACATCTGTTTTGAAGTTCCTGCTTGATAGCCTCATATTTCCCCTTACTCCAATTAAACGTTTCCCTAACCTGTCTGTTCCTATCTCTCTCCAATGCTATAGTAAAGGAGATAAAGTTGTGATCACTATCTCCAAAATGTTCTCCCACTGTGAGATCTGATACCTGACGAAGTTCATTTCCCAATACCAGATCAAGTACAGCCTCTCCTCTAGTAGGCTTATCTACATATTGTGTCAAGAAATCTTCCTGAACACACCTAACAAACTCCACCCCATCTAAACCCCTCACTCTAGGGAGATTTCCAGAGAAATCTTAGTCCAGAGAAATTTCCAAAATCTGCATTGGTTGAATACAATACGTATGTTATTTTTTTACTAATGTGATTGTTGCACTTTTTCTTAAGAATATCTCTAGAAGTGCATCAACATCTCTTTGAAAAAACAAAATTTTCTGGTTGTCATTGCAATGCTAATTTGTAACTTTGCTGGGTGCAAATCAGCAGTTGTGTTTCCTGCAATATAATAGTGACCAGTAAAATAGTTCTACAGCTAATGAAGTTTTATTGATAAAATTAAACTTCATTATAGTGAAGTTTATACACTGTGGACACTATATAAAACTTCACTGCAATGAAGTTTTACTTTATCAATAAAAATATTCTATCCATATATGTGTAAAGCAACACACACACACACACACACACTTCTCTGAATGTGTTTAATCAGGTTATTCCAAGGCAACTTTTTGTTGGTAAACCAATGGAAGAACTCATGGAAAAAGTAGTGCTGATATTTATTCTTTATATACCTCATGTTTCCAGCTATTATTGGTAACAGAATTGAATATTGTTGGGAAATTTTAAGTGCTTATTCCAGAGTGGGAAAAAATTCAATTCTAAATCCTGATTTTGCAACTGAAAACAAATAGATAACATAAATCAACAAAATGGACTGCTAAGTTATTACTGATTATCTCATTTTGGAAAGATATTGTCAAACATTTTAAATTAGCTTTTCATTTTAATATTTCAGAAAATCTGTGCTTGGTTGTTGAAAAAATTTTTAACATAGTAAATTTGATAGCCGTGATTGAGTAGTTTTAGTTTAGGTAAACCATTTGTTAGTTGCCTGAAGTTCACCTCTAAACGGATGACTATCTTGATAGCTTGACACTTAGATTGATTGCCTCATCCATGAAAGTGGGAGGACGGTTGTGTGCAGATTGAATTATACTGTTCTGTTTATGATAGAGGTGCTGCTTCTCAAACAGATTATTGTGAATAATTAGCCGCTATTGGTGTTCTAGATTTGATGGAATCACAACAAAAGATAAAAGATAATGATGGCAATGAATTTATGCTGATATAGCTATTGCTTAATGAAAAAGTACAAATTACTGCAGAAAGCTTCAAGTTTTATAAAATCTCAGTAATTCTGAGGCCAATGCCAATTAAGCAAGCATTCTAGTTGATAGGATTTTCTTTGTTCTTAGTGGCATCCTTTACACATTGTAGTGACATTTTACTTTAGGAATTCTGGCCCATGTTGATGTTGACATTTTTGATTATGAGGGTGTAAAAAAGTGTAGGAATATTTGTTTGAAAAGTAATACTCTGAGATAAAATTTGATTGGCTTTCTTTTTTCAAAGTGCAAGTATAATCAACTGTTTTCAATATATTCATTATTTATTAAATAATTAATGGATTGCATTAGGCATTAAAGAGCAATTGGAAATTACTTGGAAGAAGTTGATTATTGTTTATGATCTGTGACCTGCTTTTTAAAATCATCATTGCCAGCTCACTTGCTGTTTTCCTGAATAGCTGCCAGTGATGTCCAGAAACTCCAGCATCTCCTCTGGATTGTGTGGAAGGTCAAGAGTACACCCTCTGACTACAGACATGAGATGCACAATTTGTCAAATTAAGCACATCTGGTTCTATGGTAGACTTTTGGTTTTAGGTCTGAAAGAAAAGCTTGATAATGATTTTTCTAGTGTATGGTCTTCCTAAAGTTCTTTGGAACTACTTTGGTAATATTCCAACTTAGCTATTCTTGCAGGAAATATCAGCAAATTACCGCAAAGCAATCACTCTTCATATTTCATGCTATTCCAATACTTGTTCAATAAAAACATGGACAATGGCCAATTAATTTTACTTGCAGTATGAACAAACAGAAACCAATCACATTTTATTTCAAAATACCGTGAATTAAACAGATGCTTCAGCATTTTTATGCATACCCTTTATAATTAAAAATGTCAGTATGGGTTAGAAAACAAACTTCCATAAGCAATATGATAATAATTGAATAATATGCTTTTGGCATGCCAATTGACAGTGGGAAAGAAATACCGAAATACCTTGCTGATCTTTTTCAGAGCTATATGGGGTTTTGGTTTAATGTCTCATTGAAATGCAGATACAATTTACAGTACACCAAACCATCAGCAATAAATAGATCTTTTATTTTCATGACTCAAGAAAGTGACCTAAAGCTGCAACCTTCTTACAAGACCTGTGTTAGAGTGAGTTTTTGGGTAGATGATTCATTTACCAAATGACTTTGGTGACCAGTCTTCTGTTTGACAAAGTACTGTGGATTGAGTTCATAACAATGCATTTCCTAAAAGCTGTGAATACCAGACGTTGCTGACGCCGTAGTTTGATCAGATGCTGTAGTTTCGAAGACAGTATTATCTATACTTTATAAATATGAATTGTCCTCTATGTTAGCACGTAAAATACCAAATCAACGTATTGTGGATCTAACTTGCATTTCTAAAGGCTGTGGGTACCAGCCCAGACACACGGGCGTCAGGAGGAAAGGATGAAGTCAGAAGCTGTGATGTTTTGTATGTAGTTTCAAAAGAAAGCATTGTCTATGCATTATCTATAACTTTGTAAATAGGGATTGCCCTTTGTGTGTAGCAAACAAATATCGAGCCCACGTTGAGCTAGTAGACCTTTCCACCAATGGGTCTCCGTATGATGCTTGCTGTACCTTGTTGTGTGGAATAAAGAAGCTGCTTTGTATCTACCAGTGACTCTGTCTCTCCGGTGACTTCATCCATTTTACAACAACCTGGAGGCAAAAATGCAACCAAATGGCCCTCATTTAACCTACTGATTTAATTCAGCTGCAAAACAAAAAAAAACACAAGTGAATGGATGTACTAGAGCTTCCAAAGAGGAAAAAAAAGAGAGCTATGTTTAATGAAACACTTGTATGAAGATATCAGCCAGGATTTGTATTTAAATATCAGCAATGGAGCATGAATCACCAAACTCATGTTAGATATTTCTGTAAAAGATACAATATAGAAGTAAACTATCTTTTTATTCTAGATGCACAAGTTCATTTGAGAAGTCAAAGGCACACATTCCAAATAGGCAGGAACATGCTGGCATCTAGGTGATGCTTTGGTAGAGAACCATTAGCTGCCTGTTAGCATGCTTGCCTCAGAACCAGAAGGTTAGAGATTCAAGTTCCACTGCAAAATCTTGAGCACAAATATCATCAGTTCAGGATGCACAGTCTTAGCAATATGCTCTGGATTGCATGCTTGTAGATGCTTGCTATGGACCTGGGTTCATCATTGGAGGTAGATGTCTGGCTCCTCTGTTTTACATCATCACAGCTAAATTAGATTACTGACCTTTTTGTTTATTCTACTGTATTTCAGTGTATGCTTATATGTTTAATTAATTAAAAAGCAGTGTTAAGTTGTATCATAATCTGTTAGGAGTACCTAATGTGGATGACTGCAACACCTCGTACTGTCCTGAGGCTGGACCTAGTGCTACCACTACTGTGCTACCCTAGTGCACAGTAACTGAAATTCTCCCTCATATATAGCCTTTATTGCCATGCAGCAGGAATTTTTATTTTGTATGATAATATAATTTTTAAATTATATTAATATAATTTTAAAATTATGTTAACATAATTTTGAACATGCTAATATAATTTAAAAATCTATGTTAAATATGCAGTAATTAATTATGTGCTAATGAATATAATCCATAAGTTTTCTAAATAATAACCATACCACAAACTTTACTTTGAAACCTTTTAGAGCTTCGATTGTTTTTCATTGTTAGTGTTTCAAGTTACAACATTGTTACAAATTGTAACAACAAACACAGAATGGAAGTTGGTGTCATGTAGTTTATGTCCAGCACATAATTCTCCAGAACTTCCATCATCTCTAACAGGATCCCACCACCAAGCACATCTTTCCCTTCACCCCCCCCCACCAAATTTCTGCTTTCCACAGGGATCGCTCTCTGAGTGACTCCCTTGTCCATTCTTTCCTCCCCACTGATCTCCATCCTGGCATTTATCCTTTCAAGTGGAACAAGTACTACACCCTGCCCCTACACCTCATCCCTCGCTACCATTCAGGGTCCCAAATACTGCTTCCAGGTGAGGTGACACTTCACTTGTGAGTCTGTTGGGGTCATATACTGTGTCTGGTGCTCCTGGTGTGGCCTCCTGTATATCGGTGAGACCCAACTTAGATTGGGAGACTGTTTCGCCAAGCACCTGCACTCCATCTGCCAGAAGAAGTGGGATCTCCCCGTGGCCACCTACTTTAATTCCACTTCCCATTTCCATTCCGATATGTCAATCATTGGCCTCCTCTACTGTTGCGATGAGGCCACACTCAGGTTGGAGGAAGAACACCTTATATTCCATCTGGGTAGCTCCTACCTGATGCCATGAACATCAATTTCTCGAAGCTCTGGTAGTATCCACCTCCCCCCCCCGACCTTCACCATTCTTAATCTCCTTTACCATCTCTCTCCTTATCTCCTTGCTAACCTATTGCCTTCCTCTGGTGCTCCTCCCCCCTTTTCTTTCTTCTATGGCTTGCTGTCCTCTCCTATTAGATTTCCCCTTTCCAGCCCCGTATCTCTCTTACCAATCAGCTTCCCAGCTCTTTACTTTATCTCTCCACCTCCTGGTTTCACCCATCACCTTGTTTTCTCTCTTCCTCCCCCCCACCTTTTAAATCTACTCCTCATCGTATTTTTCTCCAGTCCTGATGAAGGGTCTCAGCCCGAAACGTCGACTGCACTCTTTTCCATAGATTCTGCCTGGCCTGTTGAGTTCCTTTAGCACTTTGTGTGTGTTGGTTGGATTTCCAGCATCTGCAGATTTTCTCTTGTTTGGAAATGTATTAACTAATATCTTTTATAAAATTTCAAAACATTGTTCATTTTATTGGGTGTTTCTTGTAATTAGACACAGGAAGAAAAAATATGAAATGACCTGCAGATTTTCATTTTGCTTGAAATGTCAATTTATCAAGGGAACAGTTTGCAACTGATCAGTGAAGTTTAGAGGGTTATGGGCCAAATGCGGGCAGATATGACTAGTTTGCTGGACAACACAGTTGGCATGGTCAAATTGGATTGAAGCGCCTGTTTTCATGCTGTTAGACCTTATGACTAATGCAGTCCATGACATACGACGGTGGCTGGGAATGGACCCAAGTGCAAGACACAGACACTGAAGTACTAGGGACAGGACGAGGATTCAGGCTGATGGCAAGGACATGGACACGAAAACCAGGGACCTGGAACAGGACTGGACAAGAGAGCTAGGAGCCCGGGCTTGAACTCCGAACCAGATACTGGACAAGGACCCAGTACCTGGGTCTTGCCTCTGGCTCGGACCCCAGAACTAGGCAAGGACGAGGCTTGGCAGGCAGGCAGGATGAGGCTGGAGTCTTCAGGCTTGAGGCTAGAGGTGAGACTTGGCAGGAGGCAGAAGGATGGAGTCTTCAGGCTTGAGGCTAGAGGTGAGACTTGGCAGGAGGCAGGAGGCTGGAGTCTTCAAGTGAGGCGAGGCTGGAGGCAGGAGACTTGAGGTGAGGCTGGGCTGGAGGCTGGAGGCAGGAGACTGGAGGCGAGGTGTGGCTGGAGTCTTCAGGCTTGAGGCTAGAGGCGAGGCTTGGCAGGAGGCAGGAGGCTGGAGTCTACAGGCGAGGTGAGGCTGGAGGCTGGAGGCAGGAGACTTGAGGTGAGGCGAGGCTGGAGGCTGGAGGCAGGAGACTTGAGGCGAGGCGTGGCTGGAGTCTTCAGGTTTGAGGCTAGGCAGGCTCCTCCTGGGCAGGGTCGGTTCACCTGGGCAGGGCGCGGTACCCTGGGCAGGGCGTGGTACTCCTGGGCAGGGCGCGGTACTCTTGGGCAGGGCACGGTTCACCACCCGATGGAGGCGTGGGACAGGAAGGGACAGAACCAACTGCAGGTAATGGCGAGACGGCCTGGCTTACCCGACGGAGGCAAGGGACGGGAAGGGAGCTAGGTACAGGATGGCTCCAGGACAAGACTGCAGGAGAGGCGAGGTGAGAGTTACCAGTAAGACAAGGCAAGGTGAGACGAGAACTTCAGGAGAGGCTAGAGTTACCGGCAAGACAAGGCAGGGCTACAGGCCAGGAAACAGAAGGCAGGAGAAGGAATACAAGGTGTAAGGACAAGAACAATCCAGCAGCCATTCCCTGGTCTCCAGAGGCATTTATACAGCCAGCCCCAACAAGCATCAGCTGCCTCAATTAGTGCTTAACAAGAACAGAAACAGGGTAGACAGGAAAACCTGGAGCAAGGGTCTATGGACCGGAACCGGAATACGGACTTCACGGACCGGACCATGACAGTCCATTTATGTGGTGTTGGCAAATGGTGCTGGAAATTGTGCTGCGTTAGATTGTTTCGTTGCACCAAATGGAGTCAGCTGAGGCCAGGAGAGCCAAGTTCAAAGTACAGAAATATAACCATACACTAACTTGAGATTCAGTTTCTTGCAGGCATTCACAGTAAATACAAAGAAACACAGTGGAATCAATTTTAAAAATGCACCCAATGAAGATGGACGAACAACCAATGTGCAAAAGTAGTGAATATGCAAATAGAAAAATGAAATAAAACAAATGAAATAATAATAAATAAGTAAATAAACAATAAATATTGAGAACATGAGATGAAGAATCCTTGAAGATGAGCCCATAAGTTGTAAGATCACTTCAGTGATGGGGCAAGTGAAGTTGAGAGTAGTTATCCCTTCTGGTTCAAGAGCTTGATGTTTGTAGGGTAATAACTGTTCCTGAACCTGGTGGTGTGGGTCCTGAGGCTTGCATGATAGATGTGCTCAATGGTGGGGATGGCTTTACTCATGATGGACTGGGCCATATCCACTGCTTTTCCGTACAAGGGCATTGGTGTTTCCATACCAGGCCATGATACAATCAGTCAACATACGCTCCACCATACGTCCTCAGAAGTTTATCAAAGTTTCAAATGACATGCCGAATCTTCGCAAACATCTTAGAAAATAGAGATACGTCCATGCTTTCATTATAATAACACTTTCATGATGGACCAGAACAGATTCTCTGAAATGTTAATACCAAGGAATGTAAAGTTGCTGACCCTCTCAACCTCTGATCCCCTAATGAGGACTGGCTAATGGATTCTGATTTCCTCCTCTTGTAGTCAATAATCAGAACTTTGTTTTCACTGACATTGAGTGAGAGGTTGTTGTTGTGGCACTATTTGGCCAGATTTTCAGTTTCCCTCCTATAAGCTGATTTGTCACCACCTTTGATTTGGCCAATGGGGTGATGTCAGCAAACGTAAATCTGACATTGGAGCTGTGCTTAGCCACACAGTCATAAGTGTAAAGCGAGTAGAGCAGGGAGTTAAGCACACAGCCTTGTGTTGATGGAGATCGTGGAGGAGATGTCGACATCTTGGAGCTTATGATTAGCTTCAAAGGGATGATAGTGTTGAATGCAAAGCTGTAGTCAATGAAGAGCATCTTCACTGTCCGGATGTTCCAGGGTTGAGTGAAGAGCTAATGAAATGTCATTTGTTGTGGACCTGTTGTGACAATAGATGAAGGCTTGCAAGTAAGTGCCTTGTGGACTGAGGAAGTCCTGTGAGAAGGTCGGGATACCTCTGACACCCATAAGAACTTAGAAACTGTAATGGTTGCTTTAAATAAAAAGCAAGAATTACAACATCACAGCCAAGTCCAGTGGAGGGGGAAGAGAAGATGGCAGCGTGATGCAGCGCATGGTGGCTCCAAATTGATATCGTATTTGTTAAATAGGGGCTGCGCACAATCCTGATTTGATGCAGACGGATGTGAGAAGCACAGAGGAACAACTGGAGAAACTTCTGAAATGCCTGCTTTGCTGCCACTGCTACTGTGCGATCGAGAATCTCCAGAGGGGAAGGCCCCAAATCCTTGGCTTTGCCTATTGCCTGTTGCTGGGGATGGGGTCGAAGTGCTCAGCAGAGATGGTGCTCAGTGCTCCGTGTCAGAGGGCTGGTCGGAGGCTCGAAGTTTTCGGACGGACTCAGAGTCGGACTGTGGTCAGGTGCTTCCAGGATGCTGCACCAGCAAGTTTGCGGCACTGGAAGCTCATGGCAGGGAGAGTTTCTCCCTTCTACCATCTGCATGAGATGATGGGACATTCGAGAGACTTTGAGACTTTTTTTTACTGTGCCCATGGTCTATTCTTCATCAAATTACGGTATTGCTTTGCACTGTTATAACTATATGTTATAATTATGTGGTTTTTGTCAGTTTTTTTTTAGTCTTGGTTTGTCTTGTGTTTCTGTGATATCATTCTGGAGGAACAAATTGTATCATTTCTTAATGCATGTATTACTAAATGACAATAAAAGAGGACAGCGTGTCCTCATAATCTAATCTAAATTCTTGTTTTTTTACAATTTAAAGCAATCCTTATAGTTTCTAAGTTCTTATGGGTGTCAGAGGTATTTAAAAACTATAAAAAATAAGGCTCTCCGACAGTCACAGAAAGAGGTGCTCTGCCCCAAGTCTTGTACCGTGTCAATAGCCATCAGTACCCTGCCAAAGAATGAGTGGTTGCTGAGGTTCTGCCTTCGTGTTGCTACCAGTTTCATAGAGAATTGTGATGAGTTCACTGAAGGGTTTGGCAGCATGTCAAATTAGGCTCTGTTTGGCCCAATGTGTTAATGCATCACCAAACACCGAATACACTCATGGTTAGCAAGGGCTAGTCTACACAGTTGTCAACTCTGCTGCTTTTGGTTTATTATTATTGTCACGTGTACCAGGGCACAGTGAAAAGTTTGTCTTGCATTCTGTTCACACAGATCAATTCATTACACAGTGCATTGCACTGAAACAAGCTAAAACTATAACAGAATGTAGAATAAAGAGCAAAAGCTACAGAGAAAATGCAGTGCAACTGGACAACAATGGACAAGATCTTAATGAGGTAGATTGTAGCAAGAGTCCACCGTATCGTACTAGGGAACTATTCAATAGTCTTGTACCAGCGATGTAGAAATTGTCCTTGAGCCTGGAAGAATGTTCTTTCAGGATTTTGTATCTTCTGTCCAACAGGAAGGGAGAAGAGAGGATGTCCAGGGTCAGCAGGATATTTGATTATTCTGGCTGCTGTACTGAGGCAGAAAAAAGCATAGGCAGTGTCTGTGGAGGGGAGGCTGGTTTCTGTGCAGCGTCTGTGGAGGGGAAGCTGATTTTGTGCAGTGTCTGCAGAGGGGAAGCTGGTTTCTGTGCAGTGTTTGTGGAGTGGAGGCTGTGTCATGTTCCGGTCCATGAAGTCCGCATTCCAGTTCACAGTCTAGTCCATCGCTCCTTATTCCACGTTTTCCAGTTTTCCCTTGTCCTGTTGTGTACCTTAATTGAGGCACATGATTCCCATTTTGGGCTGGCTACATAAATGGCTCCTGTGTTCAGCTTCAGTTGCTGTACTGTTCCTTCTGCATTCCTGTTCTCTCACGACCAAATCTCTGCGTTCCTGTTCTCTCACGAGCAAGGCTCTGCATTCCTGTCTCCCTCGACCAAGGCTCTGCGTTCCTGTCTCCTTCGACCAAGTCAAGGTTTCGTGTTCTCGTCCTTGTGCCTCGCCCAGCCCAGTGCTGGGGTTCCCTCGTCCGGTGCTGGGGTTTCCTCGTCCTGTCCAGGAATCTCATGTCCAGTCCTGTTGCCACTCCTCATCCTGTAGTCATGACTTGTCCTCACCTAGTTCTGGGGTCTGAGCCTGAGTCAAGACCAAGGTTCTGGGTCCTTGTCCAGTATCTGGCTTGGAATCTTAGCCCAGGCTCCTAGTTCCTACTTCTTTGTCCTGGTTCTGCTTTCCAAGTCAAGTCCTAGCCCAGGCCCTGTATCCTAGTCTCATCCAGGGCCTGTGTCAATGTCCAGTGTCATTTCTTCCCCACTTCTCTTGCTTTCCTGACACACCTAGTTCTGTTCCTTATATTTCAGTGTCTGTGTCTTGCATTTCAGTCTGCTCCCAGAGCCCCCGTTATGACAGAACAGTCCAGTCAAATATGAACCCACCAACACAGACACTGTTGTTTTACTCTTGCCATCCGTGTTTCCCTTCTGTTAAATACCCTCCCACCCGCCTGTGTTGTCCTTAGTCACGGAGAGCCTGTTCGGTCGCCAGGAGACTCCCATGGAGGGAGGGAATACTGTCATGGTCCGGTCCGTGAAATCAGCATTCCTGTTTATGGTCTGGTCCATTGTTCATTATTCCAGGTTTTCCAGTTTTCACTTGTCCTGTTGTGCACCTTAATTGATGCACATGATTCCCATTCTGGGCTGGCTACATAAACAGCTCCCGGGTTCAGCTTCAGTTGCTGGACTATTCCCTCCCCTTCCCCTTCCTTCTGAAGCCTTGCCTGCTACCTTCGCCTGTGTCCTCGCCTGTAATACCGTCAGGTTCAACCGCCAGGGCAAGATCGGGGCCTTGCTCTGTCTAGATAAGGAACTGTCTTTAGTTGTTTGCAACTGTCTCTTTGTGTCCTTGCCTTCGCTAGGTAGGTCTGACCGTTTGCCACTACCTTGTGTTGAGAACCGTCTCTGTGTCCACGCCTTCACTAGGTAGGTCCAGCTGTTTGCCGCTACCTTGTGTTGAGAACCGTCTCTTTGTGCCCTCGCTTCTGCTGGGTACGTCTGGCTGTTTGCCACTACCTTGGGTGGAGATCTATCTCTGTGCTCTGTGTATAAGTCCCGGCCCTATGTCCTGTTCCCAAGGAGGGGTTCCAGCTCTGTGTTCCATGTTCCTGTCTCCCTCGACCAAGGCTTTGCGTTCCTGTCTCCCTTGACTAAGGCTCTGCATTCCTGTCTCCCTCAACCAAGTCAAGGCTTCATGTTCTCATCCTGTCCATGTGCCTCGCCCAGCCCAGGAGTACCTCTCGCTTGTCCGGTTCTGGGGTTCCCTCGTCCAGTGCTGGGGTTCCCTCGTCCAGTGCTGGTGTTCCCTCGTCCTGTCCAGGAGTCTGACGTCCAGTCCTGTTGCCACTCCTTGTCCTGTAGTCACGACTTGTCCTTGCCTAGTTCCGGGGTCCGAGCCGAGTCAAGACCCAGGTTCTGGTTCTTTGTCCAGTCTCTGACTTGGATCCCTAGCCCAAGCTCCTAGTTCCTGTTTCCTTGTCCTGGTTCCGTTTTCCTAGTCAAGTCCTAGCCCAGACCCTGTGTATCCTAGTCTTGTCCAGGACCTGTGCCATTTCTTCCCCACTTTCCTTGCTTTCTTGACACACCTAGTCCTGTTCCTTGTATTTCAGTGTCTGTGTCTTGCATTTGGGTCCGCTCCCAGTGCCCTCGTTATGACAGGCTGGTTTCTGTGCGGTGTCTGTGGAGGGGAGGCTGGTTTCTGTGCCATGTTTGCGGAGGGGAGGCTGGTTTCTGTGCCACGTCTGCGGAGGGGAGGCTGGTTTCTGTGCGGTGTCTGCGGAGGGGAGGCTGGTTTCTGTGCGGTGTCTGCGGAGGGGAGGCTGGTTTCTGTGATTCATAGCCCAGTGCACCTCTGCAGTTTCCTGTGATCATGGTCTGAGCAGTTATCAGAGAAGCTGTGATGCTTTCAATGTTGCATTGATAAAAATTGATAAGGGTTGAAGGGGACATATCAAATTTCTTTAGCCTCTGAATAAGTAGAGGCATTTGTGAGCTTGGCAGTGGTTCCTTATACTTAGTGCAGTTGTACATATTCAGAATAAAATGTAAATGGTCTTCTACAGCTAAAATGACTTCCAAATTGTTGTCATCCCTGAACTTAACAAGTCAGTTGGTCTGAAGAACCAAAATAATGTGTATAATATTAAGGACACGACACAACTGAAAAACACACTGATTATGTCTCCTCGTATGATGATGGAGAATTTGCAAATGGATTGCCAGGATCAGAGAACAACCCAACCTTGCCATAATACACACACACACACACACACACACACACACACACACACACACACACCACTGAATTCATCATTTATCATTTGAGGTGACTGTAGATGCAAGTGTAAAGTGGTAGATCAATGAGATCTAAAGTGGCATTTTCTACTGTTGATAACTTTATCAGGAATTTTCTGAACCTAATCAGCTCACTTAAGTGATACATTCCCACGTATAATAGCTTGCTAAGGTTCTGTAATAATAGCAGGCTTTGATATAAATGTACAAAACCATAGCAATAAGTCCCAGGAGCACACACAGATAAGCAATATGTGGGCAATGTTGCATCAACAACTCCAGTGTTACAAGCTCTGTAATCCCCCCTGGTGAAGGCAGATAACTAAGGATGGATTACCTATTCCATCAAAACTGAACTTGCTGATTTAATTTCAAGATCAGACTTGTTAATAAAAAGCAACAGACCATTTGTGTTTGCTTGAAAAGCTTTTTTTTCTATCCAAGTGCTCTGAAGATTGCTACTATAACCAAAAACATTTATTGGTAATATTGGTAGGAGATTATTTTAATGAATTAATAAAGGCTTTTGACTGCTGCTTTGATTAGAATCAGGTTTAATATCATTGGCATATGTCATGAAATTTGTTGTTAAGTGATAGCACTAAAATAATAAAAACTATACTTTACTGTAACTATATATATATAAAGTTAAGTTAAATAAGCAGTGCAAGCAATAAAAAGCAGTGAGGTAGTGTTCATGAGTTCAATGTCAGCTGGCAGAGGGGAAGAAGCTGCTGAATCAGTGAGCTTCTGCCTTCAGGTTTCCTGTACCTCCTCACTGAGGGTAGCAATGAGAAGAGGGCATGTCTTGGGTGATGGGTGCACTTAATGATCGATGCCACCTTTTTGAGGCATCGCTCTTTGAAGATGTACTGGTTGCTGGAGAGACTAGTGAGACATGTGCCCATGATGGAGCTGACTGAGTTTACAACTGTCATATGGGGGCGCTGGGAGCAGACCTAAATGCAAGACACAGACACTGAAGTACTAGGAACAGGGCTAGACTAGAGTTAGGGATGTGACTGGACGCAGACAAGGAGCTGGGACAGGAACACAGACTTGGGCTAGGACTTTGGCTAGGCAAGCGGAACCAGGACAAGGAACTGGAACTAGGAGCCTGGGCTTGGACTCTGAGCCAGAGACTGGACCCAGAACCTTTGTCTTGACTCGGGCTTGGACCCCGGAACTAGGCGAGGACATGATGTGGCTACAGGACTGGACATGGCTTGGGATCTTCGTGGCTTGGGTTCTTCATGGCAAGGACATGATGAAGCTTGGGTTCTTCGAGGCGAGGACATGATGAAGCTTGGGTTTGGACTCTGAGCCAGAGATTGGACAGGTACCCAGAACCTGGGTCTTGACTCGGGCTCGGACTCTGGAACTAGGTGAAGACAAGACGTGGTCTTGGGAGACAGGATAAGGGAACTCCAGCACAGGACAAAGCACATGGACAGGACGAGGCACATGGACAGGATGAGAACACAAGACCTTGACTTGGTACTCAGGAATGCAGAGTCTTTGTAGAGGAAGAACAGGAACGCAGTGCCTTGGTTGAGGGAGAACAGGAACATGGAACACAGAGCCGGGACCCCTCCTAGGGAACAGGACGCAGGTCCGGGACTCATACACAGAATGCTGAACACGATTAGACAGTTTCCAACACTAGGTAGCGGCAAACGGCTGGACCTACCTAGCAAAGGTGTGGACACCGAGACGGTTCCCAACACAAGGTAGCGGCAAATGGCCGAACCTACCTAGCGAAGGTGTGGACACAGAGACGGTTCCCAACACAAGGTAGCGGCAAACGGCCAGACCTACCTAGCGAAGGCATGGACACAGAGACAGTTCCAAACAATGATAGACAGTTCCTTATCTAGACACAGCAAAGCTCCGGTCATGCTCCAGCGGTAGAACTTGACAGAGATAAAGGTGAGGATGCAGGCGAGGTTGCAGTCAAGTCTTCAGGCAGAGGTTGCAGGCAAGGCTTCAGGCAGAGGTTACAGGCAAAGCTTCAGGAAGAGGTTGCAGGAGGAAGGTGAAGGGAAGGGAACAGTCCAGCAACTGAAGCTGAACCAAGGAGATATTTATGTAGCCAGCCCAAAATGTGAATCAGGTGCCTCAATTAGAGCACCCAACAGAACAAGGGAAAACCGGAAAACCTGGAATAAGGAACGATGGACCGGATCGTGAACCAGAATGCAGACTTCATGGACCGGACCATGACAACAACTTTCTGCAAATTATTTTGATCCTGTTCAGTGCCTCCCCCTCCCCCTACCCACCTCCGGACCAGATGGTGATGCAGCCAGTTAGAATGCTCTCCATGGTACAGTTGTAGAAATTTGTGACTGTCTTCAGTGACATACCAAATCACCTCAAACCCCGAATGAAATATAGCCACTGTCATACCTTCTTTGCGACTGCATTAATACGTCGGGTCCAGGATTGATCCTCAGAGACGGTGACACCCAGGAACTTGAAATTGTTCACCCTTTCCACTTCTGGTCCGTTGATAAGGACTGGTTTATCTTACTCTTTCTGAAGTTCCCAATCAATTTTTAATTCTTTATTATAAGTGATTTGAAGTACCTTTGCCTTTAAAACAGATCACAGCACTCTGCACTGAAGTTTCCTCAAAATATTAGGTTTTGTAATGTTAGTTTTAGTTAGCTATCATCTTCAAAGACCTTAAAAGTGATCAAAGTTCTGCAACTAATCAGGGAAATATTCCTACACATGCTTATTTAATATCAAATAGAGCCAAGACTGATATAAAATGTAAAAAAAGTTCTGAATTTTCAGTCTCTAATCTGTCACTAAAATATTCATCTAGAAGACACAGAACCCGAAAGGTAATAATCTCTGGATTGTTATTGGAGTCATGTACAAATTGGCACAGGACTAATAAGGTCAGGGAACTAAATGAGTGTCTCAGTGACTGGTGTTGGTGAATGGAGGTTTGAATTCATGGCTCAGTGTTGGGAAGGTGGAATCTGTTTTGCTGGGATGGGCTCCCCCTGAACCATGCTGGGAACAGAGCCCTGGCGATTCACATCACTAAGGCTGTGGATGGGGGTGAGGGGGTAGTTTGTGGTTCAAAGATTTGGAAAGTGAGGATAAAGGGGATAAAATAAAAGGGAAGGAGAGAGCAGGGGAGGTTACAGAGGTCCCCAGAATAAAGAAAACGACAAAAGGTTTTCCAGTAACATGGAGACAAAATTGAAAAGGATAATGAATACAGGACTGAAGGTGTTATGTTGGCATGCATACAGTATACAAGGTAAGCTCTTGTAGTTCAGTTAGAAATTTGCAGGTCTGCAATTGTTGCCGTCACTGAGTCGTGGCAGAAAGATGATCTCAGTTGGGGGCAGAACATCCAAAGATACACTTTCTATCAAAAAGACAGGCAGGTGAGCAGAAAAAAATGTTTCAAAAAATGAAATCAAATCCTTAGAAAGACGTGTTATGTGATTAGCAGATATAGAATCCTTGAAGGCTGCTGCCAAGGTAAGAAGACCCTGATGGGAATAATATACGGATCTTCAAACAGTAGCCAGGATGTGGGGAAATTTCTCAACAGGAAATAAAAGAGGCATGCAATAAGGGCAAAGTTAGAATAGTCATGGAGGTTTTCAATATGCAGGTAGATTGGGAAAATTAATTTTACGCTGAATCCTAACAGAGGGAAATTGTAGAATGCCTAGAAGATGGCTTTTTAGAGCAGCTTGCTGTTGAGCCCACTAGAGGAATGGCAGTTCTGTATTGGGTGCTATTTAATGACCCAGATTTGATTAAGAACCTTAAGGCAAAGAAAGCCTGAGGAAGCAGTCATCATAATATGGTAGAATTTACTCCACAGTTTGAGAGGGAGAAGGCAAAATTAGATGTACTGACACTACAATGGATTAAAGGGAACTATAGAAGCTTGAGAGAGGAGCTGGCCAAAGTTGATTGGAAGGGGGCACTGGCAGGGATGACAGCAGAGCAGCAATAGCTATAGTGTTTCTGGGAGCAATTGAGAGGACACAGGATCAGTTCATTCCAAAGAAGATGAAGCATTCTAAAAGGAGGATGAGGCAACTGAGGCTGACAAGGGAAGTCAAGGAGAGCATAAAAGCAAGAGATGACATACAATATAGCAAAAATTAGTGGGAAACTGGAGGATTGGGAAGCTTTTAAAAACCCACAGAAGGGAATAAAAATGGCTATAAGGAGAGAAAAGATGAAATGTGAAGGAATGTTAGCCAATCATATAAAAGAGGATACTAAAGCTTTTTTCAGGTATATAAAAAGTAAAAGAGAGGCTAGTGGGGATATTGAACCATGGAAAATGAGGCTGGAGAGGCAGTAATGGGGGAATAAAGAGATAGTGGACAAACTCATGAGTGTTTTGTGTCCATTCTCATTATGCAAGACAAAAGCAAAATGCCAGAAATTCGAGAGTGTCGGGCAGCAGAACTGAGCGTAGTTGCTATTGCTGAGGAGCAGGTGCCTGGGAAGCTGAAAGATCTGAAGGTAGATAGGTCATCTGCACCAGATGGATCTTCATAAAACAAAACTTACCCATTGGGATTGCATTTAAACTTTCTCTCTCAAACCAAAAGAGCATGCGCTTTGATGTTTGGCATTTCTAATCTGGGGAAAAGGTTCTGACTTTCAAACTTATCTATGCCTCTCAAGATGTTAAAAAACTTTATCAGGTCTCCCTTAAGCCTCCAACACTGTAGGGAGAATAGCCCAAGGTTATCTAACCTTTCCTTATAGCTCTTACATTCCAAACCAGGTATCAACCTGCAAAACTACTGCACGCTCTCCAGTCTCCACATCCTTTCTATAACAGGGTGACCAGAACTGCATGCAGTTTCTAGAGTAGATTGCATGGTCAGTACACATTGTGGGCCGAAGGGCCTGTAATGTGCTGTAGATTTTCTATGTTTCTATGTTTTAAGTAGCTACTAAGCTACCTAATTGGTTAGAGGAAGCGATCAATGCTTAAGCTTTGCTGTAATCCTCCAGTCCCAGAACCGTATGGTTGACCATACTCTAAATGGACTACATGCAATGCAGATAACGGTGTAATGAGGAATGAAAACTAAAATGTCAGTTGTCACTCGGAGAATGAATAAATAAAACTCAACACCATATTTTTCTCATTGAAGTTGTCTGACTGAATTTAATGCAGTAATGAACATCAGTATTGGTCAAAGTGCCATTTATTGCACATTGAAAATATGTTTTTCCCTTAAACCAGTAAAATATTTTCAAAAGATTATTTTAGTATCTTTCAATTTCTACACATGCATCTGCCCTACTCAATCAATAAAAGTTTAATCAGAGATTGCTATTCCATATTCCATACATATATTTGAGCAGATGCGAATTGCATTTTGCCCTACTGAAATGAGAGGTGGAGGTGAATGTAGACGTGTCAGAGTAGAATGATTTTTAATCCACATTCTGAAATCTGGGTGTTGCTAGCAAGGCTAGCATTTATTGTCCATCCTTATTTGCTTTGAGAAGCTGGAGATGAGTCACTAACTCTACCCCTTGCAGTCCTTCTGGTGAGAGTAAAGATCCGGGGTTTAAGAACAGGACGATACATCCATGTCAAGATGGTAGGTGTTTTAGACAATGCCCATTACAATTCCTTTACACTAATGCCCTTCAATTGAAAATTAGTGGATATAGCCAATCCATCCTGGGTAAAGTCCTCCCGACCATTGAGCATATCTACATGGAGCACTGTTACAGGCAAGCAGCATCCATTATCAAGGACCCCCACCATCCAGGTCATGCCCTCTTCTTGAGGAAGAAGGTACAGAAGTCTCAGGACTCACACCAGCAGGTTCAGGAGCAGTTATTACCCCTCAACCACCAGGCTCTTGAACCAATAGGGTAACTTCACTCAACTCCACTTGCTCCATCACTGAACTCTTCCTACAACCAATGGATTCACTTTCAATGACTCGTCATCTCATATCCTCGACATTTATTGCTTATTTTACTTATAATTATGTTTTTTTTCTTTTGCATTTGCTCAGTTTGTTTCCCTTTGCATATTGGTTGTTTGTCCATACTGTTGGATGTGGTCTTTCATTGATTGTATTGTGTTTCTTGGAGTTAGTGTATGCCTACAGGAAAACAAATCTCAAGGTTGTATATGGAGACAAGTGTTATCTGTACTTTGATAATAAATTTACTTTGAACTTATAACTATTCTGATCCATGCCTTACAGATATTTGGGAGGCTGTGATATCAGGATGTACGTTTGTAAGTCCCTTGTTGCAGAATTGCATGGCTTTGTAACCGCAGTATTTCTGTGGCTGTTACAGGTGTGTTTCTGATGAATGGCTACTCTCAGAATGTTGATGGAAGGCAGTTGAATGTCAAAGGTAAATAGGCTCTCCCTCATTGGACCTGATCAAGGTTTGCCATTTTTTGTGGCATTAATGCTATTTGCCACTTTTTAACCTCTGCCAGGATGTGTCTCATTATTACTGCATGCCAGTGTGGATTGCTTTACGGGCTGCAGAGTTGCAAATAAAATTAAACCTTCCCCACTTCTGATCTTATGATGGAAGAAGGTTAATTGAGGCAGCTGAAGACAGTTGGGTCAAGAACACTTTCCTGAAAAATTCTTGTATTGTTTTCCCAGAACCAAAATGTGTCTTGGAAGAATCATAACTATTTTCTTTTCTGCAAAACCTGACCAGTAATTGGAGTGTTTTTTTGTTGTCATTGTCATCATATGAACATGCAAATTAGGAGCAGGAATCAGTCACTTGGGCCATTAAATCTGTTTTGCCATTGAATAAGATCATTGTATGCCATATTGAGGTTACAATCAGGTTAGAAAGTGAATTGTTATTAAATCTGACACTGAAAGCCTGACAGAAGATATGTTGCTGTTCATCTCGCTTAAGTATTTTCTACAGCTTTGCATTTCACAGATTTTATACTCTTCTGTTATTTTAGCTGTTTCTCTCTCTTTCTGTTCCTCTTTTTTTCTCTCTGTCTTCACTCGTTAACCTATCAAGATTCAAAATTGCTGTATGTCATTTC
This sequence comes from Mobula hypostoma, assembly GCF_963921235.1. Classification (NCBI taxonomy): domain Eukaryota; kingdom Metazoa; phylum Chordata; class Chondrichthyes; order Myliobatiformes; family Myliobatidae; genus Mobula; species Mobula hypostoma. The sequence goes on along the minus strand of NC_086101.1, from coordinate 91,296,452 downwards.
CAGTATACCAGTGTAAAGGAGAATGAAATAATTGTTACTCTGGATCCAGGGTAGCACAAAATAAATAACAATAAGATAAAGAACACAATGATAAAAAACACAATAAATATAAATACATAAGATAACTTCTATACTGTACATAGATAGATTGCATACCCATAAAGTGATGTTAAACACAGGAGTGTCTGTACATAAAGTGCACTGACAGGAAATGATAAAGTAGTGTTGGCTGTGGGTGTGGAAGGTGGGTTAATGGGTTAATGGGAAATGATAAAGTAGTGTTGGCTGTGGGTGTGGAAGGTGGGTTAATGGGTTAATGGGAAATGATAAAGTAGTTGGTTGCGAGTGTGGACGGGTGCATTAATGGGTTAATGGTAAATGATAAAGTAGTGTTGGTTGGGGGTGTGGAACGGTGGGTTAATTTCATCAACATCTTATCACTGCAGCAACCATGCGGACAACAGTGCAAGTGGAAATTGAAACTAAGATGCTTGTAACACTAGGAGAATGAATAAAAAAAACTCAATGCCGAATTTTGTTCTTGAATTTGACTGAATCTTGTGCAAATCTAGCCTCATCCTGTCTAAGGTATTCCCTTCGTCCTATCCATTTCCCATTTTTCTTCTTTCCAACTTAAAACCAACTTGATTTGTCTCTTTCCCAGCTCTTATTTCATCAGAAGCACTGATTGCATCTCTTTACTGTGTTTTCTGGCCTGCACTATTTCCAATATTTTCTGCTTTTACTTTATAGTATAGCCTCTTCAGATTTTTTAATTTTCATTTCACGTGACCTGGATTTTCCTTAATAGTTTATTTATTGTGATGCAGCATGGAATAGGCCCTTCCAGCCCTTTGAGCCGCACCGCCCAGCAATCCTTCGATTTAATCCTCACCTAATCATGGAACAATTTACAATGACCAATCAATCTATTAGCCGGTACATCTTTGGACTGTGGGAGGAATTCGGAGCACTTGGAGAAAACTAATAGGGTCACGGGGAGAATGTACGAACTCCTTACAGACAGCGGCGGGAATTGAACCTGAGTCACCTGTACTGTAAAGTGTTGTGCTAACCATTACACTACCGAGCCGCCCTACAATCCATGTATTATTGGAAATTGGCTTTGCACTATTGCTTCCGTCTGCTGGTCCAAATAGTTTCATTTCTTTCTGCACTGAATGGGACCACTTCAATCAGTTGTTGTTTATCAAGGTGCTGAACGTCATTGACTCCCATGCGGGGATGGCTCAAAGAGCACCAACAGTGCTAATTCACTCTCTTGTGTCAGTGATTGCCAAACCCACATCAAGGAATGAAGTGTCTGATTCTTGGACAGCTGACACCATGCTTCCATGTTCAGGTGCTGTCACTCTCGGAGAAATGGAGTTATTAGGAAAGATTTGATAAGCTAGGGGAGGCTGAGAGGGAATGTAATTGCAGCATTTAAAATTATAGTGTGTCTGGATTAAGTTAAAAGGAAAGAACTATTTTGCTTCGCAGATGTATGAGAAATTGTGAAAAATATTGAGAATTGTGAAAATATGTGAAAAGTATTTTTTCATTACTGGGTGATATGGTTGCTGCTAATCAGCTTGTGAAAGCTTGGTAGGGACAGAAATCCCATTCTGATTTGACAAAGTACTTAGACGTTTACTATAAGAACTGGAAGATGTGATCAGGCTGAATAGTCCATTTATAACTGAGATAATGTGGCTGGCTGAATGCCCTGCCTTTGCTTGATAATTTCTTAATGATTCTATGATTTCATGAACATTGGCACTTTTATAGGCAGAGTTGAAGGAGAGCACATCAGAGATCAGGGTTTTCTTTTTCAGACCAAGTAATGATTTTAGTGCTACGTGGATTAAGTCCAGTTAGTTACCAAGACCATTTTAGCACATACTGTTGGCATCAAATGCACAATCAGTCTCTGGGCATATTGTGGGATAGCAAGAGTGGGCTTTCAAGATTTTCATTTTCTATTACAATATCTGAAAAGGATGTTGAAAGGGTAAAAGAGGGCAACCCCAACTTCCGGAGGTGGTGCGGTTAGGTGACATGAGGAGTGGGGAAATGCTCCATTGCAACTCACAAACATCAACAAAAGATGTGCTTGCATAACACAAGTACATCATTGAGTTTATGGTTTCATAGCACATTTGACCATCTCATAGGTGCAAAGTGCCTGTGATACAGATCTTGTTAGGTGATTATAAGAGGCAGCAAATCCAGAAGATATCTCAGGGACAAATAAACTGATTAGAGTGATTTGCCACAGTTTTCAGGAAGGACTATAAATAATCAAGCAAAGCACTTGTTGAAGGCAATTGGAGTTTTCTTAAATGTGGATTATTTGCTTTGGAGGTCTATTTCTAGGCAACACATCATAGCTATGGTGACATGGTGCTGAGAGGCTTCCAGGTTCCAGGAATGATCCAGCATAAATCCTTTCCCTTCCATTATCTCTGAGGTGCTGCTGTTTAAATAAAATTTACAGCTTTTTAAATCGTTTCAAACTATTGGTCTCTGTGGCTGTCTGCCAAACTTGAAATATTTAAAATACGCGAATATCAGCAGTTTGCCTATTTGAAATAGTTATGACCTCATGAACTCGAATTTCCAAGCTTTTAGTTATGAAGATATAGTTACAGTTAATTAAGCTAACATATTAAATTTCCTTTAAAAACACAAATTAAATTTAATACGGATAAGTAGCCAGCTAAATGTACATCTCAAGCAGCTTTATATTTTTCTTTCATGGTGTATAGCCTTAAGAGTCTTTTGAGTGATTACTCAGCATATTTTTCCTTTTCGTTAGCTATTCTCTGATTTGAAGGTAGAAATTACTGCTTGAGGTAATGTATAAATAAATTGTGCTCTGCATATGTGACTCTGAAAATAGCACAAAATGGAATGCCATATGAACTTTGCAGACTTTAGCACAAAAATCAGGCCAAGATCTTGTTAACTGGGCTAGAATCTTGTCAGGGCTCTTCAAAGTGAGAAGTTATAAATTAATTACTTTTGGACCACAGCACTAAGAGGGACATTGTGATAAATGGTGCAAATAACTATGAAAGGTGATGAAATTATTGGGATGTAAATCCATTAAATGATTTGCATTGCCAAGATAAATGGGGTACTGGTTCACATTAGCAGAAAAACCATATAAAAAAAATCTTCGAGCTGTGCTTATTGCTTTCCCAAGCATTTACTGTACTAAGCTGGAGTTCTCCGAATCCATCTTATCAGAACAATGGTAGTAATAATAGGATTATTCATTGTCTATTTAGTGTAATGAGGGTTAACCACAATTTAGGAAATGCAGAGACTTCAAATAGTTCTTGCTTGGTGTTTTAATCCAACAATGTAATAGAATAAATCTTGAGAAGTTGTTCCTTTATGTCAAAAAATTCAAGATAAAACAGGAAAATAGCTGCCTAACCCAAATATACAAGTATAATTGAAAACAAAATGTGAACTGGAATCTTTTCAATAGAATCTGGTTGGATACCGCTTATGAATTATTTTGTTGGCCAAAATATTTAATTTGATCCATATATTATCATTTGAACTGTGGCAAACCTGAGTACAAATATTTGGCTTGTAAGGACCTGGATGAAGCACTGCCAGAACCTTCTGCTCTGGGAAAGACAAATGTATCATCCCCTTGGAAATATGGCAGGTTAATAATTCAGATTCATGTCTTACTCTGTGCACCACTGCAAGCAAGGTATCTAGCCAGAAAATATCTGTCCTGCTTGTTTGCATCCTGGTCATGAAGCTTTCTCATTTTGTCAATTGTCACACAGTTTTTACTCTGACAAACTCTGCTATGAAATGCAGAAAGGCTATTCTCTCTATGAGCTCTGGGGGACCATCGTTATCGTCAAGAGTCATAACTAATGGCATCTAGCGACAGAAACTAATCACATCTGTAATGTGAGCTACTTTAGTGGTCTGGGTTGCTATGCAATATGGTCTGATCAGGATCTCAGGATTGTGGTCATTTGCTGCAAGCTAAGAAGTTTTGTCATATGAAGGTTTTGTCTATCTTGAAGGTGAGCATGCATTTAGCCAAGACCTCAGCCAGAGCAACTGCAGAACCAGAATGGATTTCTGTAGGAAATGCTGGCTGCGGGACTAATCATGATAGCAGAAACTTCTTTGATCACAGAGTCTAGCTACTGTGTAAAAACCTGACAAATACTTCCCTCTTTAACACTACAAAGTTACCATTATCTAATAACCCTCTTCCATGCAATTTAGCTGAACAGCTCTCATTCATATCACATCATGAAAGTCACCTTACAGCCTTCATGAGAACAACGTAAACATGTTCCTCACCCTTGTCATATTTAAACCTCATTTAGCACTTCTGCAAGATGCAAGATAAAAAGCAGACACTTGTAACACTGCTTACTGCTGGAGGTATTGATGAACATCATTGAGCATTGTTAAGTCATGAATCAGACTGACTGTAGACCATATCTTGTGTTGCTGAAGATAAAAGAGACTTCAGGTACTGGAAATTAGATCTGGAAGAATCAACAGGTCAAGCGGCACCTGTGGAGGCAAAATGTGTAATTCGATGTTTCAAATTAATGGCTTGAATCAGGGCTGAGAGGAAGAAGCAAAGATTGACAGTATATCACAGTATGTAGTGAGGAGGCTCAGTAGAGGTACTCATGGTTGAGGAACCCACTGAAGATAGGGTACAGTCGAGGTGCATGCAGGAGAGGAAGTACAGTTGAGGTAGTCATGGGAGAAAAGATACATTTGAGCTAGCTGTGTGAAGGGAGGAACATTGGAGGTAGCGATGGGAAATAAGGTACAATCGAGGTACCTGGTGGAGGAGAGATGCAGTTGAAGTAGCTATGAGAGAGGAGGTACAGTTGAGTTAGAAGGTTTGTAGAAGATGTCACTAACAAGACTGTCTCTTGAGAGGGGGACAGAGAGATTTAGAAAAGGAAAAGATGAATCAGAAATGGTCCATTTGAATTTGAGGATAGGATGGGTTATTAGATAATGGTGATCTTGTAGTGTTAGATAGGAAAGTATTTGTCAGGTTTTTGGTGGATTCAAAGTTCACAGTTCAAAGTGCATTTATTATCAATGTATTTATGCTTATACAACCTTAAGATTCACCTCTTTGTAGGCAAACACAAAACAAAGAAACCATCAAAGAACCCTTTAAAAATTGTACAAACAATAAAATAGCACTCAGAACTGGAGTTTTACAAAAGTTATGAAGCCAGGCATCGCTGCAGCTGGAGCAAGCTACAGTTTCAATTCACCGCAAAGAAGAGTACACGTTGCAAGACCACAGATACGAATCCAGGCATCACTGCAGCAGAGGAGGCTGCAGTCTCAGTAACTTGACCTGAAACATTGACTTACACCTTTTGCCTCTACAGATGCTGCTTGACTTGTTGATTCTTCCAGTGTTTTGTTTTGTTTTTTTTTAGCTCTTACTTTGCTCTTTAGACATTGAATTCAGTTGCCTTTATAAAACTACACTTTACGTGCAGCATAATAGAGGTGCGTTCTTCCCAAGCCTCTAATGCCAGGGATTGGTTATGGATCACCATCAACTTGCAGGAGAAAATCAAAGTGGTATCATCTGATTCTTGAGCAGTGGACGATGGTTGCTTGCCTGCCCCTATCATCTAATATTGATGGACCATTCCTAGTCATACTATGGAAGTTTTGAAGTTCTTCAAGCAACCTCTTAAAAGCATAACTGGAGAATTCTGGCTCTTCTACCAAGGCATATATCTCCTGTCCTTTTACTTACTTACTGAAGACCCATTAGCCCTACTGGGGCATGTGCCGCTGACAGCAGCTCGCCAGAGTACTTGGTTTAGCCCAGTCTTTCAGATTGCTTCTAGATGTAGCCCATCTTCTTTGTGTACCCTTACTTTCCTAGAGCTGAGGTCTATAGAGCTTCTGTTGGTGTTTCTGTTGCATTGTTTTTTTTTACAGTATGGGGATCCTAGCCCAATGCCCAACCTTCCTCTTTCCACAGCCAGGTTTGGGACTATTCATGGCAGAGTTCCTGTCCCTTTACTCAGCAATATTTTCATCAACCACTCCCAGGCCAGCCCATCCTCAATGTTCTAGTACTCTTAGATATTACTTATGGGATAACAGCAATACTCAAAAGTCACGGTGTGAAATTTCAACTGTGAAATCAAATTCAACAATTGTCATTAAATGCCAGCTGACTTGTGATATGCGCGCCTGACTGGATTGCTAGCTTTACTTTGCCATAGATGATGGTTGCATCTTGATATTTTCTGTCTTCAGCCATGATACTAATCCTGTACTTTAGATATTATATAATTCATTTCACTTTTGTACATTGATTACTTTGATCTCAGACAGTTTTAATAAAACTGGATCATGTGGATCATGTTGTCTCTTTTAAAGAATTTTACTAAACAACCATTTTCTGTCCAGATGTGTTTAGTATCAGGCTTAAACATTTCTGAAAGGGCTAAAATGGCTCCAATGCTTCTAGTACTTACAACGTTTGTATATACTTTCTGTCCTATAGTTAGTGAACCTAGGGTTTGTTGTGTATTCAATGTGCTTCCTGAGTTTTTTTTATAGCAACTCCATAGTTAGATTCTGTTGATTAATCAAGTCCAACGTTAAAGCCAGCATTTCATGCTTCACTGTTTACTGTCCTGGATTTTTTTTTGACTTAATCTTTTTATTGGCTATGTATTTGGATGTTGACAGAAGTCAATCATCTTCTCCTGTATTTTTATTGCTGATTTTTTATATAGCTATAGATCAACAAAAGATAAAAACCTATTGCATTAAATTTGGCAAGAGAATGTTTTCTTTTTCATGCCGTGTTTTTTCTTGTTGTCCATGTTTTCACTATTTTCTCTCTTATTGTGCATTTTAATGCTACATTCCATAAACCATACTAACTCTGCAATGTAAATCTCTTCAAAATATGTTAAGGAATAGGGCCTGCATACAACACTCCCTTGGTCAACATCATAGAACCATAGAACCATAGAGACTACAGCACAGAAACAAGCCTTTTGGCCCTTCTTGGCTGTGCTGAACCATTTGCTGCCTAGTCCCACTGACCTGCACACGGACCATATCCCTCCATACACCTCCCATCCGTGTATCTGTCCAATTTATTCTTAAATGTTAAAAAAGAACCCGCATTTACCACCTCGTCTGGCAGCTCATTCCATACTCCCACCACTCTGTGTGAAGAAGCCCCCACTAATGTTCCCTTTAAACTTTTACCCCCTCACCCTTAACCCATGTCCTCTGGTTATTTTCTCCCCTTGCCTCAGTGGAAAAAGCCTGCTTGCATTCACTCTATCAATTCCCATCATAATTTTATATACCTCTATCAAATCTCCCCTCATTCTTCTACGCTCCAGGGAATAAAGTCCTAACCTATTCAACCTTTCTCTGTAACTGAGTTTCTCAAGTCCTGGCAACATCCTTGTAAACCTTCTCTGCACTCTTTCAACCTTATTTATATCCTTCCTGTAATTTGGTGATCAAAACTGAACACAATACTCCAGATTTGACCTCACCAATGCCTTAAACAACCTCATCATAACATTCCAGCTCTTATACTCAATACTTTGATTAATAAAGGCCAATGTACCAAAAGCTCTCTTTATGACCCTATCTACCTGTGACGCCACTTTTAGGGAATTTTGTATCTGTATTCCCAGATCCCTCTGTTCTACTGCACTCCTCAGTGCCTTACCATTAACCCTGTATGTTCTACCTTGGTTTGTCCTTTCAACGTGCAATACCTCACACTTGTCTGTATTAAACCCCATCTGCCATTTTTCAGCCCATTTTTCCAGCTGGTCCAAGTCCCTCTGCAGGCTCTGAAAACCTTCCTCACTGTCTACTACACCTCCAATCTTTGTATCATCAGCAAATTTGCTGATCCAATTTACCACATTATCATCCAGATCATTGATATAGATGACAAATAACAATGGACCCAGCACTGATCCCTGTGGCACACCACTAGTCACAGGCCTCCACTCGGAGAAGCAATTCTCTACTACCACTCTTTGGCTTCTTCCATTGAGCCAATATCTAATCCAATTTACCACCTCTCCATGTATACCTAGTGACTGAATTTTCCTAACTAACCTCCCATGCGGGACCTTGTCAAAGGCCTTACTGAAGTCCATGTAGACAATATCCACTGCCTTCCCTTCATCCACTTTCCTGGTAACCTCCTCGAAAAACTCCAACAGATTGGTCAAACATAACCTACCACGCACAAAGCCATGTTGACTCTCCCTAATAAGTCCCTGTCTATCCAAATGCTTGTAGATTCTGTCTCTTAGTACTCCCTCCAATAACTTACCTACTACCGACGTTAAACTTACTGGCCTATAAATTCCCAGATTACTTTTCGATCCTTTTTTAAACAACGGAACAACATGAGCCACTCTCCGATCCTCCGGTACCTCACCTGTAGACAGCGACATTTTAAATATTTCTGCCAGGGCCAGATAGATCATGAGATTGTCATTTCAATTCTTTTAAGTCTGCCATTTTCATCTGAAATGTTTTTCTGGAACTGTTAGAGCCTTCCATTTATAGTTTTGAGATTGATTGAGTGGTTCAGCATTTTGCTGTCTCCAAGAAGATTCTGGGAAGCGAGTTCGAGCTCGAACCCGTGAGGCATTGATGCAAAGAAACTTTGAGACAGGGTGCGAGCTGATATTCAACTCCATTTCACCAATTACAGTGTCTGTTATTCACTGATTAAAAGTGTCGAGGAAGATTGAAGCATCAAGGTGAATGTGGAAGGTACTGACTACCTGCGTTTTGATCACTGATGAGATCCGTCTGCTGCTGGAGAAAGAACTTCTGTGGTCTGCTATTGTGATTGCAGGGTAGGTCTCTGCATCTGAGTGGTGTCCCTCTCTTTCGATAATGTCGGAGGGTGTTGCTGAGGTTCTGCGTTTATGGAGTTGGACAATGGACTATGAGCTTTTTCAATCTTATGGTTTTTATTTTCACCCATTCTTTCTCATTATATTTATTATGTGGGGGAAGGATGGTTTGGAGGGATGCTGTTTTTGTTGCATTTGTTAATTATTTTGTGTGAGGGAAGAGAAAGTTGGGGGCCAATGTTCTTGTTGTGTTTTGCGCACGAGAGGTGAGTTTGTGGATTGATGATCATGTTGCTGTTCATTTTTGTGTAGGCGTTGGACTTGCTGTTTCTCTTTGAACTGACTTCCATGGTTTTCTTTGTTTTGTGGCTACCTGGAGAAGACAAATCTCAGAGTTGTATGTGGCATACATACTTTGATAATAAATGGGCTTTGAACATTTAAACTATACATTAGCAGTGAGAACAAATAGCCATTTTTAGAGATTGTTGAAGATCATATTCTTTCATGCAATGCTCTGTTGATTAATAATTGCCAGGGGATATGGGCTGCTTATTTGTAGTCCAAAAGACATATAATGAGTCTCAAACAGTGGCTCAAAGGAAATCTAATGACACTGATGTGCACACTCTGATTCTGCCGCAGCAGAGAAAGGCAAACCTGCTGCGGATTCTGCTGTCAGGACAGAGAAAACCTGTTCTGTAGAGGCGTAAAAATGTTCAGTGGCCATATCATTTTTGACTGTAGAGAGGAATTATTCAGCCTGAGGATAACAGATGAAGAGCACTTTGTAAAATTAGGAAGCTAAATTAGCAGGGTCAGTGGCATTCACAAGATTGGAGCTCTTCCATAACTGCACACAGATAGTCATTAGGCAGAAATGGTTCAGCTCACATCCATTGCTCACTGCAGACTCAAATCTTAACCCCAGATTTTCTTGGCCAGAAAAGATATTCCCTGTCATAAATCTGTAAGAAGAAACTCTTTGGATTTTAGAGGTTCATAAAATTGCATGGGTACAATGAAAAGTTAACGTGTGATTGTGGATGCTTTTGCAACCACCTGCCCCAACTTGAAGACTGATGACAAAGAACTCTGGCCAGTGAAAGAAGAAATATAGGCCATCATAAATGCACCAGATCCTGAACTATGTCATTTTGAGGGAAGGAGGAATATCACACACAGATCCTTCTAGAGTTTGCATTGCTAGTCACTTGCCTTCCTGACCTTTCTCAATGTAAAGAAGGCCTTCAGCTGATTGGGGTTGACCATAGATGTTGTGTCCTAACTGTCTACGCAAGCTAGTATGCAAGCCAGGACAGTACAAGCTGTTGCCCATGTAGCAGGTTTCCCCTTACTCTCCGCAGCTAGAGAATCCAAACGAACGGCAGGGAATAATACAGTTTCATATGTTGAACACAACATAGACTGCCTTAGAGACTCCAACTCCAGATTTTTCTTAGAGTTTACACCCAAAGTCTTCTCCATGAGTGGGTATAGCCACAAGGCTGTGGGGGTTTGGAAGCAGAATTTTCCTTCTCCTAGATAAGCTGTCAACCATGGCTGATGAGCCCTATCTCCCCGAAGCGACTGGTTTTAAGGCGCCAGTAACACACCTTTGCATCTTCTCCTCAGTAGAAAGGGTTCCACTGGGCTTAGCTACATATGAAAGCCAGGAGATGGACTTCGCTATCAGAGGCTATTTGAGACACAAGCCATTTGGAGCATTTAATAGGTAGTGCAAGCTCATCCCCAGAGTTAATTGAAGATAAACCCACGTGTTCATGTACCACTTCTGAACACTCTGTAGATGAGATGAGTCATTTTCTGATAAATCCTGATGAGTCTTGATGAAGGGTCTTGACCCAAAATGTTTGCTGTTTTTTCCTCCACAAAGATGCTGCCTGACCTGTTAAGTTCCTCCAGCACTTTGTGTGTATAACTCATGTCATTTTCTGAGATTGTTTCTGACAATGGGTCTCAGTTTTAATCTCCTTGATTCACAAACGTCATTCAATAGACGAGCGTTAAACAGATTCATATTCTTTCACATCATCCAGCTTGAATTGCAGAAGCCAAACCTTCACTTAGAATACTTAAGGAAGCTTTCAAGGAACAAGTGTTGTAGGAATATTCAAAAAGGATTGCATGTAACATAGCTTGGTCAGTTTCTTGCTGATATACATGTAAGGGGTTTCTTCTTTTATGTTACTGCTTAGGCTAATTAAAATGGCTTCTTTGTTATGTTATAATTAAAATGGCTTCTTTGTTATGTTAACTGCTGAGAAAGTTCTCTCACTAGTAGTTTGTTTGGGTTATATTATTGATAAGAGGACTAACGAACCAATTGTGATAGATCAAAGTTGCTGGTGAACGGTGCAGGCCAGGCAGCATCTCTAGGAAGAGGTACAGTCGACGTTTTGGGCCGAGACCCTTCGTCAGGACTAACTGAAGCAAGAGCTAGTAAGAGATTTGAAAGTGGGAGGGGAAATGATAGTAAAATGATAGGAGAAGACAGGAGACGGAGGGATGGAGCTAAGAGCTGGACAGTTGACTGGCAAAAGGGATATGAGAGGATCATGGGACAGGAGGCCCAGGGAGAAGGAAAAGGGAGGGGAGGGGGGAACCCAGAGGATGGGCAAGGGGTATAGTCAGAGGGACAGAGGGAGAAAAAGGAGAGAGAGAGAAAGAATGTATATATATAATTAAATAACAGATGGGGTACGAGGGGGAGGTGGGGCATTAGCGGAAGCTTGAGGAGTCAATGTTTATGCCATCAGGTTGGAGGCTACCCAGACAGAATATAAGGTGTTGTTCCTCCAACCTGAGTGTGGCTTAATCTTTACAGCAGAGGAGGCCGTGGATAGACCTATCAGAATGGGAATGGGATGTGGAATTAAAATGTGTGCCCACTGGGAGATCCTGCTTTCTCTGGCGGACAGAGCATAGGTGTTCAGCAAAACGATCTCCCAGTCTGCGTCGGGTCTTGCCAATATATAGAAGGCCACATCGGGAGCACCGGACGCAGTATATCACCCCAGCCGACTCACAGGTGAAGTGTCGCCTCACCTGGAAGAACTGTCTGGGGCGCTGAATGGTGGTAAGGGAGGAAGTGTAAGGGCATGTGTAGCACTTGTTCCGCTTACAAGGATAAGTGCTCCTGGGAGGGATGGTGGGGACGAATGGGAGTCGCGTAGGGAGTGATCCCTACGGAAAGCGGGGGGGGGGATACGGAAAAATGTGCTTAGTGGTGGGATCCCGTTGGAGGTTGTGGAAGTTACGGAGAATAATATATTAGACCCGGAGGCTGGTGGGGTGGTAGGTGAGGACCAGGGGAACCCTATTCCTAGTGGGGTGGTGGGAGGATGGAGTGAGAGCAGATGTGCGTGAAATGGGGGAGATGCGTTTGAGAGCAGAGTTGATGGTGGAGGAAGGGAAGCCCCTTTCTTTAAAAAAGGAGGACATTTCCCTCATTCTGGAATGGAAAGCCTCATCCTGAGAGCAGATGCAGCAGAGACAGAGGAATTGTGAGAAGGGGATGGCATTTTTGCAAGAGACAGGGTGAGAAGAATAATAGTCCAGATAGTTGTGAGAGTCAGTAGGCTTATAGTAGACATCAGTAGATAAGCTGACTCCAGAGATAGAGACAGAAAGATCTAGAAAGGGGAGCGAGGTGTTGGAAATGGACCAGGTAAACTTGAGGGGAGGGTGAAAGTTGGAGTCAAAGTTAATGAAGTCAACGAGCTCAACATGAGTGCAGGAAGCAGTGCCAATACAGTCGTCGATGTAGTGAAGGAAAAGTATGCTTTCCATTTGAGGACGAGGGAGATGTCCTCCCTTTTTAAATTTTTAAAGAAAGGGGCTTCCCTTCCTCCACCATCAACTCTGCTCTCAAACGCATCTCCCCCATTTCACGCACATCTGCTCTCACTCCATCCTCCCGCCACCTCACTAGGAATAGGTTTCCCCTGGTCCTCACCTACCACCCCACCAGCCTTCGGATCCAACATATTATTCTCCGTAACTTCCACCACCTCCAATGGGATCCCGCCACTAAGCATATCTTTCTCTCCCCCTCTCTATCTACTTTCCGCAGGGATCACTCCCTACGGACTCCCTTGTCCATTTGTCCCCCCCATCCCTCCCCACCGATCTCCCTCCTGGCACTTATCCTTGTAAGCGGAACAAGTGCTACACATGCCCTTATATTTCCTCCCTTACCTCCATTCAGAGGCCCAGACAGTCCTTCCAGATGAGGCGACACTTCACCTGTGAGTCGGATGGGGTGATATACTGCAACTGGTGCTCTCGATGTGGCCTTCTATATATGGGCGAGACCAGACGCAGACTAGGAGATCGTTTCACTGAACACCTACGCTCTGTCTGCCAGAGAAAGCAGGATCTCCCAGTGGCCACACATTTTAATTCCACATCCCATTCCCATTCTGATATGTCTATCCACGGCCTCCTCTACTGTAAAGATGAAGCCATACTCAGGTTGGTGGAACAACACCTTATATTCCATCCGGGTAGCCTCCAACCTGATGGCATGAACATTGACTTCTCTAACTTCCGCTATTGCCCCACCTCCCCCTCGTACCCCATCCATTATTTATTTTTATACACACATTCTCTCTCTCTCTCTCTCTCTCTCCTTTTTCTCCCTCTGTCCCTCTGACTATACCCCTTGCCCATCCTCTGGGCTTTTCCCCCCCTCCCCCTTTTCCTTCTCCCTGGGCCTCCTGTCCCATGAACCTCTCATATCCCTTTTGCCTATCAACTGTCCAGCTCTTGGCTCCATCCCTCCCCCTCCTGTCTTCTCCTATCATTTCGGATCTCTCCCTCCCTCTCCCACTTTCAAATCTCTTACTAGCTCTTCTTTCAGTTAGTCCTGACGAAGGGTCTCGGCCCGAAACGTCGACTGTACCTCTTCCTAGAGATGCTGCCTGGCCTGCTGCGATCACCAGCAACTTTGATGCGTGTTGCTTGAATTTCCAGCATCTGCAGAATTCCTCGTCTTTGCAAATTGTGACAGATGTTATTCTTTCTGGTGTGTCTGTAAGCTATTGTAGTTTTTGGGTAGAAGGCACGATGGAGACAGAGAGAGTGAACGGGATGCTGTGAGCGGGCCAACGGGGCGGACCCGAGCCAGAGTCTGAGGTCCAGGGTCTTTGGCGAGGAGAAGAGACGAAGACAGACTCGTGTCGACCACCGTGGTTGGTCCCAGGCAGTAGGTTGAGGTGGAGTGGATTGAATGGAGGAGAGAGGATCTTTACTAGAGCTCCAACTGTTTGTGCATGAAGAGACTGAACTTTGATAAGGTTGGCGCCTTTTTTTTATATTTTATCTCTATTAATTACATAGTTCCAGTAATATCTATAAATTGTAATCAAGTAATCGTATATGGTGTCTTGTCTGTTATTTGGTGGGGTCACCCACACAAACTTAATTACCCAGTTTGGCGAGACCGAAGCCTGCTTCCCCTAGACAGCGAGTGACCGAGCCCGAGGCTTAGCAGGGGGGCTACATACAAAAGAAGATCTCACACCACTACAGAGGCTAGAACTCTTGATAATGTGTAGATTGCAAAGACATGAACTCTGTTCAAATCTATATATAGGTGAGCAAAATCAACTGAATTATCTTGCATCTCTTGCCCTGAAATATTCTCCATACTTAGATGCTATCATATGCCTTTAGTTGACAATGATTTCTCCTTCTAGTTTCAACAAAAGTTTCAGCTGTCTTGCTGCTTCTCTTGAAAGATGTCAGGAAATTGGAAAAATTTGAATAGCAACTCTTGAGATTACAATGCTAACAATTTACAGTGTATTTGGGGAAAAATATCTAAGCTGCTTTGTACAGTTCATTCTCTTTCTTTAAGCTTATAAAGTCATAAATTCTCTTCAAATTGTTGTGGTCTTTTATCTATACATGTTTTAATTTTAATAATTATTGTATTTGTGTATTTGTGTTCATTGTTAATACGTATGTTTCAGAAACACTTCTATTAAGACATGGGATTTCAATAGCAACTGTGGCATCTGTACTAAGGTGTACGATCATGAACTACTAACTTTTCTTTGATAACAGAAGTCTCTTCTGACTGTTAATCACCTTTAACTGTGGTATAGGTTTTAGACTTGGTTAATATGTTCAGGTAGTATTTGAGCTAGTGTTTCATCAAGCTGTTTCAAATGATGCAATTTTTTCATATTTCCCTCAATGATAAACATCTCTATCTCATTGTATTGTTTCTGGTCCAGGAAGTATTGAAGCAGCCTAGCCATACTACTTTCAACTGAACTGATAAAATGCCATGAACAAGGTTAGAAATAAGGGGATTTCCAATGGGGAAAAAGCTGTGAGAGAGTTGGAAAGTGTGAGGGGATCAAATGAGTTAAATCATAGCAGCTGTTTCTGGATGTTTAGTATAGTATGAAATAAACCAGCTTATCAGGGTTTGGTTTATGCATCTAGCCCTTCAGGCTTCCTCTTATTTTTTTATAGTTTATAAAAAAGGGAATATTAAAGTGGATGCATGAATTTGTCATAAAAGCTATTATTGACTACCATTCTTCCTGTGAACAGACTGACTGTCTGCATTACTTCCATCAACTGCTCAAAGTGTACATATTCACCATAGACCCATAGATCTAAAATAAAGTTTAAAACAGATTTTCTTACATTAAACAAAGACCACCGTTTTGGGTTGAAACTAGTCTATTATGGAACAAAAGAATCAGGGGGCCTTCTCTTAGAGTTGAGGCGCAACAATTAATCTATGTTCACAGGTTCATTTACCATCTGTAAGTAATTGAACCTTGAGTGTTGTGAAGACTTTTGTCTCTAGTCCGCGTCCAATCAGCTAAATATCCTTTCAATAAAATCAGACAGTCAATGTTTGAGTATTGACAGCATCACTCCTAAGACCATTTATTGATTGATTGCTTCATCGTAAAAATGATAAAACTAATGTGATTTAATGGCATTTCATTGGGACAACTTGTTCATTTTAAATAAATGACTTGTGGTTTTCTCTGAATTTTACTATGATAAAGTACCTGCCACTCGCAACACTGAGTCTGATCTCGCTTGTCAGCTCACACTGGTCCAACCTTTCTCAACAGACCTGTTAGCATTAGCCATATTTCCTCTGGCAGCCTTGGTCTTGGTCAGCCTGTCACCACTCTTCCCACTAAACTATCCAAATGCCCAACTGTTTTGTGGTTGGGGAGGGAGAGCAAATCAGCATGATGATGGGAAATCAACAGGGGAATTGGGGTGGCAGGCGGAAGGGGAGGAGAAATTGAGGGCAACCTGACAGGGCCAGGGAGGGGCAGTTGTATCAGACTGACGGAGGAGGGGGCGGATGAGGGATGGGGGAATACTGAAACCAGTCTGTAATCATCCAAAATTAGTGTAAAGTGTTGTTGATCTGGGTTTCCAGGATCTGCAGAATCTCTTGCATTTATACTGTGTACCAGGAATTGAGAATGAAACTAGTGTCACAAGTGGCAGAAAAAATACAGGCAAATTATTTAAAATAAGCACTTACATCACTTTAACTCATACTGGCTTCATCATTTTCAGCATTTCTTGTTGAATTGTATGCCAATAAGACAACCTGTAGAACACATTTTGACCAGTTTTTTGGCTGTAAGTAAATAAATGCACGCTGATGATGTACAACATATTGAGAGAAAGTTACATAAGTATTAGGCTAAACTGGCTTCAGGAAATACCTAACTTAACTTCCTGATTGCTCAGATTTCAGTGGGATTTGTGTGCAAGCATCATAAAAAATGTGCTCTGTGTCTAAAAACTGGCAAAAATGAGCTTGTTCTAATCCAGTTTTTGGCACTTAGATTTTAACTGAACCAACGTACAGGTTATTGTTATATGCACAAGTCACATAAGCACAGGTGAAATGAATAACTTACTTGCAGCAACATCACTGGCTTACTGCATTGTATAAGCAGTATTCAGAATAAAATCAGAAATTAAACATAAATCAAACACCATTTTCTCAAGCACGAACATAATTAAAACAAAAAAAAAATGACGAAGTTCCATTTAAGTGTTAACTAAGAGATAGATGTTGGCTAGAATGGCAGAAAAGGTTCCAGGCCCTGGTGCAAATATTTTGACAAGCTTCTACAGATACACCGTGGAGAGTATCCTAACTGATGGCATCACGGCCTGGTATGGAAACACCAAAGGCCAGGAATGGAAGAGGCTACAGAAGGTGGTTGATACAGTCCAGTCCATTGCAAGCATAGTCGTCCCCACCATTGAATACATTTACATGGAGCGCTGCCACAAGAAATCATCAAAGCTACCCACCATCCAGACCATGCCGTCTCTCCTGTATTACCATCAGGCAGGAGATACAGAAGCCTTATGTTCCACACTGCCAGTTTCAGGAACAGTTATTACCCCACAATCATTAGGCTCCTGAACCAGCGAGGATAACTTCAATCATCTCAACCCTGATCTAATCCTATGACCTACAAACTCACTTTCAATGACTCTTAACAACACACGTTCTCCGCATTACTTTTTTACTTGCACAGTTTGACTTCTTTTGCACATTGGTTGTTTGCCAGTCTTTGTCTAAGAATAGTTTTTCATAGATTCTATTGTATTTCTTTTTTCCAATAATTGCTTGCAAGAATATGAATCTCAAAGTAGTATATTGTAACATAGACAGGACTTCGTTAATAAATTTACTTTGAACTTTGAAATAGTGCTACAGAATTTTTCTATATGGAAACTGGATGGAAACTCAGTAGACATCTCTTCTAGAAATGGTCCCTACCTCATTTTGGAATACACTCAGCACTGCACCTGAATGCATGCTAAATTAAAGCACTCAATCTTGAAGCTACGCCCTTTTGACTTTATGAAGCTGGTATTACTGAGCCAATGCTGATAGTATTTGCTGTCTCTCCTGTTTTCACATGGGTGCTAAAGCAATACTATTGCATTGACCACACCAGTTTAAATTCAGTGGAGGAAGCATGCATACAGTGGCCAGAACTTGATGGAATGGGCTCAGCCCCCATGGTCATAAACAGCCGAACTTATCTGGACAAGGAAGAGCTACCTTGCTGTTCTGCAATGTAGTGAGCTCCAGCAGGGTAGCTTGATTGGTGTTGGGTTCTCAATTGTCTTCTATGAAACTCATCCATCAGCTGTAACAGCTGATGAGGCCCTGGGCTTTTCTTTGCTGACTGTTGACATTATCCATGTGTTTGAATAAATATCTTTGATATTTATAAATATTGAAAAATGATCAAAGATGAAAAAAATTAAAATGTTTAATAGATACAAAAACAGGTAAAATAGTTAACAATTCAAATGATTAAAAACATAGTGGAATTGGTTTATTATTGTCACATGCACTGAGATACATTGGAAAATTTGTTCAGCATACCGTTCATATTAACCAGATCATTGCACAGAGCATTGAGATAGTATAATGTCAAACACTAACAATGCAAACCCTTCCAACCACTGAGCACAGAACGTTGTGTGGGAAGGCAGCATCCATCATCAGGGACCTCCACCACCCAGGACATGCACTCTTCTTGCTGCTGCCATAGGGAAGGTGGCAAGAAACTGAATCTCAGGGTTGCATATGGTAACATATATATACTTTGATAATAAATTTACTTAGAACTTTGAGCTTTGAATGAAGTGCAACAGCTACAGAGAAAGTACAATGCAGGTAAGGA
This sequence comes from Mobula hypostoma, assembly GCF_963921235.1. Taxonomy (NCBI): domain Eukaryota; kingdom Metazoa; phylum Chordata; class Chondrichthyes; order Myliobatiformes; family Myliobatidae; genus Mobula; species Mobula hypostoma. The sequence goes on along the minus strand of NC_086101.1, from coordinate 91,277,797 downwards.
ATAATGTGCAAGATCATAACAAGGTCAATTGTTTGGTCTCATGTCCAACTTATTGCCCCTGGAAACAATATATTAGCTACAAAATGCATTTCTATTTATAAGATATAAAAGTATTTACCATTTCTTTGAATTTCTTTCCAGCTGTTCTACAATTTGCATTTTAATTCATGGGATAGCAATGTCTCTACCAGTTCCATCTGGGTTAGGATCGTGGAGTCATTCTAATTCAGAATAACTGCTGAGAAAGATCAAGAGGTTTGAGCTCCACTATTGGGGTCCAAGGGTATTAGCCATCGATCATTTTAGAATACATGTACGATGATTCGTTAACAATGTGATGTGCTGCCAACCATTGTTGTGTTTGGATTTGATTGTTGAAATTTAAGTGGAATAATGCTGATTGTTTCACTCAAGACCATCACCATTTATCAGCAATATCCATAAAATTTTAAAGGAATATAAATGACAAATATATTTGAAAACAGTTAAAAAGGCTGTCATTGACTTATTTCTGATCATCTTTGATCATAAACTTGACCATCACTTATTTCGGTTTGCGTACTTTTAAAATTATGCAAATAAGTAAAAGCAAACCAGTTATAGGATTTCTATCACATTGTGCCTATTAAAAAAGAGCGAACATCACAGGTGGTAATTAAAAAGAATTACATAAGATACAATTGGTTGGGTTTCGTTTGTATTTTATTATATCAGTTTTCACAGGGTAATTTCATAATGTTATTTGCATTTCTTATGATAATTAACATGCACTCTGATTGAAATCTAATGACTATAGCTATTTGCTTATAATGATCACATGTAAATTAGTCTAAAGATAATGAAATATCATATAATTGCAGAAATATTGGTTGTTTGTGTTGTAATTACTAATATATATGTATATAATTTATTCCTTTTTTAAAATAATGAACATAAATAATGGGAAACAAGTCTATAAAAGTGACGCTGCTACAGTTTTGAAATGAATGTGCAATAGCTGGGATTATAGCTGACTATAATCATGCTGTAGTCATCAAACTACTTCCTTTACAGAACAACAACTAGGTACTCGAAGGACAGAGCAAATGTGAATTATGGTAATCAAAGACTGGATTCTCTTGAACATGAGATGGAAGAATGACATTTTTGTTAACTTAAATTGGAAATATCCATTTAATGTTGGTTAGCAAATGGGAAAGCGGAAGTGCATCATCTGATTTCTCTTTTTGTTACTTACAATTATTGCCAAAGATGGGAAATTATATGGGATCAGTTAATGGAATTCAAACATTCTTGCCTGGTTAGGATTTTATTTTTTAAGTACTTCTCTTCAGAATTTATTTGATTAGAAAAAAATGCTTCTATTTTAAAATGATGTGAAATAGAAATAGAATTTGTGGTTTCTCTAGCCTGCACCACTATTCACAAGCAGATCTTTGGCAGTAACTCCATTTACTTTCTTGATTGTCATAATCTGTGATTCACCCACAGTCTACAAATTCTGGCATAGAGAATTCCAAGGATTTACAAGTGTCTCCTCATCTCAGTCTCTGGTGATCAGCTCTTTGTCCTAACATATTATATGTTATGGCTTTCACAACCTCAAGTTGTCTTGAAGTACAGCAGGCGTACAGAGAGGGCTACACAATGATCAGTTCATAAGACCATAAGACCATAAGACAAAGGAGCAGAAGTAGGCCATTCAGCCCATCGAGTCTGCTCCGCCATTATATCATGAGCTGATCCATTTTATCCTATTTAGTCCCACTGCCCCGCCTTCTCACCATAACCTTTGATGCCCTGGCTACTCAGATACCTATCAATCTCTGCCTTAAATACACCCAATGACTTGGCCTCCACTGCTGCCCGTGGCAACAAATTTCATAGATTCACCACCCTCTGACTAAAAAAATGTTTTCGCATTTCTGTTCTGAAAGGGCGCCCTTCAATCCTGAAGTCATGCCCTCTCGTACTAGACTCCCCCATCATGGGAAAGAACTTTGCCACATCCACTCTGTCCATGCCTTTTAACTTTCGAAATGTTTCTATGAGGTGTCCCCTCATTCTTCTAAACTCCAAGGAATACAGTCCAAGAGCAGACAAACGTTCCTCATATGTTAACCCTCTCATTCCCGGAATCATTCTAGTGAATCTTCTCTGTACCCTCTCCAACGTCAGCACATCCTTTCTTAAATAAGGAGACCAAAACTGCCCACAGTACTCCAAGTGAGGTCTCACCAGCGCCATATAGAGCCTCAACATCACATCCCTGCTCCTATACTCTATTCCTCTAGAAATGAATGCCAACATTGCATTCGCCTTCTTCACTACCGACTCAACCTGGAGGTTAACTTTAAGGGAATCCTGTACGAGGACTCCCAAGTCCCGTTGCATCTCAGAACTTTGAATTCTTTCCCCATTTAAATAATAGTCTGCCCGTTTATTTTTTTTGTCAAAGTGCATAACCATACACTTTCCAACATTGTACTTCATTTGCCACTTCTCTGCCCATTCTTCCAATCTATCCAAGTCTCTCTGCAGACTCTCCGTTTCCTCAGCACTACCGGCCCCTCCACCTATCTTTGCAAACTTAGCCACAAAGCCATCTATTCCATAATCCAAATCGTTCATCTGCTTTCAAGTGTTGGGGGAGAGGTTATATCTTGTCTTGAAGTAATAACTTGCCATCTGACCTGAGAGGGCAGATGGGACCTTATTCTAATCAGGGGTGCAGTGCTAATTTTTTAGGTGCTGGAGCTGACAAAATGCTTGCCATTTCCTATATCCCCTCTATATATAAGTCACACCCAATTTGTGTACCTGCTTATTTTAAGTACTGAGCATCTTACTTACCCCATTCATGTAATGAGCAGGTACATAAATTGGGTATGACATATATAGGAAAAGGGCTTCTTATAATGTCAAGCACTAAACCAAGATGAAAGAAATATATGAATTCCAGGGCTCCACAGAAATATAGTGATAGTTAAGACATTAACTAGATTATAGCCTATCACTACATTTCATTGTATTACTGGTACAATAAAACATAAAATACTTAATTTAATAATATGACAAAGTATTGCACAGTTGCACTCACTAATTATCATAAAATATAATTATCAAGCAAGTAAAGAAAAAGACGGTAATCATGTATTTTACCAATTTAAAAGTAATTACCTACTTACCAAATGCCACCAATGAGAAGTTTCACAATAATTTCTACAAAGGGTCAGGCGTAACATGTGTTTGGGAGTCTGAAGCAACTCTTGTCCTGGTGTCATCTGCTGATCTGTGGTACCACAGCCATGATGTGACATACGGCTCAGGACTCCACTGAACTAGAGGAGGTCCGTGTAGTTTAATAAACATAAATGTGATACATGATTTATGAGAATTCTTGAGTGTGTTGTTGTTATTATCAAGTTCATGTAACTGAATCCTCTCTCACACTCAGCAGAACTAATAGGAATAACTTGTGAACAGCTCAGTAATGGGCAAAAATCTTGGGGGATGCGGCATCCATGATCCTCCACATAATCTCTGAAGGCATTTATTACAGAGGAAGAAAGCTTAAACCTCTCACAGAGAGATAATATAGCAGCTTCTCCATAACTATGCGGTATTTCAGCAGGCCAGTTATCTTCATTGAGGACACCCATTTCATTTAACAGGGAGTTATACATACTTTGAGGTTTAGAAGTTTGAGAACCTTTCAAGGATGTTGCCGTGAACATACGGTGCTGCAAATTGTTTATAAGACTAGTAAGAAACTGTTGATAATTAATGGAGACAATTTTGTTGTTGCTTGTTAAAGTAATTTCTCCAAACTTCCCCTTTTCAACTGCCTCTTGAGTTTCTATTGTTTTTGTACCAGGTTGCTCTTTCAGTCCATGCAGTGATCTTATGCTCTTTTGGATCTGTTTGTCTGCATAAACAGTCGTAGTAGTGCGTTTCTGTAAACACTCTGACAGTAAACCAAATTCATGCAACGTGTCATACATTAGAGTTAAGTCCAATAGAAACTGTTCTGAAGAGAGTCTTTTCAATAGACCTTCATAGGTTTTTCTGTCACTCCCAGATCTTGTTTCATCCTTCATTGCTTTTTCAAAATGAAAACACAGTACTTCATAATTTTGCCACACTGCTGAAACTGTTTGAAATGAGCTAGCCACCCACCTGGTGTCCAGAACACGTCCTATTTTGCAAATTTTTTGTTCTAGTTGAGAAGCACATTCAGACAGTTCCTTTTTGATTTGGAGGTGATCTACTGTAAACAGAGAACAATTTGTCCATAATTGATTGAAAATGATTTATTCCATGAACTTCTCTCACTGAATCACCTACTGCAAGTTCTAATCTGTGATTAAGACAGCGCCAAATTATCACATCAGGGTAAAACACACTTTTTGTCCCTCTTCCCTCCGGGAGAAGGTTCAGGAACTTGAAGACTCATAAAGCCAGATTTGGGAACAGCTTCTTTCCAACTGTGATAAGACTGCTGAATGGATCCTGACCCGGATCTGGGCTGTACCCTCCAAATATGCGGACCTGCCTCTCGGTTTTTTTGCACTACCTTACTTACCATTTTTCTATTTTCTATTTATGATTCATAATTTAAATTTTTAATATCTACTAATTTTAACTATTTTTAATATTTTAATATTTAGTATTTGTAATCCAGAGAGTGTGAAGCGCAGAATCAAATATCGCTGTGATGATTGTACGTTCTAGTACCAATTGTTTGGCAACAATGAAGTATAAAGTATAAAGTATGTTCCTTGAGAATTGTAGCAACACCAGATTTGGCACCAAGCATTACACTCGCCCCATCACTAGCAAATGCTACAAGGTTCTGTTTCAAGTAAGAGTCATCAAACCTGTGGTTATTGAGACAGTTCATTAGATGCTTAGCAATAGTTGCAGCTTTCCGATCAGGCAGTTCAGTTAGGTCTAAAAACATAAAATGGGGATCACTTTCCTTATCACTTCCACATTTCAAATAAACTATTAGGGCGGTCTTAATGCTTAGGCTTGTTAATTCATCAATGAGAACAGAAAATTTGCCATTCATCTGCTTGATATACTGGCAAATTTTCTTTTACATATTAATGGCTATGTGATGAAGTATCTCTGTAGCACTAGTGCGCAAATGCGGTCCAATTCCAATGTTAATATCATTTTTTTTGAAGTTCCAATAAGCCAAAGTGATCAGAGTATGGTCTGTCATTCTGAGCTAAATAATATGCAGAATGAAAAATTGAACAAGTTGCCTTCAGATGCGAAGCATTCATGGTGTCACATAATTTTCCAAGAGCATCTTCACTAGCTATATTTCAACACTTAGAGCAGCAGTGTAAGCTTTTGATAGTTTGTGCCCAACAATTTTTTTTTCTGAGAGACTTCAAGTGTGTACTTCGATCGGCTCCATAATAGGATACTCGGTACATCTGCCATGCTGATTCTCCCATGATCTTTAAGTTCTTGAGGCTGTAGCACTTTACATAGCTAGCCAGCCATCCCTTGCTAGCCTTAAACTCCTTCCTCTCGCTCTCCTCAACCCCCTCACGGTAGTGCTCATAGAGGCTAAGTGCTTTTTTACGCATAATTTTGCCATCAGCAGGGATATGCTTCTGTGACATGTCCTCTAGTCACACACTTAATGCTTTCTCAGTCACTTAATGCTTTCTCAGTCTTTGCGAGCACTTTATCACGAACCAGAGAGACCATTTTTGCCGTTGTAGGCGTAGCACTAACACTTCCATGAATTTCAGCTTCTTTCTGCTTTATTGTGCAAATGCTGGATTCGTTCTTACCGACCTTACGGCCCACTTCAGCAAGCCACATGCCACTTCTCAAAAGATCTAAGATTTATATTTTCTCGGCAAACAATGCTCAAACAACGAGTGCTGGAGGGAGACTGAGGATCTGTGAAATGGCGGGAGGCTACAGCAGGGTATGCTGGGACAACGGGTCGAGCAAGGAGATATTTCACAAAACAGTCACAGCTCCAGAATTTCACCAAAAACGATCAAATGTCCTAATATTATTACTGGTATTCTCCCCACCAGCCACCACCCCCTCTCCCCAACCCCTGCTTCCGTAAAATTCCCTCTATTTAATATGCGGCCGCTGTTAAATTCCCCGCTTGTTTATTTTGACTTTTTTTTACAGAGGTGCCAGAGCGGTGCTTTGGTGAGCTCCGGCAGCAGTGCACTCCTGATTTTAATGCTTTTCCATGAAACTTGTTGAGGGAATCCCTGGATAACACATTGCATCTTTTGTCATGAACCTGCGCAGGTCCACTGTTTGTGCTAGCACAAACTGATATGTATCACTGAAATATTAATGAGGACAGTAGAGTTTTCATGCTGCTCATGAAATGAACAATGATCATCAACATTTTTTGGTGTCAAGCATCACAAACCAAGGCCACCTATTGGTTTCATTTCCTTGTTCTGTGATGAATAAAACTCAAAGAAATGAGAATATGAAACAGGAATATTGGTCTATGACATCCTGACCACAATTTTTTTGAAAGTTAAGTACAACGCCGTGCTAATCGATAGACTTACACCAGTAGTTCTCTACTTAATTATTACCGTGCCAATTCTTGTCAGTTTTGGAATTAAATAGTGAAAAACAGGATATATATAACTTCTAAACAGAAGATCTGTATAATAAGACAACTGCACAGAGCAGTAATTTGCTTTTAAAACAGAAGCCTTTTAATACAAAGGGAAACACTGTAATTCTATCTGACAGTTGAACTGCAGTAATTAGTCAAGAAAATTACCTTATCCCTGAACAGAATTCAAACATTGTCTTGGATCAAAGAGAACCTTTTTGTAGCATGCATCCATTTTATCCCTCATCAAATTTACTTGCACAATGCATCCTTTGTCTTTTTGGAGATAAGTTTCTTTAATAAAAATATTGCTGCACAAACAGAGTATTGAAGCTGCTCAGAATTTAATCTTCCATAGAGAACACATAATTTTGAAATGGCATTTGACAGGCTGTTTTCTGTCACTCTGTCATTTTCAAGGTAAGACTGATTTGTTATTTCAAAATCACGGCCACGTAGTTTTATATATTTACAAAATATTTGGTGCAAACAAAAATAAAAGCTTTGTAGCCTTGTTACAATTCTAGCATTGCTTTATGCTTTTATTCTTTTGGACAAAAGAGATCGGGGGTATAAGAAAATGATATTTTGCTTTTCACTCAAAGAAATCTCAAAGGCAAATCTTAGTTGAGGACTAGTGTGGAGAGTCGTGTTGATGAAGAGAGTGCAATATATGTGACTGAGATAATGTGGAAGTAGAGGAATACTCTTGTTCTTCCTCATTTCACTGCAATAATTTTACAACTAATTTCTTCATATTCAAACTTTTATTTTTTGTGGTCTCTTTTGTGACTACTTTGAATGCTTTGTCTCTCCTTCTCATTCCCTCAGGAAAGCAGCTAGTATAATCAAAGATCTCACCCACCCTGGATTTTCTCTCTTCTCATTGAAGAGAGGATACAGACACATGAAAGCACATATTAATGGGCTCAAGTACAGCTTCTACCCTACTGTTATAAGACTATTAAATATTGCCTTGTACGATAAGATGGACCCTTGATCTCACAGTCTACGATGTTACGATCCTTTATCTGCACTGCAATTTCTCTGTAACTGATACACTTTGTCCTTAATTCTGTTATTATTTTATCTTGTTCTACTTCAATGCACTGTGTATTGATTTGATCTGTACGAACAGTAAACAAGACAAATTTCCTGCTGCATCTTGGTGCATGTGACACCAACGAGTCAATCAAATTCCAGTTTGAGTTCCAATCCCAAGAAGGACAGTTTGGGGCCTGGCAAACTAAATCCAACAGGGTGGCCTAAGACAAGTGTTTAAAACTTAATCTATTAAGGTAAGGAGCTTACATGAAATTTTAGTTAACAATACCTTCAGGTGTGTCTTTGTACTTACTGTGAATTGAATGCCTACAAGAAAATGAATCTCCAGGTTCTATATGGTGACGTACTGTAGATGCACTTAGATAATATATTTACTTTGAACTTTGGACTTTGATATTTCTGTTGAGCATTCATCATTGGAACTAGGTTAGGATACTCACTGCTCAACTCATAATTAATTGAAGCTCACACTTCATTGTCTCTGCACAAACAATAATGTAACTATGTTGACCATGGGCCAACAACTTAAAACAGGAATTCCACTGCTCCCTTTGTACCAATACTCACTCAGACCATTTTCCAAATTTATAACACCGAAGTAGGAGATCTCTGTTGGCCAGATGATCAATCCTTCCTGCCAGCCGCTGGCATAGGGGGTCTTCTTCACAATGGTGATTCTCAGGAAAGAATTACCCCTGTTACAGATTTGAAGCTCCTGACTCTTATATCGTTCCTCATCAGTTGATAATCTCCATCCCATTGGCTCAAGGTCACCTGACCTATCTGGGTCATCTTACTGGCTCTACAACCAACATTGTTCTATGGTCTCTGCTCTCAGCCTTGTGCCTTCACTCCTTTCAACACTGACTGGTTCTAACCAGTTAAACTAGGTAACCCAGACGCCAAGTCTGATGAGATTACTTCTGCAAACCTGCCATTGTACACAATACACAGCTTATCCAAGAATTATCTCAGGTTTAGCAGAAATTCCTTGCGTTCACATTCAATTGCTCTGATTAGGGTATCCTAGAGGAAGAATCAGTTCAACATTTGTGGGGGGAGCAGGGGGCTGCAAGGACAGTCTCACAAAATAGGCATTTCCATCACCTTCAAGCATGTGGCAAGAGCAAAGAAAATTGGTTTGACTACTTCCACTGTTCTTGACCCATTTGAGTTAAATCTGCCATGGCCAACTTTGATTTGTAGCAAGTTGTACACGACTTTCGGACAGATCGGATTTGGAAGGATGATTCCCTTGGCTAGGGCATTCAGCACTGAGATGAGAATGAATTCCTTCCAGTTGGTGTTGGTGAACCTGTGGCCTTCTGTACCACAGAGAGGTATGTAGGCCAAAATGTTGAATATAATGAAGTGAAGATAAATTTTTCGACACAGAAGTCATCAGGGATAAGCAGCGATATTGGAGCATCATATTGAGAAAAAGGATCTATTGTGGTGACCCACTTTCTTACACCCACGAACCGGCTCACAAAACAGCGTGCGCAGGCAGAGGGCGGGCAGCAAAAAGGGCGGGAACGGGAAGGCTTTAAAGCGGGCCGCGAAGTTTGAATAAACCTCTTTCATCGCAACTCCAACTCACTGACTCCGCGTGGTTATTCTAGCGCTGTGTGTAGCACATCGCTACAATTGGTGACCCGGACGGCCCAAACGATATTTGGACCAGAGATGACCGACGCTGCATCTGTTCACGTAGTTTCGTTAAAACTGCCAAGCTTCTGGACACTGCAACTCCATTTATGGTTCGAACAAGCAGAAGCACAATTCCACATTCGGCAGATAACCTCGGAGTCCACTCGCTACTACTACGTGCTGAGCTCCCTCGACCAGGAGACTGCTGCACAAGTTGAGGAGTTTATACAGTCGCCCCCGGAGGACGGCAAATACACAGCATTCAAAACCCTGCTCATAAGGACTTTCGGACTCTCACGGTGCGAATGAGCACGCCGCTTAATGCACCTTGATGGTTTGGGAGACAGGCCGCCGTCAGCATTAATGAACGAGATGCTGGCCCTGGCTGAAGGACACAAACCCTGCCTCATGTTTGAGCAGGCGTTCCTAGAGCAACTGCCCGAGGACATATGCCTGCTGCTGTCCGACGCAGATTTCAGCAACCCCCGGGAGGTGGCGACCCGAGCAGATGTGCTGTGGAATGCCAGGAAAGAGAGAGGGGCATCCGTCGCACAGATCACCAAGCCACGTGCCCAACGACAGACCAGACCGGGCCCGGCAGCAGAGCCTACAAAACCCGGCGACGGGAGTGAGGAGCCCAACGAACAATGGTGTTTCTACTACCAGCGGTGGGGCACGGAGGCCTGCCGCTGCAGACCGCCCTGCAAATTCCCGGGAAACGCCAAGGCCCAGCCGCTGCCGATCGCTACGGTGGCTGGCCATCAGGACAGCCTCCTGTACGTCTGGGACAAGCAGTCGAGACGCCGCTTTTTGGTCGACACCGGAGCGGAGATCAGCGTCTTACCTCCAACGAGTTACGACACCCGCAACAGAGAACCGGGACCCACCCTGAGGGCCGCAAATGGCAGCACAATACGAACCTACGGCACCCGCACGGTGCGGCTACAGTTCAGCTCCAGCCGGTTCACGTGGGACTTCACACCGGCCGCCGTGGCCCAACCACTGCTGGGGGCAGATTTTCTACGAGCCCACAGCCTGCTGGTCGACTTGCAAGGGAAGCGATTAGTCCACGCCAAGACTTTTCAAATGTTCTCCCTGGGTGAAACACAGTTGCCAGCCCCACACCTGGACTCCATCACGCTGTCCGACGATGAATTCACCAGGGTCCTGGCGGATTTCCCATCAGTACTGACACCGCAGTTTACGGCAGCCATGCCCAGACAAGGAGTACAGCACCACATCCCGACTCAGGGACCACCCCTCCACGCCCGTGCTCGAAGGCTTCCCCCGGACAAGCTCCGACTGGCGAAGGAGGAGTTCAAGAAGATGGAGGAATTAGGGATCATACGACGGTCCGACAGCCCATGGGCCTCCCCCCTTCACATGGTGCCCAAGGCAACGGGGGGCTGGAGACCATGCGGTGACTACCGCAGACTGAACGAGGCTACAACGCCAGACCGCTACCCTGTGCTGCACATTCAAGACTTTGCAGCAAACCTACACGGCGCAAGGATCTTTTCCAAGGTAGACCTCGTCCGGGGATACCATCAAATCCCTGTACATCCGGACGACATCCCCAAACCAGCACTTATCACCCCATTCGGACTTTTCGAATTCCTCCGAAAGCCGTTTGGTCTAAAGAACGCTGCACAGACTTTCCAGCGGCTAATGGACGCGGTGAGACGTGACCTGGACTTTGCATTCATCTATTTGGACGACATCCTCATAGCCAGCAGTAGTCGGCAGGAGCATCTGTCCCACCTCCGCCAGCTCTACTCCCGCCTGAGTGAATTCGGCCTTACAATCAATCCAGCCAAATGCCAGTTCGGACTCGACACCATCGACTTCCTGGGCCACAGGATTACTAAAGACGGGGCAACCCCGCTGCCCGCCAAGGTAGACGCGGTCTGCCACTTCCCCCGACCCAACACAATCAAAGGCTTGCAGGAATTCGTGGGTATGGTGAATTTCTACCACCGTTTCCTCCCCTCAGCTGCCCGAACCATGCGCCCCTTGTTCACTCTAATGTCGGGTAAGGGCAAGGACATTACCTGGAACGAAGAGACCGCAACCGCTTTCGTTAAAACCAAAGAAGCCTTGGCAAACACCGCGATGCTAGTGCACCCCAGAACGGACATTCCTACTGCCCTCACGGTGGACGCATCCAACACAGCAGTCGGTGGAGTGCTGGAACAACTCATCGAGGGTCGCTGGCAACCCCTGGCGTTCTTCAGCAAACACCTACGACCACCCGAACTCAAATACAGTGCTTTCGACCGGGAGCTATTGGCACTATACCTGGCAATCCGGCATTTCAGGTACTTCTTAGAAGGTAGGCCCTTCACCGCGTTCACAGACCACAAACCGCTTACCTTTGCGTTCACTAAGGTGTCCGACCCCTGGTCGTCCCGCCAGCAGCGACATCTGTCCTACATCTCCGAGTACACGACGGACATCCGGCATGTCTCGGGAAAGGACAACATCATGGCGGACGCACTTTCCAGACCTACCATACAGGTCCTGTCCCAGGGGGTGGACTATGCAGCGCTGGCAGAGGCACAGCAGGCAGACGCTGAGATCCCCAGTTACAGGACTGCAGTCTCCGGTTTGCAGCTCCAAGACCTCCCCGTAGGCCCAGGTGAGAGGACCCTACTATGTGACGTAGCTACTGGCCAACCCCGCCCCGTCGTCCCAGCAGCCTGGCGCCGGCGGGTGTTCGAATCCATTCACAACTTAGCGCACCCCTCCATCAGGACAACTGTCCGGCTGGTCTCCAACAGGTTCGTGTGGCATGGACTGTGTAAACAGGTCAGTGAATGGGCCAAAACGTGTATGCAGTGCCAAACGGCCAAGGTGCAGCGGCACACCAAGGCTCCACCGCAGCGGTTCGAACCCACCCGCCGGAGGTTCGACCACATCCATGTGGATATCGTGGGGCCCCTGCCAGTGTCACGAGGAGCGCGGTACCTCCTAACTATGATAGACCGGTTCACCAGATGGCCAGAGGCAGTCCCGCTCAGCGACACCACCTCCGAATCCTGCGCCCGAGCACTGATCGCAACCTGGGTAGCACGCTTTGGGGTACCGGCCCACATTACCTCCGACAGGGGCGCCCAGTTCACTTCCAGCCTGTGGTCGGCTATGGCCAGACTTTTAGGAACACAGCTACACCACACAACTGCCTACCACCCACAGTCGAACGGACTAGTGGAGCGCTTCCACCATCACCTGAAATCGGCTCTCATGGCCCGCCTGGAGGGGCCTAACTGGGTGGACGAACTTCCCTGGGCCCTGCTCGGAATCCGCACGGCGCCCAAAGAGGATCTACACACCTCGTCGGCCGAGTTGGTGTACGGCGCGCCCCTGGTCGTCCCAGGAGAGTTCATACCAGCCCCAAGGGGGCAAGAGGAAGAACCCACAGCAGTCCTGGACAGACTACGGGAGAGGCTCGGTAACCTGGCCCCCATACCCACTTCACAGCACGGACAGAGCCCGACCTGCGTACCCAAAGACCTGCAGAACTGTAAGTTTCTTTTTGTACGACAGGGTGGACACCGGGCACCGCTACAGCGGCCCTACAAGGGGCCGTTTAAGGTGATCAGCAACAACAGGTCCACGTTCGTGCTGGACATTGGGGGGAGAGAGGAGGTTTTCACGGTGGACCGACTCAAACCGGCCCATGTGGACTTGGCGCAACCGGTCCAGGCTCAGGCACCGCGGCGCAGGGGCAGACCTCCCAAACAGAGGCCGATCCAGACTGTGGACATTGGGGGAGGTATCGCCGGTTCTGGGGGGGGGGTTATGTGGCGACCCACTTTCTGACACCCACAAACCGGCTCACGAAACAGCGTGCGCAGGCAGAGGGCGGGCAGCAAAAAGGGCGGGAACGGGAAGGCTTTAAAGCGGGCCGCGAAGTTTGAATAAACCTCTTTCATCGCAACTCCAACTCACCGACTCCGCGTCGTTATTCTCGCGCTGTGTGTAGCACACCGCTACACTATGATGTTTGTATTTGTTAGTAAAGTGAGCATGAATGGCATGTTTGGGAGCAGTATGTAAATTCCTGAAATTACATCACTTTCATTTATGAATTGAGGATTATGTAGAATGAAATGTAACTTATAAATGGATGCCTCATATCCAGACTAATTGATATTGTGATCGTGAATATTTGCCTTGTTTAGCTTGGGAAGTATCGATACTGTGTAGCATGCTCAGAAATTCTTTATTATGGATGTTGCATCTTTATTGTTGAAGTTGATATGTGAGCCAGTACACAGACAAGGACAGTACAATATGGAGAGCAAGCTGTTGCCTATGCAACAGGCTGCCCCTCTCCACGCAGCTGATGAATTCAAAGGAACGGCAGAGATCGATACAGTTTTGGCACCAGCGGCATTGCAGGAGTTGCCAGTCCGTGTTGAACTCAACGTAGGACTGCCTTCGGGACTCCAGCTCCCCATTGTTCTCTGGGTTTTCTCCCGAAACCTTCCCCATGAGTGGGTAGAGCCGCAAGGCAGCAGAGAGTTGTAACCAGAGTTTTCCAAATACAGCTGACAAGCCCCATCTGCCCAGAGTGACTGGTTTTAAGGTGCCAAAAATTTGTGTTTGCTCCTCCTCCTGTCAGTAGAAAAGGTTTTGTAGAACTTAGTAGCTAAGTCACATATGAAGGCCAGGAGCTGGACTTGGTTGTCAGCGGCTACTTGAGATGCACGGCATTGGGAGTATTTAGTAGGTAGTGGGAGCTTATCCTCACCTCCAACACCCCTCCCCCCCCCACAGTTGTGACAACCTTAAGGAACCTCACTGCATGTAACTCACAAAAGTAAAATTCACAAGGACTGGATTCTGCCACTATCCAGACATGGAGTGAAGAAATATTAACTTACAATTATAACACTTCTTTGAGACAGGAAATGCTGAGGTCGACTAACTCCTTTAAACATTCGGCAGACATAAATGATATGTCCAGTGCCTTTATTTTGTAATATGAACTTATGAAAAGGTATAGAACACAGATTAAACAAAAAAACACTTGCATTAGAGAGGATGCAGAATGCCAGAGGAAGAAGTCCAATAAGGAAGTCAAATGACCCAATGGTAGGAGATGAGCTTGAAATGTCTTAGGTCAATAAACAAATAGTATTTGAGAACGTGTTGCACAGTGAAAAGAAAATATGTCAGAATGGAATAGTAATTCATATGCTGTGAAGGAGTAAGGAAGCAGACCCTAAGACTGCAGGATGTCCTGTCAGAAGCTGGGTTCCAGTAGGGTTCCTCCCCCATGCCATCCAACAGCATTAAATCTTTCCGTTAGGCACTCAGATCCCTCTGATCTTCGTAAACTAGATTGAGCTCCCATGTTGTGTTTGGATAAATTGATGCATGCTCGGTGTTCTGAGGAGGTTTATCAAAAAAAAAATCACTTGCAGGAAACCACATCTGGTGTCAACAATTGCTTTGCTCCAGAACTCCTCAGTACGTGTTGAATTCATAAACATGAAAGCAACATTGTCTAATAAACAAACCTTCCATTTGGTTTAACTATTTTTGATGTGTCCTGTTGCTTTTGACACAGTTATTTGGTGGTATTTGAATATTTTCCAACACAACTGATGTCAGGAGGGTGTAACTGAATGAAAAGCAAATTGAATATTAAAAACTAATTTGCAGGTTTTAGTACAGTAGTGACTACTTCCTGTTAAAATTCTGGAATTGGATGGCATTCCAAAGGGATATTCACTTTGGCACACCTGATGTTTGCGTGGTGCCATGTATTCATTTAATGGCACTATCAAATTGTGCAATTCCTTTGTGTATAGATTGAAACACCCTACAACCATCAAAACAGGGGAAATTTGTACATTGTTTGCAAATTCGTGGGATACTCTGGCAACATAGGGACACCTTTCTGGACACCTTTAGCGGTCACTCTAAAGTATTTGTGTAGTTGACAAGTGTGCTACAACAGACAGACAGTGTTTTTTCCAGAATTTATTTAAAAATTATATTCCAGAAAAATTATAATTTAAAAATGATAATTCCAAAAACTATATTCCAGAGCTTCATGGAGATCTCACTAGGGTTACCACTGGTGTTAACACTGATGATGATATTTTGCTAGAAGTATTGCTATGATAATAACTGACCATGCGTGGTGGTTCCTCAGGGTGGGGAGTATAGACATGACCATCCCAAAACAGACTATTTTCACAGAGTATTAAGGTGCTGCATCTTATTTGGAACTCTATGAAGAACAGCATTTTTGCAAGCTCTGCTTTTCTAAAGCTGACGTTATTGAGCTATGTGAAATGTAGCATGAAGAATTTTGGTTACGTTTGTGTCCCAAGCAACTGAGGTCACTGTCACTCTGTCTTTCAACATTGATGGTTACAGTAGACTTTGATCATATCTTACAATTAACTGCTTTTACTGCATTAGAGAGGCTACTCAGGCACCCCTTCACCAAGAGTAGACTTTGTTGACCTTGATTTCAGTGTTTATGAGTGTCTCTCTCTCTCTCACTGTTTTCTGATGGCCAGGCTCAATTTGGATAGTTCCTGTAAGGGTGTTTAAGCTTGATATAAGAGAGGCAGGACGTCCAGCTTGATCAAGGCAAGAACACACAAGAGGCAGAAAGCCTTCACAGTTCTTCTATCCAGTAGACATCACACAAGGAAGTTGATGCCAAGCAGTTGCAAGGAAGTGGTCATGCTCTCCTAGATCCATACAGGATTTCTCCATGCTCCCACATCTGGCCAGGCAGGCATAACTGCACAATCACCATCTCGGTTGCTAATGAAATCAGTATTGCAACAAAATTGTGGCTTTCATTTGAATCTATGAGGTAGGGGATCAGAATTAGAATCAGAATCTTGTTGTCTTTGCAGCAGCAGTACAATGCAGTACATAGTGATAGAAAAAATGTGAATTACAGTAAGCATACAGTATATATATATATGTGGGCACATGGCCAAGTGGTTAAGGCATATGGCTCGTGACCTAAAGGTCGTGAGTTTGAGCCCAAGCAGTGTCGTGTCCTTGAGCAAGGCACTTAACCACACAGTGCTCTGCGATGACACCGGTGCCAAGCTGTATCGGCCCTTGCCCTTCCCTTGGACAACATCAGTGTCGTGGAGAGGGGAGACTTGCAGTATGGGCAACTTCTGGTCTTTCATACAACTTTGCCCAGGCCTGCGCCCTGGAGAGTGAAGACAATTCAGAAATTGGATGGCAGAGGGGAAGAAGCTGCTCCTGAATTGCTGAGTGTGTGCCTTCAGGCGTCTGTTCCTCCTTCCTGATGGTAGCCATGAGAACAAAGCATAAGCTGTGTGATGGGGGACCTTAATAATGGATGTTATCTTTTTGGGGCGTCATTCCTTGAAAGTGTCCTAGATACTATGGAGGCCAGTGCCCATGATGGAGCTGACTAAGTTTATGACTCTCTGCAGCTCATTTCGATCCTGTGCAGTAGCTCCCACTCCCCCTACCAGATGGTGATGCAGCCAGTTGGAATGCTCTCCACAGTACATCTGCCATCTCCCTAGGCCTGGTGTCAACTGCCACTCATGGTGCCATGGTGTGCATTTCTGAGGTGGCACCAAGGGGGTGAAAGTCACAACTTGCAGTATGTTCATCATTAAAATCTTCTTTTCCTCCCTTATTCTTTCTCTCCATCCACCATGACTGCACCTACGGCATCTTCTCCTCCATTTTTTCTTCCCCTTACATGAAGTTGGAAGAAGGTGGCTTTTGCAGATATTCTGTGAAGCCTATCTGCGCTTAAAATGAAGAAAAAGGGCCACATAAAGGTTAATACTGGTGTATACAATTGATCAAATCAAATGGGATGTAGAAATCAGTCTGAATATTTGTTGAATACTGTACCTAACTGGTTATGGATGGTAGTAGATGTTTCTGTTGTCTTGGGCTGAGGCCCCATTTGCCCATCAGTTTCAGGACAACCTTCTCAGGATATTCAGCAATTGAGATTTAAAAGCCTCCTCGGGTAGGTGTGAACGTGTGGGCAGTCTCCCTCTCTTCTAGGCTATTTTTGCCTAAATAGAGAAGATGAAGGACATTGAGTTGCTTTTCATTCTTGTCCCTTTGGAAGTCTCAAATATCTGAGGGTGATGATGGGTTTACAAGGGCATCAAGATAGTAGGAGGTGATCTAGGAGTCCATGTGGTAGGAAGTGTGTATGTTACCATTAAATTGAGGAAGCGGCACTTAAATAATCATACACTTAACCTTCCCTCATCTCATCAAATCATAAATGCCCTGCCTGTGTTGCTTCACAGTTCTGTAGGCAGTGAGGAACAGCATTTCCTATTGCACCTTTCTATCTTCAGTACTGCCACCCACCACCCTGAACAGAACTTTGCTCTCAGCCTGTAACTTTTCCTCCAGCAACAAATATCTTGTTATCTACCGCTGTTTGTTACCTATTGTGCACCACTGTGATCGCACTGGACAACGTGTCTTTAAGGGTTGATGCCCTCCTGGGATTGGTGCACTGTAAATTGTACGAAATCCTGCAGGGAATAACACAGATGTTGTCTTAAAGCCTGATTCTGGGTACAAGCCACTCTAACAATCTTTCTAAAGTGTTTACAGAACTAGAATTGGATTGGTTTATTATTGTCTCATGTGCCTGGATACTGTGAAAAGCTTGCATACTGTTCATACAGATCAATTCATTACACAGTGCATTGAGCTAGAAGAAGGTAAAACAATAATAGAGTGCAGAAAAAATGCAGTGCAGTTTTGTTTGGCCAGTTTTGTGTTTTTCTTTGTAGAGGAGGTGATTATATTGCCACTTAACTCTGCATTTATTCCGTTCATTAATTAACGGAGAATTCCAATGTTTCAACACTAGTGTAAACAAAGTTTACAAAATCGTGTCTATTATCAGAAAGATGAGATCCAGACTGGTTAGGATCTGGCAGGGGTGTCTGAGGGTAAGCTGAAAATGAGTTTAAAAGAATGAGTAAAATGGTTATTGCTCATTATGTTTTGAAGGCAGATTATTAATTATATGGGGAGAATTAGAACAATCCAAAGGTGAAAGAAAATCTGCAGATGCTGGAAATCCAGTCAACACACACAAAATGCTGGAGGAACTCAGCAGGCCAGGCAGCATCTATGGAAAAGAGTACAGTTGATGTTCATCAGGACTCATCCAAACTCGGTACTCGTGCTAAGCATTTGATGTCATTATGGTGGTGCATTGAAGTAGCACAAGGTAAAAACAATAGCAGAATGACAAATTGTTGTGCTGCAGTTACAGAGAAAATGCAGAGCTGGTAGACATAAAATGCAAGGTCATAATGAGGTAGATTGTGAGGTCAAGAGTCCATCTTACTGCACAAGGAGTCCGTACAGTGTTCTTAAAACAGCGAAGTAGGAACTGTCCTTGAGCCTGGTGATGTGTGGTTCTCAGCTTCAGTATCTTCTGCCCAATAGGATGGCTGAGAAGGGAGAAGGGCCAGGGTGCATGGGGTCTTTGGCTGTTCTACTGTAAAGTAGGAAGTGTAGATGGGCTCCATGGAAAGACTGGAACTGGAATTAGAATTGGTTTATTTATTTTCACATGTACTATGATAAAATGAAAAGCTGCCTTGCATACTGCTCATACAGATCAAATCACTACACGGTGCATTGAGGTAGAACAAGGTAAAACCATAACAGATTATAGAATAAAGTGTAACAGCTACAGAGAAAGCGTGGTCCAAGTAAACAATAAGGTACATGACCATAATGAGTTAGATTGTGAAGCTGAGTCCATTTGTTTGTACTAGGGAACTATTTAATAGTCTCATAGCAGCTGGCTTCTGTGATGCACTGAGCTGTGTCCACAACTTTCTGTAATTTCCTATAGTCATTGGCAGACCAGTTGCCATTCCCAGCTGTGAAGCGTCCAGATAGGATGCTTTCTTTGGTACATCGATAAAAATTGATGAGGGTCAGAGGGGACATTCCAAACTTCATTAGCCTCCTGAGAAAGCAGAGGTACTGATGAGTTTTCATGGTGGTGGCATGGATGTGGTTGATGTTCAAGCTGAGCAGCTTAAAGCTGTCCACCCTCTCATCCAGAGTACTGTTGATGTAAATAGGAACGTGTTGCACTGTACCCATCTCTTCCTGAAGCTGATGGTATTCAGGGAACTGCTACTGCTATAATTATGACATAATTTTAGTATAATTTTGAGCAAAATGCAAACTGCTGGAGGAACTCAATGGGCCAGACAACATCTGTGAAAGCAGAGGATGTATCGTGGTAGGCAGTGTTGACTTGAAATGTTGATCATTCTTCTGTCTCCACAAGTGCCTCCTGACCTGAATTCATCCTGCTTTGTTCTCTGCCAGCTCTAGCATGAAACCATTCTCACTTGGGCTGATCTTGCTCACTCTCCTGTGTTTTACCCTCTTTCTCTGCACGGTGGTTATGGTCTTTCTTTTTTTTAATTGGGTTCGTTTGAGATTCTTGCTTTGTGGCTGCCTGTAAATAAACAAATCTTAAGGTGTATAATTTATACGCTCTTTGATAATAAATGTACTTTGAATCCTTTATGTCTTGAATCTGGAGAGAGGCAGAAATACCTGCCCGGTACCAAATGTATCGATACGCACTTAGGATATTAGATTAGGGCATTTCGAGGTAAAACCAGAGGTAATGTTGTCTCTTATACAGAGCATTAAGGTGGATAAGCCCCCAGGGTCTGATGGGATGTACCCCCATTTATTAAGAGAGGAAAGAGAAGAGATTGCTGGGGACTTGATCAATATCTTTGTGTCCTTGCTAGCCACAGGCGAGGTCCCAGAGGACTGACAAGTAGTTAACGTTGTTTCATTATTCAAGAACGGTAATCCTGGAAACTCTAGACTGGTGAGTCTCATGTCAGTGGTAGGGAAGTTACCGGAGAGAATTCTTTGGGATAGGATTTATGAGCATTTGGAAAACTATGGTCTAAATAGGGAGAGTCAGCATGATCTTGTGTGGGGCAAGTTGCATCTTGCTAACTTGATTGAGTTTTTTGATGAGGTGGCAAGGGTGATTGATGAAGCAGAGCAGTGGATGTTGTCTAAATGGACTTTAGTAAGGTGTTTGACAAGGTCCCTCATGGGAGGCTCATCCAGAAGACTAAGATGCATGGTATCCAAGGTGAATTAGCTGTTTGGATTCAGAACTGGCTTGCCCATAGAAGCCAAAGGGCAGTGTTCAAAGGGACTTATTTTATCTCGAGGTCTGTGATTAGTGCTTGTTCCACAGGGCTCTCTGCCCTTTGACATACAGTACAAATAAATGACCTAGCTGAAAATGTAAATGGGTGGGTTAGTAAGTTTCAAAGAGTCAAAGATTCAAAGTAAGAATGTATAGGTCGACTTTCATTAATCCGACTACCTGTAATTTGGCACCTTTGATAATCCGGCACTGATTTCAAATTTTCCACACAACTGTAATTCCGAATTTCCCGGGCCACCGTACCAATCTGCTGCGCATTGTTTTGGTTGCGCTAGATCTGTTCATGTGTTGGCCCGCTCTTGTAAGCACAGACAGGCGCTTCCTGTTTGTTTTCCTGCATTTATTAATATCATTTGCTCTTTTATGGCCCCAATTGTGGCCCCAGTGTGTAAAGGAAATTCACCTCGTGCTGTGAAGCGAAAATGCCGCACATAATCCATTAAAGATAAGGTTGAACTGTTGAAAAAACTGGAGAGTAGTGTATCGGTGAAAAGCTTATGCGACTGTTACAACATTATATCGTACACTGTGGAAGAGCCAAAGAAACAAAGAAAAACTGCTACATTTTTTTGCTGATAGTGGCTCAAAGAAACAGATACAGGTGTCTCCCGCTTTTTGAACGTTCACTTTACGAAATCTCACTGTTACGAAAGACCTACATTAGTACCCTGTTTTCGCTTTCAGAATGTGTTTTCACTGTTACGAAAAAAATCAGCGCGCAATAAAAAATCAGCGCGTGAAAAAATCAGCGCACGATAAAAGGCAGCACGTACCCTGAGCAGCCGCTCTCCTCCGGATTCGGAACGGCATTGTTTAAACATGTTGCATTGAGCAGCCGTTAGCAAGATGAGTTCTAAGGTGTCGGAAAAGCCTGAAAGAGTAAGGGTGTTACACTTAGCGTAAAACTAGACATAATTAAGCGTTTCGAACGTGGTGAACGAAGCAAGGACAAAGTGAGTTTGGCTTGTGGAAGCTGACGAAGATGATGTTGAAGAGGTTTTGGCATCCCATGACCAAGATCTGATAGATGAAGAGCTGATGCAATTGGAAGAGGAAAGGATAACAATCAAAACTGAATGCAGTAGCGAAAGTGAAGCAACTGCGTGAGATTTTCACTGCAATGATAAAGTACGATTTTAAGTTTGCAAGGGTACGTCGGTTTAGGGGATATTTGCAGGATGGTTTGAGTCCTTACAAAGAACTGTATGATAGAAAAATGCGCGAGGCTCAACAGTCAGGCAAGCCTTCCACATCAGTCACAGCAGACGACGAATCTCAACCTTCGACATCGAGGCGGACAGTCATAGGAGAAGATGAGCTGCCTGCTCTAATGGAAACAGACGACGATGAGATGACACCCCCATGTCCCACCACCCCAACCCCCGGGCCCCGGACAGATATTGTACCGATTCGCGGAGAATGTAGCGGTAGCCGGGAGACACATAGCACATCTTTAAGAAAAAAAAATGAAATAAACATGCTAATTAATTAGGTGCCACCGACACGTAATTGTCGGCCCAGATCAGAGATGACGCAATTGGAAATCTGCGCCGACATTTACATGCTGGGCAGCACCTAATTAATTAGCATGTTTGTTTCGGCTTTTTTCTTAAAGATGTGCTGTGTGCCTCCTAGCTACCGCTGGACCCCTGCATGCTTCGCGGCAATGTATCGCTCGGTGGCCCGGAGGGTTGGGACCACTGCACCACCCAGACTCCGGCGACTCTGTCTGACACACCATCATCAGTGTGCTTGGCGCTGTCCCAATTCCGGTAAGTGATACTACACTGTACATACATTATTTCTACGTTATATAGGCTGTGTATTTTTACGTGTTGTTTGTTAGATTTGGCAGCTTCAGAGTTTAAAGGTTACTGGAAAGAGTGTTTCTGCCAGCAGGGCTTGCGTGAGATTTTCGCTACGGAGGTCTGTGCAGGCAATTGTTGTAGAGAAGTATTTCTACTTTATATAGGCTATGTATTTATCATATCATTCCTGCTTTTACTATATGTTACTGTTATTTTAGGTTTTGTGTGTTATTTGGCATGATTTGGTAGGTTACTTTTGGGTCTGCGAACGCTCACAAAATTTTCCCATATAAATAAATGGTAATTGCTTCTTCGCTTTATGACCTTCCAGCTTACAAACTGTTTCATAGGAACACTCTACCTTCGGATGGCGGGGGAAACCTGTATGTTTAAGAAAAACAATGAAAGACGGAAGAAGTTCGGAACTAGATAAAGTGCTGATAATGAAGTTTAATCTTCGTGTTAGTGAAGGTGTTGAACTATCTGGAAATATGGTGAAGGAACAAGCAAAAGTGTTTCATTAAGAACTAGGACTAGATTATGAGTGTGACTGTAGTGAAGGCTGGCTTCATCAGTTCAAGCAACGTCATGACTTACAGCTTCATGCAGTGTGTGGTGAAAAACGTTCAGCAGACAAGGAAGCAGCAGCAGAGTTTGTTGACGAGTTCGCCAAGTTAGTCTCGATGAAAAATTAAGCCCCGAGCAGGTGTACAATGCTGATGAGACTGCTTTGTATTGGAGATGTACACCAAGAAGAACACTAACAACAGTGGATGCAGAAACGCCAACAGGGTATAAGGCATCAAGAGATCATGTGACTTTGCTAGGCTGCTCTAATGCTGCAGGAATCCACAGATGTAAGTTACTGGTCATTGGCAAAAGATTACGTCCCAGGGCCTTCAAAGGTATGACACAATTTCCTGTAACTTACCGTGCTAACAAAAACGGATGGATTACAACTAGCATCACACTAGAATGGTTTGAAAATTATTTTGTTCCTTAAGCACGAGCTCACTGTGACTCTGTTGGCCTGCACCACAACTGTAAGATAATGCTTGTTTTAGACAACTGTTCAGCACACCGGAAAGCAGAACTCCTGGTAAAAGACAATGTTTTCAGTATCTTCCTGCCACCTAACTGTACGTCATTAATTCAACCCCTGGACAATGGCATATTACATTCTTTCAAGTTGAAGTACCGTTCCCTGTTTATGAGGTGCCTTTTGAGTGCAGTTAATGCTGGCAGACCGGTAAAGGAATTTATAAAGGGTTTTAATACGAAAGTGATGATTTACCGTGCTGCTAATGCTTGGAGGTCTGTAGAGCCATCCACACTGAAGAATGGTTGGTATAAATTATGACCAGGTTCAATGTTTGAGTCTGCACCTGGTGAAGACAGTGGGAATGACTTTATAGGCTTTAGAGTTTCCAAGGAAAAACAGATGATACGTGAACTGCTTTCTTTTGCTCAAGAGCTAACTAATCCTGCTGCCAAGGATCTTGCATCAAGGTTCAATGATGACAATGTTGAAGAATGGATGAATACAGATGAGGATGAGCCTACTGTTCATCATTATACTGACTCGGAAATTGTGCAGATGGTTGTACATCCAGAGAAGGAAGATATTGGAGGAGAAAGCAGTGATGAAGATGAACAAGTTGTAGCAGAGAGACTTGCTAGTGACAGGCTAATTAAGTTGACAGGTGAATTGCTGAAAGGATTAGAGCAACGATGCTTTATAACTGAACAAGAAATAATGAGTGTTTGTATGCTGCAGGATAAGCTAATCAGAGAGAGACCAAAATATATGAAACAGCTTACCTTGGAAATATGTTCAAAAAATTGCTAGAAAAAGTGTAACAGGGGAGCTAACACTTCAAAATCCAGTGCCATCAATTTCTGCTCACCCAGATATGCTGACACCAACCAGTTTCAGCACCAGCTCCTGATGCTTCACTCATTTTTCAAGAAGAAGATGTTGATGATCCTGACAACCCCACACTTGCAGTCATGTAACTTTGCCTGAAGGTATATTAAACGTCTAACTTTAGAAGTGGAAGTGCTCAACTTTCCTGTATAAGTTAATTCCTGTACATTTACCTGTATTCTTTATTTTATCTCTGCCTGTACAATATATTACTTTATTAAAATTTCACTTGCTACTCATTTAATATTTCTGTTTCATTATTATCTAACTTGCACTGATTTACGTGATATTTTTATACATGCACAATAGAAAGCATTCTTCTCAGGTACATCACAACCTGGTGTAGAAGTTGTCCTGTCCAAGACTGAAAGAAGCTGCAGAAGATTGTGAACACGGCGCAGCACATCACACAAACCAATCTTCCATCCTTGGACTCACTTTACACCACAACGCTGTCGGAGCAGTGCTGCCAGGACACAACCCACCCAGCCAACACACTTTTCGTCCCCCTTCCCTCTGGGAGAAGGCTCAGGAGCTTGAAGACTCGTACAGCCAGATTTGGGAACAGCTTGTTTCCATCTGTGATAAGACTGCTGAACGGATCCTGACCCGGATCTGGGCCGTACGCTCCAAATATCCGGACTTGCCTCTCAGTTTTTTTGCACTACCTTACTTTCCATTTTTCTATTTTCTATTTATGATTTATAATTTAAAGTTTTAATATTTACTATCGATTTGTAATCCAGGGAGCGGGAAGCGCAGAATCAAATATCGCTGTGATGATTGTACGTTCTAGTATCAATTGTTTGGCGACAATAAAGTATAAAGTATTTTAAAGGTTTGATGAGGCGGTTAGCTATTGCTCAATGTGATCCTTCTGTAATCCGGCATTTTCACTAATCCGGCACTCCTCAGGTCCCAGTGGTGAAGGATTAGTGAAGGTTGACCTGTAATATCAAAGTATGTATACAGAATACAACTCTGAGATTCGTCCTGCCACAGGCAGCCAGGAATCAAAGAAACACCATGGAACGCATTCAAAAAAGTTCAAACCAGCAACGCATGATGAAAGAACAAATTGCGCAAACGGCAAAAACTGAGTGAACAACACATAGAATATCAAACATCAGAGCAGGAGACAAGGACTACTCAGTTTAGTTAGCTCAGCACCCCTAGCTGGCTGCAGGCCGCAAAGCCTGCCTTCGCTGAAGCGGCCCAGTCCACACCGAATGGCCCTGATCAAACTGCTCAAAAACAGCAATAAATGGTAACCAGAATCCCAAAACACGTGCACCACGAACCTCAGAGTCTCCCAAAATGAGTCCACCGCCATGAGCCTGGCCAAACCATCCTTGCAAAGTGGAACCCAAGGCACCTGCACTTCCCACCAACAGCAGGTCGTGAGAGGGTGGTCAGGCATAGGCAAACAGTGTCGAATACCGGCCCATCTTCCGCTCTTGTCTTTGTTGACTTCAACCTCACTCGATGCTTCAATCGCAGAGAAGCAATGGAGTTGAACAGGGGCTCGCGTCCCATCTCCAGGCTTTTAGACCACCAGGCTGCAAGCTCCCCTCCCAATGTCACCGAACTTCCTCGGAGACAGCAAAGTGGCAGATAGCTCAATCAGCCCAAAAACCCTCTATCAAAATGTAAATCACAGGTTCCAATCACTTACAGCTTAGTAACATATTGTTCATATTTGAAAGGAGAAGAAGAAGAAGTAAACAAAGTAGTTTTGTCAGCTGTCTGCAGGGTTTCGTTGTTCGCCTGTGCCAGCTTGAAGTGAAGGGGAAGCTTTAAAAAACCATAGTTAGGCCAGATGAAATGAAGATTGGTAGTGTTGTGGATAGTGTAGGAGACTGGCAATGAATACAATGGTATATAGGTCAGTTGCAGAGATGGACGGAGAAATGGCAGGTGGACAAATGTGAAGTGTTTCACCTTGGTAAGTCAAATGTAAAGAGACAGAAAGGGAGGTGTCCTTAACAATGTTAATGAGCAGAAGGATCTTGGTGTCCAAGTTCATAGCTCCATGGAAGTGGCTACACATGTTGATAGGGTGGTTAAGAAAGCATACGGCCCATTTGTCTTTATTAGTCGAGGCACTGAGTTCAAAGGTCAGGAATTTAGGTTGCAGCTTTATAAAACTCTGGTTAGTCCTCATTTGGAGTACTGCATTCCCCATTATAGGAAGGATGTTGGATTGGAGAGGGTGAAGGTGTGTGAAGAGCTTTACTGGGATGCTGCCTGGATTAGAGGGCATGAGCTATAACAAGAGGTTGGACAAACTTGGGTTGTTTTTCTCTGGAGTAGCAAGGCTGTGAGGAAATCTGATAAATGATTATAATCTTATAAGAGACAATATATTTTTCCAAGGGTTGAAGTGTTTACTACAAAAGGGCATGCATTTAAGGTGAGAGGAGGAAATTTCGAAGGAGGTGTGAGGGGCAAGTTTTTGTTTACACGGAGAATGGTGAGTGGCTAGAAAGCTCTGGCTGGGGTGGTGGTAGAGGCAGAAATATTAATAGATGTTTAGATAGGCACATGAGCGTGAGGAAGATAGAAGGAGATGGACATTGTGTAGGCAGAACAGATTAGCTTAGTTAGCAACACACATCGAAGTTGCTGGTGAACGCAGCAGGCCAGGCAGCATCTCTAGGAAGAGGTGCAGTTGATGTTTCAGGCCCAGACCCTTCGTCCTGATGAAGGGTCTAGGCCTGAAACGTCGACTGCACCTCTTCCTAGAGATGCTGCCTGGCCTGCTGCATTCACCAGCAACTTTGATGTGTGTTGCTTGAATTTCCAGCATCTGCAGAATTCCTGTTGTTAGCTTAGTTAGCCATTCGTTTAGTAATTTAATTGGTTCAGTACAATATTGTGGGCCGAAAGGGTTGTTTCTGTCCTTTGCTGTTCTATGTTCTATTGGTCAGTTTAAGGTCGTACAACATGGATGGTCTCAGTACCACTTCCATTTCCGTAGCATCAGCGTAAATCACTTCACTTCTGCTGCATTGACAATGTGAGGAGATTTAACTGAGGTTGGCAAATACTGCTGGGAGCTTATTCTTCTCAGTATTTTGTTTAATATCACCAGCATATGTCATGAAATTTGTTAACTTTGTGGCAGGAGTACAATACAATATTTGATAAATACAAAAAAACTGAATTACAGTAAATATATACAGTATATATATATATATATATAAAAAATAGTTAAATTAAATAAATAATGCAAACACAGAAATAAAGAGTAGTGAGGTGGTGTTCATGGGTTCAATGTCCATTCAGAAATCGGGTGGAAGAGAAGAAGAGTCTGTGCAGATGTTTCATCATTCAGAAGAAATCATTTCGAATTATTTCACTGATGTAGGTGAAGCTCAAGCTCACATTAACGTTAAAACTATTTTACTGTCAGTACTATAGAGTCATTTGAGATAAGGGAAAATTGGTTAAGTTAACTTGAATTAATGACATCATGTGCGATGTCACATGTGTTCCAAAGTGTTTCATGCACCACCAGTAGCAAAGTCTAGCAACATATTTCCATCTTAATGCATCTAATGTAAGTGAAATTCCTCTGTAATATTAAATTAAAGGATTGCTGTGAGATTCCCTTGGGCATCGAGGGTGGCCTCGCAGAACAAATACTCCAGCTGTAACTAGAAATGGAGTACAGTTTTAAGGTGAACCAAAACAAATGGAGCAGGGATAGGCCAACACACACAAAATGCTGGAGGAACTCAGCAGGCCAGGCAGCATCTATGGAAAAGAGTACTGTCGACATTTCGGGCTAAAACCCCTCGGCTGGAGAAAAAAGACGAGAATTAGATTTAAAAGCTGGAGGGAGGGGAGAGAGAAACACAAGGTGATAGGTGAAACCTGGAGGGGGAAGGATGAAGTAAAGAGCTGGTAAGAGCTGATTGGTGGAAGGCCGAGGAAGAAAGAAAAAGGGGGGAGGAGCACCAGAGGGAGGTGATGTGTGGGCAAGAAGATAAGATGAGAGACAGTAAAGGGAATGGGAAATGGAGAAGGAGGGGGGTGGGGTTGGGAAGACATTACCGGGAAGTTAGAGAAACCGATGTTCATGCCATCAGGTTGGAGGCTACCCAAATGGAATATCAGGTGTTGTTCCTCCAACCTAAGTGTGGCCTCATCAACTTATCCTTGCAAGTGGAACAAGTGCTACAGCTGCCCCTACATCTCCTCCCTCACTACAATTCAGGGCCCTAAACAGTCCTTCCAGGTGAGATGACACTTCACCTGTGAGCCTGTTGGGGTCATTAACTGTGCTTGGTGCTCCCATTGTGGCCTCCTGTATATCGATGAGACCTGACGGAGATTGGGAGACTGCTTTGCTGAGCACCTACACTCTGTCCACTAGAAAAACTGGGATCTCCCAGCGGCTACCCATTTAAATTCCACTTCCCATTCCCATTCCGATATGGCTATCCATGGCCTCTCTTACTGTAGGAATAAGGCCACGCTTAGGTTGGAGGAACAACTTCTTATATTTTGTTTGGGTAGCCTCCAACCTGATGGCATGAACATTGATTTCTCAAGTTTCCGGTAATTCCCCCCCACCCCCCCTCCTTCACCATTTTCCATCTCCTTTTCCCTCTCTCACCTTGTCTCCTTGCCCACCCATCGCCTCCTTCTGGCGATCCTCCTCCTTTTCTTTCTTCCATGGCCTTCTGTTTCTTTCACCAATCAAGTTCCCAGCACTTTACTTCATCCCCCCCCTTCCAGGTTTCATCTATCACCTTGTGTTGCTCTCTCCCACCCCCCCCCACCATTCAAATCTATTCCCAAGCCTTTTTCTCCAGTTCTGCTGAAGGGTCTCGGCCAAAAATGTCGATTGTACTCTTTTCCTAGATGCGTCCTGGCCTGCTGAGTTCCTCCAGCATTTGTGTGTGTTGCTCAGATTTCCAGCATCTGCAGATTTTCTCCTGTTTGTGGCAGGAAGGCAGGAATAGGCCACTTGAGCCTGTTCTGCCATTCATTATGGTCTGTCTTTGTAGCATGTGTACACAGCTTTCCATTTTGCCTTTTTGTATCTTCTGTACGAAACACTTCCCTATCTCCGTCCTAAAAGCTGTCACTCACATCCCCTCATTGTAGACACCAGAACCAGGGAAAAAAAATCCTTCCAAATTCCAGTCAATCCACCCCAGTGAAAATTTTATGTATAAATGAGTTCTCTTCTCACTTTTCTAAAGTCTGGTTTGTATAGGCTTATTTGTCTTAAACTGTCCCCGTATGTCCAAGTGTTTTAGCTTGGGAGAGGAACAAAGGCTTTCTTTAAATGTACCTAATACGTTGCCTTTCAACCCATATGTCTTCGAATGAAGCTTTCCAATATGACAGACTCAGCAGAAAAAAGATCTTCAACTTGCATAATGCCCAATCTAGGATAGTCTCTTCGTCAGTTAGGCTCCGTAATTGCAGATCCAATAATACATCTCCGACACACTCCAGGAATTCAACCTGCACAATATTATTACTAATTTTTTATGGCTGGGCTCTATGTAAATTAAAAATTGGTATTGTTTTCACATGCATCTCTAATTTCTTGCTTTATGTTGTCCCTTATATTACCATAACTGTTTGGTAGCATATAAGCAAATTCTATCAACATTTTCCGCCCTTTGGTGTTTCTTAGCTAATTCTATGCTGTGATTTTCTGAATTCTACTGAGATCTCAGGTTTTTATCACCACAGCTACTTATGCAACAGAGCTCTTGTATAAACCCATTGCCGAGCAAAATGGAAAGTTGCTTCAAAGGGGTTTTTGGTGTTTATCAGTGCGTCCTCCGGCAGTACAATACGTCACAGGTGTCACACCTTTGTCTTATAAAAGGGACATACTAACCTGAAGATGAAAAATTTCCCTTCATGGTTGGGAGAAAAATCAGTTTCACTTTGATCTGAAACTGCTTCCATTAACTACTCATTGCACTGACGATACTCTCTACATCAATCCACTTCCGTACAATATGCTTGAGAAATCTTGTTTGTATTTACTCTTGCTGGCCACATTATTAGGTACAGGAGTGGAAGCTGGTGTGGCCCTCTGTTGCTGTAGCCCCTCCTTTTCAAGCTCCAACATGTTGTGCATTCACAGCTGCTCTTCTGCACACCGCTGTTCTATTATTTGAGTTATTGATGCCGATCTGTCAGCTTATTTTATTGATTATATTTTATTTAGAGATACAGCATGGAACAGCCCCTTCCAGCACCAGCCAGCAACCCACTTATTTAATCCTAGACTAACCACAGACCAAGTAACAACGACTAATTAACCAACCAATCAGTATGTCAAGCAGCACACACAAAAAAAATGCTGGTGAACGCAGCAGGCCAGGCAGCATCTATAGGAAGAGGTACAGTCAACGTTTCAGGCCGGGAGCCTTAGTAAGAGATATAACCATATAACCATATAACAATTACAGCATGGAAACAGGCATCTCCGCCCTTCTAGTTCATGCTGAATGCTTACTCTCACCTAGTCCCACCGACCTGCACTCAGCCCATAACCCTCCATTCCTTTCCTGTCCATATAGCTATCCAATTTTACTTTAAATGACAATATCGAACCTGCCTCTACCACTTCTGCTGGAAGCTCTTTCCACACTACTACCACTCTCTGAGTAAAGAAGTTCCCCCTTATGTTACCTCTAAGCTTTTGCCCCCTAACTCTCAACTCATGTCCTCTTGTTTGAATCTCCCTCACTCTCAATGGAAATGCTCAATGTAATCTCTTACTATCTCTTCTTTCAGTTAGTCCTGAGTAAGAATCTCTTACTATCTCTTCTTTCAGTTAGTCCTGATGAAGGGTCCTGGCCTGAAACGTCGACTGTACCTCTTCCTATAGAAGCTGCCTGGCCTGCTGCGTTCACCAGCATTTTGTTGTGTGTGTTGCTTGAATTTCCAGCATCTGCAGATTTCCTCATGTCTGCAATCGGTATGTCTTTGGACTGCATGTGGAAATTGGAGAACCCATGCAATATCATGGTGAGACCATACAAACTCTTTACAAATAGTTGCAGAATTCAACTTCAAACTCCAGAACACCCTGAGCTGTCATAGTGTCATGCCAACCACTACATTATCATGGCTTGAACCAGACTGGCCACTATCCTCTAACCTCTTTCATTAACAAGAAGTTTTTTTCCCACAAAACTGCCACTCACTGGATTTTTTTTTTGTTTTTAGTACCATTCTCTGTAAACTCTAGGAACTATTGTGTGTGAAAATCTCAGGCTTACAGCGGTTCCTGAGATACTCAAACCACTTCATCTGGTACCAACAATCATTCCATGGTCAAAATCACTTAGATTACATTTCTTCCCCATACTGATGTTTGGTCTGAATAACAACTGAACATCTTGACCATGTCTGCATGCTTTTATGCGTTGAGTTGCTGCCACATGATTGGCTGATTAGATACTTGCATTAATGAGTAGGTGTACATGTGTGCTTAATAAAGTGGCTGGAGTGATTATTAGATTGTGTGTGTGTTGGTGTTGGGGCAGGGGGCAACAAGTCAACTTACATGCCTTCATATTACACCACCTGATGGAATTCCTCCCAAGAGAAACATCTTCAAGTTCAAGGTAATAGTCTTTCAATCATACCCATTAATACAACCAAACGAAACAGCGTTCCTCCAATACCAACAATCTCAGACAACGCACAGCATGTAACACATAACACATATAATACACATAACCATTGCAGAGGAACATACTGTCACAAAAAAAAATGATATTGCCTAAGTCCCTGAGTGTCATGGCCTGTAGATTGATGGGTCATGGGGTGTTGTCCTGGAGCCATGTTTCTACAAGAACAAGCATGCAGCAATTCCTCATCACACACTAATGAGGCTGCAGAAGGCAATTACTTATGAGCTAAGGAACTTCTGCTGAAAATCCTTGTTGGCCAGCTAGAAAAAAAATACAGTTTTACACCTAAAGAACTACTTGAGTAGTATGACTGATTCATGCATTCATATCAAGAATGTTGAACGAGTAAGGCTATATAGTTATTTATCGTTCTGTAATGATGGTTTTTTTTCTAAACCATTTTCTTTTGATTCACTGGTGAAGGTGCTGCCTTTGAGCAAAAAAAAAGTGACATAGTTGATGCGAGGATGTGATCTGTAATTTTTGTTCTCTTTCGTAACTTTTCTGGTGGTAAACTTGTATTTTAATCCTGGTAGGTACATCACATAGCCAAGTTTATGTTAATTTGTAGTTTAATCCAATGAAAAATATAGACAAATGTATAATGTAGGAACATAAGGCATGTAGCTGATGTACACGTTATGTGATAAAATTCTGGTTTATAGAAACATAAATTCAATGAATTAGTGACTCATAAATGAAGAAAAAATAGAAAAAGTAGAAAAAATTATATTTGTTCATTGTCTCTGCCACTTTTGCTGACTAATGAGTTGACAGAGGTTTGATGTGCAGAAGATCAATCACTCTGTCTCCTCAGTCTCCACAGTTTTCTGAGTCTGCCTTCAATTTTCAAGACAGATGCGGGTGTATTTATCTTTCGATTCTAACAAGGCCACTGAAGGGAGACAGAAAACAACAGTTTTTTTTTGTACATTACAAAGCATTCATTAAAAATGTCAGCTTGTGATGAAAATATTATTTGAACACTATTCGATTTACATTGAATTTAATGCTTACACAAGCAAGTAAAAATGGTTATTGGCTTATTTCTCATCGTTTAAGCAACAAATTATGATGAGCAGGATTCCAATATTCCTGTCAATAAAAGGGAGATATTAATTAAACCTGCCATTTGTTCAGCGTGGAATAATTCCAGCTTTCCCAGGCAAAGGACATCTGATTTAAAAAAAACAATGCTGTTGAAGGAACAAGACAGCTACACAAATACCTCAGATTACTATGTTTAATTGTATTACATGCTAAATATTTTAAATTAACAATGCTGGCAACACTTTGATGAAAGGCCATTGGCTTGAAACATTAATTTTGTTGCTTTTCACTGATACTGGTTGACCTGCTTAGGATTTCCAACAGTTTTAGTTTTTATTTTTGATCTCCAGTATCTGTTGCAAGTTTTGCTATTATCACAGCAGGGATTAAGAAAAGCTTCTTATTTGAAACAACTATTCATTTTTGATCAATTCAGTGTTTAAAAATGACATAAAGCCAGTGACGATCGAGCTTTCTCTAATAAAATGAGAAAATTGCTGCCAAAATAGCCTTGAAATTTTGCCATTTATGCTACAGGCTAATCATCTGCAAAAAATATTTTACATAATCATAAAAACAAAATCTTTCATGCTCCAAAGCAATTGGGAAGCATAACAAATATTCCTCTTTTCTTTTTAAATTCTTGTAAAGAATATATTTGAAAATACTTGTCGGGTCAGGCAGCATTTGAGAAGAGAGAAAGTGAGTTCTCATTTCAGGCAGATTTTTCATCAGGACTGAGGAAGGTTAGAAATAAAAATGTTTTAAGACAAGAGGATGGTTTGGAGAGAATGAAGGATATGCTTGTTATAGGCTGGAGGTTAAGAGAAACTGAATAATACAAGTGATGTTGGTTTTACTTGAGAACAGATGGTGAGGCTTGTGAATTGTAGCTGGTCTGAAAGGAGATGTAAATAGAAGGTAAATGAATACATCGATATATAAAAAAAACTTTACTAGAATTTGGAGATGTGATGCACTGTAATTGCTGGAAATCTGAAGTAAACATAATACTGGGAATACACAACATGTTTGGTAGCGTCTGTGCAGTCAAAAAAAATGAGTTATGATTGCATGTTAATGACCATCATTTGGAATTGGCTAGTTCTGATAGAAATTGAAGATCAAATAGGATGTGTTTGCTTTGTTATACGAGTCATTACACTCAGTTGCTAGAAATCATACTGGTTACTTGAAATTGATGAATTCATTATTGAGTCCTGAGGGTTGTAATGTATCTTAGTCAGAAGATGCGATGTTGCTCCTTGAGCTTACATGGGGCATGTTGCACCAAGTATACTTTCATATGTTTAAGAATGCAGTTTCACCTATTCTGTCAAAGATAGTTTACTTCTATTTATAAACACATTTTAAATAGCAGGTTCAGTCTCCAGATGTGAGTAATCTAATTTAGATTAAGGTAATAGCAAAATAGAAGTTTAATCCTGAAATGGAATTCCTTGAGAGCAGAAGATATGGAAGCCTTCGTTCTTTATTTTTACAGGAGAAGTATTTTATTTTTTTAAGAAGTCCAACAATTGATGCTTTATATTAATGAAACAAATGAAAAAGCACCGAAAATAAAAAAAAGTAACAAATGGCAATATAAAATACACTATTTTAAATATCTGAGATTTCAGTCTGTTAGAAACACTTACATACAGTATATATCTTCAATTAAATAAAGTTGGAATAAACTGTTACCATCAGTAATGTGATCACAAAACAAGTTAGAGTTAAAAAGGGGTAATTTTGTAAATTCACCTGAATCATGAATGTCATTCAGCAAAGGAAATGTTCCATCCTTACCTGGTCTAGTAAGATCAGTGTGTTACTTCAGACCCACCAGTTTATTTCCCTCTGAATAGCCTAGCTTGTAACTCAACTGTGAGCCATATTGGTTGGTAATGAATGCTGGCTAAAGCTCATCACTTGAAAATTAGATTTATGGTTTATTTCCCTTTTTCACCTGAGAGTAATGACTCCTGGACAAATGGTGAAGACATCCTGTTTTTAATGACCTTCAGAAGCTCTCTGGTTACAAATGACTGTTATGTACAGTAACTCTAACTTTACACTAATTCTCTCATACATTTTAAAACAATTTTCAAGCCAATAGTACACCCTATCCTCGTTATATGCATCTTCAGACTATGAAGATTCACAGTTACGCAAGGAACCTATTTCTACCAACGTCTCGTTATATGCGTCCAAGATTCACAGTTATGCGAGGAGCACTGCCTTCCTGCCAATACAAGTCACGTGCGCACACCTCACAGTCTCACTGTTGGGACGAGAAGCTCCGCTTTCCCGCCAATACAAGTCACGTGCACACACCTCACAATCTCACTCCTGTCACTCTCACATTGGTTTTGGTAAAGTGTGGATGCGCGATCTTAAACCTTTGTTGGTTTTATCTACAGTGCAGTGATTTTGTGCTTGAAATATTTAACTATGCCTCCTAAGCGTCCAATGCCATGTCCTGGGCCGTCAGCCGAGCGACAGAGAACCACTTTAACACCTGAAAAAGAGTTGGAAATTATGAACAGCGCAGCATCAGCTGAAGGTAACACAGCTTTGGGATGCTACTGCCGGGAACAGAATCTTGCCCTTAAAGTCCTCTTGTTGCTTGATAATGTGCCAGCCCGTCCTAAACATTTGGACAGCATTCATCCTAACACAAGTGCATTTCCTGCCGCCTAACACAACATCGCTGATTCAACCACTCGACCAAGGTGTGATCCACATTCAAGGCGTACGTATTTTTTTTTACGGCGAACTATCTCTCAGTTGCTGCAAGCAACAGACGATTTTGAAAATCCCGGGAGTTTACCAATGGTGAGGGAATGGTGGAAGTCAGAACACTTGGCACAAATGGCAACGTGCATGGACCCAAGTTTAGAACGGAGTCAGCATTTCAGTCATTCCCTGCCGTCAACCCTTCTTCCCTACAAGCAAATTTGTGCTGAAAAACAAAATGCTGCCAAGCAAACAACCCTCACCACGGCAGTTCTAAGAGTTCTGTGTGTATTCCTTCACCCCTTGCTGTGCTTGATATGATCCTGATGACCACAACCATCCACCTTATCCATGTAAAGCTGCCCGACATCACAACAACCACTCATCTCCCAGAGCGAACACACCTGCCACTGTTGGGGAGTACTGTACATCAGAGGATGTTAACTTTCATGATTTATTACATTGAATATTACCTTAAATTGATTAAATATAATACAAATGTTGTCTTGTACTGCTTTTGTGTCGTATTGGTATGAAAATGTGAAAAAATTATAGATAAAACATATTTAGGAAGCCCTCTGGAATGCATCCCTATTTTCTCTATTTAAATAATTATTCAGATCATGCGATTTCACATTATGCATCAACTTCAAGGAATGTATCCCTTGCATATAATGAGGATAGGGTGGTAATAAAATAAATATCTCATGGTATTCATTAATGACTAAACGAAGTATATAATCCATTAGTTTAAATATGGATAGGCTGTTTTTTTCCGATCTGGACCAACAATCATTTCATTAGCATATATCATTGTGTACTGATGAATGACAATAAACAATCTTGTATCTTGAACTGAAGGAATTGTATTGAGTCATGAAATGGATAACAACAGACAACAGACATTTCTGACTTGTGGAGAACTCTGGTTATGGGTAATCACAGGAACTTCAGCTAAAAGCTCATGTTGTCCAGGAAGAAGACAAACAATGCACACTTTCTCTGGGGAAAACAGAAGCCTAAGGTAATCTGGGAAAATTCCTGTAAATGTTTCATGCTTGCTTCCATTTGCAAGTCCACTGGCAGACTAAAAGACTAGCCATCTAAAAGCACCCAATAAATGTATTGCATTTCTAATAATATGCAAGCGATTGGAGATTATTTTCTCGTTGCCCAGGTACCAATCATAATTAATTCACCGAATGTCCACATACAAGCATAATGTGATGATATCTAATACGGTAAAGGACTACATTCTCACTGATGACAAATGACCATTACCAGCTCGGTCGACCTTTCTTTCTCTGATATCTTTGCTAAGTAGTGAAGCACAGATAGAAGGTGCATAGCATCAATAATGCACTTAAACTCCGTGTTTGCAGGTCAAACAGTATTATCCTTTCATTAAAATCTTCCTGAACATCATAGCCTACTGTAAAATGAAAGAATGTGACCCTAATAAGACCATAAGGCATAGAAGCAGAATTAGGCCATTCAGACCATTGAATCTGCTCCACTATTCAATTATGGTTGATTTATTATCCCTCTCAACCCCATTTTCCTGCCTTCTCCCATAACCTTTGATAGCCTTATTAATCAAGAGCCTACCAAGCTCCTCTTTAAACATACCCAATTATTTGGCTCCTATAACTGTTTTTTTCCCATCTTCTGGCTAAAGAAATTACTCCTCCTCTCTTTACTAAAGGGATTTCATTTTATTCTGAGGCTATGCACTCTGGTCTTGGACTTCTCCAACACCGAAAACATCCTTTGCATGTTCACTCTCTCCAGGCCAATGAATATTTGATAAGTTTCAATGAGATTTCCCATAATCCTTGTAAAATCCAGTGAGTACAGGCCCAAGACCATCAAATGCTTCTCATACATTAACCCTTTCATTGCTGGGATCATTCTTGTAAACCTCTGGGATTTCTCCAATGCCTTCACATCCTTCTTTAGATATCGGGCCTGAAACTCCTCACAATACTCCAAATGTGATCTGACCAATGCCTTATAAAGCCTCAGCATTACATCCTTATTTTTATATTCTAGTCCTCTTGAAATGAATGCTAACATTGCACTTGACTTCCTTATGACTGACTCAACCTACAAGTTAACCTTTAGGGAATCCTGCACAAGAACTCGCAAGCACATCTGGTTTCTGAATTTATTCCCTGTTTGAAAGATAGATTATGCCTTTCATTTCTTCCACCAAAGTTCATGTCCATACACTTCCCGTCACCGTATTCCATCTGCCACTTTTTTGCCCATTCTCCTAATCTGCCCAAGTTCTTCTGCAGACACCCTGATTCCTCAACAACATCTGTTCCTCCATCTATCTTTATGTTATCCACAAACTTGGCCATAAAGACCATAAGACATTGGAGCAGAATTAGGCCATTTGGCTCATCGAGTCTGCACCATCATTCAATCATGGCTGATCCTTTTCTTTCCTCCTCAGTCCCACTTCCTGGCCTTCTCCCCATAACCTTTGATGTCACGTCCAATCGGGAACTGATCAATCACTGTCTTAAATACACCACTGACCTGGCCTCCACAGCTGCCTGTAATAACAAATTCCACAAATTCACCACCTTCTGGCTAAAGAAATTTCTCTGCATCTCTGTTTTAAATGACCACCCATTTAACCTGAGGCTGTGTTCTCTTGTCCTAGGTTCCCCCACCATGGGAAACATCCTTCCCACATCTACTCTGTCTAGGCCTTTCCACATTTGAAAGCTTTCAATGAGAGCTCCCCACCACCCCGCACCTCATCCTTCTAAATTCCAGTGAGTACAGACCCAGAGCCATCAAGTGTCTCTCATACGATAACCCTTTCATTTCTGGAATCATCCTTGTGAACTTCCGCTGAATC
Organism: Mobula hypostoma; assembly: GCF_963921235.1. Lineage (NCBI taxonomy): Eukaryota > Metazoa > Chordata > Chondrichthyes > Myliobatiformes > Myliobatidae > Mobula > Mobula hypostoma. The sequence continues at coordinate 91,239,128 of NC_086101.1, read as the reverse complement.
CCCTCCAATGTCAGCACATCTTTTCGTAGATGAGGAGCCCAAAACTATTCACAATATTCAAGGCGAGGCCTCACCAGTGCCTTATAAAGCCTCAGCATCACATCCTTGCTCTTGTATTCTAGTCCTCTTGAATTGCATTTGCTTTCCTCACTACTAACTCGACCTGCAAGTTAACTTTTAGGGTGTTCTGCACTAGGGCACCCAAGTTTCTTCGTATCTCAGATCTTTGGATTTTCTCCGTTTCGAAAATAGTCTGTTCATTTATTTCTACTACCAAAGTGCACGGCCATGCTTTTTCTAACATTGTATTTCATTTGCCACTCTTTTGCCTGTTTTCTTAATCTGTCTAAGTCCTTCTGTAGCTTTCTTGTTTCCTCAGCACTACCTGCCCCTCTACCAATCTTCATATCATCTGCAAACTTGGCAACAAAATCATCTATTCCATCAACTAAATTATTCATATACAGCATAAAAAGAAGTGGTTCCGACCCCTGTGGAACACCACTAGTCACTGGCAGCCAACCAGACAAGGATCCTTCTATTCCCACTCACTGCCTCCTACCAATCAGCCAATGCTCTAACCATGTCAGTAACTTTCCTGCAATATCATGGGCTCTTAACTTGGTAAACAGCCTCATGTGCAGCACCTTGTCAAAGTCATTCTGAAAAACCAAATATACAACATCCACTGCATCCCCTTTATCTATCCAACATGTGATCTCCTCAAAGAATTCCAACAGGTTCATCAGGCAAGATTTTCCCTGAAGGAAACCAGGCTGACTTTGTCCTATTTTTCCTTGTGTCACCAAGTACTCCATACTTGTGTTTTGGGTGGGTCTGGTTTTGGCATGAGAGGGGTCTGTGTGTCTGTGTGAGAATGCCCATCCTCTTCAGGGGACCCCGACCCCTCTGCCAGTATCTCTCCCTCTAGCAAAGTCACTGGTGGACATGCTTCCACCGTAGTCTGTCTCACAAATGGGAACTCCATGAAACTGTCTGCCTCTGAGCCGGTATCATGACACAGGCGCACATAGTCCTGATGTCTGCGGAAAACACGCCCATCAGTCAGCTTAACAACATAGGAGACGGGACCAGTCTGCTTAAGAATAACCCCAGGCAGCCATTGCTGATTGTTTTTCACATAGACATTGTCATCCGGTTTTAACTGTCTCTCTCGCGCATGTTGATCATGTCCCTCCTTCTGCTTTTCCTGCTTTCTCTTCACTTTTGCCTTCATATCCGGGTGCAGCAGGTCCAATCTTGACTTGGGCGTACGCCCCATCAGCATCTCTGCTGGAGTGCGGGCAGTCGTAGTCTGTGGCATGAGGCGATATTTAAACAGGAAACGCGAAAGCTGCATGCTAAGAGAGTCCCCTGTCATCCGCTTCAGGCCTTCCTTCACTGTCTGAACAGCCCGCTCAGCCAATCCATTGGAGGCTGGGTGGAAAGGGGCCGTCCGAATGCGATGAATGCCATTCTGCTGCATGAACTCACTGAACAGTTCACTAGTGAACTTCGGGCCATTATCAGTGACCAGAGAGTCAGGCAACCCGTAGACTGCAAACACTTGCCTGAGTTTATCTATGGTTGAGGGGGCTGTGATGTTGCTCATGATGTCAGCTTCGATCCATTGAGAATTCGCATCTACCATGACAAGAAACATCTGCCCCATAAAAGGGCCAGCAAAGCCCAAGTGTAGCCTAGACCAGGGGTGGTCTGGCCACTCCCATGGATGCAAAGGAGCTGGTGGTGGCATATTCTGATTAGTCTGACATGGTGTGCATGATTTTACCTTGTTCTCCAAATCCTGATCCATTCCTGGCCACCAAACGTAGGATCTTGCAAGGCTTTTCACCCCTAGATGAGTCTCATAAATTTCCTCCACAATCTGTGAACGGCCAGGGGAGGCACGATGACCCTCACACTCCGCCCCCTCAGAAAATGCAGCCATCCTGCAGACTGAGTTCTGTCTTGTGTTTGGAATAAGGTCTCAGTTCCTCTCCTTCCACGACTCTGGGCCAGCCTTGTAAAAGAAAAGTCTTGACTTGGGACAGGACTGGGTCCCTCTCTGTCTACTGCTTGATTTGGGTCACCTTTACAGGTGTCTGTGACAGCCTCTCCAATGAAAACACCGTCTCTGGAGGCACATATGTAGTAACAGGTGTCTCAGGTAAAGGTAGTCGACTCAGTGCATCGGCGTTTGTATTATTCCCACCTGCTCTGTACACTATAGTATACTGGTAGGCTGACAATGTAAGAGCCCAATGCCGTATCCTGGCTGATGCAAGCGGTGGGATGCATCTAGTCTCGCTGAACAGGCTCATCAGTGGTTTATGGTCCGTATAAATTGTAAACACACATCCATAAAGGTACTGATGAAAACGTTTGACTGCAAAAACAATGGCCAGACCTTCTTTGTCTAGCTGTGAGTATCCCTTCTCAGCAGCTGTCAGGGTACATGAAGCAAAACCAATAGGCTTTTCTGAACGGTCCTCCATTACATGTGAGAGAACTGCCCTGACTCCACAGTGCGAGGCATCGCATGCAAGGGTGATCTCCTTGTCTGGGTCATAGTGAACAAGCAGCTTCGCTGAGTGGAGGAGTTCTTTCACTTCCTTGAAAGCTTTCTCCTGCTCCTCACCCCACTGTCACTTAGTGTCATTGTGAAGCAGCTTATACAGTGGGGTCAAAACCCTTGAGAGGTCAGGAAGAAACTTGCCATAATAATTCACCATGCCTAAAAATGTTCTGAGTTCCGTGACGGTCTTAGGGCTTGGGTCCTCCTTAATACCTCGCACTTTGTCCTCCACAGGGCAAAGCCCCTCAGCTGTGATCTTGTGTCCCAGGTAAGTCACACTCGATGCCAGGAGCACACATTTTTGGCGTTTCAACCGCAGCCCTGTGTCTGAAAGCCTCTTCAGCACCCGTTCTAAGTTAGCCAAATGCTCCGCCTCCATAGCCCCCGTGATCAAAATATCATCAAGGTACACTTCTTCGTGTGGAATCCCCTGCAGCGAAGTGTCCATTGTCCTTTGGAAAATGGCAGGGCTGGACGCCACTCCAAACACCAGGTGATGGTACTTGAATAATCCCTTGTGCTTATTAACCGCGACGTACTCCTTTGAATCCTCGTCGAGCAGCAGATGTTGGTATGCGTGGCTCATGTCCAGCTTTGTGAACAGCTTACCCCCTGACAGGGTTGCAAACAGGTCATCCACCCGAGGCAATGGGTACTCCTCCAGCCGAGAGACCTGATTCACTGTAAGCTTATAATCCCCACATATCCTCACCGTTTTATCTGCCTACAAAACTGGAACAATGGGAGCCGCCCACCTTGAAAACTGGACAGGCTCAATAATGTCCAGCCTCTGTAAACGTTCCAGTTCCTCCTCGACTTTGCCTTTCATGGCACAGGGCACTGACCTGGGCTTAAAAAAACGTGGTGTAGCCTCAGGGTCGACATGGAGTTTCACTGTCACGCCCTTCAGTGTGCCCAGCTCGTCCCTGAAAACGTCGCTGTACCACTGCAGAATGTCCTCCGTCATGTGTGCATACTTAATTTCATGCCAGTTTAGCTGGATTTTGCGAAGCCAATCATGACCCAAAAACTGGGTCCTCTTCCCTTAGCTATCACTAGCCTGGCTTCAGCCTTCTGACTCCCGGCTGAAATGTCCACATAAAACATCCCTAAATGAGGTATGGGCTGCCCCGTATAGGTCCTAATTTCGAGCTTTGACGGTCTAATGGGAGGTAGGTTAGACTCCCATGTCCTCCTGTAGGTTTCCTCACTAATGACTGATGCAGTAGCCCCTGAATCAATCTCAAACTTCATGTCCTTTCCCCTGACAGTGACTGTGGCATGATATGGTTCAGGTGGTTCCTCATCTGTTTCCATTGCAAACATGTTGTAGGCACACGCTGCCTCTTCATCTGCTTCTTCTAGATGGTGTGTGGCTGCCCGAGCCTGTTGAGCTTTCCCCTGCCCAGGCTTAATCTCACCCTTTGAACTTCTGCATTTTCTAGCTAAGTGTCCCTTTTTGCTACAAGCATGGCAGACAGTGCCTTTGAATTTGCAATCATTTGCATAGCGCGTCCCTCCACACCGGAAACATTCCACCCGCATTGCCTGTTTACCAGTCTCCCTCCTGACCTGGTGCACTGCCGCCGACTGTGACCCCCCCATGTCCTTTCTGGGTATCCTTGACATTATTAGCAGCCATCTCCATGCCTTGGGCAATCTCTAAGGCTTTTTTGAAAGTCAGTGGTGGGGCTTCCCCTAACAGGTGGCGTTGTATGCCATTATTATTAATGCCGCATACCAATCGATCATGGAGCGTGTCATCCAACACCACTCCGAAATCACAATGCTCCAACAGCTGCCGAAGCTCGGCCACAAAATTGGCCACAGACTGACCTGACTTCCTGAAATAGCTGTGAAACTTACACCACTGGACTATCACAGAAGGTTTCGGATTGTAGTGGATTCCCACGAGCTTGACCAGTTCGTCATATGGAATATCCCCCGGTTTCCGCGGTGTGACTAAATTCCTTATTAGCTTGTAAGTCTTTGCCCCCCACACACTCAGGAGAATAGAGTGCTTCTTAGCCTCCTCAGTAATTCCATTAGCACAGAAAAAGTGTTCCAACCTTTCCTCATACTCCAGCCATTCCCTGTTTTCCTCCACAATTTCACCGATAGTTCCAAACATAGCCAACAGAAACACAAAGTTCCTTGTCCCCGCACAGCTCCCGTTCGAAACGCGCCAACACATCCACAAAACCAGTTCACCTCGTCGCCAAAAATATGTGGTAACTTCTACTTAGAAAAAGGCACACTCGACAACTTCATGCCCAAAGAAACAACTTTATCTCGAACGTCAAAACTAATAGGTATATACAGAGGCATTCAAACCCATACGGCATGGTAGGAACACTATAAGCAGAGCACACCGGAAGTAAAAAGAACGGAAGTAACCCCCCCCCCCCCCACCATTATCCTAATTAGTATTAACTTACTTTTAATAATGCTCAGATTACAACATGTTGTATGCCCTCTCTTTTGCTTTTACACTAGCTTTGACTTCCCTTGCCTACCACAGTTGTACTATTTTGCCATTTGAGTGTTTCTTCGTTTTGGAATACCTGAGGAAACTTGGAATGAAATTTTTAAACTGGTTAATCCTATAAGCTCAGATAAGAATTTGCTCGATGTAATTTTTAATTTGACACCTTTTCATAATGGTTCAGTATCTAAAATTTATGGTATGTTACTGGAGACGAGGAATGTTCATTTAGACAAAATTAAGAATCTCTGGGAACAAGACTTACAGACATCAATATGTGAGGAAATTTGGAATGAAATTTTTATACGTCATTGCTATGTGCTCGCCATTCCTTCATACAATTCAAGGTGGTACATAGAGTCCATATGACTAAAGATAAGCTATCTCATTTTTATTCGGATATATCTCCCTACTGTGACAGATGCAATAATGGAGAAGTTTCATTAATTCATATGTTTTGGAATTGTCTATGTCTTGAAAAATATTGGAAGGAAGTTTTTCAAACTTTTTCTTTACTTTTCAAAGTAAATTTTAAGCCTAATCCTCTGACGGCCCTAATTGTTATTGTTGCAGGGCAAGATATCAAGTTGAAGACATCAGATTTACTTATTTTGGCCTTTAGCTGTCTTATATCTAGGAGGGCGCTTTTGTTTAAATGGAAAGATGTTTTCTCTTCCTACTCATGCTCAATGGTTATACAATGTTATGTCATGCTTAGATTTAGAGAAGATTCGTTGTTCAAGTTCCAAATCTCGTCAAGACTTTCAAACATTGTGGGGACCCTTTCTGAATTATTTTCAAAACTTTCAAAATCCTCAATTCGTTGTTTAAATTTGGATGTTGGCTATTATTATTTTTTATTATACAAGAAGGTGTTTTAGCTTTTTTTCTCCTTAATAAACAGCTTCGGTCTTGGTAGGGGTTAGATTCCTTCTTTTTGTAATAAATTAGTACAGGTGCACATTCTGAAATTCTGAAATCCAAAAAGCTCCAAAAACCGAAGTTTTTTCGTCAACAGCTGACGTCACTCAGGTGTGACGTGGCAGCAATAACAAAGGCTGCCAGATGTCAGTTGTGGCTCAGCGCTCGTACTGGTTACACATGCATTTGCTGTTCGCTGATATTTTTTGTTCACTGTTGACTTTGTGTTTAATTACACTGTGAAAATGTCAAAAAGAGCTGCAGATACCCCTCTGGGTAACAATGAGAAAAAGAGAAGGAAGCATCTATTATTATCAATAACGCAGAAAGTGAAGTTATTGCAGAAGCTTGATCGTGGTGTGTCTGTGCGGCGTCTTACTGAAAAGAAAGTGTCGGAACTACCACTGTATATGATTTAAATAAACGGAAAGACAAGTTACTGAAGTTTTATAGTGACAGTGACAGTGACGTTCTACATTTATTCCAATAACTCATTTACCATGTGTCTGATTCAGTTCATTTGAAGCTGTATATTTTTATATTTTATTGAATGTTTTTGTTGGAAATAATTTTTTTTGTTGTCATTATTCCCTAAACAATACAGTATAACAATTATTTACATAACATTTACATTGTATTAGGTATTATAAGTAATCTAGAGATGATTTAAAGTATGCAGGAGGATGTGTGTAGGGTTGGTGCGCCACCAGGTCTTAAAGTACACTGCACTGAGACAGGTTAAATAAGGGACTTGAGCATACATGTTTTTTGGTATGGGGGGGGGGGGGGTCTGAAAACTGAAAAATTCTGAATTCTGAAATGCAACTGGCCCCAAGGATTTCGGATAAGGGGTTGTGGACCTGTATATTTCAATATAACTTTGACTAACCTACGTGAATATGGGGTAATGAGATTATTATTATGAATAGATATAATGTAATTGGTAGTTATGTTTTTCTACCTTTATATATACTTTCTTGTACTCTGTATTCTTTTATGTAGAAACTAATAAAAATATTGAAAGGGAATACATCTATCTGCAACTTCCTCAATTTTACCAGAAACTCATGGCATTGTTGCTCTGCTGCCATCCCTGCCAGCATCTCCTTCCAATTTACTTTGGCCAACTCCTCCCTCAAACTACTGTAATTTTCTTTACTCCAATGAAATGCTGCTATGTCAGACTTTACTTTCTCCCAATCAAATTTCAAGTTGAACTCAATCATATTGTGATCACTGCCTCCTAAGGGTTCTATTACCTTAAGCTCCTTAATCGCCTCCAGTTCATTGCATAACACCCAATTCAGAATAGTTGATCTCCTAGTAGGGTCAATGACAAGCTGCTCTAAAAAGCCATCTCATAGGCATTCAACAAACTCACTCCCTTGAGATCCATTACCAACCTGATTTTCCCAATCAAAATGCATGTTAAAATCTCCCTTGACTATCATAACATTGTCCTTTTGACTGGCTTTTTCTATTTCCCAGCTACTACTGGGAGGCCTGTTTATAACTGTCATCAGGGATCTTTTACCCTTGCAGTTTCTTAACTCAACCCACAAGGACTTGATGCCATTCTTTACCAGCAAAGCCACGCCACTCCCTCTGCCTTACCTTCTTATCCCTCCGATGGAATGTGTAATTTTGGACAGTTAGCTCCCAGCTACAACCATCCTTCAGCCATGATTCTGTGATGGCCACAACATCATACCTGACAATCTGTAACAGTTCAACAAGTTTATCCACCTTATTTCTTGTACTCTGTGCATTGAAGTATAACAGTTTGCGTACTGTATATGCTACTCTTTTTGATTCTGCATCCCTAATGCACCAATATTCACCATACTGGTTGCAATTTTGTCCTATCATCTGCCTGTGCTTCATCAGTCTGACTATACTTTTACATTATTCTTCCTATCCTGAGTCCCTTCACTCTGGTTCCATCAATTCCACTGTTGTCGCATGAAGTCACCGCAGAGAAGTACTGGTAGATTCGAAGAAGCCTTTTTATTCATCAGAATGATACATAGCAAGCTTCATATTAAGTCTCCTTTCAGAGGAAAAAGGCAACACTACACGACATTTTATGTGCTAAAGATCAAAGAAAACTTTAGGACATTTCCATATTTATGATGGTTGTCAGAGGCTATTTGAGATGCACACCATTGGGAGCATTTAATAGGTAGAGGGAGCTTGTCCACACTACCACCTCCAGCTATAACAACCTTAAGCAACCGCACCCATACTACAGACACACAAATATACTCAAATAACACATTTAAATCAGCATTGTCTGGTCTTCCAATTAATGGTGGTGTCTTCCAATTAACTTGGTCCACGGTTCTTAGGAACCCATTGTTCAGAGCCGCATTTTAGATTTAATCCACAGTTCATATTCAAATCTGAAGACTGGTGGCTGAAGTCAGTTGCTGAATTTATTTGCTGTATGTGCTAACCAAAAGAGCTCTAACATCCTCATCAAGATTAACATATAACATGAGAACTGCTCCTCTGTGCAATCTAGGGATTGGTCCATTTAAGGAGCATGGCAGACCCTCCCAGTATCTGCCATTTAATTGAAGATGTCACGGTGCTGGTCGTGGATAAATCTAGAATGCTGAAATTATGTGGTCTTTTTTTACTCTCCGGGTCACTATGGGCTGGGAGTTGTGACCAATGCAGTGCAAACAGTAAACAGAGGAGGTATGGTGCAGTAAAGAGGACCCGGGTGTACACTTTAGATAAGTGTTTGCCACAGTGTGCAATTTGAATGGGTTACTGAATGTTTAGTGTCCATAAGTAAATGGTTAACTTACTGAAAGTGGGTGTCTTCTGTCCCCACTCACAGAACTCACAAACCCAAAATTTCACACAACATGGAAACAATGCGGACCCCTGTGGAACACCACTAGTCACTGGTAGACAATCAGAAAAGGCCTCCTTTATTCCCACTCTTTGCCTTCTGCCAGTCAGCCAATCCTCTATAGGCTGCAAGATGTAGGAGGAGAGTCTTAACAGAGAACAGTGACAGCCATAAACCAGAACTGAGGCATATTTGCTTAATAATCATATAAGAAATTTATGCTATTTTTACTCTTTCTGATATATTCACCGTTCTGTAATATTTTCTAAGTTCTCCCTGCTGACCCCACTTCCATTTTATTAGGTGATATGCTAAAAGTTAAACTGCTGTATTCTTCGAAAGGGAAGGTCTAACTTCATAGTTACACACCTGAAGCTTAAGTACATGACCCTCACCAATGTTGTGGAAAAAAGTAGGAATGAACCAATCAGGTTTGCATGCCTTTGTACTTCTTTGATCATCTCTGCTCATCTACTTATTCAATTGATTCTTAAAATGAAACTTCAACCTTACCTGCTTTGTCCTCTGCTTGCTATCAGGCACACTCTGACCCTTCCTTTGATTAGTAGGAATTCAAAGCTGGTGTTGGTATCAATAAAAGGTCAGAGTAGAGCTTTCTCGTTCAGGGTGGGCAGTGATTTGGCTCAGATGTTGGTCAAATACTGGTGGGGGCAGGCGCCATTGGAGTAGTAATAATGGTAAAATGACTGTTGCCTTCCTGGCATGAGGTCCATGCTGCACAGAACTGCCCTCATCCACCGGGCTGCCCTGCAGCCATCCCAATAATCCCCTGGATTTAAAATGCTGGATGGCTATGAGGTACTGAAATTCACTTTGAACATTTATTTCCGCGGTTGCAAACATAGAAGCATAGAAACATAGAAAACCTACAACACAATACAGGCCCTTCAGTCCACAAAGTTGTGTTCAACATGCCCTTACCTTAGAAATTACTAGACTTCACCATGGCCCCCTATTTTTCTAAGCTTCATGTACCTATCCAAAATTCTCTTATAAGACCCTATCGTATCCGCCTCCACCATCGTTGCCGGCAGCCTATTCCACGCACTCACTACTCCCTGAGTAAAAAACTTACCCCTGACATCACCTCTGTACCTACTCCCCAACACCTTAAACCTGTGTCCTCTTGTGGCAACCATTTCAGCTCTGGGAAAAAGCCTCTGACTATCTACACGATCAATGCTTCTCATCATCTTAAACACCTCTATTATGTCACCTCTCATCCTCCGTTGCTCCAAGGAGAAAAGGCCGAGTTCACTCAAACTGTTTTCATAAAGCATGCTCCCCAATCCAGGCAACATCCTTGTAAATCTCCTCTGCACACTTTCTATGGCTTCCACATCCTTCCTGTAGTGAGGCGACCAGAACTAAGCACAGTACTCCAAGTAGGGTCTGACCAGGGTCCTATATAGCTGCAACATTACCTCTCAGCTCCTAAATTCAATTCCACGATTAATAAAGGCCAATACACCGTATGCCTTCTTAACCACAGAGTCAACCTGCACAGCTGCTTTGAGCGTCCTATGGACTTGGACCCCAGGACCCCTCTGATCTTCCAGACTGCCAAGAATCTTACCATTAATATGATATTCTGCCATTATATTTGACCTACCAAAATGAACCACTTCACATTTATCTGGGTTGAACTCCATCTGCCACTTCTCAGCCCAGTTTTGCATCCTATCAATGTCCCGCTGTAACCTCTGACTGCCCTCTACACTATCCTCAACACTTCCAACCTTTGTGTCATCAGCAAACTTACTAACATATTCCTCCACTTCCTCATCTAGGTTATTATAAAAATCATGAAGAGTAAGGATCCCAGAATGGATCCCTGAGGCACACCACTGGTCACCGACCTCAATGCAGAATATGACCTGTCTACAACCACTTTTTGACTTCTGTGGGCAAGCCAGTTCTGTATCCACAAAATAATGTCCCTTTGGATCCCATGCCTCCTTACTTTCTCAAGAAGCCTTGCATGGGGTACCTTATCAAATGCCTTGCTGAAATCCATATACGCTACATCTACTGCTCTTTCTTCATCAATGTGTTTAGTCACATCCTAAAAAAATTCAATCAGGCTTGTAAGGCATGACCTGCCCTTGACAAAAACCATGCTGACTATTCCTAATCATATTATACCTCTCCAAATGTTCATAAGTCCTGTTTCTCAGGATCTTCTCCATCAAATTACCAAACTCTGAAGTAAGACTCACTGGTCTATAATTTCCTGGGCTATCTCTACTCCCTTTCTTGAATAAAGGAACAATATCCACAACCCTCCAATCCTCCGGAACCTCTCCCATCCCCATTGATGATTCAAAGATCATCTCTAGAGGCTCAGCAATCTCCTCCCTCGCCTCCCACAGTAGCCTGGGGTACATCTCATCCGGTCCCAGCGACTTATACGACTTGATGCTTTCCAAAAGCTCCAGCACATCCTCTTTCTTAATATCTACATGCTTAAGCTTTTCAGTCTGCTGCAAGTCTGCACTACAATCATCAAGATCCTTTTCCATAGTGAATACTGAAGTAAAGTATTCATTAAGTACTGTTGCTATTTCCTCTGGTTCCATACACACTTTCCCACTATCATACTTGATAGGTCCTATTCTTTCACGTCTTATCCTCTTGCTGTTCACATACTTGTAGAATGCCTTAGAGTTCTCCTTAATCCTGCCCACCAAGGCCTTCTCATGGCCCCTTCTGGCTCTCCTAATTTCCTTTTTAAGCTCTTTCCCGTTAGCCTTATAATCTTCTAGATCCCTAACATTACCTTACTCTCTGAACCTTTTGTAAGCTTTTCTTGACTAGATTTATTACAGCCTTTGTACCCCATGGTTCCTGTACCCTACCATAACTTCCCTGTCTCATTGGAACGTACCTATGCAGAACTCCCACAAATGCCCCGGAACATTTGCCACATTTCTCCGTACTTTTCCCTGAGAACATCTGTTCCCAATTTAAGCTTCCAAGTTCCTGCCTGATAGCCTCATAATTCCCCTTACTCCAATTAAACACTTTTCTAACTTGTCTGTTCCAATCTCTCTCCAATGCTATTGTAAAGGAGATAGAATTATGATCACTATCTCCAAAATGCTCTCCCGCTGTGAGATCTGACACCTAACCAGGTTCATTTCCCAATACCAAGTCAAGTACAGTCTCTCCTTGTGACGATTTGAGTCAGAGCTTGCATGAGCTTGTAAGGAAAGTCTCAAAACATAAAGGCTTGCAAATACACTGCAGGTCATGGTCTGAAAAAGGGTCTTTGGTATGAAATGTTAACTCTGTTTGTCTTCCTACAGATCCCGCTGAGAATTTCCAGCACTTTGTTTTTGTTTTGGCTTTCCAGTATCTTTGATTTCTTTGATTTTTCATTTGTGTGTAGACATGTCTGAGGTATAACAGCAGCTTCTAGGCATTGGGTAGATTTTCCTTCTATTACAGTGGCAGCTCACCTCTCTGCTATCAGGTAATTGACTCTGCATTGTGGCTGCATACATGTGTTCAGATGAAATCCCCACAACTTCTATGCTCTGTGCAAAAGAGGAGGTCAATTTCTGCAAATCTTTCTCAGCCGTTCCAGGCTTTTTAGTGGACATATCATTTCACTGAGCATACCTATCAGTCATGTATGGTTATGAAATGGAGTTAAGAAAACTCCAGTAAAATCCACTTACTACATTGAGTAGATACCCTCCTTAGCCCTATCCTGTGTCTTATCCTTCCTCAGAGCATGAGTATCCTGAACAAAATGTTGTAAAAATTATTTGGCTGGGATGATCGTCGGTGCTTAATGGAACAATGAAGTATTGATTATTTCTACTGTCTTGTGGCTGCACTATTGCCAGCAGGTAAGAGAGGATTACTGCTGTATTTTTGTATTCAGGGAACCTGTGAGAAGAGGAGAAATTTGGATTGAAGGATAGGTAGGAGGGTCAAGTGATCTTTCATTGTTTCAGCCTAGCCAGTGGTTCATCATTAGCTGTTCCAGTCATAATACTCCAGTTTCATTTATTGTTTTGTGATCATGCACCCTCATTGTGTCTTTTGTCTGCTGTTGCTTGTCTTTTGTGCCAGCTTGTCTTGCAAAATGAAGTCTGTCAGTAAGTGACGTGAGTGTGCACAATGGATTTTGGTGATATGGTTGCTGGTGTTGAAGGTCAGTGTATTAAATCTGTTGGGTGTTCTTTTAAGGACATAAGACTTACATTTAATGGGCAGAATGGTCTGATTCTGTTCCTATATCTTATGGATTAATGGTCTTACGGCAGATATGTGTTGGAAGCAGCAGTGAAGCATGTAAATGTTATTTCTCAGTCCTGATTGATAAACTTGTCAGATGAGACTGTAATATAACATGTGGATACAGCACTGAAATTGAAAGGCAATTTCATTTTGAAGTTTCATTCATATACATGGCCCAAACATGTGGGCTATTGATCTTGCTGAGCATGTAGATGGAAAGATAACAAGCCACAAACAGAGAGGGAACCTTCTCAACTAAAGCTTCACACTGAGCATTAGAAAATCTTGGGAACTTAATCTCTCCAATGCACACTATTTTGCAAATCTGAATAACTTCTACAATGATCTTCACCCTTTGCTACATCAAAAATGCACCATTCCTTTAAGAGATGAAGGCTGCCTTTAAGTTGCGCAAGCTGAGTTTAGTTTGTGCTAGTCAGTGGGATAGTGAGCTTGGGAGGAATTTCTAAATTTCTGTTCATGTCGCAACACTACATACAGCACATGACACACTAAAATAAACTGTCCTGATGCCAACAAACCAATTGGCCTGGTATTCTCTAATTGTGATATTTGTGGATTAAAGGGGAAAACTCTTTTGCTGCATTATGATGGTGAACCAGCAAGGATTGTTGATTCATGGTTATTAACATGGTAAATATGGTCTGTTCTGTAGCTCAGGGGCTGAGAATTTGGTCCCTTTATCCTAAATAGTGTTGGAAGCTAATAAACGTTGTATTCTTGATGCTCATGACCAATTTTCTGTTAGTTAATAGTCAGCTTCTTTGTTCATCAGTGTGAAATCTGTCAGAGCTCAAATCTCATGGAAAATCATCACATTTCATTGTCTCGTACTTTGTTTTTATTTGGCTTTTGTTTAATTATCAAAGATTAGAATAATGACTTCTTTTTGGATTACAAACCAAGTTGTCCTTAGCTCATAATGAAAATTCTAAAAATACAAAGCCAGTCTTTCTGAAGGTAATAATTTCAAGAATGTGGACTAACTAGTATAAAGGATGCTCTATCACTTTTGGATATTTGGGGAAATGCTGCCTAAGATCTGTTCTGCAATTCTCATTGTTATTGAGAATTGCAGAAAAGATATACTCATGCTATTGCCTATTTAGACTAGTCTTTTGATGGTTTCTGTAGGAAATCTAACTTAGCAGTAATAGGCTAGAAACAATCTGGAAATATGGCGTATTTCATCAGCATTAAATAAGTAGTAAAACAGCAGCTGGCATTTGTTAGTCAGTAAAATAGCTGCAGAACAATCTTTTGAAATAGAAATTTGCGAATGATCTTCTAAATGGTGTAAGCAACAAACATCAGTATACTCTTTAAATAACATTCATTTTGACAGAGTGGAGAATTATGAAATCTCCAGATGGAGCTAATTACAGTGGCATCCATTTCCAAACAACTGATGTTCTGCTGTTGTTTCATTTTGGACTATTTTTGATCTATGGCAGTTCAGCCCCATACCATGAGGTAATAAAAGAAATGCATGCATTTTATAGTTTCCCTCTCACCTATTTAGCAACATGATTTATAGTCAATAAAGTGTTTTTTGAAGAATTGCCATTGTTTTGTGTAGGATGTATGGCAGCTAATGTGTACACAACACTCAATGTGATAATGACTAGATAATTCTTTCAGTGCTAGTGGGGAATAAACATTGGCTGGGGCATTGGCAATGGCTTGTCCCTTCTCTCAGAAGTGGTACCACTGGATCTTCCTCAAAGGGCAGATCAGGTCTCCGTTCAAGATGCTACCTGAAAAGTGAGGTCTCTGATCGTGCAGCACTCTCTCAATTCTACTCCAGAGTGTAATCTGTCACATATGTATTGTTTTTTTTAAACATTTTCTCCGATGTTGTTGGTATTCTGGAAGAAGCGATGCACAGCAGTGATATAACTGCTGTCATCTCACTGTCACCAGGGACTGCCTTTTGCAATTCAATCAAGGTGAGAAATCCAAGAGAGATTTTCATGGCTGGCATTTTATCTATCATGTGTTGGCTGACATAGATTTAGTTAAAAAACATATGGTTGCTTGTTTAAAAAAAAACCTAGTTTCAACATGCATGGAACTCATTGCAAATTTGAGTCTTAGAATTGAATAGCATGGAAATAAACCTGTTAGCCTACTGGGTCCAGACAGACCATTAAACACCCCTAAACATACATCTACCCTGTTTCTGTTTTTGAAAATATAGGAAGTAACTGTACATGCTGGAAATTGTAAACAAGAAGAGAGAATGCTGGAAATATGCAGTAGCTCAGGCAGCATCTGTGGAAGGACGGACAGAGGTTAAGCACGGTTCCCATGCCGACAACACCACTGTCGTTGGCCGAATCAAGAGTGGAGATGAATTAGCATATAGGAGGGAGAGTGAAAATCTAGCTCTCTGGCACCACAACAACAGTCTCTCACTCAATGCCAGCAAAATCCAAAGAGATAATTATTGAATTCAGGAGGAAGAAACAGGGGGGCCATGAGCCAGTCCTCACTGGGGAAATCAGAGTTGGAGAGGATCATCAAATTTAAATTCCTCAGTGTTATCATTTCAGAGGAACTGTCCTGGGTCCAGCAAGTATGTGTCGTTACGAAGAAAGCATAGCAACACTTCTACTTTCTTAGATGTTTGTGGAGATTCGGCATGTCATCTCAAACTTCTATAGATGTGTGGTTGCATCATGGCCTGGTATGGAAATGCCAATGCCCTTGTATAGAAAAGCCTTCAAAATGCAGTGAATTCAGCCCCATCTATCATAGCCATCCCCACCACTGAGCACATCTATAGGGAGTGCTGTCACAGGAAAGGAGCATAGATGATCAGTGATCTCCACCACCCAGGCTATGCCTCTCTTCTTGCTGCTGCCATAGGGAAGAATGTAAAAGGGCCTTCATAACCCACACCACCAGGTTCAGGAACAGTTGTTACTCCTCAACCATCAGCTTCTTGAACCCGAGAGGATAACTTCACTCAACTTCGCTTGCCCATGCCTGAACTGTTCCCACTGAACTGGACAAACATTCGAGGACTCTTCACCTCATGTTCTCGATATTTATTGCTTATTCATTAATTACCATTATTATTATATCTTTTTTTCTCATTCATTTTGTACTTCCACAGTTTGCTGTTTTGTTTTTATACATTGGTCGTTTATCTGTCCTGTTGGGTGTTGTCTTTCACTAATTCTATTGCGTTTCTTGTATTTACTGTGATTGCCTGCAAGAAAATGGATCTCATGTGACAGATACGTACATTGATAATAAATTTGCTTTGAACTTTGAACATTAAATTTTCAGGTCCCAGACTCTTCAGTGGCTTTAGGAAAGAGGGAAAATAAATTTTATAATCCAAATAGGGCATTTGTGATGGGGTCCTTACCTGCTAAATTAGAGCTGAATAGTTCATAGAAACTGTTCAAAAATGCTCTGTGGAATATTTTAGAGTGAATTTAATATATTAGGGAATATTAATTCCACTTGAAAGATTTTATGTGTATTTAACTACCAGTTGGAATTCCATTCTAAATAACCAGAAAGACCATCATTTGAGATTAAAATGTACTGGTAGCAATGGCCTGCACTCATTTGCTAATGTGCAATCTCTTGGGTTCAGTTCTAGAGTTGGCCCCCACCTCATTAGAACTTTAACTACATAAGCAATTTTGGTAAATCTGTGTGGAGAATGATAAATCTGACATGTCTGAGTTTAGGGAGGTAGAAGCAGACTTCCTAATTTCCAGCTATCTAATTTCAAGCTGCAAAAACAGCAGAAGGTGCAGGTTTTTTTTGTCATGTTAATGTTTCTTGCCATTTTCTAAATGTTCCTGCTTCTTTCATTTCTCTTATCTCTCGGTGTCATCTTTTTCTACCTAGTCAGTTAAGTACGCCATAAAAAGCTTAGCTTTATCTAAAATCGTAAAATACTACATAAATATTTCCGTGTTAATCCAGAAGTGGCCAGTCTTGAAGACCATGTACTTGGAGAGGCAAATCTGAGGACTATCAGGAAATTGAAGATTCTTGTCAGATTGGACATTCTTAATGCATTTCTTAATGCATTTAAATCTATAATTCGAACATCATTGTGTTCTGGAACCAGCAGCTGGATTGTTTTCGATAAACATAATGACTGAGCTGCTAATTGAAATTGCTCCTTTCATAGGAAGCTGTTATCCTTCCACAATAAGTCCTACTATAAATTCAGTGTGAAGTAGGCACAATCTGTCAATGTAGCACATTGAAGTACAATGTTAAAAAGCAAGACAAGTCGATAAAAAGAAAATGAAGTATTGATCAACTACGTTACCCTTAGAAATTGTTTCATGGTATTTTACTAGTTGGCAAAGGAGCAAAGTGGAGAACAGATTTAAATGAAGAACAGTGATTTGGGGCAAGCAGCATCATAGTCCACCACAATGCCACCCCTCCCCCAAGATCTCAGTTACCATCCAGAGGAAATATAAAATTTGTTATTATCATTGATTTAATGTAAAAACATAAGGAAAGGAGCAGGAGAAGGGCACCTGGCCCATCGAGCCTGCTCCACCATTCAATAAGATCATGACTGATCTGGCCATGGACTCAGTTCCATCCACCTGCCTTTATTCTACAACTCATGTTCTCAATATTATTTATTTATCAGTACAGTTTGTCTTTTGCACATTGGTTGTTTGTCAGTCTTTGTTTGTGCATAGTTTACATTGATTCTATTGTATCCCTGTTATACTGTGAATGTCTGCAAGAAAATTAATCTCAAGGTAGTATATGCAGACAAACATGTACTTTGATATACAAATTTACTTTGAAATTTTTCCATAACCCTTAATTCCCTTATGACACAAGACTCTATCTAACTCTGTCTTAAATATTTCCGATAAGGTAGCCTCTACTGCTTCTGTGGGCAGAGAATTTCATAGGTTTCCACTTCTCTGTGAAATGCAGTTCCTCCTCATCTCTGTCCTAAATCTACTCTCCCAAGCGTTGAGACTATATCCCTTAGGTCTAGTCACAACTACAAGTGGAAATGATTCTCCTGCCTCTATTTTATCTATGCCTTTCATAATTCTATATGCTTTTATAAGACCCCTCTTATTCTTCTGAATGCCAGCAAGTATAGTCCCAATGTCTCCTCATGGACTTACCCCACCATCTCAGAAATCAAATTAATGAACCTTCTCTGCACTTCTTCCAACGTGTCATCATCAAACTTAGATATGTTATACTCAGTGCACTCTTTCAAATCATTAATATATATCTTGAACAGTTGATGCCAAGCACTGACCCATGTAGTACTCAGCTCACCACTGGCTGCCACCAGAGAAATACCTATTTATTCCAATTCTCCACCTTCTATTAGTTAACGAATTCCCTAGCCACTCTAATACATTACCCAACTCCATGTATTATGTTATGAATAAATCTTTTATACAGCACCTTATCAAATGGCTTCTGCAAATCCAAGTATACAGCCCCCACATGTTCCCCTCTACTCACTGTGCCCATTAAATGCTCAGAGATCTCCAGTAAATTTATCAAATAGGATTTACTCTTCCCGGATCTATGCTATGTTTGTCCGATAGAATCACTCTTGCCCAGATATATTGCAATTTCTTCCTTAATTGATAAGCTTATGCATTTTCCCAGCACAGATATTATCTGTTGATATCCTTTATTAAACAGAGAACTGCTTTCAAATCCACTGGGGCCACCCAGAGTCCAGAGATTTTTGGTAATTTGTCACAAGTGCCTCTACTACAACTCCCACTTCTTTTTCAGTGCTTTAGTTTGCATTCCATTAGAACCAAAGGACTTGTCTACCTTTAGACCCACTAGTTTGCCCAGCGATTGCATTGAGAGAGTGATTGCATTGAGATCATCACCTCCTATCACATGTATTATCTCTGGCTTTGGAATGTTAGATGGGTCATTCACCGAGAAGACCAATTCAAAGCCTCGGCCATTTCAGCATTTCTGTACATTTTCTACAGCTTCTCATTTTCAGTGGATCTCATAGATAGTAAATAATTTATGTTAGACTTTACTTACTTCAAATTTAAAATTCAAAGTAAATTTATTATCAGCATACATATATAACCCATTTTCTTGTGGGCATACTCTATAAATCCATAATTCCATAGTAGAATCAATGAAAGGCTATGCCAACTTGAATATTCAACCAGCATGCAAACGACAACAAACTGAAAATACAAAAAGAAAAAAAAATATAATCATAAATAAATAGGCAACAATTATCAAGAACATGAAATGAGGAGTCCTTGAAAGTGAGTCTGTAGGTTGAGGGAACATTTCAATGATGCAGCAAATGAAGTTGAGTGTCCCATTACCATTGGCATATAATCTGTAGCACCAAGGGTCCCAACATACAAGACCACTGTTATACTATAAGGCATGCCTACTATCTGTGCCCAGACCGTGTTTTGGTAAATCTAATCACTTGTCTGTCCTTCTCCTACATGCATACAGACAGAGACTATAGAGATTAGAACAATACAGAGGTGGAAGCAGGAGGCAGAGGAGAGCTAAGCGATTGCTTCAAGTTGGTGGATTAGTCCATGTTCGAGGACTCATCTGCAGATCATGGCCATCACAGACTTTATAAAAACAGTTGTAGATGAATGTATCTACAAAAAAAAAATCATTCAGAGTCTTACCTAACCGGAAGCTATGGATGAACCATGGGAGCTGCAATCTGTTGAAGGCCAGATCAGAGGCATTAATTCCTGGTGACCAAGAAAGTTATAAGAGGACCAGTTACAATCTTCACAAAACTATCTCTTGGGCGTAATGGCAATTCCAGACTAAACTTGAATCCACGAAGGATGGTTGACAGTTGTGGCAGGCATGAATGCTTTCACCTCTCATAAAGTAAAATCAGGCAACTTAGGGGACACCAGGGTTTCATTTCTAGATGAGCTCAATGCCTTCTATACTCACTTTGATTGTTAAAACATGGAGGAACCATCAGGAACTCCCACAGCACCCACTGACCCTGTGATTTCAGTCTCTGAAGCCACGCGCAAACAGCCTTCAGGAGGGTGAACCAATGAGAAGCATCTGCCCCAGACTGGTACCTGACCATGTACTACAAACCTGTGCTCATCAACTGGCTGGAGTGTTCACTGAGATCTTTAACTTCTTGGTTCGGCAGTCTGAGGTATCCATCTGCTTCAAGCTGGCTTCAGTTATGCCGTGCCTAAGAAGAATGTGGTGACTTGCCTCGACGACTGTCGTCCAGTACCACAAGGCTCAAGGGCAGCTTGCATTGCCCTGGTATAAGACTATTGAGTGCTTCCCTTGTACAATAAGATGGGCTTTTGACCTCACTGTCTATCTTGTGACTTTGCACTGTAGTGCCTACCTGCACTGCACTTCTTTAGTTACACTTTATTCTGCGGCAGTTACCGACTATAAGCTCATCTGAATGGTGTAGGGAGTGAGTGCCAGTGGCTACTTCTGATGGTGGGAGAGGTTATTACATCTCATCGGACAGCTACCATCTGCCTCAGGTTGTGCAGACCCCCAGCCAGTAAGGTGCAGTCCGCCCTCTGCTTGCTTGCCTGACTGGGTGCGTGGGGCTCAGAGTTCACCTCGACAAGCAAGCTGTGAGTCCGCACCAGATAGAAGGATTAAAATTAGGAAGGGGCTAGCTCTTCGCCTGGACCATGTGTCCCAGACAGACTGATGACCTACAACAGATCGACGATTCTCAGAAAACAGCAATGGTTGACAGGGAGCTCACTGGACTGTACATCGACATTACCTTTCTCCAGGAGACCCATTTGGCAGATAACGGTTCCTGCAGAGAATCCACCTGCACCTTCTTTTGGCAGGGTCTTCCTCATGAAGACCCAAGGCAGTACAGGGTTGATTTTGCAGTGAAGAACTCTATCATGGCCACCATGGAGCAACCAACAGGCAGAACAGAAAGGATCCTTGCTCTCTGTCAATCACTGCTTTCCGGCCCCAGAAACCTCCTGAGCATCTATGCCCCAACAATTTGTTCTTCACCAGAGGCCAAAGACCAGTTCTAAGTGGCTCTGGATGACACAATATCCAGAATCCCAAACACTGAAGGACCGTACCTGCTGGGAGACATCAATGCTAGATTTGGAGCTGATCATGAAGCATGGGCTTCTTACCTTGGCCATCATGGTGTCAGCAAGATGAACGAGAATGGGCAGAGACTGACAGAGCTGTGCTGCCTTCATGGACTGTGCATCACCAACACGTATTTTCAGTGTAAGGAATGGCACAATGTCTCTTGGAGACATCCACGGTCCCACCACTGGCATCAGTTTGACCTTACCCAGGCGCAAGGACCTGAACTGTGTCCTTGGCACTCGCAGTTATCACAGTGCAGACTGCGACACAGACTGCTCCCTTGTTGTCAGTACAGTGGGGCTAATGCCAAAGAGACTCCATCATTCCAAGCCGAACGACCGGTTTCATATCAACACCTGCTGTACAGCAAACTCTGACAGAGCACAGGAGTTCACAGATGCCTTTGAAGCTGCAATGAAAAACAGTTCTGAGACAGTACCGCTATTGACTCCAAGTAGTGGCAAATCCGTGATGCCATCTACAGCTCAGCCGTAACAGCATTTGGGAAAAAGCAGCACAGGAACGCAGACCAGTACGAAGCACACTGGGAAGAAATGGAGCAAGTGACTGAGGCCAAGAGAAAACCCCTGCTGGCCTGCAAGGAAAACCCCTGCACCAGCACATGTGCTGCCCTCAGAGCTGCTAGAAACAAGGCATAGCAAATTGTCTGATGTTGCCAACTGTGGGAATGCAAGAGGGATGTTTGACGGCATCAGTTCAGCAATAGGCCCTTCAACCACCAAGACAGCCCCAGTGAAGTTAAAAAATGGGGTAGTGATCATGGACCAGAACAAACAGCTTGAGCAGTGGGTAGAGAGATACGTGGAGCGGTATACAACCTGGAATGTGGTGACCAATGCACCCTGGAGGCACTGCCTGCCTTGCCAGTCATGGAAGAGCTTGATGTGTTGCCATCTATGGAGGAGTTCAGCAAAGCCATCGACTGTCTCATCAGTGCGAAAGCTCCAGGGAAGGATGGAGTTCCCCCGGAAGTCTTGAAGAGCGGGAAACTTGCCCTGCTGCATCTTCGACATGAGCTGTGTCTTTGCTGGGAGAAAGGCCACATCCCTCAAGACACGCTAGGTTCAGCATTGTCACACTGTACAAAAACAAGGGTGACAGTAGTCACTGGGACAACCACCATGGCATCTCTCTGCTCAGTATTGTGGGGATTCATTCATGTTGTCTTGGCACGACTTCAGAGCCTTGCTTCCAGAGTCTACCCGGACTCCCAGTGCAGGTTCAGAGCAGGCAGGTCTGCAGTGGACATGATCTTCTCATAGCACCAGCAGCAGGAGAAGTGTTGAGAGCATCAGTACCCACTATACACAGCCTTCGTTGATCTGACCAAGGCATTCGACCTTGTCAGCAGAAGTGGACTCTTCAAACTACTGCTAAAGATTGGCTGTCCCCCCAGACTGTGCAGCGTCATATCATCCTTCCATAAGGACATGCACAACACTGTCTGCTTCAATGGAGCAACTTCTGACGCCTTTCCAGTGAACAGAGGAGTGAAACAAGGTTGTGTCCTGCCACCAACCCTCTTTGGAATCTTCCTTTCCGTGCTCCTTCACTTTGCTTTCGCAGACTGCACTGAAGGCATCTACCTTTGCACCAAAGCTATTCAGTATCGCTCGCCTACACTCCAAGACCAAAGTTAGGACAGTCCCCTGTCACAGGGTGGGAGCAAGGGTGGTGGATCCAGATGCAAGACACAAACACGTCTTGGGGTTAACTAAATTGAGTTTATTGCTCATTACAAGGAGAGCAAAGCAGAAATGGGAATAGCGTAATAGACAAGCACTCAGGCCCTGGACTAGGCTGGGACTAAGGGTCTAGGCTAGGACTCGGAACACAGACCTCGGAGCCAGGACTTGATACTTGAAACCTCTGGGGCCGGGAACTCTTCTTATTCACGGGACAGACTCAGACACAGGACATAAAACACTGAGCCGGGAATCCTCCTTAGACACAGGAAGGACGGAGTCGGGACTCCTCTTATTCATTGGGTAGACTCTGAGACAGGACATAAAACACTGAGCTGGGAATCCTCCTTTGACACAGGATGAAGTCGGGACTCTTCCTGACACAGGGTCAGGACCCTTCTAGGTACAAGGCCATGACCCCTTTTAGATGCAGGACATGGATACGGAGACCACACAACAATGGACGGTAGTATAACTGGGCACAAGTATGCTCCAAGCAGCGGCGAGTTCTTGACGCACCCTGGTGGGTTAACTTTGACTGACCCGCTCTGGCAAGGGAAGGAGGCCTGCTGGCACTTGCTTCGGGAGGAGACTAGGCTTGCTCCGGCAAGAAACTTAGTTGGCTCCGGCCAGATGACATTGGCTCGCACTACCTTCAGTGACTTCGTTAATGCTCTTGTGCCGAACGGCTGAAAGCCGGAGATTTATGAACTGCTGGTTCAGCCGAGAGTAAACTGCTTCTAATCACCAAGCCTGAGGGACACAGGAAAACAGGGAACCGAAGGGAAACAGAGAGTCAACGGCCTGGATTGTAACATAAACAAAGTAAATTTAAAGGGAACCCGATCAGGACCACGACAGCCTCCTGTGCGAGGTGCTGTTTACAGATGATGCAGCACGGATGACACACTCTGAAGGCGGACTCCAACAACTGATTAACTGCTTCACCCATGCCTGCAAGGAGTTTGGGTTAACCATCAGTCTGAAGAAGACAAACGCTATGGCTCAGGGTGCTGAATCTCCCCAAACATCACAATTAATGGTTGCTGTCTTGATGTGGTCGACTCCTTCACCTGTCTTGGGTCCACCATCACCAGCTCCCTGTCCCTTGAAGCAGAATTGAACAGCAGGATTGCCAAAGGTACAGCTGTCATGGTCAGACTGAACAAGGGTCTGTAGAACATCAGACATCTGACAAAGAAGACCAAGCTGAGTATGTACCAGGCGTGTGTGCTCGGCACACTCCACTACACCAGCGAGGCTTGGACACCATATGAGGGGTGATTGATAAGTTCGTGGACTAAGCTAGAAGCAGTCAATTTTAGAAAACCTAGCACATTTATTTTTCAACATAGTCCCCTCCTACATTTACACACTTAGTCCAGCGGTCGTGGAACATGCGGATCTTGAACCTCCAGTAAGTGTCCACAGCAGGGGTAATTGATAAGTTCGTGGCCTTAGAAGGAAATGACTTATATGTGTGACAGGGTCCTGAATGACCCCTATGACCTGTGTTTTTGAAGAGAGAGAGAGAGAGAGAGAGAGAGAGAGAGAGAGTTATTTAACACAAACACCTTGTTGTTATTAGAGAGAGAGAGAGAGACGAAGACGACTTTGAGATGGTGTTATAGTTTCTCTGCAGCATGTTTACACTTTTGCAAGGACACTGGCAGCTTCCAAGTGCTTACAGAGAGAGAAGGGAGGAGCTGCTTGATGGACGGCTGGTGTTCAGCCCGGTGAGATAAATAGAAGGTCAGCTGTTAGACCTGGAGACTCATGGGTTTTGACACTGAATGAGCTTTGTTGTGCCCACAGAAAAGCTGGGTTTTGGAGGATCGATCAGTGGCTCTCGCAGTGTGAACAGGTTGTGACTGGTGGGGAGTTATTTGTGTGCCGACCCTTGCCTGGGTTGATAATTCCACCACAGAAGAACAGTCCCTTTTGTTGTGGTCACAGTGGGTGACTTCTGAAGGATTTCGAGGATTTCAGAGGACAACGGGAAGATCGACAGCATCAGCTCACCTGAAGACTTAAATCTCTCCCTCTCTCTCTCTCCATCACTACTCAACTCAATACCACAAACTGAACTGAACTTTACTCATCTTCCTAAGACTATCTATTTACCCCTAGACTTGAAGAAGCTCGGTTTTCATATATTTCCATAATTACTTATATATAATCATTGCTAACCTGTTTGATATATCTTATTTTATATTACTGTATTACGTAGTTACTAATAAATACCATTAGTTAATAGCAATACTGGACTCCAAAGAGTTTTCCATTTCTGCTGGATCTTTAAGCCGTCATGGGGTACGTGACATACAGCTCTCGTTACATGCACGTGCAGTTCAACTCTTAGAGTGATTATGCAGAAAGTTTGAAGTTAATAACTCATCTCCTTCTACCTTATGCTACAAACTTATCAATCACCCCTGGTGAGTTATTAACTTCAAACTTTCTGCATAATCACTCAAAGAGTTGACCTGTATGTGCATGTGACGACAGCTGTATAACTCACCTCCTTCTGTCTTAGGCCACGAACTTATCAATCATCCTTGCTGTGGCCACTTTCTGGAGGTCCAAGATCCGTAGTCTCAGTGACCGCTGGACTAAGTGTGTAAATGTAGGAGGGGACTATGTTGAAAAATAAATGTGCTAGGTTTTCTAAAATTCTATCCTTCTACCTTAGGCCACAAACTTATCAATCACCCCTCGTACATCAGCCAAGAGAAGAGGCTAAACTCCTTCTACCTACACTGCCTCAGGTTCACCTTGCACTTCTCCTGGCAGGACAGAATCACCAACACAGAGGTTCTGCAGTGGACTGACTCCTCTAGCATCCACACACTACTCAGCCACAGATGCTTTAGATGGTTGGGTCATGTCAAATGGATGAACCAGGGACATGCTGTGTGGTGAGCTGAGTGAGGGTTATCGCTCATGAGGAAGACCATGCCTCCACTACAGGGACGTCTGCAAGCATAACATAAAGCTGGCAGGCATCGACCTCAACACACGGGAGGAAATAGTTGAAGACCGGACAGCATGGAGGGCCGCTGTCAAAAGCGGTGAACAACATGCTGAGATAGCAAGGATCAACATGCTCATCAACAAGAGAGCCAGAAGAAAAGCCAGAGCTACATCACCCAGATCACCTTCCTCCTTCACCTGCAGCTGCTGTGAAAGAGACTGTCAATCTAGAATGGGGCTAGACAAGTGGAAGGAGCCCAAGAGTACAATCCCAAGAACCATCAGAAAAGTGTCCTTTGCATACCGCTCCAGGTATGGCTTCCAGAGTCTACCCAGACTCCCAGTGCCGGTTCAGAGCAGGCAGGTCTACAGTGGACATGATCTTCTCACTGCACCAGCTGCAGGGGAAGTATTGAGAGCATCAGTACCCACTGTACACAACCTTCGTTGATCTGACCAAGGCATTCAATCTTGTCAACAGAAGAGTACTCTTCAAACTATTGCTGAAGATTGGCTGTCCCCCCAGACTGCATAGCATCATACCATCCTTCCATAAAGACATGCACAACATTGTCTGCTTCAATGGAGCAACTTCTGATGCAATATTTGGATCTTAAAGGTACCTTTAAACTCAATTGTTGTCTTGCAACTCCAGGGACCCTGCTTTCATTCTGATCTTGCGTGGTATCTGAATGGCGTTTGCATATTCCTCCTATGATTGCATCGGTTTCAGCTGGATGCTCTGCTCTCTCCCACATCTCAGAGAAGTGCTGGTAGGGAAATTGGTCACTCAAAATTTCCCTTTAGTGTGTGTAAGTGGTAGAAGAGCTTAAGCAGAGTAGATGGCCAAGTGAGTAGAGTAGAGCAGAAAGGAAAGGAAAACTGAGTTGGTGGGGATAGTTCTGCAGCCGTTACAGTGAATGGTTTCTTTCTCTGCAGTAATAAGGCAGAAAAGTCCTTTCTTTTGATTTTAATGTTAGATTACATTAGCTCAAAAGGTGCCAAGTTTGTCATTGCATTACAAACAAGAGGAAGTCTTCAGATGCTGGAAATCCCAGGAACACACATAAAACGCTGGAGGAACTCCGTAGGCCAGTCAGCATCTGTGGAAAGGAGTACAGTCGACGTTTCAGCCACTTCCAATTCCAACCATCAACACACCTATTTAACCCTAACCTAATCATAGACCAACTAACGACGACCAATTAATCTACCAACTGGTGCTTCTTTGGTTGGAAATCAGAGAACACAGCAGAAACCCATATGGTATCACAGGGAGAACATACAAACTCTTTACAGTTAGCATTGGAATTCAACTCTGAACTCCACTCCTTGCCGAGCTGTATCACTACCTTACCATGGTTTGAGCCAGATTGGCCATTATCTCTCGTTAACAAGGTGTTTTTGCTCACAAAACTGCCAGTCACAGGATGTTTCTTTCTTTTTCACATCATTCTCTGTATACTCTAGGAAACGCTGTGTGTGAAAACCCCAGACTAACAGCAGTTTCTGAGATACTCAAAACACTCCATCTAGCACCAACAATTATTCCATGGTCAAAGTTACTGAGATCACATCTCTTCCCTAAACTGATATTTGGGCTGAGCAACAACTGTACGTCTTGACCATTTCTGTGTGTTTTTATGCACTGCGTTGTCGCGTGATTGGCTGATTAGATATTTACATTAATGAGCAGCTGTACCTAATAAAATGGCTGCAAAGTGTACTTTATGGAGGTCAAGAAACTGAACAATTGAGCTGAATACATCAAAGTTGCTGGTGAACGCAGCAGGCCAAGCAGCATCTATAGTAAGAGGTGCAGTCGATGTTTCAGGCCGAGACCCTTCGTCAGGACTAACTGAAGGAAGAGTGAGTAAGGGATTTGAAAGCTGGAGGGGGAGGGGGAGATGCAAAATGATAGGAGAAGACAGGAGGGGAAGGGATAGAGCCGAGAGCTGGACAGGTGATAGGCAAAAGGGGATACGAGAGGATCATGGGACAGGAGGTCCGGGAAGAAAGACAAGGAGGGGGGGGTGACCCAGAGGATGGGCAAGAGGTATATTCAGAGGGACAGAGGGAGAAAAAGGAGAGTGAGAGAAAGAATGTGTGCATAAAAAGGAGTAACAGATGGGGTACGAGGGGGAGGTGGGGCCTTAGCGGAAGTTAGAGAAGTCGATGTTCATGCCATCAGGTTGGAGGCTACCCAGATGGAATATAAGGTGTTGTTCCTCCAACCTGAGTGTGGCTTCATCTTTACAGTAGAGGAGGCCGTGGATAGACATGTCAGAATGGGAATGGGATGTGGAATTAAAATGTGTGGCCACTGGGAGATCCTGCTTTGAGCTGAATTTTGTTGATGGTGTTGGTTGGGTGATTATGGTTTGGGAAGTACCCTACACATTCCCAATGGCATTTATGTGAGGACTGACCCATTTTAGTGACAGGTTTATTTTAATATTTTGGGATTACTGCCAGTATTAACCTAGTATGCTAAAGGCAGTATTTCTTTGTGTGTGTAGTAAATATTGCAGAATATTCATTATACAAATCTCCCTCTCACCCCAATTAGGAGGAAACAGTTTTCTTCACTTGTGTTTACACTTTATAGCACAGAAGAGAATCTGTTATCCTGTGTAATTTAAATACTGAGTTAGATGGATCTTTAATGGAGATGTCAAGCACAGATAAGCAAGAATGGAATCAATGGCTCAATATATAGCTCATTAGAGAGTAAAAACATTGCCTAGCTTTGATGAAGAGAACAGACTTCAAAGGCACAGCCTTTATATTTTTGTTCTTCACTAATTGTCCAAAACTTTAGGTTGTCCAGCAGGGGCTTGACAAAATGTATGAAGGAGTCCATTGTCTGCAGAAAAATAATTGCAAATTTAAAACTCTCCTCCTCCCCCAGCAATGATTGTGTTATGTGACTGGGCGATCTTGGCTTTAAACAATGTTTTGTAGAGCATTGCAGTGATCCTCTTCAAGGTTTCCTTGAATAAACTGAATATGCTTTGTTTAATTGTACAAGGATTGGAGAGGCCACATCTTGATACTACGCTCATTTTTTGGTCCATTTACTTTAAGGAAAGATACATATTTAAGGAATGAAAAGCATTAGAGGTATTCCAAAAGAGCTTCATTCAATAGGTTCATTCTTAGATCCAGTGGCTAAATAACCGGGTCACCATGGTAGTTAGTGGTTAGCGCGATGCTACGACAGAGTTCGGAGTTCAATTCCAGTGTCACCTGTATGGAGTCTGTATGTTCTTCCCGTGACCGCATGGGTTTCTTCTGGGTGCTTCGGTTTCCTCCCACAGTCTAAAGATGTACCAGTTAGTAGGTAAATTGATCATTGTAAATTGTCCTGTGATCAGGCCAGGGTTAAATAAGTGAGTTGCTGGGTGACACAACTTGCTGGGCCGAAAAGGACATTTCCACACTGTAACTCTAAATAAAATAAATCAGATCTCTATTCTTTGGAGTTTAGAAGGACGAAGGATAATGATATTAAACATATAATAGCCTATTGGGTCATGATAGGATAGAAATTAAGATATTTCCACCAGTGGGAGAGTTTCAAGCAAGGGGATAATGCTGCATTGCAAAGGGCTGGTTATTTACAACTGAAGTGTGAAGAGGCTTCATCTCACAGAGGGCTGTGAATCTCAAGAAATATCAATCCCAGGAGGATGCAAAGGCTAGATAATAGTAGGCATTTACTGGAATGCTAGATAAATGTTTGATGGATTGTGTAATTGAGAGCAATGGGGAACAGGCACAGAAAAGGAGCTGATGGCTGGGCAGATCAGGCATGATCCCATTAAATATCAGGACAGCCTTCAGCAGCTATGTTGCCTGCCCTTGCACCAATTTTCTTGTGTCTTTATTTGTGATTAAGAATATACTGAACATGCATACTTTTCACTGGTGATGACAATAGTGAAGAATTACAGCCACTAAAAGTGACATCATGATTATTGGTAGGATGAGTCTAAGAAGCTTGTGATCATTGCAACAAATTAGAAGTGGAGACGTGAGTATGAAAGAAACCAACATAGCACAATTGGGTGTAGATAAAAAGTCAAGCCTAGCACAAGTTTCCCCCGCCATCTGAAGGTAGAGCGTTCCTATAAAATGGTTCGTAAGCTGGAATGTCATAAAGCGAAGAAGCAATTACCATTTATTTATATGGGAAAAATTTGTGAGCGCTCGCAGACCCAAAAATAACCTACCAAATCATGCCAAGTAACACATAAAACCTAAAATAACAGTAACATAACATAAAAGCAGGAATGATATGATGAATACACGGCCTATATAAAGTAGAAATACTTTTCCACAATCATTGCCGCACTGTTCTCCGTAGCGAAATCTCACGCAAGTGCTCTCCAGTAACCGTTAAGCTATGAAGCTGCCAAATCATACCAAATAACACGTAAAAATACACAGCCGATATAAAGTAGAAATAATGTATGTACACTGTAGTATCACTTACTGGAATTGGGACAGCGCTGAGCACACTGATGTTGGTGTGTTAGGATGAGTCGTTGGAAGTTGGGGTTGTACAGTGGCCCCCACCCTCCGGACAGCGACCCGATACTGATCCGCGAAGCATGCAGGAGTCCAGCGGTAGCTGGGACGCACCCAACACATCTTTAAGAAAAAAGCCGAAATAAACATGTTAATTAATTAGGTGCCGCCTGGCACGTAAATGTCGGCCCAGATCAGAGGCGACACAATCGGCAATCGCCTCTGATCTGGGCCGACATTTACGTGCCGGGTGGCACCTAATTAATTAGCTTGTTTATTTCAGCTGTTTTCTTAAAGATGTGCTGGGTGCCTCCCGGCTACCACTGCATTCTCTGTGGTTTGGTATCTGTCCACGGTCCGGGGTTTGGGGTGGTGGGATATTGGGGTGTCATCTCGTCATCTGTTTCCATGAGGGTAGGCCTGCCTTGATGTCGAAGGTCGAGGTTCGTCATCTGCTGTGACTGATGTGGAAGACTTGTTTGACTGCTTAGCCTCGTACATTTTTAGATCATACAGTTCTTTGTAAGCACTCAAACCATCCTGCAAATATGCCCTAAACCGACGTACCTTTTCAAAATTAAAGTCGTACTTTATTATTGCAGCAAAAATCTCAGGTAGTTGCCTTACGTTCAGTTCCTGGACGACTTCACTTTTGGTCTGTTCGGTACTGCATTCGGTTTTGGTTGTTATCCTTTCCTCTTCCAATTGCATCAGCTCTTCATCTATCAGTTCTTGGTCATGGGATGCCAAAACCTCTTCAACATCATCTTTGTCAACTTCCACAAGCCAAACTCACTTTGTCCTTACTTTGTTCACCACGATCAAAATGCTTAATTATGTCTAGTTTTACGTTAAGTGTAACACCCTTACGAGCTCCTTCAGGCTTTTCCAATACCTTAGATCTCATCTTGCAAATGGCTGCTCACAGGCACGTGTTTAAGCAATGCCGGCTGGAATGCCGTTTCAAATCCAGAGAAAAGCGGCTGCTCGGGGCACGCAGCACACTGCTTTTACCGCACACTGCTTTTTATCGCGCGCTGCCTTTTTATCGTGCGCTGCCTTTTTACACATGCTGCTTTTTCCGCGCGCTGCTTTTTTTCATAACAGTGAAAACACCTTCTGTTAGCGAAAACAGGTAACTAATGTAGGTCTTTCGTAACAGTGAGGTTTCGTAAAGCGAACATTCGAAAAGCGGGGGACACCTGTAATTATCGAAGTGTTACAATATGAAGTGACAGTCCAGTCACAAACAGGATATATCAAAACTTTCAGTGGTCTGTAATAGCAGAGTTCATCATTTCAGAAGGTTGAAATGTTTTTTTTCAGACAAATATGGATGAGGTTCAATGTGTTCAGAATAAGGCCAAATGAAAAAATTAAAAAAAACAATTTTTTGGTAAAAAAAAAGTAGGGTCAGAGAATCATACTTGTTGTCTTTAAGACAATTTGTTGCATTAGAAAATGAAGTGGAAATTACAAAATCATTGTCAACTCAGCACCTTCAGTGTGATTGAGACCTGTTATAGAAATCAGGAGTGAAAATTAATGGCTATATAGTTTTCCTGAAAGACCTTGTATATTTCCTCATGACATATAACATAGAAAAAGGACATTAGGTTCAATGAGTCCACTGTTGATTTTCAGAGCAGTCTCACTAATTTCATTCCCCTACTCATTCCATTGTAACCAATACACTAAACTTTGGTGCATTTCTGAATAATGCATTGAGAGGTAAATTTGTGAGAGATTACAGTTTATCTTACTCAGCCATACACGTTTGTTATATTTATGGGGAAGACCTCTAAAAATGCATTGGGGTTTTATCTGATACAGAATGTTATTATAGCACAATATATTGAGCAAAAGCAGAAGGGGATGGCACAATGAAGAGCTTCAAATGAAGATTGTGTGTAGTGAATGATGCATTGAGTAAACATATAATGGAATGTTGATTAAACATCACCATGGAACATCAATATACAATAAATTTCATAATCTGTAGCACAGTTCCATTCACCATGACAAGGTATAAACTTACTAGCTAAAATGTTAATCAGCAGCAAACAGAATGCAGAAGGTCTTGGCAAATTCAATTTGTAAAGAAATGTAGAAGAAAGGCAATCAAAACACATCTTGACACAAGCCATGAGGAGAAGAGATTCTTGCTGCAAGAATCCCGAGAGCTTCCAGCAAGTGAGTGATAAAGCGGAGAGATAAGTGTGTTTAATATTTTTTAATTGGAAAAATTCCATTTTGCATATTGACTAGTTCATTCAAGTGAGTGACACTCAGGACAATAAGCAAGACTTTAAGAGTCTATATATTGCTCAGGTGTCAACATGTAATGTTCCTGGTGAGGGTCAAGCTGAGTTAAGCTAAGAGATTCAATAAAGCTCCAATAACATTTGGTGATACTATGACTTCAACAGAAGTAATTGCTGCATATTACAGCCTTGGGTTCAGAAGAACAACGTAGAATGGATGCTGAAACTTTCCATAAAATTAAATTTAATATTGGGTATAGCCTGTAGATGATACAAATTCCAATGCATTTTGAAATCTTTTTTGCCTATTGAGTCATCTCAAAATAAGGATAACTCTGCAACATTAGTGCTAATGACAATACTGATATATACATATATATGTATCTATATATATATAAAATTTAGTACAGTGCAAAAGTCTAAGGCAAATATATATATGTTGTTGTTCGTCCATCATTGCCGTCGATGAAGACATTATGGTGTCGAGACTAGTGCTTGATTTGGATTTAAGTGAGGGAGAGTTGTGCAGCATTAACCTCACTCTCTCTTCCCAATTCCCATCTGGATCCAGTGGCAAGACAAGAGTCGAGACGGCTGGAGAGGGGACTAGGCACAGTGGATGACCAGGATGCCTTCTGTGTCTTGTCCTGCTCTACATGTTCCACTATGCTTGCAGAGACCACCTTCTTGACCGTTGGACATTCCATTGGTCTCGTCCGCTCAATCCGCCAGAGTCTGTCTTCACATGCTGGGATAGACAACTCCCTATCTCACCGAGGGTTTGAGACCCATCGGCTACCCTCACCTGGTTTAGCCGGCTTGTCGAAGCTGTTGCCCGGGGTGTGGCCGTTGTCACATGCAAATAGCTACGGGGAGCCACAGGTGAGAGCTGAGTGCCAGGTGGGGACCAAAGGTGGACTAACCGCCTTGAAAAGGACACGACATGTTCCCCCACCAGAGGTGCTACCCCTCCCTGACACCCCATATATCCCTATATATATATATACAGGGCACCTAAGAATTTTGCACAGTGATGATAAACCTGATTACGATATGGGTCTTTATTGTGGTCTAAGAGTGGGAAGATGGCAGGGAGAGGGGAATCATGGTTGGGAGAAAGGGAAGGGAGAGGTGAGGGAGCAGGAAGTTTGGTTGCACAGTACAGTGCAAAAGTCTAGGGGCACATATATACAGCTGGGGTGCTTAAGACTTCCACACTGTACTGTATTTGTCAACATGGAGCAGACAGAAAGTTTGTAAATCTGGCAGGAGCAAAGGTTGTTGGGAATGGTGAGAGTGGAGTGCCGCGAGAGGGTTGTGGGACAGGTGGCAGAGGAGTGCCTTGGGTGGGAGGTTGGCGCGTGTGCGGACACACCCAGCCCTGAGGCACCAGACAAGGTCTTCTGATTCCAAACAATGGGTTCATTGATCATTACAGAATGTCTCTCCAGTGCTTCCTGCTCTCTCCCCTCCCCCCTCCCCTTTGCCCAACCATGATTCCTCCTCTCCCTGCCCCATTCCCACTCTCAGTCCAGAATAGAGACTCATATCAGAATCAGGTTTATCATCACTCACATTGGTCATGAAATGTGTTTTTTTATGGTAACAGGCAATGCAGCACATAAGATTACTACAGTACTGTGCAAAAGTCTGAGGCAACCTAGCTATATATATGCACCTAAGGCTTTTGGACAGTACTGTATCTTAATTATAATTTCCAAAATAAAGTTCCAACCTGTGGAATATAGCAAGCTATTAGGATCCTATATACCCTTTAATTTTGGTTCTAAATTTACCAGGTATACAGTATAACTGGGAGTTGGACTGATCTGGCTAGAAATTGACTTGTTAGAATAAATGAGTTGTATAAATGTTACTCGTAGAATCTCTTGGACATTTTCATTCCCATTTGCTTCTGTTCTATAGATCAGCTTATGGGAAAAATGCCAGAATATTTTCAGCCAAAGATAATATATCAAAATTGCACCTCTTAGTTTGACAAGCTAAGTATCAGAATTTTTGAGGCTGCTGTTGGAAATACATTACATTTCTGAAATAGATATCTCTTTTATCTTATGGTCATTAGGAAATTGCATCAGTTTGATGTTGTGCCACTAAAATCTCTCATGAATTTTTCAACATATGAAACTCTGACAATTTCTGACAAGGTACGGATTCCAGCCCCTGGATCTTATATTTGGTTTCTAAATTTGTAGAATTTCAAACGGGTAATCTTGAAGCTCTTTCCGCCATGCTACATTTTAGTAAGTCTGCCTCAGATAATGCTGTTATCCTTTTAGTGTCTGTTCGACCACTTCACTGAAAGCAGTGGTATTTGTTCAAAGGAAGTTCCTGTGCTACTCATTAACTGTTCACATCAAATATTGAAACAGAGGTGTTCAAACACACCAGGCATGAAAAAAGATGAAAAACTTCACAAATGACAGTAATTTGTAATGTGTCATTGTTCGTTGTTAATTTTATTTGTGAAGGAAAATGAGATACAGGGATGTGGAGCACGACAAGTTCATGACTTGCAGTTAATGTTCAACTGCATAGTATTTATTTAACCAGGTTTGGTTACTTTTCCCATATCATGCCCTAGGAAAATATTGTGGCAGCAAAGAAGTCCTATAGGAACATTGGCTTCCAGGGAAGCAACCTAATTTATTCCACTTGCCTTATCTAATTAATTCCACTTGCCTTCTCCTTATTTTCCGGTATCCCTTTAACTTATAGGAAACATAGAAACATAGAAAATAGGTGCAGGAGTAGGCCATTCGGCCCTTCGAGCCTGCACCGCTATTCAGTAGGATCATGGCTGATCATCCAACTCAGAATCCTGTACCAGCCTTCCCTCCATACCCCCTGATCCCTTTAGCCACAAGGACCTTATCTAACTCCCTCTTAAATAGAGCCAATGAACTGGCCTCAACTGTTTCCTGTGGCAGAGAATTCCACAGATTCACCACTCTCTGTGTGAAGAAGTTTTTCCTCATCTCGGTCCTAAAAGGCTTCCCCTTTATCCTCAAACTGTGGCCCCTCGTCCTGGACTTCCCCAACATCGGGAACAATCTTCCTGCATCCAGCCTGTCCAATCCCATTAGGATTTTATACGTTTCAATAAGATCCCCCCTCAATCTTCTAAATTCCAGCGAGCATAAGCATAGTCGATCCAGTCTTTCATCATCTGAAAGTCCTGCCATCCCAGGAATCAACCTGGTGAATCTTCTTTGTACTCCCTCTATGGCAAGAATGTCTTTCCTCAGATTAGGGGACCAAAACTCCACATGATACTCCAGGTGTGGTCTCACCATGGCTTTGTACAACTGCAGTAGAACCTCCCTGCTCCTGTACTCGAATCCTCTTGCTATAAATGCCAGCATACCGTTCGCCTTTTTCACCGCCTGCTGTACCTGCATGCCCACTTTCAATGACTGGTGTATAATGACACCCAGGTCTCGTTGCACCTCCCCTTTTCCTAATTGGCCACCATTCAGATAATAATCTGTTTTCCTGTTCTTGCCACCAAAGTGGATAACCTCACATTCATCCACATTAAATTGCATTTGCCATGAATTTGCCCACTCACCTAACCTATCCAAGTCACCCTGCATCCTCTTAGCATCCTCTTCACAGCTAACACTGCTGCCCAGCTTCGTGTCATCCACAAACTTGGAGATGCTGCATTTAATTCCCTCATCTACGTCATTAATATATATTGTAAACAACTGGGGTCCCAGCACTGAGCCTTGCGGTACCCCACTAGTCACTGCCTGCCATTCTGAAAAGGTCCCGTTTGTTCCCACTCTTTGCTTCCTGTCTGCCAACCAATTCTCTATTCACATCAATACCATACCCCCAATACCGTGAGCTTTAAGTTTGCACACTAATCTCCTGTGTGGGACCTTGTCAAAAGCCTTTTGAAAATCCAAATATACCACATCCACTGGTTCTCCCCTATCCACTCTACTAGTTACATCCTCAAAAAATTCTATGAGGTTTGTCAGACATGATTTTCCTTTCACAAATCCATGCTGATTTTGTCCGATGATTTCACCGCTTTCCAAATGTGCTGTTATCACGTCTTTTGATAACTGACTCCAGCAGTTTCCCCACCACTGACGTCAGGCTAACCAGTCCATAATTCCCCGGTTTCTCTCTCGCACCTTTTTTAAAAAGCGGGGTTACATTAGCCACCCTTCAATCCTCAGGAACTAATCCAGAATCTAAAGAGTTTTGAAAAATTATCACTAATGCAGCCACTATTTCTTGGGCTACTTCCTTAAGTACTCTAGGATGCAGACCATCTGGCCCTGGGGATTCATCTGCCTTTAATCCCTTCAATTTAGCTAACACCACTTCCCTACTAACATGTATTTCCCTCAGTTCCTCCATCTCACTAGACCCTCGGTCACCTAGTATTTCCGGAAGATTATTTATATCCTCCTTAGTGAAGAACCAAAGTAGTTATTCCTTCTTACAAGTCACCATCAATTCCTCTTTGATTAATTTTTCCATTAACCTATGCTGAGGTATTTTCATAGTAGCCAATTTACCTACTTGCACGTCTTTAGATTATGGAAAGAATCTACAGTACATAGCGGAGGCCCACAAGGTCGCAGAGAGAATGTGCGGAGACCGTACAGAACTTGGCTGAAGTCAAAGTTTTCTTTGTGGCTGTGAGGCAGCAGAACTAACTAGAAGATAGCAAGAAGATAGCAAGAATCGTCTGAGCCAACCATGGGAAAATCAGGATATGAATAGCAACTTGATCACATTTTAAAAGGAGTGCTGATTGATAAGAGGTCTGTGGAAAGACAGAGACGTAACAACATAAAGAAATAGAAATAGAAACAGAAGTCCACTTGGCTCCTCAAGCCTGCTTCATCATTTAATATGATCAAAACCATAGGAGCAGAATTATGCCACTTGGCCCATCGAGTCACCTTTGCCATTCTATCATGGCTAACTATATGGTTATCTATTCTCCTGCTTCTCCCTGTAATGTTTGATGGTCTTACTCCTCAAGAACCTATTTACCTCTGTTTTAAATGTACCCAAAGAATTGGCCTCCATAGCCATCGGTGGCAAAGACTCACGACCCTCTGGTGAAAGAAAAAGGCTGATTTGGCCCAGGCCTCACCTCCTCTTCTATGTAGTTCTGCAAAGCCTGTAATTCCCTGATCTTTAAAAAAACTGATGGACTTCTTCTTTAAAAATCCTCAATGTCCCTCTGACGTTGAGAACGTCAAACTGACCACTTCTGTACAAAGAACTCAGAACATAGAACTGTACAGCACAGGACAGGCCTTTTGGCCTACAGCGTTATACTGAACGTTAACCTACTCTAGGATCATTCTAACCTTCATTCCAGCATAGCTTTGGTATGCCTACCCCGAAGAAGTTTAAACCTCTTTTGGAGTTCAGTGAGACTCTCTCTCACTGCTGCCCCTCTGTGATCTCTGTTGCTCTCTGACTCTTTCACCATATGTTTAGAAGAATGAGGAGAGATCTCAGTGAAACCTACAGAATATTGAAATGCCTGGAAAGAGTGGATGTTGAAAGGATGTTTCCAATGGGGTGGAGACATCTAGGGCCAGAGGTCACAGCCTCAGAATACAAAGATGCTCCTTTAGAAAAGAGATGATGAAGAATTTCTTTAGCCAGTGGATGGTGAATTTGTGGACTTTATTGTCACAGACACCTATGGATGCCAAGTCATTGGGTATATTTAAAGCAGAGGATGGTAGGTTCTAAATAGTAAGGATGACAAAGATTATGGGGAGAAGGCAGGAGAATGGGGTTCAGAGGGATAACAAATCAGCCTTGATGGAAGAATGGAGCAGACTCGATGGGCCGAATGGCCTATTTTCTGCTTTTGTCTTATGGTTTTAAGTCTTCAATAGTCTGCAATTGTGATTGGTTTAGTTTGGTTTGCTGGGTATCATGAGGTATGATCACAAATACATGGTTGAACATTTAATTTGCTTTGGTGTAGAATTTGTACTTCCAGGTGATTTTTCTCCTGTTGAATTGCTTTTTATTTTTGCTGCTTAGGTCCATTAACATAGTTAACGGAAAAGACACTGATTTGTGAGTGAAGGGTGATGATCCTTTGATATAAGGTTATGTTCAACGTTCATCTTATAATTACATTTTATAAAGATTGGACAAGATTCTTGTATACAGTTACATACGTGAGTTGTGGTCAGATGTGATGACAGCCTTCTGTGTGTATTTGTGTGATGTATGTTCCTTGCTGTTAAGAATTATAAGGTCCTGAGTTCTGAACTGTTTTAGTAAGCAGAATTTACCAAACTCCTGTTGAAATGAAAGTCCACCCGAAGATCTGTAACAGATGAATCTATTTCTGTAAAAAGGAGAAGTATTAGTTCTGCTGATGAGGTAAGAACACCCTGTTGCCATGTCAATTTGTATAATCCAAGATGGCACCAAGCTGTGACCGCTATTGAGTTACAGCTCAGATTTTTATATTTTTTTTAGTTTACTATGAATGATTCTGTGGAAAGTTAGGGGTCAGGTTATGGTTTAGTGACAGGGATGTGGGGTTATTAGAGGTCAGGCCAGAGTGTAAGTCTCTGCTCTGCATTTGAAGGCCAGCAACATGGTCCTAGGACATGTGCAGTTAGACGTTTGGACTTTGGGATGGTGGAAAGTGGACAAGGGTCTCTCCCTCCTCAGGTCAGCAAACTGTCAGTGGGTTCCAGGGTCAGAATTCCATGTGAGCAGAAGGAACAAGATCTGTGAATCAGCGAGACTGGAGTTTGAGGCCTAGTGTTTGTGTTTCCTTATTAGTGTATGGAGTTTACAGTCGAGTGTTTGATGATCGTTGTGTCCTGGGATTGATGCTGAGATTCAAGGACCAAGGGTTGGATCAGAATGGGGGACGTTGAAGCCCATTGGCCATAGCTGAGTCTGTGAATCTCTGCAAGTCAGCTGAGAAAGCTAAAGCACAATGTCTGTGAGTTTGTGTCCAAGTCAACTAGAGGCACATCCAAAGGTCTGCATATGTGTGTGGGTGGAAGAGCAGAATGAAGCTTGTTTTGCTGTTGTTGTTTTGTGTCGTTCTGCTGAGCATTGTGGGCAGCTATGTTGGTGCTGGAATGTGTGGTGACACTTGCAGTCTTCCCCTAGCATACTGTCGGGTGAATAAACAACACATTTCATTGTATGCTTCGATGTACATATGATAAATAAAC
Organism: Mobula hypostoma; assembly: GCF_963921235.1. Taxonomy (NCBI): domain Eukaryota; kingdom Metazoa; phylum Chordata; class Chondrichthyes; order Myliobatiformes; family Myliobatidae; genus Mobula; species Mobula hypostoma. The sequence goes on along the minus strand of NC_086101.1, from coordinate 91,199,168 downwards.
TCGGATCTTGACAATAAAATATTAGCAAAATGCAATACGAACTTGGATTATTAGTAGAGAGATCACTCCAGTCGAGTTTGATGTTCTCCTAAGGAGTTGTCTATTGGTGGGTCTTCAGGTGCTTGGAGCGGCCCGTCCAAGATCCACATACTTTGGTTCAGTGAGGGCCTGAGCAAGTGTTGGCTGTGGCAAGACTGGTTGTTTCTTCTCCTTGTTCAGTCTCTTTGCTTGTTCTCTGTGGAACAATGGAGGTCTTTCCCTTTTGGTGATCCTTATTTGAAAGTCCAGTGATGCAGTATCACTGTAATTGCCTATGATAGTGTATGGAATGAACCCAGGAACTACAAATCTGTGTCTTTGCTGTTGCTTTGCTCATGCTTGAGTGCTCGGTGGTGGGTACCGACGGTTCTTTTGCCGGTGGGGGGGAGGGGGATTGTTGCTCGCTGCCGCTTACGTGTGGGAAGGGGGAGCTTGTGGGGGACTTTGGGGTTCTACGTTTATTCTTTGGGGGCCCTCCTCTGTTTTTCGTGGATGGTTGCGAAGAAAAAGCATTTCGGGATCTATATTGTATACAGTTCTGTGACATTAAACGTACTTTTGAAACCTTTGAACATAAGGGACAGAAGCATTAGTCGTCTCACCATTCTCCTGAGCCTGCTGTGGTGCACAATAAAATTATGACTGAACCAATCTGTTCCTCAACTCCTCTTTCCTGTGCTTTAACCATACACCTTCTCTCCCATTTAGTTTAGATATATAAAAACACACACAAAATGCTGCAGGAACTCTGCAGACCAAGTAACACCTATGGAAAGGAGCATGCAGTCGAAGTTTCAGGCCAAGACCCTTCTTCAAGACTCAGCATCTGAAGATTTACTCATGTTTGTAGTTCAAATATATGTTAATTTAGACAATAGACGATAGACAATAGACAATAGGTGCAGGAGTAGGCCATTTGGCCCTTCGAGCCAGCACCGCCATTCACTGTGATCATGGCTGATCATCCACAATCAGTACCCCATTCCTGCTTTCTCCCCATATCCCTTGACTCCACTATCTTTAAGAGCTCTATCTAACTCTTTCCTGAAGACATCCAGAGAATTGGCCTCCACTGCCTTCTGAGGCAGAGCATTCCACAGATCCACAACTCTCTGGGTGAAAAAGTTTTTCTTCAACTCCGTTCTAAATGGCCTACCCCTTATTTTTAAACTGTGGCCTCTGGTTCTGGACTCCCCTAATATCAGAAATACGTTTCCTGCCTCTAGTGTGTCCAATCCCTTAATAATCTTCTGTATTTCAATCAGATCCCCTCTCATCCTTCTAAATTCCAGTGTATACAAGACCAGTTGCTCCAATCTTTCAACATATGACAGTCCTGCCATCCCGGGAATTAACCTCGTGAACCTACGCTGTACTCCCTCGATAGCAAGAATATCTTTCCTCAGATTTGGAGACCAAAACTGCACACAATACTCCAGGTGTGGTCTCACCAGGGCCCAACACAACTGCAGAAGGACCTCTTTACTCCCATACTCAACTCCCCTTGTTATGAAGGCCAGCATGCCATTAGAAACATAGAAACATAGAAAATAGGTGCAGGAGTAGGCCATTCGGCCCTTCGAGCCTGCACCGCCATTCAGTATGATCATGGCTGATCATCCAGCTCAGAACCTTGTACCTGTCTTCCCTCCATACCCCCGATCGCTTTAGCCTCAAGGGCCATATCTAACTCCCTCTTAAATATAGCCAATGAACTGGCCTCAACTGTTTCTTGTGGCAGAGAATTCCACAGATTCATCACTCTCTGTGTGAAGAAATTTTTCCTCATCTTGGTCCTAAAAGGCTTCCCCTTTATCCTTAAACTGTGACCCCTCGTTCTGGACTTCCCCAACATCGGGAATAATCTTCCTGCATCTAGCCTGTCCAATACCTTTAGGATTTTATACGTTTCAATAAGATCCCCCCTCAATCTTCTAAATTCCAATGAGTATAAGCCTAGTCGATCCAGTCTTTCATCATATGAAAGTCCTGCCATCCCAGGAATCAATCTGGTGAACCTTTTTTGTACTCCCTCTATGGCAAGAATGTCTTTCCTCAGATTAGGGGACCAAAACTGCACACAACACTCCAGGTCTGTTCTCACCAAGGCCTTGTGCAACTGCAGTAGTACCTCCCTGCTCCTGTACTCGAATCCTCTTGCTATAAATGCCAGCATACCATTCGCCTTTTTCACCGCCTGCTGTACCTGCATGCCCACTTTCAATGACAGGTGTACACCTTCCCTTTTCCTAATCGGCCACCATTCAGCTAATAATCTGTTTTCCTGTTCTTGCCACCAAAGTTGATAACCTCACATTAGCTTTCTTCACTGCCTGCTATACCTGCATGCTTACTTTCAGTGACTGATGAACAAGGACACCTAGATCTCATTGTACTTCCCCTTTTCTTAATGACACCATTCAGATAGTAATCTGCCTTCCTGTTCTTGCCACCAAAGTGGATAACCTCACATTTATCCACATTAAACTACATCTGTCATGCATCTGCCCACTCACCCAATCTATCCGAGTCACCCAGCATTCTCATAATATCTTCCTCATATTTCACACTGCCACCCAGCTTTGTGTCATCTGCAAATTTGCTAATGTTACTTTTAATCCCTTCATCTAAATCATTAATGTATCCCAGCACCGAGCCTTGCGGTACCCCACTAGTCACTGCCTGCCCTCTGAAAGGGACCTGTTAATCCCTACTCTTTGTTTCCTGTCTGCCAACCAATTTTCTATCCATGTCAGTACCCTACCCCCAATACCATGTGCTCCAATTTTGCTCACTAATCTCCTATGTGGGACCTTATCAAAGGCTTTCTGAAAGTCCAGGTACACTACATCCACTGGTTCTCCCTTGTCCATTTTCATAGTTACATCCTCAAAAAATTCCAGATGATTAGTCAAGCATGATTTCCCCTTCGTAAATCCATACTGACTTGGACCGATCCTGTTACTGCTATCCAGATGTGTTGTAATTTCATCTTTTATAATTGACTCCAGCATCTTTCCCACCACCGACGTCAGGCTAACCGGTCTATAATTCCCTGTTTTCTTTCTCCCTCCTTTCTTAAAAAGTGGGATAATATTTGCTACCCTCCAATCCATAGGAACTGATCCTGAATATATAGAACATTGGAAAATGATTACCAATGCATCCCTGATTTCTATAGGCACCTCCTTAAGTACCCTGGGATGCAGACCATCAGGCCCTGGGGATTTATCAGCCTTCAGTTCCATCAGTCTATCCAACACCATTTTCTGCCTAATGTGAATTTCCTTCAGTTCATCCATTACCCTAGGTCCTTTGGCCACTATTACATCTGGGAGATTGTTTATGTCTTCCCTAGTGAAGACAGATCCAAAGTATCTGTTCAACTGGTCTGCCATTTCTTTGTTCCCCATAATAAATTCACCCGTTTCTGTCTTCAAGGGCCCAACTTTGGTCTTAATTAATTTTTTCCTCTTCACATACCTAAAGAAGCTTTTACTATCCTCCTTTATATTCTTGGCTAGTTTACCTTCGTACCTCATCTTTTCTCCCCCGTATTGCCTTTTTAGTTATCTTCTGTTGCTCTTTAAAAGTTTCCCAATCCTCTGGCTTCCCGCTCATCTTTGCTATGTTATACTTCTTCTCTTTTATTTTTATACTGTCCTTGGCGTCCCTTGTCAGCCACGGTCGCCCCTTACTTCCTTTAGAATCTTTCTTTCACTTTGGAATGAACTGATCCTGCATCTTCTGTGTTATTCCCAGAAATACCTGCCATTGTTGTTCCACTGTCATCCCTGCCGGTGTATCTTTCCAGTCAACTTTGGCCAACTCCTCCCTCTTGACTCCATACTCCCCTTTGTTCAACTGTAGTACTGACACTTCCGATTTTCCCTTCTCCCTCTCAAATTGTAGGTTAATACTTATCATATTATGGTCACTACCTCGTAATGGCTCCTTTACCTCGAGTTCCCTTATCAAATCCGGTTCAATACACAACACTAGATCCAGAATTGCCTTCTCCTTGTTAGTCTCTAGTCAAACTGCTCTAAGAATCCATCTCGGAGGCACTCCACAAACTCCCTTTCTTGGGCTCCAGTACCAACCTGATTTTCCCAGTCTACCTGCATGTTGAAATCCCCTATAACAACTGTAGCATTACCTTTGCTACATGCCAATTTTAACTCTTGATTCAACTTGCACCTATATCCAGGCTGCTGTTTGGGGGTCAGTAGATAACTTCCATTAGGGTCTTTCTGCCCTTACAATTTCTCAGTTCTATCCATTCTGACTCTACATCTCCTGATTCTATGTCCCCCCTCGCAAGGGACTGAATTTCATTCCTCACCAACAGACCCAGCCCACCCCCTCTGCCCACCTGTCTGTCTTTTCGATAGGACGTATATCCTTGAATATTCATTTCTGCCTTGAATTCTGCCTCTGGAAGAGAGAATTGCAAAGAGTCATGGGCCTCTGAGGGAGGCAATTCCTCAACTTTTCTTGGATGTGTGACTCCTTTACTTTGAAGTTAATGCGTTGGTTCCACTGACGAAACACGTTCTTGACATACAGTTGTCAGTCTCATCGTATGTTTCCTTTAGATCACCTATCATTCTGCAATAGGTATAGATCAGAGTTGCTCAATCTTTCTTCATATGTCAACTTCTTTCATCCCACGAATCAACTCTGTGCACCTTCTTTGTAACGTCTCAAATGGAAATATACATATTAACAATGGAAACTAGGTTTACAGGCACTCAGGCTCCAGATGAAAACTCAATACCACCCTGCAAAGTTGCCTCAAATCTTCCTTACTTGTGTACTCCTTGCTCTAAAGACTAGGATTTGATTAGCTTTCTTAATTACTTGCAATAATTACATGTTATTTATTTTCGTGTGTCATGCAGCAGGAACTTCTGATGCCCTTGTACTTTGTTCGACAACACAAACATCCTATGCAAACACATCATCAAGCTTCCAGACCTGAGCCTCTGTCCCTCCTCCATACTTGACTTCTTCATTGGCAGACCTCAATCGGTGAGGAGTTGTAACAACATCCCCTCCTTGCTGACCATTGATACTGCTCCTCAAGCCTGTGTGCTTAGCCTCCCGTCTACTCCTTATACACGCATGACTGTGGCTAAACACAACTTCAATGCCATCTTCAAATTTGCTATTGACGCCTCTGTTGTTGGATGAATCATAGATGGAGATGAGTCAGCTTCCTGGAGTGAGATGGGTCAATTGGTTGAGTGGTGCTGCAAAAAACAACCTCTCACTCAATATCAGCAAAACAATAGAACTTAAGGAAAGGGAAAGTGGATGAAATGCATTTGGAAATCACAGAGGAGAGAGTCAGCAGCTTGTAATTCCTGGGTTTTAACATGTTGGATGACCCAGCACAGATGTAATCATAAGGAAAGAGCACCAAGTCTTTACTTTCATAGGAGGTTCAGCTTGTTATCAATCACTGTAACAAGCTTCTACAGATGTACTGTTACTAGTATCTTGACACATTATATTATGGTCTGCTATGGCAATTCAAATGCTCAGGAATATAAGAGAAACACACACAAAATGCTGGAGGAACTCAGCAGGTCAGGCAGCATCTATGCAAATGAATAAACATTTAATGTTTCGGGCTGAGACCAGGAAAGGAAGGCGGGGGGGAAATGCCAGAATAAAAAGGTGGGGGCAAGGTGAGACAGGAGGATCAGCTAGAAGGTGATTGGTGAAGTCAGGTGGGTGGGAAAGGTCTTGGGCTGGAGAGGAAGCAATCTGATAGGAGAGGAGAGTGGACCATGGAAGAAACGAAAGAAGAAGGGGCACCGAGGGAGGTGATAGGGAAGTGAAGAGAAGAGGTAAGATGCCAGAGTGGTGAATATAAGAAGGTAAAAAGGTGAGGGAACAAAAATATCACCAGAAGAAGAAATCGATGTTCATACTATCTGGTTGGAGGCTACCTAGACAGAATATCAGGTGTTGCTCCTTCACCCTGAGAGTAGTCTCATTGAAGCAAAAGAGGAGGACATACTGTGGCACATCAGATTGGGAGTGGGGATAGGAATTAAAATAATTGCCCACTGGGAAATTCTGCTTCTGTCAGATGGAGCAGAAGTGCTTGATAAAGCTGTCCACCAATTTACGTTGGGTTCTCACCAATATAGAGGGGTCGCATCGAAAGCACTGAATTCAGTAGGCAACCCATCAGATTCACAACAGGATGTGCAAGAAGCTGCAGAGAGTAGATTTTCGACTTTGCCCAACACATGGACACTTCCCACCCCACCTTCAGCAGTATTTATAGGAAGCGCTGTCTCAAAAAGGCAACATCTATCATCTGAGATCCCCACAATTCAGACCATGCCATATTGCTGCAGTTACTATCAAGCAGGGAGCACAAGAGCCTGATCCTGCCACTTTTGAAGGAAAGACGGAGACAGAAAATCAAGCTGACATCTCTCTTTGGGAAACTGCTTGAATCCATTGGCACAGAGGTAGTATTAGGGACACTTCATCAGGAAATCAGGCAGAAACGACAGTATTCTGAGGGGGGTGTAATGTTTAACAAATTAGCTGGAGCTCCTTTGGGATTCAACAAACAAGGGGAACCAATAGAGTTGTGTTACTTGATTTCCAAAAGAGGTTCAGTAATAGGGCATATAAAAGGCAACTGCAATGAATAAGTGCACACAGAGCTTGGGATAATATATTATCATTAAAAGAGGAATATATAACTCAGAGAAAACCATATTGATATAAATGGGTTATTCATTTTCAGATTAGATAATCAGAGAGCAGTGGGATGCCACAGAGATCAGTGCTGAGGCCCCAAATATTTATAATTTATACTAATGACTTGCAGGAAGGGACGTTAGCAAAGATTAATAGGATGTGAAAAATCTTAAAAAGATAAAGAGATCACAAAGGGAGGCAGAAAGGTACAGTGAGCAGGCTACAGACTGCTCAAGGTTGCATAATGTGGAGAAATGTGAGGTTATTCACTTTGGAAGGAAGAATGAAAAGTAAATTATTACTTAGAGAGAGGCTACAAAATGTTGCAGTTAAATCAAAATCAAGCCTATTGTAATATACAGGAATACACTTATACAGAGGTGCAATGGAAAAACTTACCTGAGGCAGCATCACAGACACACAGTATCATATGAACAGCATTCACAAATTATACACCACTTTTACAGAAAAACATGTAGAACAAAAAACCCACAAAGTCCATTTTAATGAAAAGTGGTGGTAGTGTTGCTAAACTGTGGAGGTGTTGCTGATTGAGGACTGTTGGTCAGAAAGTCAAAGATCCAGTTGCAGAGGGAGGCATTGACTCCCAGGGTCTGGAGTCTGATGATAGATTTGTTTAGAATAACACTATTGAAGGCAGAACTGTGGCCAATAAACAATAGGTCTCTTACTGTCCAGGTGCTACAGAGATTAATGTAGGACCAAGGAGACGGCATCGGTTGTAGACCTGTTTTGATAGCAGGCAAATTGCAGTGGGTTGACGTTGTCTGGAAAGCAGGAGTTCATAAGTGCCCTGACCAACCAATTGAAGTACTTCATGTTGGTAGATATTAAAGTCTCTGCGTGATAGACAATAGGTGTGTCAGCTTGTTTCTCTTGGGTAAAACATGCATAGAATATGTTATGCTCACCGGGAAGAGGTGTTCTGTTGTCGTTATAGTATGTAGACCCTCTCACAGCTAATGGTGGACTGAAACTTGATTTTGGACTTGATCTGTCTCTTAGTATCTCTGGTGACTCTACGGACATCATATCTTGATTTCTCATCACGGTCAGGATGACCTGATTTGAGTACTGCAGTCCTAGACTTTTGAAGGCAGTGGATATCTCAGTTCCTCCTTGGTTTCTAGATTGCAAGCACCCAGATTCTTCTCTTTGATACACAATCCTCAACACACTTTCTAACAAAGTCCACGATAGTACTGTCATGCTCATCTGGGCTGGCGTCTGAGTCTTTGAACATGAATCAATCTACTGACTGAAGGCAGTCATGTAGAATCTCATCTGTTTCCTCAGACCAGCTCTGTACGACTTTCTGTTGTGGATTCTTCCGTTTCAGTTTCTGTTTGTATGCAGGGAGTGGGAGCACAGCACAGTGGTCTGATTTAACGAAGTGTGACAAGGGGTAGCTTGATCAGCATCTTTAATAGTTGCATGCCAGTGGCTGAGGGTGTTTGGGTCCCTAGTGTGACAGGAAACATGCTGGTAGTATTGTGGTAACACACCCTTGAAACTGGCCTGGTCAAAGTCACTGGCAGTGATGAAAAGTCCCTCTAGATGTCCCATTTCAAGGCTTTTCATCACAGAGAATAGTTCATTCTTTGCAGACTTCATATCTGTCTGAGGCGGGACGTAGACTGCTGTCAGGATAGCTGAAGTGAATTCCTGTATGGCTGACACTTCACCGTCACATATTCCAAGATGGAGCTCATCAGAACCATCACATCCGAGCACCACAAATTGATTAAGAAGCAGACTCTTCTGGCTCTAACTTTGCCCAAGAGTGCAGAATGTTCCACCCGGTGAATAGAGAAGCCCGCAGGCTGAGTGACGCAGTCAGGTGAAGCGGGTGTAAACCATGTTCCAGTGAGACATTGAACGCAATCCCCTCAGTTCCCTTTGGCAGGTTAGTCTTGCCCTTAGTTCATCTACTTTGTTCTTGATAGCCTGAGTCAATTCAGAACAAATACTTTTCTTTGATAAGTGAATATACTACTTTATAAGTAGGTATGTGGATTAAATTTGTACTTTTAGAAACGCCATTACTTTTTAAAAATCAAAATGATCTCAAGAGTATCTAAGATTTTTCTAATTATGTTAAAAATCAAGAAACTGCATCTGAGCATTATAAAATGAGAAATAAAGAATGTGTACGATTGCTTCTTGTTACCAAGAAATAAGTATTTAGATATGCAGTGCTAAGAGGTCGCTGAATACAAAGTGTAAGTTTGGTTTGACCCCAGTTTTGTGTTTGTTCAAGCATCATTGCAGTGTAACACAGCCGCCAACAAGTCTCCAGCCTGATAGCTGATAGACTTCAAGCTTGCAAATAATTTAACACTGCCCTGTACAGTATTTATGGACAATGCAGCATTCTTCACAGTGTTTAGAGTAGACAAGATATAGTCTTTGGAAGGATCACCTTCATGTTTCATGAATTTCTTATTGTTGATAGGCCCAGTTCCTCTTCATTCATTTCTTTTGTCTATTTCCAAATAGGTAGAAATGTAGATTTTTCTCTATTTAGTTTTGTTAGTCAAGTGTCTTATTCTGTTCACATTAAAACATTAAGTAGTTCTCCAGTATTTCTTCAGTACTCCAGAATTGTTGGAGTATTTCTACAGTAAATTCTAAGTTAACTTGTTCATTGTCAATTCTCCCAAGATCTTCAACAAATATTGCATTCACTTTAATGAAATGAATTAACTTCCTTCATGATGTTGGACAGATATTTAGGGCCCCATTTATAAGATTTACACAAAAGCATTTTGAATTACTTGCTGGGATTTTCAGAGGTCACCTGGGTAAATTGTATGTCTAGAGTTTCACACTGGCAGATCAGGTGTTGGCAGCAGATTTCCTTTCCTAAATGAATTTAATTAATCAGGTCAGTTTCTATGGCAAATCACTGATTTCAAAATCACTATGACTGAAATTAATTTTCAAATTAAGATTTATTTAACATTTCCTTTTATAATCTCTGGATGTCACATGAAATTGGCAATCATGTGCCCACATCAGCAGGTCACTGGATTTCCAGTTCAGTAAAATAACTGCTATGACACTGTGTCCCTAACAATGATAAGCTTTCTATTGCTACAAGGCCATTCAATCTCTAAAGTCCAGAACTGTGACAGACACCGTGGATTCAAATTCCAGCAACTAAGAACATTTTCTTCGTCTTTGTAAACTTTGGTTTTCTTATTTTCAACCATTTTACTTCCATTTTCATTATTTTTTCTCCATGTTATATTTTGCATTCCATAAGTTTGCTCCAGCTTCCCATCTTTAAATACTTCTTAAATATGGTGCTGATAAATGGCGACTTCTTACAAACAGCTCCAATGGGAATCATCAAATCTTCCCATTTAGACTACTACAGTCACAATTATGGGTACTTCATTAAGCAACATCGCTTTAAGACATTTTAAAAATCTATCAATCCTCGGAATTGGTGGACCTTGGATGGCAGACTCAGGTCATGAGTGCAGATCTCCTTTAAGAAAAAGGATGCTGGGCTGCACATGAGATTGAAATGCAGAGGCCTTGAATCCCCTACTCATGACTATCCTGCTAGTGAATCTACAGTCTCTGGATAATAAAATTGGAGGCTTCAAAGAAAGATTGCAGTACCGGAAGGACATCAGGGACTGCTATGTACTTTCCTTCAGGGAAACATGGCTCATGAATAGCTCATCATGGTGACAGACATGGCAATTCTGTCTCAGTCTTGCTGATATGACCTGAAACATCTAGTGGTCAAGTGTCGTCCATTTTATCAGCTGCCATCCTGGTAGCGGTGTACCTTCCACCTCTGGCCAAAGTCATGCAGGGACTGGCAGAGCTGAGCACCATGATCATCAGTCACAAAATAGTACAACCTGATTCCTTCCCTATCACTGTGGGGAATTTCAACTATGCCAGCTTGAAGTCTCTGAACAACCACCGCCAACATATCACCTGTGGAACCAGAGGAGTCAACAGTGTTGACCACTATTACACCACCATCAGGAACATATCACACTTATACTTTGTCAATGTCTGATCTCCTGGCTGAACTTCTCCTCTGGCATACAGGTACACACTAAAGGCCAAAGCACCAGTGGTGAGGACCAAGAAAATATGCTCAAGAGAGGCGGAAGATCACTTACAGGACTGCTTTGAACCAGTGGACTGGGTGATATTCAGGGATTCATCTTTGAATCTGCATGAATATGTTACAGTTGTCACTGACTTCATCAACACCTGTGTGGATGAATGTGTGCCTTCGAGAAAAAACTCAAACCAAGAACTCTGGATGAGCCAGGAGATTTGTAGTCTGTTCAGGCTAGATCTGTGGCATTTTAAACTGGTGATCTAGGTTACTTTAAGAGTGAAAAAACAATTCCAATTGAAGTTAAAGATCGAATCGAATGCACAACAGCTCTGGCAGTGCTTACAGGCTGTTAGTCCCTACGAGGTAAAACCTAAGATCATGAATGACTGTGATGCTTCACTGCTAGATTAGGTTATTAGACTAGATTAGATTAGATTATGAGGACACGCAGTCCTCTTTTATTGTCATTTAGTAATGCATGCATTAAGAAATGATACAATGTTCCTCCAGAATGATATCACTGAAACACAAGACAAACCGACTGAAAAACTGACAAAAATCGCATAATTATAACATATAGTTCCAACAGTGCAAAGCAAAACTGTAATTTGATGACGAATAGACCATGGGCATGGTAAAAAAAAGTCTCAAAGTTTCTCGAAAGTCCCATCATCTCACGCAGATGGTAGAAGGAAGAAAAAAAACTCTTCCTGCCATGAGCTTCCAGCGCCACAAACTTGCCGATGCAGCATCCTGGAAGCACCCGACCACAGCCGACTCTTGAGTCCGTCTGAAAACTTTGAGCCTCCGACCAGCCCTCCGACACCAAGCACTGAGCACCATCTCTGCCGAGTGCTTCGACCCCGACCCCGACCCCGGCAACAAGCAATAGGCAAAGCCAAGGATTTGGGGCCTTCCCCTCCGGTGATTCTCGATTGTACAGTAGCAGCAACAGCGAAGCGGGCATTTCAGAAGTTCTCCAGGTGTTTCTCCGTGCTTCTCATGTCTGTCTCCATCAAATTAGGATTGTGCACGGCCCCTAGTTAACACATACGATATAATTTCAGAGCAGCTGCGCACGCTGCGTCGCGCCGTCTTCTTGTCTCTCTTGAGCACTTTGAAAGGGAGGGAATGAGTACACCTATGCAAATCTCTGCAGCATCTGGTGACCCTGTGATCTCTGTCTTAGAGGCTGATGTCAGAATATCTTTCAAGAGGGTGAACCCGTGCAAGGTGTCAGTCCCTGATGGTGCACCTGGGTGGGTACTGAAAACCTGTGCCAACTAACAAGCAGGAGTGTTCAAAGACATCTTTAACCTCTCACTGCTGCAGTACGATGTTCCCACCTGTTTCAAAAGGGCAACAATCATACCAGTGCCCATGAAGAGCAGAGTGAGCTGCCTCAGTGACTTCGCCCAGTTACACTCACACCTACGATGATGAAGTGCTTTAAGAGGTTGTTAACGGCCAGAAACATCTCCTGCCTAAACATTATCCAGACCCACTGCAATTGTGTATCACCATGATAGGTCAACTTCTCCGTGGATTGTCACCTTGTCGTGGTGACAATCAGCTTGTGTGGTCCTGTGATCCGGAGAGCAATGCCGTCTGGAGCTATGCTCCTGGTAGGGTCACCCATGGCGGTAAGGTCGCGGGTGAGGTCCCTGACAAAGAACAATCCAACCAAAACCTCAACGGTGGAACAGGTGGACGGAGTTACTTGGAACTCAACGGCTGTGAAGGCGAATGAAGGCTGCAACAAATCTATCAGCTCCAATCGTCGTGGTTTCCATGCTATTGGAATCAGTTGGTTGATTTGTGAAGTATCATGTGCTTCTTGGAGTGCAACATCAAGTACACATTAAACAAATACATGCACAGGCATCTTCACTCTGTGGGCCACTTCTTCAGAACGAAGACCATCATCCTTGACTTCGAGGGATATCCACAATGACAATGACAATAGGTCAAAGGTTTAAAGGTTCAAAGGTATAATTTAATGTCAGAGAAATGTATACAATATACATCCTGAAATGGTTTTTCTTCACAACCATCCACGAAAACAGAGGAGTGCTCCAAAGAGTGAATGACAGTTACATGTTAGAACCCCAAAGTCCCCCCCCCCAGCTCCCCCTTTCCTCCCATGCATAAGCAGCAGCAAGCAACGATCCCCCTTCCCCTACCGGCAAAAAAAAAGCATCAACACTACCACTGAGCACTCAAGCATGAGCAAAGCTATAGCAAAGACACAGACTTGCAGTTACCCTAAAGTCTTCGCATTTTGTCTGGCATTCTACATACAGCAGGCACGCCCTCTCCCTAATAAGGGAGAAAGAGATGTCTACATTTTCACAGCGAGCAGGGAGACATAACAAACAACTCTCTATTTACGATGTTAAAAGTCCGTTACGTCGCATTTTTTGAGTATGCTTAGAGATTGCAAAGATTCCAGGTCTCCAGTGTGACAAAAGACCAACTTATCAGAAGATTGATGCCGATAAGAGAGACAATGAGGAAACATTCAAAATGCTAATATGAGAGACGAGAGAGATTAATGGAAAGAGACACAGTTCCGAGTATTGTCAGACCGGTTGCTTTGAACCTGAACTGTTTGAAGTTTGATGGACAGGCGATACCCCAGCAGGGGGATAAAAGGAACAGGTTCGCTAAGGCAAGGGACACACCACGACACCATAAGATAACGAGACCCTAGAAGTGCGGTGTGCCCCCCCCACAAGTTTGGTGGGAGTTTTGGAGGTCTGGTCACAGGACCGACCATAGACGCACAGGGTGAAAAGGTACAATCGGCGGGAACCTGGTGTGTGTGTCCGCCCTTGCCTGGGTGCCAGGTTCACCGCAGGAGAACGATCGTATCCGGAATGGAGGGGTCACAGTCGGTGACCTCAGAAGACATTACAAAGGGCTCGCCCGAAAGCTAACTGCAAGGAATATCAAAGGTCTGTTTGAATCCGATTTGAATATCATCATTCGCTCGCTCTCTCTCTCTCTCTCTCTCTCTCTCTCTCTCTCTCACCAACTGCACAACAGCGATTACTGCGAACTGAACCAAACTAAACTGAACTCTGTGTCACTTGAGACTGATCATTTTACCCCTAGGCTGTGATAGAGCTTGATTGATCCTATTATCCTAGTTCTGTGTGCATGTGTGTGTTATCATTGCTAACCTGTTGCATTTATAACCTTACTATCAGAGTACTGTGTTACTTATTTCTTTAATGAAACTTTCTTAGTTCCAGTAATCCAGACTCCAACTAAGTGGTCCATTTCTGCTGGTTTGGCAACCCATTTACGGGGTACGTAACACCAGGCACACAACAGATATCGTGACTCGCCTGATGACACATGGGTCTCTTGTCGTAACACGGACCCTTGACCACCTGTCTCCAGAGCTCCGAGATTCTAGGTTTCCAAATTCGAGCCGGACTGTTAGGCCGAGCCTTTGGCATGCTGAACAACGACCAGTTATGAAACCACGAGAGCAGGTCCCATTCCCGCAAAGAACTGTAGTCAGCATGCAACTCCAGGTCAGGGTCTTCAAAAGAAACCTGAAAGGGAAAAATTGTGATATTAAAGATGGAAATAGAGCTGTTTCCGAAGATGCAAGCAAAGGAGTTGCTGTTAGGAAACATTACTCTCCTAAGCTCCGCCTTCACTTGCCCAGAGCAGATGTAATCTCACCACCCTCTACTCGGCCTTAGGCTATCTGAAAAATAGCAATACCTATGTCAGACTGGTGTTTATTGAATATAGCTCCGCTTTCAACACCATCAGTACTAATCACTCAAGCTCCAAAACCTAGCCTCTGTCAGTGCAGATCAGAATTAACATCTCCTCCTCGCTGACAATCAACGCTTATGTACTTCAAGGATGTGTGCTTAGCCCACCGCTCTACTTTCACAGCACACATAACTAGGCACAGCCCAGACACCAACTATAAATTTGCCAATGATTCAACTATTGTCGGCAGAACTTTAGATAGCGACATGGAGGCGTACAGGAGTGAGATTTATCAGCTGGTTGAGTAGTGTTGGAACAACAACCTTGCACTCAACATCAGTAAGACTGAGGAATTGATTGTGGACTTCAGGAAGGGGAAGTCGAGGGAACACACTCTAGTCCTTGTTGAGGGATCAGCAGTGGAAATGGTGAGCAGTTTCAAAATCCTGGGTGCCAGTATCTCTGAGGACTTATTCTGGGCCCAACATGCTGATGCAATTACAAAGAAGGTACGGCAGCAGCTGTTTCATTAGGAGTTTGAGGAGAATTCGTATGTCATCAAAGACACTTGCAAGTTTCTACAGACGTACTGTGTAGAGCATTCCGACTGGTTGCATCACCGTCTGGTATGGAGGGATCACTCCACAGGGCTGGGAAGAGCTGCAGAAAGTTGCAAACTCAGCCAGCTCCATCACGGCCTCCCCAGCATTAAGGACATCTTCAAAAGGTGATGCTCAAAAAGCCAGCATCCACCATTAAAGATCCCATCAGCTCGGGCATATCCTCTTCTCATTGCTGTCATCAAGGAGGAGGAGGAGGAAGCTGAAGACACACACACAATCTTTCATGAACAGCTTCCTCCCCTCTGTCATCAGGTTTCTGAAAGGACAGAGAAGCCATGTTCACTACCTCAATATTTTTCTTTTTGCTTTCCCTTTTCAATGCTTATTTAATTTACTTAAATATATATATAATTCGTAATATAATTTATGATTTTATTATTATTTATTGTTGCCACAAAACAACAAATTTCAGAACATATCCCAGAGATATTAAAATGAATTCTGATTCATGTTTCCTTCTCCCTTAACAAAGAGCCATTGATGTTCAATGCTCTTCAGGCATTACATTTTAGTACTTTCTGTTGTAATTTTCTTCTCCATCATCCGATTTACTGTCCTCTTTTCTTAAATTGATGGGTTACAGAGATAGATCGCTGTTCATTAAAATCCCAGTTGCATTTTTGGCCTTGCCAGTTTCAGTGTGCTCTTCCAGCAGTATGTGGTGGTGAAGAATATTAGCTGAAGGTCGAGAAAAGGAAAATCCAGCAAGCCTATCAATATGCAGTCTCATGACATAAACTGTCTGTTGGGTCTAATCCAATATTGTAGCTGACAATTCTGAGAACAAATACTTAACTTCAGGTAATTGAGAAAATGTGAATAGAGGCATGAAGGTTCACTGATTGCTAGGCTTTCTAGTAACACTTAATTCTCCTTCTTCACAAGTGGGTAATTTTTTCAATTATGTTAGATGTTTTTGGCTTCAGTCCTGCATGTACTCAGCTTTGCTTTGTAATATAATGACAGACCAATGAATTGCACACAGCCAGAAATTCCTCCTGTGAGAAGTTCTCTTTCCTTTCAATAGACAACTTCAGCCAGAGCAGCACTGATGAGAAATACTTTACTTCAGCTGGCGAGGCACCTAACCAGAAAAGGATTAGGCCACCCCACTACCACTTTGCGGCAGTCAGCAGATAGAGCTGCTGCTTCACAGTTTCAGTGACTTAACTTTGAGTCTGGTTTTCCGCGTGGCAGAAGAATGAGAGTGAAATAAATGGGCCTGTGAGAAAATACAAATAACAGGTAAATGAGTGGGGAAAGATAGGATTTTTCTGAGAGCTGGCATAACTTTGATGGGCTGAATTCTATGTCATTAAAAAAGATGAGGAAGGAAGCTGGAGTAATGAAATACACAAAAACGTGGTAGAGAACGTGATTGTTAAAAAATAAGATTCACAATTTTTCTAAACTAGTTTATATTAAAAGATGTAAATCATTAAAATATTTACAATACATAAATGGTTGACCAACTAAAATCTTTTTTTCAAAATTATCTCTGTAGAGCAAAACAAAAGGTCAAAGTTTTGGATAGATGACGATGTGATAACATTACTTCCTTAAAACGAGAGAGGGAGCTTGGAAATGAAGCACCTGTGTCTGAAGATAAGGGTAGAAAGTGAACCACTTTTCTGGAGCTACAATGGATACAGTAAACCCCAATGATCAAGTTTGAATATTAAACTAATCCCAGGATTTCAATCACATATAATATAGTCATGTGAGCTATTAGCTCTATGGTCTGATGAAAGAGTATTGGATACAGTTTTGAGATTACATATGACTTCAAGCAATTGCATGTTGAAACAGGAATGATTTTACACCTTAGGACACTGCATATTCTTATTGACCATGTAACTGACTTGCATTGGGTATCTCTCATGGTCAAACATACGGATATACAGTACTATGCAAAAGTCATGGGCATATATTTAAGGCAGAATATGTATATATTTAAAGCGGAAGTTGATCGTTTCTTGATCAATCAGGGCATCAAAGGATATGGTGGGAAGGCAGGTGTATGGGGCTGAGTGGGATCCGGGATCAACCAAGATAGAATGGCAGAGGAGACTCAATGGACTGAATGGCCTAATTCAGCTTCTATGTCTTATGGTAGTATGCCTAAGACTTTGGCACAGTACTCTAGTATTATGCATTATGTTGTACTGCTGCTGCAAAATAAATCTGCTCTGGGTCTCTGTTCCGGTTTGAGCGTGGGAAGGGGGCAGGGAGAGGGAATCATGGCTGGGAGAAAGGAAAGGGACAGGGAAGGAAGTGGCAAACACAGAGAGGCATTTTGCAATGATCAATAAACCAATTGTTTGGAATCAACTGACCTTACCTGGTGTCGTTTCCTCACCCCTGCTCTTGGCGCTCATCCTCTGCTCCCTGTCCCACAGCGCTCCACCCGCACCATTCCCAACTTCCTTTGCTCCTGCCAGATTTACAAACTCGCTCTCCGCTCCACGTTGGCAAATACAGTACCGTACAAATTAACAAGGAAATATACATTTCACAATTATAAAGTGAAAGTCAGCTTGTGTGATCTAACCTGAGATGAAGACTTTCTTATAATTCAAAATGATTATGAGATAGGTATAGCTGAATGTTGTATGATTAAAATCTTTGGATTACACCAAATCAGAAGAATATAGAAAAAAACAATGGAAATACTGTGTTCACTGTGGAAAAACTATTGAGGCATTAAAATAAAAGCTCAGGATTGTGAGGAAAATATTGAAAAAATAAGTAAAGTAATTTAGATAAAGCAAGGATGAAAGAAAATATTGATTTTTTCCTTGGTGATTGATAATTAGTGTTTTTTTAACCATGATTTCTGAAGGTGTTCTTCTAATGCTTGATAATGGAATCAAACTTTTGATTAGGGTTTCATTATTGATTTTATGCTCTTCCAAAATTAATTAGACCATGAAGCTAGATTTTCTTCCCCCTGCTATTCATGGATTGACTATGCATGAAGTCACTTAATCTTTGGCTGTGGAATTAAGACATGATCCAATCTTATACATTTTTTAAAAATGTTTATAATAATGAGCAATTTCAGAAGTGTCAGCTAGTAAAATCAAGCTATTTGTTGTTTTGCAAACTAACTAAATCTGAAAAAAAAATCGTATGTAGGAACAACTGGTAATTATTGAAAGGAATAATATATTTTAATATAAATATCAAGATAGATATAGCTAACAATATTAATTTATTTTAGTATCATGTAAGTTACATTACAAAGATTGTGAAATCTACCAAATGATATGATTCATAATCATCACCATCATTATGAACCGTGTTACTGTATGACGTAGGCGATCGTTGTCTTCCATTGTCTTTCAGACCCCCATCGCACTATTTTTCTTATTCTTTTCTCTATCCGTGACTGTGATTGTTCTTGGCAAAGTTTTCTACAGAAGTGGTTTGCCATTGCCTTCTTCTGTGCAGTGTCCTTACAAGCCGGGTGACCCTAATCCCTATCAATACCCTTCAGAGATTGTCTGCCTGGAGTCAGTGGTTGCATAACCAGGACTTGTGATGTGCACCGACTGCTCATACGACCATCCACCACCTGCTCCTGTGGCTTCACATGGTCCTGACTGGGGGCTAAGCATGTGCATGCGCTGCACCCTACCCAAGAGTGACCTGCAGGCTAACAGAGAGAAGGAGTGCCTTACACCTCCTTTGCTGGAGATGTACCTCCACCCCACCACCCTACTCTAAGATTATTCGAGTGAAATTGTACTTGTTAGTAATTTGGATGCCATAATCACACTTGGAAGCTGAAAATAACACCTGTGCATTTTATAACCCTGGGCTTGAGCTGCACCAGATGCAATATTAATGATGTTCAAGTAAGCTGAATGCATGTTGGAATTATACCAGGGAAGTAGATCAAGTTGCCAGTCATTAATGTAATGCCAGCACTGCCATTTTGGAGCTCAGTGTTGTAAACCCTTTCATAACTATGTGTGGCTGAGCAAGCACTGAGCAGCATGAAAAAAAAATCATGCTACCAACAATATTAAAAAGTTAGTTGCAGGTTGATTTCTTCTACAGGTGTTAATATTTTCTGCAGCTTTTAAGGGACATGGATCTGTAGAAGGTGGTGTGGCAAGTGCTGAAGGTCTTGCAAAAACTGCTGCTCAGTTTTAAAATTATTTTGTCTCCATATGTAGCTAGTGGTGCTTGTAACATCTTGCAGTTACTGTTCAGACATACAAAGGAGATCACTAATGCTCTATGGGCACCGGAGCTCATTGCAGTGCTGTATCAGAAATGGAAGACATTCTGTCTCCTCAGAGTGCCTAACTGATGTGTTGCCATGGACAGGGAGTCAGGATGCAGGTTTTCAACCTGAAATGTTGACTCCCTTTTTGCCTCCATGGATGGTGCCTAACCCACTGAGTTCTTCTGTTAGTTAATATTTTTGCTCCAGATTACAGCATATGCCCTATCTAGTGTTAATAAATAGAAGAGTAAGTGGGTTAAGCGAGCAGTAGATGTGAGGAGAAGGATTAAATAAGTTGGTACAGTCAAATCTACTGTTTGCCCTCATTTCAGCAAAGGATATTTTAATTCTTGCCGACCCTGACATCTCCAGGCATTTAAAACAAGCAAGTGTACCTAGCCGCATCCACTTAGCTGCTGCTGCATGAGATAGCAGTTTATGTGATTCTATAAGAGGCACGCACGTCAGTGTTTTTTACAACACTACCCGAGTGATATAGCTCTCAATGATAAATTACCGGCTAGATGTACAAGCATTAAGATGGTAGTGTGAGGCGTTCAAAGAAGATTGAGAGTTCAGTAAAACACGAGTATAATAGGGTCATAAAGAGAGCTTCTGGCGCATTGGCCTTCATAAATCAGGGCATTGAGTATGAGAGTTGGGATGTGATGTTGAAGTTATGTAAGACATTGGTGAAGTGGAATATGTAGCATTGTGTGCAGTTCTGGTCACCTACCTACAGGAAAGCTATCAATAAGCTTTTCGGGGATGTTGCTGGATCTTGAGGATCTCAGTTGCAGGGAAATGTTGAATGGGTTAGGACCTTATTCACTGGAGCACAGGAGAATGAGGGAAGATCTGACAGGTATACAAAATTATGACGTGCATAGGTGGGGTGAATGTATGCAGGCTTTTTCCCCTCATGCTGTGTGAGACTAGAACTGGAAGTTATGTTTAGGGTGAAAGGTGAAATATTTTAGGAGAATCTGAGGGAGAGTCTCTTCACTCAGGTTCTAATGAGTGGAATAAGCTTCCAGTGGAAGTGGTAGATATAGGTTCAATTGTAATGTTTAAAAGAGGTTTGGATAGGTCTGGATAAGAGAAGTTTGGATAGGTATGGATATAAGGGGTCTAGAGGGTGCTGGGTGCAGATGGAACTAGGCAGAAGATCAGGAAGGCATAGACTAAGTTAACCCAAGGGCCTGTTTCAGTGCTATAGTACTCTGTGACTCTAATCGATAAAGCATTGACAAAGGAAAGATGAAATTTGCAGTGTCTAAGGCTAGTGGAGTAATAATTGAAATAGGACATTTGAATGAGCATTAGTTGGTCTTGAGCATTCACCAAACTATCGAGGTGTTAATGGTATTGCTTGCAGAAACTGGGCCTTGACTTCAGGGTGTACATCTGACAAGCCTCTTTACCCTCAATAAAGGCAAGGTATCTTCCCCCTCCCCTTTCCATCTCCTGTGCATCAGGCAGTCACAGTGGCGTAGCTGGTAAAGCTGCCATGTTCGCTCCAGTGATCTGAGTTCAACCCAGACCTCCAGCTCTGTCTGTGCAGAGCTTTCATGCCGTAACCGTGACAGAATGGGTTTCCTCTAAGTGATCTGGTTACCACCCCACCCCGTATCCCAAAAGCATGTGGATTAGTAGATTAATTGAACTCTGTAAAGTCTGGGGGAGGGGGTGGAACTGGTGGGAATAGAAGCAGAATAAAATGATATTACATTGGTTGAACAGGTGATTTATCAATGCTGTGAATAAATGGGAAGAAAGGGCCAATTTACCACTGTCTCTTTCTCTGATACTCTGACCCTAGGCAATATCCAAAACCTTGCTGTTTTCTGTGTACCACTATTTTTCCCATTTCTGTTTTAATTTGTGAAGTGTTTGTTTCCAAGTGCAGTGTACTTTTCCTTTAGGAGATGAGATAGAGGCTGACTTTAATGATGATAGTCACTCATGACAGCAGCTGCAGCTAATAGAAAGTATTGTTAGAGATGGCTGGTTACTGCGAAAGAACAAACGGTTCAAAATTGAGGTTTATTCCACATAACGAGTGCATTATGGTCTCTGTGGCTGTTTTATGGAGCTATTGAATTTAGAACACTTTATGTGCTTGTGATCTCTTTCTTTTTTATTTCACTTATTTTACAGTGATATTGCAAATATCTTATTTTTCTGTTGTTCAAAAAGAAGACATTTTAAGTGCCGTTTGGCTTTCCTAGTGTAGTACCAATTCAGGCTCATGTTAAGTAAAATATATTTAATTTAAATGATAGGAATACTGATGATAAACTCTATAGTATCTTGGTTATTAATCGCAAAACTTTTCACCTGGGCTATATCTAAAATAATTATGAAATAAAATGAAACAGAGATATTCAGTGGAAGATTCATTCATCCATTATATGCTGTGTCATATGGCATGGGCAATCATGGTTGATCCATGGGCTTGATTGTTCTTTGTAAATTTTTCTACAGAAGTAGCTTACCATTGCCTTCTTCTGGATTGAAAGATTACCAGCCCATGAATCCTAAAAGATCTAAAATGTCTGCATAAAGGTCGATGTTAGGTTAAAATATAAAATCACAACTTTCATTGTACTGCTGCTTCATGGTTGCAGGTATGGACGGAGGGTATTATCAAACAATGATTGTTGATATTCATTGAAGGAATATTAGCATTGCTGGTCAGATCTGCTGCTGATGATCAATACTGCTGATCCACAGTGGGCGACATGATATCACAGCCAATAGTTCTGCACCCTCACAGCATCAGAGACCCAGGTTCAGTCAGGACTTCAGGTGCTGTCTGAATAGAATTTGCATGCTTACTTTGTGAACAACTGGGTTTCCTCTCAGCACTTCAGCTTCTTCCCACTTCCTAAAGATGTGCAGGTTGCAAGGTTAATTGCCTGCTATAAATTCCCCCCAGTGTGTAGGTGGGTGTTAGAACCTGCAGAAGTGATGAGAACATAGGGAGAATAAGAAAAAAGGATTAATGTAAAATAAGTGAAAATGGGTACACAAGAGATTGCAGATGCTGGAATCTGAACGAACCAACAATCTGCTGGAGGAACTCTGCTGTTTGTGAGTTGCTCCAGCAGTTTGTCTGTTGCTAAGTGTAAACGTATGGATGATGGGGCTGCCCATGTGCTGTTTCCCTTCAGAACTCATAATTACACAAACTAAATAATTAGATTTCTGGGATATATTATTCAGAAGCTAATATTCAAACATGTTAATGTGAAGCTGAAATTATAGGACGCACCAAGTTAAGACAATGGATTTTCTTCCCTAAGAGATCTTAGTGAATCAGTTGGATTTTTGCCAGATCTGGTGGTCTCACTAGCTGTATTTTATAGGTTTATTTGATTTGCTAAATTTAACTTCCCGAGAAGCCATGATGAAATTTGTGCCAATGGGGCATTGGTCATACGTATATTACATAGAAACATAGAAACATAGAAAACCTACAGCACAATACAGGCCCTTTGGCCCACAAAGTTGTGCCGAATATGTCCCTACCCTTAGAAATTGCTAGGCTTACCCATCGCCCTCCATTTTTCTAAGCTTCATGTACCTATACAAAAGTCACTTAAAAGACCCTATTGTTTTTGCCTCCACCATCGTCACCGGCAGCTCATTCTACACACTCACCACTCTCTGCATAAAAAACTTACCCCTGACATCTCCTCTGTACCTACTCCCCAGCACCTTAAACCTGTGTCCTCTTGTGGCAACCATTTCAGCCCTGGGAAAAATCCTCTGACTATCCACACGATCAATGCCTCTCATCATCTTATACACCTCTATCAGGTCACCTCGCATCCTTCGTCACTCCAAGGAGAAAAGACTGAGTTCACTCAATCTGTTTTAATAAGGCATGCTCCCCAATCCAGGCAACATCCTTGTAAATCTCCTCTGCACACTTTCTATGGCTTCCACATCCTTCTTGTAGTGAGGCAACCAGAAATGAGTACAGTATTCCAAGTGGAGTCTGACCAGGGTCCTATATAGCTGCAACATTACTTCTTGGCTCCTAAATTCAATTCCACGATTGATGAAAGCCAATTCACCGTATGCCTTCTTAACCACAGAGTCAACCTGCGCAGCTGCTTTGAGCGTCCTATGGACTCGGACCCCAAGATCCCTCTGATCCTCCACACTGCCAAGAGTCTTACCATTAATACTATACTCTGACATCGTATTTGACCTGCCAAAATGAACCACTTCACACTTATCTGGGTTGAACTCCATCTGCCTCTTCTCAGCCCAGTTTTGCATCCTATCAATGTCCCGCTGTAACCTCTGACAGTCCTCCACACTATCCACAACACCTCCAACCCTTGTGTCATCAGCAAACTTACTAACCCATCCCTCTGCTTTCTCATCCACGTCATTTATAAAAATCATGAACAGTAAGTGTCCCAGAACAGATCCCTGAGGCACACCACTGGTCACTGACCTCCATGCAGAATATGACCCGTCTACAACCACTCTTTGCCTTCTGTGGGCAAGCCAGTTCTGGATCCATAAAGCAATGTCCCCTTGGATCTCATGCCTCCTTACTTTCTCAACAAACCTTGCATGGGGTACCTTGTCAAGTGCCTTGTTAAAACCATATATACTACATCTACTGCTCTACCTTCATCAATGTGATTAGACACATCCTCAAAAAATTCAATCAGACTCATAAGGCATGACCTGCCCTTGACAAAGCCATGCTGACTATTCTTAATCATATTATACCTCTCCAAATGTTCATAAATCCTAGCTCTCAGGATCATCTCCATCAACTTCAGAGCAGGATCTCAACCAGCTTTGGATGATCAGGATGGGACCGGCCGATTAGTTGGTTTCACGGTTAGAGTCAGCATTCTGGCCCTAAACCCAGTTGTGAAAGACTTGGCGAGTGTGGTAAACCAAGGGATTGGCTTTGTACTGATCAGGGAGCTGGCATTTGGAATGATGAATAGGGTGACCACTGTGAATGGTAGTGCCTGTGTTGAAGAGCCTGAAGAAGTAGTAAATAAATGAGACCTGTCCGAGTGGGGTCCCAGTAGGAATATTAAATCCTGGTTGCCCATGAGTGCTTGGAACAACATTATATGATTTCTCTGGTAATTCTCCAACTCACAGGGGAAATAAACCAATTTGATGCACAGAGGTGGAAATGCCTATAAAATTTAAAAACAAGATAGGCATAGGTGCACGTCAGCGACAAGCGAGCTGAGGCAGATGAAGCGTTAAGCAGTATAAATTAAATATATGCATCTTAGTAATAGTGCAGATGTGTTTTGGAGTTTATCGCAAAATCTCCCTTTACATTCAAAATAGTTAAATGCATTGTGTAGTCATTTTTTTCTGTCTTTCAGTCTTTACATCTAGATTTAATTTAATTTGAAAATCACCAACAATATTCTACCATTCTAGGTTTATATCTCATAAGGTTTTACAGGAGCATTGACTGCTGAACACTCATAGCTCATTAAGCATTGCTTTCCCGCCAGTTCTACCTGCATTGCTGCACCCCCTGACTCGTATATGAGGCAATAAAAAGCACAAACTTTTATTAGGAACGTAATAATCTTATTCTTATCAATTTTGTGAAAATATACAGGTATTGCAGGATGACAAACAAGTTATGTAGCACCTTGTCGACTACTGAAGTGAATTCATATTTAAATCACAACAAGTAAATGGATTATTTGGCTCAAATAGTTTCTAGTGTTTATCTTCCATGCATGAATATTATCATATTTGCCTGTTGCATTCCTTTGTCCCTTCATTTTTGATTTCTCTATCCATTGAATTGGATCTTAAACAGCGGTGTTGCTTTTGGAACAGCCACGGACCGTGGAAGTACATTCTACTGCTTTTCACGTCTGTGTTCACAGCATCATCAGTGCTAGCTAATGTTAATGGCATTTTGTGTTACTCTGGGTATTCCTACCCTTCATATAATAGATTAATGAACACTAAACAAAGCAGTTGTAAATTAAGCCAATTCAATAATTTGTTAATGTGTAATTATTAAGTTAGTTTAATTTGTTTATATACGTACAATTATTATAGAATACATTACTTCTGAGGGATGATTTAAATCCAGTTTTAGAGTTGAATTACAACATTGAAATTAAAATAGAGGAAATAGCTAAAGTGCAAAATAAGGGAATTTTAAGGTACTTTTTTAATGCACCTTTCTAGATACCAAGCTTCTTCAAAATAATTTGGGGTCACTAACATAATGTTAGAAATTTTACAGTTGATTTATACACCGTGAGCTCTTATAATAATATATTATAAATTGGAATAAACAAGAATCAATGTGGTATGCATGACAATTGTGGAAGGTCTTGAATACTATCACCCCTTATAAAGTTAAATCAAGCAGCAAATGCAACAACAGAGCTTCACTCCCAGATGAGCTCAACGCCTTCTACACTCGCCTTGACCATCAAAACAGGGAGGAACTATCACAAACTCCCACAGATTCCAATGATACCGTGCTTTCAGTCTTTGAGGGTGATGTGCGAGCAGCCTTCAGGAAGTGAAAACATGAAAAGCATCCAGCCCAGATGGGGTACCTGGCCAAGTACTAAAGACCAGTTCTGATTGACTGGCTGGAGTGTTCACTGAGATCTTGCTCACTTTGGCAGTCTGAGGCACCACATGCTTCAGACAGATTTCAATTATGCCGGTATCTAAGATGAACATGATATCTGCCTCAGTTACAATCAAGTAGCGCTCACATCCACAGTGATGAACTGTTTTGAGAGGTTGGTGATGAAACATATCCACTCCTGCCTGAGAAGTGACTTGGATCCACCACAATTTGCCTACTGGAGCAAAAGGTCCACAGCAGATGCCATTTCGTTGGCTCTTCACACAACCCTGGAACAACTGGACATCAAAAATACATACATCAGGACACTCTTTATTGACTACAGCTCAGCATTCAATACCTTCATCCCCTCAAAACTAATCAGTAAGCTTCAAGACCTTAATCTCAATAACTCCTTGTGCAAGTGGATCCTCACTTGCAAACCCTAGTCAGTTTGGGTTGGCAACAACATCTCCTTCACAATCTCTATCAGCACAGGTTCACCACAAGGCTGTGTGCTTAGTCCCCTGCTCTGCTTACTTTGCACTTATGACTGTGTGGCTAAGCACAGCTCCAATGCCATATTCAAGTTTGCTGACAACACCTCTGCCATAGGCCGAATCAAAGGTGGTGATGAATCAGCATATAAGAGGGAGATTGAAAATCTGGCTGAGTGGTGCTGTAATAACAATCTTTTCCTCAATGTCAGCAATACCAAGGAGTTGATTATCAGAGGATCAGAAGTGAAGATGGTCAACAGCTTTAAATTCCTTGGTGTTATTATTTTGGAAGACATGTTCTAGGCCCAGTGTGTAAGTAAAATCATGAAGAAAGCATGACAGCGCCTCTACTTCTTTAGCAGTTTACAAAGAGCCGGCATGACATCTAAAACTTTGACAAATGTCTATGGATGTGTAGTAAAGAGTATATTGACTGGCTGCATCACAGCTTGGCATGGAAACACCAGTGTCCTTGAAAGGAAAATCATACAAAAAGTAGTGGATATGGCCCAGTCCATCATGGGAAAAGCCCTCCCCACTATTTAGCACATCTAAATGAAGCGCTGTTGCAAGAAAACAGCATCCATCATTAGGGACCCCCACCACCCAAGACATGCTGTCTTCTCACTGCTGCCATTAGGAAGAAGGTACAGGAGCCTCAGGACTCAAAGCACCATGTTCCGGAACAGTTACTACCCTACAACCATTAGGTTCTTGAACCAAAGCAGATAACTTCACTCAACTCCATTTGCCCCATCTTTGAAATGTTCCCACAACCTATGGACTCACTTTCAAGAACTCTTCAGTGCATGTTCTCAGTAACTATTGCTTATTTATTTATTATTATTTCTTCCTTTTCATATTTGCACAGTTTGTTGTCTTTTGCACACTGGTTTAATGTCCAAGTTTGCTTGGTCTTTCATTGATTCTATTATGATTATTATTCTATCATGGATTTATTGAGCATGCCTGCAAGACAATGAGTCTCAGGGTTGTATATGTTGACATATATGTACTCTGATGATAAATTTATTTTGAACTTTGAACTATGAATAGAGATCAGAGAGGTATACAGCACAGAAAGCCTAAGCCCTTGCTGACCATCAAGTCGTTATTTGTATCAATCCCTTTTTTATTCTCCCCACATCTCTATCAACTCTCCTGGATTCTACAACTTATCTATGCTCTAATGAAAAATTATTTATTCATCAACTCTACACATCCTTGGTATGCGGAAGAAACTGGAGTGCCCAGTAGAGTTCCATGCCATCACAGGGAGTAGATGTAAACATCACACAGACTGTAACAGAGTTTGTTCTTGTAGTCAGCAATCCTATTTGTTGTCTGAAGCTTTACATTCAATGCTGTAATTCCAAGTAAACTCTTCACCAGCAACTCAGAGTAAACTCTGAGTCAACACCTTCTCTATAACTAGGTCCTTTACTCAATAGGGATAGGCAGCATTGACTGTGCCACAATTATTCTCAAGACCGATGCTCAACAGGGTTGTGTCCTCAGCCCTCTACTCCGCTCCATGTACATTCATCAGTACGTGGATGCTCTGACTCCATCTGCAAGTTTACAGATGATACCAGCATAGAGTACTCATAATGATGAGATGGAATACAAGAAGAAGATAGAGAGCTTAGTCATATGGTATCATGACATCATCCTTTTCCTCAGTGTTGGCAAAGCCAAAGAGCTGGTCATTACTTAAGGGAGGGTGGGCTGGAGGAGAGGGATACGGAAGCATGTGCCCCTACACAATCTATATCACCAGCGCTGAGGTTGAGAGGTGTGTGTGCTTCAAGTTACTAGGAGTGAACATCACCAATGGCCTGGCCTGTTCCCATCATGTTGAAGCTAAGGCCTAGAAAGCTCACAAATGCTGATATTGTCATGGTACTGTCTGCAATTCCCCATCTTGCTACTATCTCCTTAATTGGGCCTTATTCCCCTTGTCTAATTTCCAATCATTCCCAGTGCCACTAATTACAACACACCTGGTTCCCATTAGCGAACACAGGATAAAACTCGGGCAGCACAGCCATGCTTTGCCAGTTCGTTGGTTGACCCTAGTGTGAGTAAAACTTGTTTCCTGATTCCTTGAGACTGTCAGTTCTAAGCTCCGCATCATTTCCTGGATACTCTACATAAACCTTGTCTCCTTGTAAAGACTCTCCTGGATAATGGTTCCCCGTCCGCGGCGGTGCAAACACCTCATGACTCTGCCTCCAGCCCTGTGTCCTGCACTTGGGTTCGTCCTCAGCCTTGTCCTTGCAACAGATATTTCCTCTGGGGGCTGAAAAACTTTGGTCTGTGCCTGCCGACTCTTATCAACTTATATCAGTACACCATTGAAAGCATCCTATTAATTTAATTTTAATGATACACGTTTAAATTTAGACAAAACATTTTTAACAGACATTTAACTTTCACAGAGTGTTTCTAATTTATGAAAGTTTTCCAAATTACATAAGATTTACAAACTGCCAAAGAATTCCAAACACAGGTATAATTCTTATGAAACAGAAGAACATACCAACGAGTTGCAGAAGAACAAGTCATCTGACGCAGACACTGAAGATTGAGGAGCGAATTTTAGTGCATCTTTCTGTAATCCCATTGTCATTCCCAACAATCATCAATGATTGTGATACTTATACTGTTTTCTACTAAATAGCATCAGCTACATATATTTTCCAGATACCTTTGAACAGATGGTCTTAAAAGCTTCTGGAGATAGAGATCTAAAACACCCATGATGAATGCCGTGGGGGCTAACCTTTTGACTACACAAACATTCCATTGTGACCGTGTTCGTTGTGCTAAGTGACAGAACCCCATTGTCTTACCTTTGAAGTTTCTAGGTCACTTCACTCTGCAAAGCAGACCTCTTCGCAGGCAGCCAACTGCTGTGGGCTAGAAGCCTGTATTCTGAAATGCTGTTTGTAAAGCTGTCCATTCAACTTCAAACTGATTGCTGCTTGCAATTTGCATTAAGAACTGGAGAATGGTTCTTGTTGACAACAAAAAGCTGAGCAAAGAATATTCTTTCAAAGTTCAGCTTCATCACCAGCAACTCTGACCCTTTGGTGGTCACGTCACTGTGCTAGAAAGCTGAGTTTAGCAATAAGTCTCTCGGTCCTTGGGATGTGAATATCTATCACAGTACTACCTCAATGCGTTGTGTAATGATTTGATCTGTATGAACAGTATGCAAGACAAGCTGTACTCTTACCTTGGTACAACTGACCAATTCCATTTCCAACCAGAGATCAGTATTAAGCTTGAGTCGTTGGAACAGTGAGGCATCAGTTCCTCCAGACCATTTTTGCTGACCATATAATCTGTTTCTGATGTGACTGAGGGACAAACATTGCACAGAAGACTAGGAATAACTTTCCTGCTTTTCTTCAGAATATTGCTCTATGATCCTTTACATTCATCTCCTTTAACATTTCATCTGAAATGCATCATTTTGAGTCAACACACCATAAGAGAGATACAGTACAGTAACTGGCATTTTAGCCCAGCGTGTCTGCACTGATGATCAAGCATCCACTTTATCACCATCCTTTATTTGTGATAGTTGTAAAATTGCAATCAAAAGGATAGATGGAAATTTTGGACAGTAGTTTAAGGATTAAAGAGTTAAGGACTAAGTATACATACAGTCTGTTGTTTCAGTTAATGGTGGAAAGGATTCTTGACTCAGTAATAAATCATTAGTTACTGAAAAAGTTGCTGTCGAACTGATCATGCATAAGACCCTCCTAAAATTACATTTATAGACTGTAATGTAATGGATAGGTGTAACTAGTAAGAAGGATGACAAACAAAAATGGACTAGAGGAAAATTGCATGTTCAGACGCATGCATTGAAGGTGAAGGGAGTAGGTTCAAGGGATGTGAAGGGCAAATGTTTTACCCAGAAAGTCATGGATACCTGGAATGCGCTGCCTGGTATGGTGGTGATGGCAAATACATTAGAGGATTTTAAAAGACATTTGGATAGGCATGTGAATGTAAGGAAGATGGAGGGATATAGACATGGTGTAGGTAGGAAAGATTAGCGTTTGGGTGCTTTTGATTTGGCTTTTAGCTGGTTTGGCACAACATTTTGGGGCAAATGGCCAGTTCCTGTGCTGTATTCTTCTATGGTCTACGTTCATTAATTTGGTGGGTACAGCAGTACATAATAATTGTTTATGAGATTGGAAGCCTGCAGCAAGAACTGCCCAGGAATGAAAAGTTGGGAAAGCAGAACCAAATGAACAGAGAGTAAGATGGTAGTTTTTTCTTGTACTTAACTTTTGTCAAAGCAAACAAGTTGCCTGTTTTATTATTAATAAGCTAAATTATTTATGTACGGTGTTATGTAGAAGTTCAATAATTTACAGTGATATAAAATATATGACAGAGATGGAATCCATTCAGTGCATTATGTCTGCTGGTTGCTGGGTAAAAAAAAAATAGGCTTAGGGCAGCCCATCTTTTAGCATTAGGTTCATTGTAGGAATTTGTTGCGTGACCTTTGTCTGAGGAGGAGTGCTGGTTCAAATAAGGCATCTGGAAGAAAAATTCATATAGGCTATAAGACTAGATGGAAGACATGAAAGATGAAAATTGACTGAGGACAAAACTACCAAAGCCTAAAAGGGTCAAGAAATATTGGGCTGTGAGCTATTCATCTACTACTGCCTTTTGTTATGAAGATAACTTCTGTACTCGATAAATTCTCAATCTACTATTTGTATGAAAGTTATTTCAGTGTTACAATTTACTGAAATTGAAGGAGTTTCCAAGCAAACCATTGTTTAAGATTACATCCCTCAACTAAAAATTATTAAGTTTTCCCAGATTAAAGAAAAGCAATGATTGATTCTGGACAATTCAACCAACATCAGTATTCTGCAAATCCTCCTCATGTCTTCATTATGAAGGGATAGACTGAAGTATTTGTGGAGTTTGTCAAAATATTGGTGAGATATTTTGAAGTGGTTGTCAAATCTGGGAGAGCTGCTGCTCCAAAAATGTCACTTTAAAGTTGTCATGTTGGGGACTGAGAAAATTTGATCAGCAAATACTACTGACTGAATTTTAAAATATTTGATATGATTTTAGCATAGAATCATAGAACATATATGACAGTAAAAAGTTATTTGGTCCATCATATCTGTACTAGTCCAAAAAGAACCCTGAAGTCTAATTCTACCCTTAACCCGTTGAGAGTTATGGCTTTTCAATTACATATCCATGTACTTTTCCAATGTGCTGAAGATGATAGTTTTGGCTCCAATATCTTCAGGCAATGAGTTGCAGGCCCCTATTACCCTCTGTGAGAAAAAAATGCATTCATCTTCTACCCGCTAAATCTTCTATCAGTTAGTATTAATTCTTACCTCTTTTGAGCACTTTGCAAAGGGAAATGGTCCTTCCAATTTACCCTGACTAGGCTCCACAATTTCTTTTGATCTGATGAAAACACTCCCAGCTTCTTCTTCCCTTGTATGCAGTTTCCCAGTTCTGGCATGATCTTCATAGTTCTCTTCTGCACCCTGTCCAGTGCACTCAGATATTTCCTGTAATGTGGTCAAGAAAGATTCCTGCAAGATGGTGATGGGAATGCAGTCCTAGCATTACTTCCTGCTCTTAAATTCATGCTTTACCTAAAAAATGTATCTAGTATGCCTTTTAATCACCTAATTGGTTAGTTCTGCCTTGAAGGGTCCAGGGACTATAATTCCAAGAACCTTTTGGCCTTGCATACCACTCATCATCCTTCCATTTATTGTAACTTCTTCACCACCTTCATCTGCTCAAGACACTCACATTTCATCGGGATGTCTTCAATTTGCCACTTTGCTGCCTGAGTATACTTCAAGAAAGGAAATAGGCTGGCTGGTGGTGTACTGGCATCCTCACTTCGAGGCGAGTGGTCTGGGTCCGAATCCGGCCGGCTTCTTGCATGCTTTACTTCCATGCTGAGTTGAGCACCAAGCTAGCAACTCAACCTCATGAAAAACAGACAAAAATACAAAAGAAACGGCCAGGTTACTGCCTCGTGCACCACGAGGCATGGGAAGGAACAGCGAGAATAATATTCCTTTTTTTCAAGAATGGAAATGGAGATAATGCTGGAAAATTACAGATGGGTGAATCTCACATCAGAGATAGGGAAGCTATGGAGAGGATTCTCAGGGATGGGATTTTGAGCATCAGAAAGAGTCTGTATAGGGAAGGTCATGTCTTATTAACTCGACAGAGTTTTCTGAGGAGGTGAAGAAGGTGAATGATGAAGGTAGAGTAGTGCATATTGTCTATGTGGATTTTAGTAAGGCATTTGACAAGTTTCCTCATGGAATGCCCATTCAGAAGATCAACATGCATGGGATTCATGGTTAGGGGCCAATCGAATTTGAAATTGGCCTACCTATAGCATGCAGATTGTGATGGTCGATGGGTCTTATTTAGACTGGATATTCTCCAGAGAGTAACCCTGCTACTGATTTCCCAAAGACTTGTCATGATCGGCAAGGTAACTGTGCCTTGTTCTCTCAACATTCTTCGCTCCCATTTCTTTTGTTGTGCTTCTTCAGCTCTTTGCTTTTACTTGCCAAATGTTGATTGGCCCCTTTCAGCTGTTGCATGTGGCTAAATGTTTCTGCCACTTATCTGCACCACATTCACCTACAGGAGTGCACCAGCCTGATAGCCAGAAACTCATTCACTGAACAAGTCTCATCTCTCAAAATTTGGCCGGTTCATGAAGACAGTTGAAAGTGCTGCACTGGCATGTTTAGGCAATTAAGTTGAAAAGTCTAGCCAAAAGTATTTACAGTAATGACAATCAGCTACATTAAAGAGATTCAATCTCTTATAATTGATTAAGTTAGAGCTTTCAGTTCACTAACAGCAATTCGGCATCGTTGCAATTGCCAGGTGTGTGTGTGTGTGTGTGTGTGTGTGTATACACTTGTCATACAAATTGACAAATAATAGCTATTACTCATCATATAAAATGATTGACAGTCAAAGTAATACGTTAGCTGTAATGATGTCACTGAACTGTAAAAACTGGTTTGACTGGATTTATGTTGATAGTTTGTTTCTACGTAAATAGGGAGCAACCCATTCGATGCTTTTGGGAGCTTGGCAAGGGAAGGTCACCAAATTCAAAGTACATTTTACAGATTGCTCAGAAGACAGATAGTCCCTACTTTAAAAAAAAACAGCCTGTGCGGACAGAGTGAGAGAAACATAGATTTATGAATGCAGTTCAATTCCTTTGCCTGTCTTTGGGGGATTATAAGTTTAGCACAGGCTGAATGTAGAGAAGCCAGATTATGGGTTATGTAGGAATCCACAGATTCAGAACCATGGTTTAATAAATCATTCTATTGAATGATTAAATCTACCTGCAGAATTACATAGAATACACAGCACAATATATGCCCTGTGACCCACAATTTTGTTCTGATACTTTAACCTACTCCAAGATCAATCTAACCTCTCCCTCCGACATAACCCTCATTGTTTTCACCTATGGGCCTATCCAAGAGTCTCTTAAGTGTCCCTCATGCATCTGTCTCTCCCACCACCCCTGACAATGTGTCTCATGCATCTGACAGAATCTGAATCACTTTATTATCACTGGCATGTTATCTTCGCAGCAGCAGTTCAATGCAATACATAATATAGAAGAACAAATAAAGAGATAAATAAATAAATAAGTAAATCAGTTACAGTATACGCAGATTAAATAGATTAAAAATTGTGCAAAACAGGAATAATGTATATTACAAAAGTGAGGTAGTATTCACGGATTCAATGACCATTTTGGAATCAGATGGCGAAGGGGAAGAAGCTGTTCCTGAATCGCTGAGTGTGTGCCTTCAGGCTTCTGTACCTCCTACCTGATGGTAACAGTGAGAAAAGGGCATGCTTGCAGTGCTAGAGGTCCTTAATAATGGACGCTGCCTTTCTGAGACACTGTTCCTTTAAGGTGTCCTGGGTACTTTGTAGGCTAGTACCAAGATGGAGGTGACTAAATTTAAGACCCTCTGCAGCTTCTTTTGGTCCTGTGCAGTAGCCTCCCCGCTCCACAGTTCCCCCATACCAGACAGTCATGTAGTCTGTCAGAATGCTCTCTACGGTACATCCATAGAAGATTTTGAGTATTTTTCTTCACATACCAAATCCCTTCAAACTCCTAATGAAGTATAAATGCTGTCTTGCCTTCTGAGGTTAGATCCTCAGAGACCTTGACACCCAGGAACTTGAAACTACTCACTCTCTCCACTTCTGATCCCTCTATGAGGTTTGGTATGTGTTCCTTCGTCTTACCCTTCCTGAAGTCCACAATCAGCTCTTTCGTCTTACTGATGCTAAGTGCAAGGTTGTTGCTCTGACACCACTCCACTAGTTGGTATATCTCGCTATTGTACGCTCTCTCGTCTCCATCTGAGATTCTACCAACAATGGTTGTATCATCAGCGAATCTAGAGATGATATTTGAGCTATGCCTAGCCACACAGTCATGGGTATAGAGAGAGTAGAGCAGTGGGCTAAGCACACACCCCTGAAGTGTGCCAGCGTTGATCATCAGCGAGGAGGAGATATTATCACCAATCTGCACAGATTGTGGAATTTCGGTTAAGAAGTCAAGGATCCAATTACGGAGGGAGGTACAGAGGCCCAGGTTCTATAACTTCTCAATCAGGATTGTGGGAATGATGGTTTTAAATGTTGAGCTATAGTTGATGAACAGCATCCTGTATTTGTATTGTCTTGGTGGTCTAAGGCCATGTTAAGAGCCATTAAGATTGCATCTGCCGTTGACCTATTGTGGCGATAGGCAAATTGCAATGGGTCCAGGTCCTTGCTGAGGCAGGAGTTCAGTCTAGTCATGACCAACCTCTCAAAGCATTTCATCACTGTCGATGTGAGTGCTACTGGGCGATAGTCATTAAGCAGTTCACATTATTTTTCTTAGGCACTTGTATAATTGTTGCCTTTTTGACGCAAGTGGGAACATCCACAAGTGGGAGCAGTGAGAAGTTGAAAATGTCCTTGAATACTCCTGCCATTTGGTTAGTGCAAATTTTCAGAGCCTTGCCATATACTCCATTGGGGCTTTTTGCCTTGCGAGGGTTCACCCTCTTTGAAGACAGTCTAATATCGGCCTCTGAGACAAAGATCACAGGGTTACCGGATACAGTAGAGATTTTCACAGCTGCAGTTATATTCTTCCTTTCAAAGCAAGCATAGAAGGCGTTGAGTTCATCTGGTAGTGAAGCATCGCTGCCTTTCATACTATAGGGCTTCTCTTTGTAAGAAGTAATGTCTTCCAAACACTGCCAGTGTTGTACATCCAGTGTCGCCTCCAACCTTGTTTGAAATTGTCTCTTCACCCTTGAAACAGCCTTCTGCAAGTCATACCTGGTTTTCCGGTACGACCTGGGTCACCAGCCTTGAATGCCACAGATCTAGCCTTCAGCAGTCAATGTACCTCCTGGTTCATCCACGGCTTTTGGTTCCACTCTTTGTGGAAAAAAAATCTACCTCTGCCATTCCCCCTCTACTTTCCTCCGATCACATTAACATTATGCCCCCTTGTATTAACCATTTCACCCTGGGAGAATATCTCTAGCTATCCACTCAATCTATGCCCCTTATCATCTTGTAAACCACTATCAAATCACCTTTCATCCTTCTTCTCTCCAAGGAGAAAAGCCTAGCTCCCTCAACCTATCTTCTTAAGATATGCTCTTCAATCCAGGTGGATCCTGGTAAATCTCCTCTGCACCCTCTCTGAAGCGTCTACATCTTTTCTGCAATGTGGTGACAGGAACTGAACACATTTTGTAGGAAGGAAGTAATAGGCTGAAGCTTGCTGATCTAGGCTCAACTCCAAGCCCAAAATTAATTCCTAGGGTGCTCCCTGCATCTGTACTGATCTTTGAAGTAAATAATTTAAGAAGTTCCAAATATTAAAGACAATTTAAAATAGGTTTTTTTCTAAAACCCTAAAACACATACATTTTAAAAAATATATTATCCAAACAGAACCATTTTTATTGTAAAAAAAAATGGAATGTTGATTTCTTTTTGACTTCTAACTGCAGTTCTACAACCCACATTGAAATCAATGAGGGTTTCTGATCTTGACTCCAGGGATGACAAGGCATTGATCAGAAGATGATTCCAATGTGTTAGCAAGCTCGGAACTTCTGCCTTTGACATGAGTGGAAATCCTAGATGTGCTTCTTGTTAAAAAGGGGAAAATAAGAATAAGTTTATTTGGAATAGCAGGCATTTTCTAGCAGAATTTTAGTTTTAGCTTACACCTTTCTTTCAAGTTTAAAAATTCTCATACTCTATGTTTCATATTTTAAATGTTACTGCATTACTACATAATTTGAGGCAAAGCTCTGACATATTTATGATCACAAGCAGACTATAGTGGATACTATTAGAAAGAATACGAAGGAGATTTATAAGGATGTTGCTTGGATTGGAGAGCTTACTTTATGAGAATAGGTCGAGTGAACTTAGCCTTTTCTCCTTGGAACGACAGAGGATAAGAGGTGACTTGATAAAGGTGTGTAAGGTATGGGGAGGCATTGATCATGTGGATAGTCAGAGGCTTTTTCGCAGGGCCGAAATGGCTAACACGAGAGGGCATAGTTTTAAGGTGCTTGGTAGTAGGTACAGAGGAGGATGTCAGCGGTAGTTTTTCACACAGAGAGTGGTGGGTGGAAGGAATGCATTACTGTTGATAGTGGTGGAGGCAGATACAATAGGGTTTTTTAAGGGACTCTTAGATAGGTACATGGAACTTTGAAAAATAGAGGACTATGCACTACGGAAATCCTAGGCAGTTTCTAGAGTAGGTTACATGGTTGGCACAACATTGTGGGCTGAAGGGCCTGTAACATGCCGTAGATGTCTATGTTCTATGTTCAAAAGATGTATTCAAAAGAATACACATTTTAATGGGCAAAACTTCAATGCCAAAATTAAGAGTGCTTTATGGATGAAGAAAATCTCAATCCACAGAGAACTGATGATCAAGTATTGGTTCTGTTTCATCTCATTTTTCTATGTAACCAGTTCTAAGTATCATTAGATTCTGAAGAATGCCACAGAGTACTTTACAACCAATTCTGAGGTTTACCACTGTTGTAAAATTTGAAATGAAGGATCCAATTTATGCATAGCATGTTGTCATAAACCAGGCGGTATTAGTGTTGTAAGTCACACACTAAATATTGGAGTGAGCACAGCGATGACTACCTGTGTTTTACTGAAGCCTTCAGTTCTGCAGTTCACTCTCATATTGTCTGGATTGGAACTCGAATTCACATCTTTGTAAAAGAGAAGTGAGAATATTACCATTGAGCCACAGTTGATACTGATCACATTATGATGCCCCTCTGGGTGAATGTCAGCATGGGTTAAGATTTCATGGTAGCTGTGTAACAATTTTTATGGTTGGATCGACTTATTCTCTAGACCGTGATGATGTATTTGTTTTATGAAGTAATACTGGCTGTGAGGAAACTTGAAACTGTAGAGGACATAAGTCTAATACAACTGAAGGAGAAAAACTATCAACATGAACAGAGGAAAATGAAAAAGCTTCAAAGGTGTTCAACTGAAAAAAATGACATTTACAAAAATATTGCATGACAAATTTACAAATCTCCCCCTCCAAAAATAACCACAGAAATAAAGTTAAAAAGGAAGGCCTTTAACCAAGGCAATTGCAAGACCAATGAGTACATTTTGTGATGTTAGATTTCACATTTGTGGCACTGTTTGGGATCCTGTGTCACAATTCAGTTTGTCTTTCACGAAATGCTGAAGAGTAGGAAATGAGAAAAAGTAGTTCTCATGGGCACAGTGGGACATGAATTTTCCTTGAGTTAACCCCAGACATGCCTAGATTTCTTCAGGTACATTGTAAGAGCTAGAGGGGGAACAGTATTAACATAGGGTAGGTTTAAGAAGGTGTGACTTGTACCTCAGAGGTTTTCAACAAAATTCCGAGTGGCAACTAAGCTCTATTGGCATTTCCAGGAATCTTAGAGCTTCTGGCACATTTTTCTAAATTTTGAATATTCTCCTCTTGTTCTGTTTAGTAAATCTTCATTCATGGATGTGAACATCACTGGAAATGTTGGCATTTATTGCTTGTACTTGAGTTATCATCAAATGGATGGCACTTAACCACTATCTTTAAAACAATGCCAAGGAGTTTAAAAGAAAACTTGGAAGGGCAAGACAATATTAAAGGGTATGAAAACTAAGGTTTTCTTTTCATGGCAATGAAAAAGTATTAGTCATTAGTTTTGGCGCCGAATAGCTTATAAAATGTATCCCTTCACTGCTGCTCCAGCACCACCCCCATCCCCCACCAACACTTGGTCCACAAGAAACAAAATGTTGGATCTCTCCAAAGCTCTCATCGGGTAATGGGACGTCCAAATGTAAAGCCAGACTCTATCGCAAAACGTAATGAAAGACCAGATGCATTGAAGAATCAGTCCTTTGCCACATTTCTTCAACAATCTATCTTCACCATAAACAAATAGTACAAATTAAAGAAGTGAAATTACACCTGCTGTCTGCATTACATGCCTAAGAATCTAGATAGCCATTGAGTAGGAATGTCCTGTTTAATGGTTGATGTTACCGTACAGAACTATTAGTCAGTTGACGTGTGTCATATCTGACCCTATGCTCCACCCCAGAACTCATCATTCGGTCCAACGGTGTTCTGTGAGTACTGAGCTGAGGA
Source organism: Mobula hypostoma (assembly GCF_963921235.1). Lineage (NCBI taxonomy): Eukaryota > Metazoa > Chordata > Chondrichthyes > Myliobatiformes > Myliobatidae > Mobula > Mobula hypostoma. The sequence goes on along the minus strand of NC_086101.1, from coordinate 91,159,761 downwards.
GCTGTAACTTTGTAATTTATCTGGCATTTTTACAGCCGAATGCAAAGTCCTACTCCCGTTTATTGCTGCTGTATACGTGGGGTCAATGGGAGTTCAGCTGTGGAGTGTGAGCTTTCTTGCTCTTGCCTAGCATGCGTGGACACCCAAGTGTCTCTCAACTGGAAGTTCTGTGTTGAACCATGCCATCCATGGTTTTGATGACATTTTTTAAAAAGCACCAGATTATGCTCAAAAGCTGGATAACACTAAATCATTTGCAGCCTGATCTCCTACCTTTTATAATAAGCTTGTTCATTTAAAGCTTTGCTGTCTCTATCCTACCATTACTTTTATGCATCTCACCTGTATTATTGACCATAGAGCATAGATCATCACAGCACAGTACAGTCCACACTCAACTATGTTATGGTGACCTTTTTTAACCTACTGTAAGACCAATGTAACCCTTCCCTCCTATATAACCCTCCATTTTTCTATCATCCATGTGCCTGTCTAGCAGTTTATTAAATGCCCCTGATGTATCCACCTTAGCACCAGCCCTGGCAGGGTGTTCTACACATACCCCCACTTACCTCTGACATCCTCCCTACACTTCCCTCCAAAACTGGCACCTGAGCTATCAAAACCAGGTTTTTATTTGCTTACATAGGCTGTGAAATTTAATGTTTCTGGCAGTAGTAAAGTGCAAGACATAAAATATTACTGTAGGTAACAACAAAAGAAACCAAGCAAACAGACAAAGATAGCGTGCTAACAAGGAGTATCAACATCGTGCTCTTGGACCTCTTTGAAATCTGATGGCAGAGGGGAAGAAACTATTCCTAAAACATTGTGTGTACTCTTCAGTCTCCTGTACCACCTACCTGATGGTAGTAATGAGAAACGGTCATGTTCCTTAACACTTCAGTTATAAGACTCAATTTGTAATTTGCATTCTCATGCCAACCAAACACGGCACTCACTCATGTCTCCACCACTCCACCTTAATAACCTTTTCTATGCCTCAGGTATCTGTGTTTAACCTAATTTTATTAGCTACTTCATTGGTTGTGATATCTTCAGCAATCAATGCAGCAAAAAGTCTTTCCTAAACCTCAGGCCTCTCAATTTCCCTTTCTTCATTTTAGACCTTTCTGTCCAACTATCCTTATGTCATCTTTTTGGCTTGGTGTCAAGTTTTGTTTGCTAGTTATTTTCTCAAGTATTTTAAGGCATTTTCCTATGTTAAAATCATTATGTAAGTGTAAATTCTACTTGTTTCTGTGTGAGCTTTTGAAATTTTGGTGTACATTGATGACTATACGACCATTTAAGGCAATTTCAACTTTATGCAATGAAATGATTGAATATTTAATATTGAACACAGCACATAGAACATTATAACTTTGCACAGGCTCTTCAGCCCACGCTATTAACCTACTCCAAGATCAAGTGACTTTTTAATTATGAGTACTTCATTTTGAACGATTATTATTATTATGAAAAAGTGGGAAATAGATTTTTTTTAGGAAGAGGTACAGTCGATGTTTCAGGTCGAGACCCTTCGTCAGGACTGGTGAAGGGTCTTGGCCTGAAACGTTGACTGTACCTCTTCCTAGAGATGCTGCCAGCAACTTTGATGTGTGTTGCTTGAATTTCCAGCATCTGCACAATTCCTGTTGTTTGCGTTTTTAAATAGACTTTTTTTATTGGGTTGGCGGGTTGGAGATACTTCTCTACCAAAGGAGGTGTTGGGCGATCCTTCCCTCCGCTAGCCTGAAGGTCACCCTTGGGCAAGGTGTAGCACCTGCTTAGCCCCTACATCAGGGTCACGTGAAGCCATGTGAGCAGGTAGCAGATGGTCGTGTGAGCTGCCGGTGCATATCACAAGTCCTGGTTATGCAACCACTGAAACCAGGCAGACGATCTCTAAAGACAATGGCTTGGGTCACTTGTCTTGTAAAGACACTGCCCAGAAGAAGGCAATGGCAAATCATGGTCATGGAAAGGCCATAATCCTCCACGTCATACGGCACAGCACATAGTCGCCCACGTCAAACGATGCAAATGCACTGATAATTTCAGTTAGATCGGTGACTAGAAGGCAATGCAGATGGTAAGTCTGCTGTGAGATTCACAGCATTGTTGGTTTCATTGCTGTACAATGAAACCACAATATTAGTTTTCTACTGCAACAGAGATAAAGAAGAACAGCTTTGATTGCAATTTATACATTAATTTATTGGCTTAATTAATTAATGGAACAATATCTACAAAATGCTTATGAAACTGGTGAGGCAAAATCTCCTGCTTCAGCATGATAGATTAGGCAGAAAATGTTATTGGATTAGGGAGAAAGAGGGAGCTCTAGAATTTGTTATTTCAGATTGCTTTAGACAAATGATTGATTAAATGATCAGCTTCTGTGCTTTGAAATTCTTGAATTTTTTTCCTCTGGGTAATTATCTCAGGGATATATGAACTTCTTTGATTCAGAATAATTATTACTGAATACACCCTTTCTTCTCGGGCAGTCGCTTGGGTTTGAGGATGGTTAGCTCCCTCTCCAGTCTTTGTGAGCTCTGAGGCAGCTAACGTAAGGATCGCAGATACTCACACAGATAAGACAAGAAGTGACTGATGATGCAGGCGGTGGGGTATTTGAGAGCTGATGCATTCCTTCCACCACCTGCACAAGGCTTCTGTGTTCTTCTGAAGCATGGACTTATGGTTCTCTATCCCACCCCAATGCTCTTTCTCCATTTTGAGCAGACCTGGACTAGACGTTCTGTGGAATCAATGAGAAAAGTCTTCAAGGAATCTCTACAAACTCCTTCAAACATTTTTTTCCCGTCCATTGGGCAATCTCCTCCTATAATATTCGTAAAAAAATGTGCTTCATGAATCCAGAGTTATGTATATGAATGATATGGTTGGCCCACTGTAGCCAACTAAAACTGGCTTGAGTCTTTAGGCCATAAGATATAAGACTGTAAGATACAGGAGAAGAATTAGGCTATTCAGCCCATCATGTCTGCTGGGAATGCAGGCCAGAGAGAACTGACTGAAGTTGATTTACTTATCCTTCAGTGAATTTGGAGAACTTTGTGGCAGATAATGTTTGTGGTACTTTTCCAATGCCCTGAATTGTCTACTGTGGGTAGTCCCGATCTCAAAACTATGCAAGAGGGCAGAGATCACTGATGAATGATAAACAGTCAGGTAGTGCTGGGTTTCAGGACTTGATCTTTGATCAGCCAAGGCTGTGCTGATGTAATAAACTTTTATTTAATAATAAATAAATAAAGTTTTCTCTCAATCGACAGAAGATGCAAACAGCAAAGAGCACTCATCCCCAGGCTCAAGGACAGCTTCTATCCCACTGTTATCAGATTCTTGCACAGACCACTTCCTTGTCTTCAGGAGCTCCTGGTTGCCACGTCATTTTCAAACTCAACATGGATTTCTACACCTTGGCCTTCTCCATGTTCATGATGAGGCAAAGCGCAAATTCAAAGAACAACATCTCTTATATATTTTGGGTAGTCCACACCCCAACAGCATCAACTTTGAATTCTCCATTTCAGGTAAATCACTGCCACTCTGTCCTTTTTCTCTGTCCTCCTGATCTACACACCTCAATCCCCCATCACAATGTCTTTACCCCATCCCATCCATTCTACCTACCTGCCCCCTACACATTAATTCCACTGGGTCCTCTTTCCCTCCCATTCCCATTTGAACACCCCATCTCCCTTACTGATTCCATCAGCTGCAACCCTTTACTGCCTCCACCTTTCAGCTCCCAGCCTCTGTCTCTCTCCTCCATCTGCCTATCATCCTCCTCATCCGGAGCTTAGCACTTGCCAGTTCTTGCTGTCTTCCTAAGTTAATAAATTTCACAAAATATGCCAGTGATAATAAACCTGATTCTGATTTCCCTCGCATCTTTATACTGATTATTTCTCCTTTACCCTTTGGACCAGACGGAGGGTCTAAGTCTTAAAATTCAACAGGTTGTTGCATGGCCATCTGAGTACCTCCAGCAACGTCTTTGTTGCTCCATATTCCAGCATCTGCAGTGTTTAGTGTCTCCATTGATGTGGGAGATTCCATAGATGTGTGAAGGAAATTCCTGTCACTTCCACAATTTCCTCAAAGGCTTATTTCGAATACCGTTCTACTCTGCCCTCAATGCTTGATGAAGTTCTTCTTGATCAGTCTTTTCATCATATTACATTATAAACGAGCCCTCTGGTTGCATCCACCTTCCCATCTCATTTACAATCCTCTCTTGGTTGCTTCCTTGTAACCCAATTCTTTGATATGAGGCATTATATGGTAACTTGATCGTTCTGCAGTTTGAAAATTTCATGTCTTGGAAACCTGCAGGAAGTGATGGTTGAAATGTGTGTTAAAAAATTAACTGTTTTATCTTTTGCATGTGTTAGCTGGAAATGTAGGTTGGCTAGATATATTTGACTAATTCCTATACATTTGTTTGCTGATTTCAATAATTTTCAATCAATTTGACTTAAGTCGATAAGAGGCTCTATCCCAGGTTTTTATCATAATCAGATATTTTGATGGAATAGGGGAAAGAATAGCTGCAATTTGCTTTGTGTTTGATCTACGTGTTGTACTTGGCAAAAAAAATCTAACATTTTTAAAAAAGTGATGACACTTTGTTCTTTGTCTTGGCAATTCATTATCAAAGTCATTGATAGTATTCTGCCGCAGGCTTTCATCTTCTAAGCATGGAATTGTTAAAGCAACAAAAGTCTGTTTGAAAAGCTTCATTGAGATTCTGTTCATAATACATGGATGCCCTTGAGATATAATCGTGCATTTTGTTCGATTTTTTTTGGCTATTCCATATGGCATTAGATTGCAGTGATGTTGTATGACTGAGAGAAACTGTTATGAGAAAACATGTGCTGTAGCTTTATTGTTGTTCCTGCAGGGAGTGTTGGGATAAGGCAGTAGAGAGTGTTTCAGATCAAAGGAACATCAGTTGGCTGTAACGATCGAGAAAACACACATTGTCAAGGAATTAAAAAACATAGAAACATAGGCAAAATCTGCCACTTCCTAACAAAACCTTATGTGAGAAGATTAAAGCAATGAAATCAAACAGGTATTTTTTATTGTTTTATTTTTTAGTGTCAGAATAAACCGTGCGATCGTATATTTGAGCCTTCTGGTTATATAGGTTGTGTCCTGATTTGCGGGATGAGATTCCCAGATACAGAGCAGGAGTAAATAATCAGGCAAGCAATGCAAACTGAGCCAGCAGAGCACTTTGGACAATGTCACTCCATGATTTTCCTGTATACAAACGTGGTCGACAGGGAGTTTGCAGACTCACTTGCAGAGATGGACCTTCGCAGCACATCAGGTCTCCTTTGATGTAAGCCAAAGACCCATCTTCTAGAGCTTGATGTCAGGAACAGATTATTTGTAGATCCACTTTAACTCGGTCCACAAGACACCTTTCCCATGTTTGTGGGCTGTGAACAGACCATACAAGCAGACAAATTCAACTTTGTCACCAACACTCCTCCCCCTCTCCTCCCTCTAGGTACTGATAATTACCCTACATTCTCAAGAAATTTATTTTTCATATACCCTCCATCCTGATCCCGAAACTTATCTGTGTCCAATCCTTCCTGACAATGCATGATCCAACTCTGTGATCAATGAATTTTAAAAATTGTTTTCTAATGACTGTTTGGAGTGAAAGTGCCTGTTTGCTTGAAATTAAGCCTCAAACTATAAGGCTCGATGCCTTGGGCCTTGATCACAATGGCCTTTTGACTGAAAAAAACTGGTGCTGTGTTTATTTGACCCGTGGCTCTTGCCCGTCCAGGTGTTGCAGAATTTCGAGACTAACATATTTAACGACACAGTTGGAACTGTTAACTGTGTTGTACGTGTACAATGATATTTTAGTAAATCAAGTTCTTGTAGTAACATAAGATTGTTTGCTGCAATTTTGACTGGCCTTTAAACGAAGTTTCAGATCCTTTGACATTGGAAGGCCGGGTTGATGTTGAATATCTAATATGTAAATAGGATTACTCTGCCTAAATAACATTAAAATCAGTCACACAGTGATTTAAACTGTGGCCATCCGGCTCAGTCATCCTTGAAGAGAGCTGAGTGAATTAGTTCATGATTAAGATTGAATAGATTAATCAGCGCTGGCAGTAGACAACTACCTGGAGGTCAAGCCTCAAATGGAAGGAGAAAGTTAATTATTTGAGTTCCATTTTGTTTTGTTTCACTTAATTTTATGGACCCAGAGCTATATTGTGAAACATACTATAACATTTCCTTACGACCTAGGAGGAGACAATTTGACCATCTAGTCTATGCTAGTTCTCAGGTCAGACACATTCTTCCATTTGTTTCTCTGATGTCTCGTCTCTCAGAGCTGGGATGGATGGGAACACATGCAATCACAAGGAGAAGATACAATTTCCACACAGATGGCACTGGAGGTTAGGACTGAACCCATTGACTCAGCCATGGTATTTACATGTTGGCAGACTGAATGCAAGCGTACATTTGCATTGGTGTCTCGTTTCACACCTGTTCCATCATAATTTGTAGTAGTTTTTAAATGTGAACAAATATTGAAGTAGGATACAAGAACAGTTCAAAAAATAGAAGAAATGGCAACAGGAGGTGGTCACTTGGCCCTTTGCCTGCTGTACTGTTCTGCACAATTAATTTACCTCTATTTCACTCTCCTGTACTAACCTCAAATCTCTTTATTTATTTAATATCTAATAATGCATCCACTCAGCCTTGGATAGAGTTAGAGACTGAGTATCCACTGTCTTTCCTCTGATCAGACAATCCCAAGGATTCATTATGTCTGGGTGAAGAAATTTCCTCTCATGTGTAACACCACATTTTGAGAAAGTGATCCCTAATTCTAGCCACCATGTTCTGTGAGTTATAACCTCTTAAAAACTGTAACAGCTTTGCCAAATATGAGTTCTGTTTTATTAAAAAATCAATCCTATTAGTGCTTTCTAAGTGCCCTTTAGCATTTGCTTCATAAAGGGTTCTAGCATTTTCCGCACAAATGATGTCAGGCTAATTATTATTATGATTATGAGGACACGCAGTCCCCTTTTATTGTCATTTAGTAATGCATACATTAAGAAATGATAAAAATGTTTTTCCAGAATGATATCACGAAAACACATGACAAACCGCCTTAAAAACTAACAAAAACCACATAATTATAACATATAGTTACAACAGTGCAAAGCAATACCATAATTTGATAAAGACAGACTATGGCACAGTAAAAGTCTCAGAGTCACTTGAAAATCTCATCATCTCATGCAGATGGTGGACCTCCAGCACCGCAAACTTGCCGATGCAGCATCCCGGAAGCATTCGACCACAGTCCGACTCCGAGTCCGTCTGAAAAACTCCGAGCCTCTGACCAGCTCTCCAACACTGAACACTGAGCACCATCTCTGCTGAGCGTTTCGACCCTGGCCCCGACAACAGGCGATACGCAAAGCCGAGGATTTGGGGCCTTCGTCTCCGGAGATTCTCAATTGCACAGTAGCAGCGGCAACGAAGCAGGCATTTCAGAAGTTTCACCAGATGCTCCTCTGCGCTTTCTCACGTCTGTCCCCATCAAATCCGGATTGATGCATGGCCCCCTAGTTACACGTATCGATATTCATTCGGAACGGCCGCGCGCGCTGCGTCACACCGCCATCTTCTCCTCCCTCCTAATTGGTTTGTGGTTCCATGCTTAAGTCCATACTGTAGTCATAGTCATAGTCATAGTCATACTTTATTGATCCTGGGGGAATTTGGTTTTTGTTACAGTTGCACCATAAATAATTAAATAGTAATAAACCACAAATAGTTAAATAGTAATATGTAGGTTATGCCAGTAAGTTATGAAATAAGTCCAGGACCAGTCTATTGGCTCAGGGTGTCTGACCCTCCAAGGGGGGAGTTGTAAAGTTTGATGGCCACAGGCAGGAATGACTTCCTATGACACTCTGTGTTGCATCTCAGTGGAATGAGTCTCTGGCTGAATGTACTCCTGTGCCCACCCAGTACATTACGTAGTGGATGGGAGACATTGTCCAAGATGGCATGCAACTTGGACAGCATCCTCTTTTCAGACACCACCGTCAGAGAGTACAGACCCTTTGACCCCCATGTCTGTGCTGACCATGGCATCAATTTAAACTTACCCCATCTGCTTGCATGAGGTCCATATCCCTTCAAACCTTGCCTATCCATGTGGCTGTCTAAAACCATCTTAAATGTTGCTAACATATTTGATTTCACCACTTCCCCCAGCAGCATGTTTCAGGCATCTCTGTTTTTCAAAAAAAAAATAGCCCCAGAAATCTCCTTTAAATTTTCAGATTATCCAGAGAAAATAATCCAAGTTTGTCCAACATCATCTGATATTTTAATACTTTCTAATCTAGTCTACATCCCGGAGAATTTCTTTTGCACTTTCTCCAAAGGATTCACATTCTTCCTATAGTGTTGTGACCAGAACTGGATACAATACTCCAAGTGTGGCCTAACCAAGATATTATGCAATACAGATGTATCATGGCTTGTCAACTTGTATACTTGATGTCCATATCTACCTTGTCAAATCCCATAAGAATTTCCTATCTCTCTAGCTTGGAAACTCATATATCCTAGTCTATTTAATCTTCTCTTAGATGGCAGACATACCAACCCAGGGATTGAACTGGTGAATATTTGCTGTACTCCCTCTTGGACAAGAAAAATATGCCTACAACATAGTTTTTTTCTGATTCCGTTTTATCAAGGTTTTTTTTTGGATTTTCGACAGATATGTCTTGTGCTCAAATCTTTTTGCATTAAAGGCAATTGTGTTTGCTTTTGAAGTTGCTTTTTGTACCTGGATTTAGTTTATGTAGTTTTGTGCCTGCCAAATTCTGAATCTGAATTGAAGTTCTATATCTCCTAAAGTGAGATTCTCTGGATAGTTAATGCAGGCTGCTGGATTACCAGTACAAAATGTCAACTACACCGCCACCATCGTACTCTGTATTAATATTCTGCTTCATATTTGATAAATAATACTGTAATGCTGCAGATATTGTAGAAAATTAATACTATCAATATTAGATTAGCTTTATTAGTCATATGTACATTGAAACATCTAAACAAAATTGGTCCTCTATGCATGGAGCTGAAGGAGATGAGGGAGGTGCAAGTTGGTGCTGGTGAGACATGGCCAGGCTTTGCAAAACTACAAACTATTCCATGAAATAAACTTTTTTTGGACTATGATCACTGCCGTACCCAACCTATAATTTCTCCTTCGGAGTTGTGTCTGTAGGACATGACGTTTTTGCAGTATCCTGGAGGATTCTGTGAACTGGACTCTCGGGAGTGCAGGCACGGCCATGGTGGCCATTGCTGGAGTGGACTTGGGACCACAGTGAAGCTTCAGACCAGATTGAAGTGGTGGGGCAAGGGCCCAGAGTAGAAAACGAACCAATGTTCAGCTGATTTAAGCGCTGATCCAGATTAAAAAGCATAAGACGTCGAGGGCGAGGGCGAAGGATGAACTGGTGTTCTGCTCACTGCTCTATGGGGCTGTACTTACCTCAGCGCTGAAATGGCTGCAGCTGTGGCCTACAACCACTGGGCTCCTGAGGCAGCGTTGAACTGGCTCCGTGGCTGTGGATTCACTTCTGGAGACTCTGCCGCTCATGTTCTGTGTGTTATTTGTATTGTTTGCACAGTTTGTTCTTCTCTTACACAGTGGATATTTGATGGATTCTTTTGTGTTTCTTTGTCTTGTGGCTGCCTGCAAGAAGACAAATCACAATGTTGTAAATAGTATACGTACTTCAATAATAAATGTACCTTTAAAGATGCTTGCTACCCTGAGGCAGATGAGGGTAGATACATCCCAGAGTCTGACAGGGTGTTCCGTCAGACCCTGTGGGAGGGTAGCGTCAAAATTTCTGAAGCCCTAGCAGATATAGCTAAAGCATCCTTAGCCATTGGTGAGGTGCCAGAGGACTAGAGGTTAGCTAATGTTGTTCTGTTGTTTAAGAAAGGCTCTAAAAATAAGCTAGGAAATTATAGGCCGGTGAGCCTGACATCAGCAGTAGGTAAGTTATTGGAAGGTACTCTAAGGGACCAGATGTATGAGTATTTGGATAGACAGGCGATGGTCGGGGACAGGCAACGTGGACTTGTGTATCGTAGGTTGTTTCTAACCAATTATGTCGATTTTTGAGGAAGTTACCAGGAAAGTTAATAAAGGCAAGGAGGTGGATATTGTCAACATTGACTTTAGCCTCAAGATTTGGGGGAGTAAATTTAGCACTGAGATGAGGAGGAACTGATTTTCCCAGAGAATGGTGAATTTGTGGAATTCTCTGCTGAATGAAGCAGTGGGGGCTACCTCAGTAAATATATTTAAGACAAGTTTGGATAGATTCTTGCATAGTAGGGGAATTAAGGGTTATGGGGAAAAGGCAGGTAGGTGGAGATGACTCCATGGCCAGATCAGCCATGACGTTATTGAATGTCGGAGCAGGCTCGACGGCCCAGACGGCCTACTCTTGCACCTATTCCTTATGTTCTTATTTTCTTAGCCAAGCTTTTGACAAGGTCCTGCATGGGAGGTTGGTCAAGAAGGTTCATTCACTTGGTATTCAGGATGAGGTGGTAAATCAGATTAGGCATTGGCTTTGTGGGAGAAACCAGAGAAAGGTAGGTGATTGTTGTCTGTCTGACTGAAGGGCTGTGAGTAGTGGTGTGCCACAGGGATTGGTTCTGGGTTCATTGTGTTTGTCATCTGTATCAATGATCTGGATGATAATGTGGTAAATTGGATTAGCAAACTTGTGAATCACACCAAGATTATGGATGTAGTGGACAGCGAGGAAGACTATCAAAGCTTGCAGTGGGATCTGGACGAGCTGGAGAAATAAGCTAAAAAATGGCAGATAGAATTTAATGCTGACAAATGTGAGGTGTTGCACTTTTGGAGGACAAACCAGGGTAGGATCTACACAGTGAGCTGTAGAACACTGAGAAGTGCATTAGAACAGAAGAATCTGGGGATAGAGATCCATAATTCCTTGACAGTTGAATGACTGGTAGATTAGGTTGAAAAGAGAGCTTCTGGCATATTGGCCTTAATAAGTAAAAGTACTGAGTACAAGAAATGGAACGTTATATTTAAACTAAAAGACATTGGTAAGGCCTAATGTGGAGTATTGTGTGCAGTCTCCTACCTACAGGAAAGGTATTAACAAGATTGAAAGCGTGCAGAGAGGATTCACAAGGATGTTGCCAGGACTTGAGGAGCTGAGTTATCAGGAAGGATTGAGTAGGCATGGACTTTATTCACTAGAGTGTAGGAGAATGAGAGCAGATGCGATAGTGGTACTATACACAGAATGATGAAAGGTATAGATAAGGTAAATGTAAGAAGGCCTTTTCCAGAGAGGTTGGATGGGGCTAGAACTAGAGGTCATGGGTTAAGGATGCAAGGTGAAATGTTTATTAGGAGCATGAGGGGGAGCTTCTTTACTCAGAGGGTGGAACAAGCTCCCTGTGGAAATGATGGGTGGGGGTTCAACTTCATCATTTAAAGGAAATTTGGATAGGTACATGGATGGGAGGCATATAGGGGGCTGTGGCCTGGGTGCAGTTCAATGGGGTAGGCAGGATATTAGTTTGGCACAGACTAGATAGGCCAAAGGGCTTGCTTCTGTGCTGTAGTCTTTTGTGGTTCAAGGAAACATGCAATGAAATGCATCTTTTGCATCAACAACCAACACTGTCCAAATATGTGCTGGGGGCAGCCCACAAGTGTCAACATGCTTCTGATGCTAACACAGCATGCCCACAATTTAGTAATCCTTACTAATCCGTCTTCCTTTGGAATGTGGGAGGAAGACAGAGCATCTGGAGGAAACCCATGCAGCCATGTGAACTTACCAATGGCGGCGGCAATTGAACTCCAATTACTGGTGCTGTGACTCATTACGCTGATGGCTATGCTACTAAGCTCCCACCCCCAACACACACACTACCGTGCCTTCCCTAATAATGCATTAATATTAATAGTGAATTGAAAATAATGAACGAGATAATATGTTCTTCAATAATTACTTTTACAAGGTATCTGATTGAAAGTTTTACTTCTTTACAATTGTTTACTTATTTACCATTCTATAAAATGTCATAGTATATTTGGAAACAAATCTCATCAAATCTATTGTTTGGTTGTCAGAAAAATGACAGTCATTACAATCTTTATAATGACTTCCAGGTCTTGTATAGAAATTTTTTGCAATTGAATGTTGGACAGCTTTGCTTGTATAATTTGAAAATATTCCAGATTCTTGGTAGATTAGGCTTTTAATGAAATTGATAAAACTGTCAAACTGATATAAGAAGACTTTATGAATGCAGCATCTCGAGTTCTCTTAAGCTGCTATTGAATTTAAGGACTTATGGGCACTCAGTGCAGAGCTGATTGACAGTTGGCATTGTTAATGCCAGCAATAATGAACTTTGTATTGTGTATTGATTATTATTATGCAAATTGTTTGAGTTCATCTAATACTGCCAGTTCAATGAAGATTTAGAATGGAGTCCCTTTAGAATGGAGATGAGAAATTTCTTTAGCCAGAGAATGGTGAATCTGTGGAAATTGTTGCTCAAAGGTGCCTGTGAAGACCAAGTGATTGGGCATACTTAAGGCAGAAGTTGATAGATTATTGATCATTCAGGGCATGAAGGAATATGGGAGAAAGCAGGTTTATGGGGCTGAGAGGGAAAATGGATCAACCATGATGAAATGGCGGAGCAGGCTCAATGGGCCAAATGGCCTATACCTTATGGTCTTATTTGTTGTGATTTCTTTTGTTCTTGAGGCTAGTATGCAGAAACTTGAAGATAGAAGTGACTGTAGATGCTGGAATTAAACAATCTGCAGCAATTCATCCCATCCCCCTACTGCCCCCAAGGGTGTTACTTGAGCCATTGACTTTTCCAGGAAATTGTTTCTAGCTCTGCGTGAAGGAACCTTGCAGGTAACAAAAAGACAGAAGTATCATTGTTAACGTTAGGCTCAAGGACAATTCTCGAGTCCCTAACCCTCTCTGTGCCTAAGAAATGGTATCTTTATTAAAATACCATAGAACATATTCTATATGGATGCATTGTGGCTTGGTATGGCAACTGCTCTGCCTGTGCCTGCAAGAAACTACAGGGAGTTGTGGACATAGGTCAGCCCATCACAGAAATCAGCCTCCTCTCCATGGACTCTGTCTGTACTTCTCACTGCCTCAGTAAACCAGCCAGCATAATCAAAGACCCCACCTACCTCGGGCATTCTGTCTTGTCTTCTCTCCCATTCGGCAAAAAAGCACAGAAGCCTGAAAGCATATACGCCAGGCTCAAGGATGGTGCTGACCTTTGCTATTAGAAAACTGATAAAATGGACTCTCGACCTTTCAGTGTATCTCGTTATGGTCTTGCAACTCATTGTCTACCTGCGCCTCAACTTTCTCTGCGTCTTTTGCAGTTTATTCTGCAATCTGTTATGTTTTATCTTGTAGTACTGCAATGCACAGTGTAACAAATTGATCTGTATGAACAATATGCCAGGTAAACTTTTACTGTACCATGGTGCATGTGACAATTATATTCCAATTCCTAATAAACTATTATGATGCAGTACTCAGTGTGCATTCAATATTTTATTCCGATAAGAGAAGGAAAATAATTGCTTGTTACTCTTTCTGCTGTAAACACTTCAGTAATTTCTCGCACTTATTTGTATTCTTAAATTGCTCTGTATAGAACCAGCTCCTTGGGGAGTTTCTCTATAACCAATTTAACCAAGTAAGTAATTTTTGTAGACTCATCAACAGCAGCCGAACTTTCTCCCTTTTACAGCTCAATATTTATAGATGCTGAATTTCTCCTAGTGCTTTTGTAGTTTAGAACTGGGAGCAAAGTAATATCAAATTCTATAATAACTTTAAAGAAAAAAACACATTATATTACAGCCAGAGATACTTTAACAGCAAAACAGCAAAATCAAATCATTGCCATAGCTGGAGAAAGTCCAGAAACCTTGAAGGATAAACTCAGTTTAAGTCTCCTGTTGTGGACTGAAGCGGCTGATTCAAGTGTTACATTGAAAAAGACGAGCACAAACCAAAATAGAAATAATTCACTTCAAGCATTTTGTGGAATGCTGAGCGTAAAGCCTTCAGTTCTTGATTCTAATATCTGCAGCTATTTTACTAACTGTTTACAAGCAATCAGAAAGTGCATACCAATGATCAAATACTGCAGCACAGTTTGCTTGGAAATCTCATAAATATCAAGTGGTGAAATATTGAAGTGTTCTTGTTATAGCCTTGTAAAATATTGAACGTTATGTTGCTTCATTTACTATCATTCCAATTTACTACCACTTCCACTCCTTTAAAAATATATTTTTTGAGAAAATGTACCACTAAACCAGGTCAGGCAGCACTTATGGAAAGGAATAAACAGTCGATGCTTCGGGCCGAGACCCTTCATCAAGACAGAAGACGGATGGGGAAGAAGCCAGAATAAGTAGGTAGGTGGAGGGGAAGAAGTACATGCTTTTTCTCAGTTCCTCCTTCTCCACCTCATCTCCTGTTAGGATGAGGCTTTCCATTCCAGAATATCCGAGATGCCCTCCTTTTTCAAAGAACAGGGTTTCCCTTCCTCTACCACTGATGCTGCTCTCAGTGTATCACCTTCATTTCTTGGATATCGGCCATCAACCCATTTTCCCATCGCCATAATAAAGATGGCGTCCCCCTTGTCCTTACCTACCACCCAATGAACATTCGCATCCAGCACATCATTCTCTGCAACTTTCTCCTTCAATGAGACCTACCACAAAAACACCATCTTTACCTTCCCCCTCCCCTACTTCCCACCTTCTGCATGGCTGCTCTCTTCATGGTACCCTTGTCTCTTTGTCCTTCCCCACTGATCACTGATCTCCATTTTGGAACTTACCCCTGCAAGTGGAACAAGTCGAACACTGGCCATTCACCTCCTCCTTCACCCTCATTCAGGGCCCAAAACATCCAATGTGAGGCAACACTTCACCTGCAAGTCTGCTGGGGTTATCCACTGTATCTGGTGCTCCCAGTGGGGCAGCCTCTGCATTAGTGAGACGCGACGTAGAATTGAGGGCTGTGCTGCTGAGCATGTTTGCTCTCTCCGTAGCAGGCAGGATTTCCCGGTGGTCAGCCACTTTCATTCCATTTGCCCAGTTCCATTCTGACGTATCAGTCCACGGCCTTCTCTACCGCCATGATGAGGCCTCTATCAGGTTCAAAGTTCAAAGTAAATATGTTACCAAAGTACATACTATACACGTCACCATATACTACTCTGAGAATCATTTTCTTGCACACATTCACAGGAACAACAAAATCCAATGGAATTAATGGAAAGCTACAAAGACTGACAAACAATCATTATGCAAATACAAAAACAAAGAGTCATAATAAACAATACTGATAACGTGAGTTGTAGGATCTTTGAAAGTGAGTCCACAAGTTGAGGAATCATTTTATGGTTGAAGTGAGTGAAGTTGGTCGCCAAGGTAATGTAGTGGCTTGCGCGACCCCGTTACAGCTCAGGGCATCGGAGTTCAATCCCAGCATCCTCTGTAGGGAGTACGTACGTCCTCCCATGCAAGGTGTGTGTTTTCTCTGGGTGCTACAGTTTCCACAGAGCAAAGACGTACTGCTTGGTAGTTTAATTGGTCATTGTAAATTGTCTTATGATTAGGTTAAGTTTAATTGGGGCTGTCGCGGGTTGTTTGCCTAGAGGCGTGGCTCGATGGGCTGGGAGAGCCTATTTTGTGC
The DNA here is from genome assembly GCF_963921235.1 of Mobula hypostoma. Taxonomy (NCBI): domain Eukaryota; kingdom Metazoa; phylum Chordata; class Chondrichthyes; order Myliobatiformes; family Myliobatidae; genus Mobula; species Mobula hypostoma. The sequence goes on along the minus strand of NC_086101.1, from coordinate 91,143,844 downwards.
TGTATCTCTAAATAAACAAATACAATTATCCATCCTGGATCAGAAGCCTGGTGGTTGAGGGTTGGAGGAGCAACATCTCATAACTGCCTGGGTTGTCACCAACCTGATGGCATGAACATTGATTTTTCTAACTTCTGGTTAATTTTCCCTCCTTCCTTTCTCTCTTTTATCTTTCTCCTTTTTGTTTCCCCTCTTATCCTTTCTCTTCTTCTCACCTCCCCATGATGCCTCTCTTCCTTCCCTTTCTCCCATGGTCTACTCTCCTCTCCTATCAGATTCCTTCTTCTCTAGCCCTTTGCTTTACTAGAGTCAGTTATCAAAGATGTGATAACAGCACATTTGGAAAGCGGTGAAGTCATTGGACAAAGTCAGCATGGATTTGTGAAAGGAAAATCATGTCTGACGAATCTCATAGAATTTTTTGAGGATGTAGCTAGTAGAGTGGATAGGGGAGAACCAGTGGAGGTGGTATATTTGGATTTTCAAAAGGCTTTTGATAAGGTCCCACACAGGAGATTAGTGTGCAAACTTAAAGCACACGGTATTGGGGGTAAGGTATTGATGGGAATAGAGGGTTGGTTGGCAGACAGGAAGCAAAGAGTGGGAATAAACGGGACCTTTTCAGAATGGCAGGCAGTGACTAGTGGGGTACCGCAAGGCTCAGTGCTGGGACCCCAGTTGTTTACAATATATATTAATGACTTGGATGAGGGAATTAAATGCAGCATCTCCAAGTTTGCAGATGACACGAAGCTGGGCGGCAGTGTTAGCTGTGAGGAGGATGCTAAGAGGATGCAGGGGGACTTGGATAGGTTAGGTGAGTGGGCAAATTCATGGCAGATGCAATTTAATGTGGGTAAATGTGAAGTTATCCACGTTGGTGGCAAAAACAGGAAAACATTATTATCTGAATGGTGGTTGATTAGGAAAAGGGGAGGTGCAACGAGACCTGGGTGTCATTATACACCAGTCATTGAAAGTGGGCATGCAGGTACAGCAGGCGGTGAAAAAGGCGAATGGTATGCTGGCATTTATAGCAAGAGAATTCGAGTACAGGAGCAGGGAGGTACTACTGCAGTTGTACAAGGCCTTGGTGAGACCACACCTGGAGTATCATGTGGAGTTTTGATCCCCTAATCTGAGGAAAGACATTCTTGCCGTAGAGGGAGTACAAAGAAGATTCACCAGGTTGATTCCTGGGATGGCAGGACTTTCAGATGATGAAAGACTGGATCGACTATGCTTATGCTCGCTGGAATTTAGAAGATTGAGGGGGGATCTTATTGAAACGTATAAAATCCTAATGGGATTGGACAGGCTAGATGCAGGAAGATTGTTCCCAATGTTGGGGAAGTCCAGAATGAGGGGTCACAGTTTGAGGATAAAGGGGAAGGCTTTTAGGATTGAGATTAGGAAAAACTTCTTCACACAGAGAGTGGTGAATCTGTGGAATTCTCTGCCACAGGAAACAATTGAGGCCAGTTCATTGGCTATATTTAAGAGGGAGTTAGATATGGCCCTTGTTGCTAAAGGGATCGGGGGTATGGAGGGAAGGCTGGTGCAGGGTTCTGAGTTGGATGATCAGCCATGATCATACTGAATGGCGGTGCAGGCTTGATGGGCCGAATGGCCTACTCCTGCACCTATTTTCTATGTTTTCTATGTTTTTCCGCCTATCACCTCAGTTCATTTCACCTCCCCCATCCAACTATCTCCCTCCTCACCTGGCCTCATGTAACATCAGCTACTTATCCTCCTTCCATCTTCTTATTTTGGCTTCTTCCCCTTTCCTTTCCAGTCATGACGAAGGGTCTAGTCCCAAAATATCAACTATTTATTTCTTTCCACAGATGATGCAGGACCTGCTGAGCCCCTCCAGAATTTGCTCTGGATTCCCAGCATCTGCAGAATCTCATGTCAAATTTGGACATACTATTTCATATAATAATTTCAATGACAGAATCTGATCTGGATGAAGGAATGGATGATATTGTGGCCAAGTTTTCAGATGACACTAAGTTATGAATGCGGAGGATAGGTAGTGTTGTGAAATTTGCAGAAGAACTTGGACAGGTTAAGAGAGTTGGCAAAGCAAAGGCAGAGTGGATACAGCAAAAGGAAATACGTGGTTAGGAGAATAATGGTTTAGATTATTTTCCAGATGGAAAAAGAACTCAGAAATCAGAGGTGCAAAAGGATCTGGGAGTCCTCATCCAAGATTCCCTTATGGTTAACATGCAGGTTGAATTAGAGGTAAGGGCAGCAAATGCAATGTTTGCATTCATTTCAAGAATACAAGCATGCACAAGCAAGAACGTACTGCTGAGGCTTTATAAGACATTTGTCAGACAACATTTAAAATATTGTGAGCAACATTGGGCACCATATCTACAGAAGGATGTACTGGTCCTGGAGAAGATCCGGAGAAGGTTCAAAAGAATGATCCCACAAATGCAAGTTGAAGAGTTGAGAATACAAGGACAAAGCCTACAAAAAAAGGGACATGCCTTTGGAATTGAAATGATGGGGGTTTTCTTAAACCAGAGGGTGCTGAACCTGTGCAATTCCTTGCCACAGTGGGTTGTGGAGGCCCAGTCATTGGGGGCATTTAAGGCAGAAATTGACAGGTTCATGATTAGTAGGGGGACTAAAGGGAAGGTGGGTGAAGGTGTTTGAGAAAAATAATTAGCCTAGATTAAATGGTGGAACAGACTTAACGGGCTGAATTCCTTTCTAGTCTTGGAGAAGAGTTTTCATCCGAAACGTCAACTGCTAATTTAGTTCTATAGTTGCTGCCTGACCTGCTGAGTTCCTCCAGTATTTTATGTGTGTAAAAATAATTGATATATTCACAGAAACCATAACAATACCCAAACAACCTGACTTTTGGACTATGATATTATTTGTAAGCAGAGTGTTTGTTTTGGATCTAAGGCGATCTGCTTGTGTGTCAATAAGTTACAGTACTGCTGGTGAATCTGTGAACTGGGCTAGTGATAACCAGTTGCAAGCTTCATCATTTTAATTTTTTTTCAGTTCGTCATTTATAATTATTCATTTGATTTTATAAAATGCTTTTAGTCTTGTTGTCCATTACAGGAAGGTTTTCAAGCAGAATTTGAAGGTATGTGAAACATTGGGATAGTTAGTCAAAGAGCTGGACTTTATGAAGTTGCACAGCTCTGAAGGTTTAGGTGTGAATTTTCAAAGTCTGAGGGTATGTTTGCCAAAGTGGAGAAAGCTGGGATAAACAAGGGCTGGGAATAGAGATACATGGTTTTCTCAGAGAATTGTTTTACAGAAGATTTGACAGAGATAAGAAGGTTGAAAGTAGTGAAGAGGCTTAAATGCAAGGATAAGAAATTTAAATTCAGTGCTTTACTGGAGTGGTAGGCAATATCAGTCAATGGGCACTATAATCATAATTGATAATATCAGTTTGTAATATATATGCACATTAGAAAAGTGAAATATAAAAACAAATATTGTTCATTGAAATAATACTTTGTAGATGCAAATACTTTTGGTGAAAATCCCTACTAATCTGTAAAATTCTATCCTGATTTACTGAAAATCACACTTTATTTTACCTTTTTCGCTCTGATACAATGTCATGAATTTAAAACCTACAGCAATTTTTCATGCTTTGCACTGTATACACTTAGTAGATTTTATGATGAGAAGCTATTTAATGGCATAATAAACTAATATCTCAGTAATTGTTTGGAAAGGTTTTGATTCAAACAAGATGGATAAGATTCCAAAAATTTCAGTTGATCGTCATAGGGCGCATTGGCTTAAAATTAAATAGAATTGCCTAACTTTTTCATGTGCAGTGGATGCATTTGGGAGATGAGGAACTCAGAGCTTATGGTCAGGGAAAAAAAGGTCATGAGAGCGCCTTTCATGAATAACTATGCCAAATTGCTTCTCAGTCAATCAACCAGTCATCACTGTGGAAATGAAGAAGCCAATTCACTTGCAACAAGGTTTCATAAACTAGAATGAAATAAATAACTAGAATCTGCTATGGTGACTTAAAACTAGAAAATGATGGAAATATTCAGCAGGTCTGTAGAGAAAACAGATTTACTTTCATCAGAATTGATCAGAAGTTTATTTTAGTGATGGATTTTTTGTAATAACTGCTGATAGAATGCCTGAAGAAGGCTTGTGAACAGAAATGAGGATCCATTATGTTCTTCTAAGATGGTACAATCAATAGCACAGCATTTCTGTTCTGCAATGTTACAATATATTCTCACATCACTAAATAAAGCTTGGACGTCCCAATGGGCAAGACTGACACCATAAATCTGTCCTTTATGTCCCTTTATCTTCATAACAGATCTTACTTACAGATTACTAAATGCATGTTTTAGAGCAGGGGTGTCAAACTACCGGCCCGCGAAGGGGTCCAATCCGGCCCGCGGGATGATTTGGGGAAAGAAAGTTATATTCACGAACATTTATTATGTATCTGTACGGCCGCCGTACTCTGTCCCACCGCTGTCTGTGCTATTTGCTGCACTGGCAGATTGTTGTGTGTACTTAGAAAACAATATTCAGGTAAGTAACACCTGTAGCAAGGCTGAGACTGTTTGCTGCTTTCCAAGAAAAGAAATGTTGACATCGGAGATCGGATAGTCAATGAAAATTGGAAAGATCGTTTTTTCTTCTGCGGGGTCAATGGTAAACCTGTGTGTCTGATATGCTCGCAGCAAGTGGCTGTGGCAAAAGAGTACAATATCAAACCACACTATGAGATGTCACATGGAGAAAAATATGACAAGTATACAGAACAATTCAGAACGCAAAAGGTAAACGAGTTTGAAGCAGCTCTGAAAAGACAGCAATCAGTGTTCACCAAAAGTCGAGAGACTCATGATGGAGCTGTCAGGGCCAGCTATATTATTGCCAACAAAATAGCTGCTGCGTTGAAGCCATACTCAGAGGGGGAATTCATCAAAGCATGCATGCTGATGGCAGCTGAGCTGGTGTGCCCTGAGAAGAGACAGGCTTTTGGTAATACCAATTTGTCAAGAAATACTGTGGCAGAGAGAATCGGGGACCTTGCAGGAGATTTGAACGGTCAACTAAAAGACAAAGTGAAGTCATTTATTGCCTTCTCTATTGCAATTGATGAGAGTGCCGACATGACTGATGTAGCTCAATTGGGAATATTTATTCGTGGTGTTGATGCATCTTTGACCGTCACCGAGGAGTTTGTGGAGATGGTGTTCATAACAAACACCACAACGGCGAACCACGTTTTCTCCAGCCTTGTCGAGGCCTTGAACACACTGGAGGTTGGCTGGAGTCATGCTGTCAGCGTGGCAACAGATGGCGCACCATCCATGGTCGGAGGAAAAGGCAGGTGTTGTTGAGAAACTCAGAGAGGAAGTTCAGACAGACAAACCAGAGCAGGAATTCTGGAATTTTCATTGTATTATACACCAAGATGCGTTATGTAGCAGGAGCCTGAAAATAGACAATGTCATGGATGTAGTAATCAAAACGGTTAATTTTATTAGAGCCAATGGACTCAACCATCGGCAATTTGACACTCTTTTGTCTGAAAATAATATTGGACACGGCACACTGAAGGCCGCTGGTTGAGCAGAGGGGTTGTGCTCAGATGTTTTTTCAATTACGTGTGGAAATTGGACTATTCATGAACGAGAAGGGGAAGCCAGTGGCAGAGTTGGATGACCCAGACTGGCTTCATGATCTTGCATTTTTGGTAGATATAACAAAGCACTTAAATGTGCTTAATGTTAACATGCAAGGCCGCAACAAACTTGTTATGGAATACTACGGCAGCATTTGTGACTTTCAAGTTAAATTAGGCCTGTGGGAGATGCAACTATCCCAGAGCAACCCAGCTCATTTCCCCTCTTTGCAGTCTGTGCGTGTTGCTGATGGGAATAATGACAACATGGACAGGTATAAGGACAAAATATCACGGCTGAAAAGTGAGTTTCAGAATCATTTCCAAGTTTTCACTCAGCTCGAGAAAGAATTCTCACTATTTTGCTCGCCATTTGCCGTCAGCGCAGCATCAGATGTGCCAGAGGAACTCCAAATGGAACTATTCGAAATTCAGTGTAACTCAGCTTTGAAGTATAAAATTGAGACTGTTGGTCTGGACTCATTCTATCAATACCTGGGACCGATGTACCCCAAGATGACAGACTTTGCCTCAAAGATCCTTTGCATGTTCGGGACAACATACCTTTGTGAACAGGCGTTCTCTATAATGAACATTAACAAGTCCAAACTGCGCTCGCAGCTGATACACAGACATCTAAATGACATTATGAAAATCACAACTGCCCAGAAACTGGTCCCTGATGTTGACAGGCTGGTTAAGGCCAAGAGATGTCAGGTGTCCGGAAGCAGCAAGTGGAAAATGAGTGACACTGTTCAATGCACTGCCACATGTAAGCAAAATGCATTATGAAATATTGAGTATCATAATATTGTGATTCATTCCTTTTCTGACTATTCTATTATTGTAAATGTGATCACTTCAATAAAAATTAGAGGCTAACTGTGTTCATTGTCCGAGTTTGATTGCTGGAAGCAGGCTAATAAAAATTAGGTGCAGTTGTGTAGCCTACAGTTACAATTTGTTTCATTAGGTCTACATTTCTGTCTGCTAGTGTTCGATTTCAAATGGTTTATTAATGGAAAGGGTGTGGCTCCCAAAACAATCTTAGCCAAAATAGCATCGTTTTTTTCTTTCTCTCATCACAACTTTCTTGTAGCTTACAACTGTAAGTTATTTCCAATCATAAAAATAATGCTTGCTAGGCAATCTTCTTCATAAGAAATGAAATCCGTAAAGTGAAATACTTTGTAGTTATAGCAGAGACTGAAACACATGAGAGCATGTTGAAAAAACGAATGCAACAAAAGCTGTGGGAGCACACACACTTGTGTTTGCGCGTGCACAACTGATCCAGCCTGCATGAAGTCACATTTTGCCCAATCCGGCCTGTGACCTAAAATGAGTTTCACACCCCTGGTTTAGAGGAATATGAGACCTTTCTTTTTTTTTGGTATGTGCGTGCGTGCGTGTGTGTCTGTGTGAATATGAGACTTTTCATTATGGAACGAAAACACTTACTCAAACTTTGCAATGCAGAGGATTTCTGAATGTCAGTCTTCCTCTGACTATCTTACCAGCTGCTGCAGATTTAATTTGCAAGGCACCAATGATGGAAGCACGACATGAACTTCACCTGAAGTGTCCCTTTCTATCTAATTTAGATGATGCACCTGTCATCACTCCTGAGGTGTATGGTAACTGACTATAGTTGTATGGGCACAATTGTGAAGATACTCTGATTAATTTTTCATTTATTAACATGAGAGTTGCTGTGATAATTTGACTATGTATTCCTCTTATCAAAGCTTATATTATTTTATGCACCATGACAAAATTTAAACGATTTTGTCAATTACTGCTTGATTCCCAGTCAAATTGGCACTTCATGAGATATAGTAAAAAACAGCTTATAGCATTACAAATAAAACCAGAAGTAAGTTAACGAGACTTATACAGGTCAGCTACTCTCAGACTTAACTTTAATTTAATGTTGTATTTTAAGAAAGATATGGATTTTTTTAATTTAAAAAAATCTCTTTTGAAGATAGCTGAGTGACAATTTCTGTAGTGGAAGTAGAAGCAGTTGTTTCAAGATTTTTGGAAGCTGTTTTAAGAATACAATGGACTCAAAGTGAGAGTTTAAGTCTGGGTGGAATAAAGTATTTCCATAAAGCATAACCATTGTGTTTATATAATTTAGTGCTGCAAAGTTATGATATGAGGTTGAAATACACTTGAAGAAGGGGTAGAATTAAAACAATAGATGCTGTTGGATTGTCCTTTAGATATCTGGGCATTGAAATGTTAATGGATACTGGATTGGAGTATAAGATCTTTGGATTTTTTAGTCACCATCTTTACATATTGGGAAAGTATATAATCACTTCTCACAAAATCACACATCACGGAAAGAAACAATTTAAGTCAACAAGTTATGCTGGCTCTTTGAAGGGTCCCATAATTCATCACCTTTAATTCCATGATGCCTAACATGATACGAGATAGATGCTAAAGAGAGACCAGGTATGAATGAGACATTTAATGGCCAAAAGTCCTCATAGTATTACAATTAATTTGATGGGTAACATAACAGGAAATTATTAGTTCATTGAAAGACAGGCAAAGGAATGATGATGCATGATTAATCTAGTTTCTCTCCAATGAAGAAAGTAAGCCAACTTGATGTTTGGTTACTAGAATGATTTCATGGCAGCTCTTCTAACCACAGCTTGGCATGTCAGGAGCCAATACCAACATTTAAAGCTACTTAGTGCAGTATTAAACTATATTGAATGAAAGATACATTGTAGCGGAGGCAGTTCTAATACAAATCTGGACCTGAAGGAATCAATGGAGAAATTAATTTAAAAATGTGATATGGGCTACAGTGTTCTTGGATGTTGCAAGAGAGAGATTTTAGTTGACATTGTTGAAAATAGGAGAGATGGCCAGTGCCTACAGAGAAATTGGAGGACTTTCAGAAATGTTTGGAGGGTAATGGAAGCAGACGGTCATGATAGCTAACGGCCTGAGTCAAGCAGTGAAGGCAGATGTAGTGCTGAGAGAAGTACAATGACATAGAACTATAGCATCAATTCAATGACTGCAGCTTAAAAGTATGTAGTTTATCAGCTGCGCCTCCTTCCTGGAACATAATTACATAAGAATAAAAGAAATAGGAGCAGGAGTAGACCATCTGGCCAATCGGGTCTGCTTTACCATTCAGTGAGGTCAGGGCTAATCTGGCTGTTGACTCAGATCCACATATCTGATTTTTCCCCATAATCCTGAATTCCTCTACTATGCAAAATTCTATTTAACTGTGTCCTAAATATATTTACTGAGATAACCTCTACTGCTTCTCTGGGCTGAACATTCCACAGATTTACTTCTTTCTGGGAAAAGCTGTTTCTCCTCATCTCTGTCCTAAATCCACTCCCCTGAAACTTGAGGCTATATCCCATAGTTCCAGTTGCACCTACAAATGGAAACAACTTTCTTGTCTCTGTCTTCTTTATCCCTTTCATAATTTTAGATGCTTCTATAAGATCCCTCACCATTCTTCTCAATTCCAGCAAGTATAATCCCAGGCAACTCAATCTGTCCTTGTATCTACCCTCCTTGTCTCAGAAATCGGAATCAGGTTTATTGTCACTGATATACTGTATGTCATAAAATTTGTTGCTTAGTGGCAGCAGTACAGCGCTATATATATAACAAATATAAGTTACAAACAGGAATATAGTATGCAAATAAATCAGTAGTGCATAAAGACAGCACACTAGTGAAGCAGTGTTCATGGGTTCATGATCTGTTCAGAAATCTGATGGCGGAGGGGAAGAAATTGTTCCTAAAACATTGAGTGTGAGTCTTCAAGTTTTTGTACCTCTGCCTGACAGAAGAGGGCATGTCCTGGGGTGTGGAGATAATTACTGGTAGATACGGCCTTTTTGAGGTATCACCTTTTGAAGATGTCCTGGTTGGAGGGGTGGCTAGGGTCCATAATGGAACTGGCTGAGTTTACAGGCTTCTGCAGCTTTTTTTCGATCATGTGTATCAACCTTTTGATCCTCCTTTGCATTGTCTCCCAACTCGTATATCTTTTCTCGAGTAAGGAGACCAGAACTGCACACAGCTTAATCTAATCATCCACTTTCCCATTACTCTGCAGCCAGCAATCTCGATCAAGCAGAACGCATGCAAATCTTTATCGCCCCTCATACTCATCTTACAGCTTACATGAAATACCATCTATTCATCATGTTAGCTACAACCTTACATACTTTCCTCTCTCTCTTGCAGGACAATGTGATGCTCAAAGAAAAATGGGAGAAACAATCCAGGGAGGTTATAATAATGACAACAATTGGGACAAATGTCAATTAGTTTGCGGTAGTGGTGATCTTAAATTATCAGAAATATGTACTTTTTCTTGCTAATACTTCTTATCACTGCCCCACCCTCTTTCTAAGCAAACATCACCGTCATCTTCTCTAATAACTGCAAACTTCATAAGGAACTTACTTTGTTTCTTGGTATCTTGTGTAAATGCCACCATAATGTGCCTCAGAAGACAGTTACCAGATGAACTTGTAAAATAATGCAGTAGTTTGCAAGTATTACATTGTTTTCTGGTAATAGAAATGAAATTTGATTCTTATATGAAAATAATGTTATTATATGAATGTATGTTCAACAGATGCTCGGGGCAATTTGTTTCACCTTATAACCCAGGAGAACTTATCAGTTCCACTATTTAATATCAAAATCTGGAAATTCATACCGCTGCTTTATGGGATAGTTTTATTAAACTTAGCATCCTTGAAAAAAATAATAAGAGTCTCAATCACATTTCCAAAGTGGATTTTCGTTGCTGGTAATAGCTTTTGTTCAAATCACATGATACTGGGTCAAAAAAAAAACACATTTCATTCTTTTTAATGTTAGGAATCCATTTGTCAACCCAGAATGTTATTTTGCTGTTAATCAGTTATCCAACCTCACTATAACCTCATTTTAATTATATTGTGCACTTTAATTTGTGAACTGAATACAAATAAGTTAAAATTGTTTGAGAATGATTATTGTAATGAAATTATGTATTATCCAAGTATTTTGCTGCAGGTTGTCATCTGGCCTGCATTTTCCACTATCTTTTTCAATACATTTTTCAAAAGCTTCTTGCTTATGGTTTTCCTTTATACTGCCGTTGAGTGAATTAAAACTTTACACTTCTGTGATTTTGTTTTATACGCAGCTTCCTACTGATGTTGATTGGCACGAATATTGCAAATGTTAATATATTCATTGGGGAGCATATGTAAGTGAACAAATATTTAATTTAATTAGCCTACATTGTTTTATATTTCAGAAATTAAGAACTCCATATCAATTATTTTATGATTAAAAAGGGATCTAGGAGAAAGCTTATAACTTTAACTGGTAGATAGCAGATATGTTAAATCAGTTTTTTTTACATCACTCTTTACCACGGTGGCATTGCAAATAACCTTAAGATAACAAATGTTCCAAATGGAAAAGAAGATCAGGGAACAGCTTGTAAAAGCTGAATTGTAAGGGATAAAGACCATAAGACATAGGAGCAGAATTAGGCCACTCAGCCCATCAAGTCAGCTCAGCCATTCCATCATGGCTAACTTATTATTTCTCTCAACCCCATTCTTATGCCTTTTTCCCATAACCTGTGATGCCCTGACTAATCAAGAACCTATCAACGCCCACATTAAGTATACTCAATTACTTGACCTCCTCAGCAGTCCGTGGCATGAATTCCACATATTCACCACCATCTGGCTAAAGAAATTCCTCCTCATCTCTGTTCTAAATTGACATTGTTCTATTCTGAGGTTGCACCCTCTGTTCTAAGATTAGCCCACTATAGGAAATATCCTCTCCACATTTTGGATTTTTATCACTGTTTAGAAAATAGTCTGTGCCTTTATCCCTTCTACCAAAATGCAGTACCATACAATTCCCGACACTATATTCCATCTGCTACTTCCTTGTCCATTCTCCCAACCTGTTCAAGTCTTTCTGCAGACTCTTCAATTCCTCAACATTACCTGCCCCGCCATCTATCTTTTTATCATCAGCAAATTACAGGACTGCTTTGAATCACTGAACTGGTCTGAATTCAGGGATTCATCTTCGAATCTGGATGAGTATGCTGCAGTTTTACTGACTTCATTAAAACCTGTGATGATGAGTGTGTGCTGGCAAAGACTTGCTGTACATTCCCAAACCAAGAGCAATGGATGAACCAGGAGGTACATCATCTGCTGAAGGCTAGATCTGTGGCATTCAAGTTTGGCGACCCAGGTCTGTACCAGAAAACTAGGTATGATTTGTGGAGGGCTATTTCAAGGGTGAAGAGACAATTTCGAATGAGGTTGGAGGCAACATCAGATGTACGACAACTCTGACAGGGTTTGCAAAATATTACTTCCCACAAAGCGAAACCCAATAGCATGAATAACAGTGATGCTTCACTACCAGATGAACTCAATGCTTTCTATGTACACTTTGTAAGGGAGAATACAACTACAACTGTGAAGAACCCTGCAGCACCCAGTCACCCTGTTATATCTGTCTCAGAGGCCGATGTTAGGCTGTCTTTAAAGAGAGTGAACCCTCACATGGTGGTAGGTTCCAATGGAGTACCTGGTAAGACTCTGAAAACTTGTGTCAACTAACTGGCGAGAGTTTTCAAAGACATTTTTAACCACAGATTTCTAAGGGTAGAAGTTCCCACTTGCTTCAAAAAGGCAACAATTATGCCAGTGCCTAGGAAGAATAATGTGAGCTGTCTTAATGACTATCGCCTTGTAGCTCTCACATCTACAGTGATGAAACGCTTTGAAAGGTTGATCATGACTAGACTGAACTCCTGCCTCAGCAAGAACCTGGACCCATTGCAATTTGCCTTTTGCCACAATAGGTCAACAGCAGATGCAATCTCAATGGCTCTTCACACAGCCTCAATCCACCTGGACAATACAAACACCTATGTCAGGATGCTGTTCATCGACTATAGCTCAGCATTTAACACCATTGTTCCCACAATCCTGATTGAGAAGTTACAGAACCTGGGCTTCTGTACCTCCCTCTGCAATTGGATCCTCGACTTCCTAACCAGAAGACCACAATCTGGTGCTCTGACAAAGAATTTGGTTACTTGGGGAAAGTAACGAATAATTATACCAAATTTATTTTGAATCCCATGGAGCGTGTGGAAACCTTCCAATACCCAGGCGGCTCTTCTTTTTTTTTCTTTTTTTCTTTTAGGTAGGACTATATATGGGGGGGGGAGGGTTAAGGGGAGGGGGGGTAGATTTTATCTTTTCATGTATTCTTTTTGAAAATTTAATAAAAATTATATATAAAAAAAGACCACAATCTGTGCAGAATAGTGATAATATCTCCTCCTCGTTGACAATCAAAGGTGCACCTCAAGGGTGTGTGCTTAGCTCACTTCTCTACTCTCTCTCTCTCTATACCTATGACTGTGTGGCTAAGCACAGCTCAAATACCATCTATCAATTTGCTGATGATACAACCATTGTTGGTAGAACCTCAGGTGGTGACGAGAGGCCGTACAGGAGGGAGATATGCCAACTGGTGGAGTGATGTTGCAGCAACAATCTGGCACTCAACGTCAGTAAGAGGAAAGAGCTGATTGTGAACTTCAGGAAGGGTAAGATGAAGGAACACATACCAATCCTCATAGAGGGATCAGAGGTGGAGAGAGTGAGCAGCTTCAAGTTCCTGGGTGACAAGATCTCTGAGGAACTAACCTTGTCCCAACATATCTCTGCAGTTATAAAGAAGGCAAGACAGCAACTATACTTCATTAGGAATTTGAAGAGATTTGGCATGTCAACAAATACACTCAAAAACTTCTATAGATGTACCGTGGAGAGCATTCTGACAGGCTGCATCACTGTCTGGTATGGAGGGGCTACTGCACAGGACCGAAAGAAGCTGCAGAGGGTTGTAATTTTAGTCGGCTCCATCTTGGATACTAACCTACAAAGTACTCAGGACATCTTCAAGGCGCAGTGTCTTATAAAGGCAGCGTCCGTTATTAAGGACCTCCAGCACCCAGGGCATTTACTGTTACCATCAGGTAGGAGGTACAGAAGCCTGAAGACACACACTCAGCAATTGAAGGACAGATTCTTCCCCTCTGCCATCTAATTCCAAAATGGTCATTGAACCCGTGAACATTACCTCGGTTTCTTAATACATGTTGTTTCTGCTTTCTGCATGATTTTTAATCTATTCGATATACATATACTGTAATTGATTTACTTATTTACGAGGGGTGATTGATAAGTTCATGGCCTAAGGTAGAAGGAGTCAATTTTAGAAAACCTAGCGCATTTATTTTTCAACATAGTCCCCTCCTACATGAACACACTTAGTCCAGCAGTCGTGGAGCATACGGAACCCTTCTTTGTAGAAGTGGTCCACAGCAGGGGTGATTGATAACTTCGTGGCCTAAGGTAGAAGGAGATGAGTTATTAACTTCAAACTTTCTGCATTATCACTCAAAGAGTTGAACTGCACGTGCATGTAACGAGAGCGTCTTGGACCTCCAGGTGGTCCACAGCAGGGACGATTGGTAAGTTTGTGGCCTTAGGTAGAAGGAGGTGAGTTATACAGCTCTCGTTACATGCATGTGCAATTCAACTCTTTGAGTGATTACGCAGAAAGTTTGAAGTTAATAACTCATCTCCTTCTACCTTAGGCCACAAACTTATCAATCACCCCTGCTGTGGACCACCTGGAGGTCCAACATGCCGACTTCTACAATGAAGGAATCCATATGCTCCACGACTGCTGGACTAAGTGTGTAAATGTGGGAAAAATAAATGTGCTAGGTTTTCTAAAACTGGCTCCTTCTAACTTAGGCCATGAACTTATCAATCACCCCTCGTATTTATGTTAATTCTTTCTTCTTCTTCTTCTATAATATGTATTGCATTGAACTGCTGCTGCTAAGTTAACAAATTTCACAACAGCTGCCAGTGATAATAAAATTGCTTCCAGATTCTGATTCAGAACTTGGCCACAAAGCCATTATTTAAATTGTTAACAAATAACGTGAAAAGAAGCAGTCCCAATACTGAACCCTGCAGAACACCACTAATCCTTGAAGGCTAACCAGGAAAGGCCCCCTTTTTCCACACTTTTTGCCTCCTGTTAGTCAGCCAATCTTCTATTCATGCTATCTGTCTTGTAATACCACGTACTCTAATCTTGTTGAGCAACCTCATTTGTGGCTCCTTGTCAAAGGCTTTCTGAAAATCCAAGTAAACAACATTCACTGACTCTCCTTTGACTATCCTGCTTGTTTTTTCCTCAAAAAAATTGTCAGGCAAGTTTTCTCCTGAAGGAAATCATACTGACATTGGCCTACTTTATCTTGTGTCTCCAAATACCCTGAAACCTCATCCTTAATAAACTTCCTTAAT
This sequence comes from Mobula hypostoma, assembly GCF_963921235.1. NCBI lineage: Eukaryota > Metazoa > Chordata > Chondrichthyes > Myliobatiformes > Myliobatidae > Mobula > Mobula hypostoma. Next base: position 91,128,733 of record NC_086101.1, on the reverse strand, counting down.
AACACTGAGCTCAGGTGAACTGTCCTATAAATTCCTTTCTTCTGTCTCACTCCCTTCTTAAAGAATGGAGTGACATTTGGAACTTTCCAGTCCACAGTAACCATTCCAGAATCCAGTGATTCTTAAAAGATTATTACTAATGGCTCGACCCGCTGTTCAATTATTTCTTCAACAGCTCTGGGTGTAGTCCATCAGGTTTAGGTAACTTACCTATCTTGAGATTTTTCAGCTTTCCAAGCACCATCTCTTTAATATAATAGCAACAATACTTCTATACTCTGACACTTGTAAATTTCTGGTGTGCTGCTGGTGTGTTCCACGGTGAAGACTGAGGCAAGATACTTAATAAGTTTGTCCACCATTTCTTTGTTCCCCCCCCCCTTACTATGTCTCCAGCTTCATTTTCCAGCTGTGTAATATCCACTCTCACCTCTCTTTTATTCTTTTTATGTCTAAAAAAAAGTTTTGGTATTCTCTTTAACATTATTGGCTTGCTTATCTTCATATTTCATTCTCTCTCTCCTTAGGTTGTTTTAGTTGTCTTCAGTTGGTTTCCCAATCCTTAAATGCCCTACTAATTTTTGCTATATTATATGCCCTCTCTTTTGCTTTTATGTTATCATTGACATCCCTTGTCAACCATGGTTTCCTCATCCCTTAAGAAAACTCCCGAATCTTTGGGATGTACTTATCCTGCATCTTCCAAGTTGCCCAGAGAAACACCAGCCATTGCTGTTCTGCTATCATCCCTGCCAGTGTTCCCTTCCAATCAGCTTTGACCAGCTCCTCCCTCGTGCCTCTGTATTTTGCTTTGCTCCACTGTACTACTGATACATCTGACTTCAGCTCCTCCTTCTCAAACTGCAGAGTGAACTCCATCATATTATGATCACTGCCTGTTAAAGGTTTCTTTACCCTAAGCTCGTTATGCAAGTCTAGTTCATTACACTGCCTTTCCCCTTGAGGGTTCAACTATAAGTTACTCTAAAAGAGCCATCTCTTAGGCATTCGACAAATTCCTTCTCTTGGGATCCAACATCAAGATGATTTTCCCAATCTAACTGCATATTGAAATCCCCCATGACTATCATAACATTGCTCTGATTACACGCCTTTTCTATTTTCCATTGAAATTTATATCCTACGTCCTGGCTACTATTTGGGAGCCTGCATAAACGTACCTCCCAAAAGTATTAGAGAAAGGCATATCGATCACTGGAACCAATAACCTATACACAGAAGAGTTTTAAAGGAAGTGGCTGCAGAGATAGTAGGTCAAATAGTTGAAATTTTCCAGAACTTGCTTAATTCTAACAGTCAATATGGTTCTCTGGTTTAAATAGTGAGGAAATGACAAAGTGGGGAACTATAGGTCAGTTAGTTCAATATTCAACGTTGGCAGGATGGTATCGTCAATACTTAAAAAGGAATTTAATCATTTGGGAAAGCTGAATACAATCAAACTTAGTCTACATGCTTTTATGAAAGATAAATCCTGCTAGACAAATTTGTAGAAGCTGTAGAAGAAAATGAAAATGGCAGACAGCCAGATAGAGTCTGAGAAGCTCAAGGTCAAAAGTGCTGTACTTCCTTTCAGGGGACAGGAGCTGCCTCCTGAAGAAAGCGAGCAGCTGCCACAACCTCTGACCAACCCTTCATGCACAGGACCCAAGCACAGCCTGAATTGTTTGTAGTAATTGCTATGAGTGTGTTGGGGAGCAGGTACACCAGTAGGGTCGTGTTAGAAAGATCTCGCTTGGAACCATCAAGTGCCCTGGTCATATCTGCTGACCAGTCAAGCCCTTGATTAGCTGCATTGCCTTTTAAGTGCACTACAGGAGGAATATATGTTCTGCAGCTTGCAAAATGAAGCAGTGAGAGAAATTTACCATACCTAAGAACTCCTGTAATTTTTTTTAGTGGGGGGTGGTGCGAAATCCAATAATAGCAGCTACTTTTGATGGGTGAGTTTTCGTACTTTCTGTGAAGATGCAATGGCTGTGAAAGTCAATGGTTGACAACCCAAACTGGAATTTAGCAGGGCTAATAATCAACCCGTGTTGGCTCCAGTGATTGTAAAGAGTGTAGAGATGAGATACATGTTCGTATTTGGATGCACTGATGGCAAGTATGCCATCCAGGTAAACAAAAAGAAAATCTAGGTCTTTTAATACATGGTCCATCAGCCGTTGGAAAGTCTGTGCTGCATTTTTCAGTCCAAATGACATTCCCAGAAACTCAGAAAGGCCAAACAGGGTTACTACAGCTGTTTGGGGAATGTTCCCCAAGCACACAGGCACCTGTTGGTAGCCCCTAACTGGACTGACTTTGAAAAAAATTAACTTTCTAGATAAATGTGCTGAAAAGTCTTAATGTGTGGTTGGGTAACGATCGGGGATGGAGGCCTTGTTAAGGTGTCGGTAATCACCACATGGCAGCAATCACCATTGGACTTAGGGACTGTATGGAGGGGTGAAGCCCAGGGGCTATCCGACCAGAGAACAATTCTGAGTCCTATGTTGGCAAGTTCAACCTCTGTGGTTGCCAGCTTTTCTAGGTCCAGTCTATGCACACAGGCATGGATTGGTGTGCCATTTGTAGGAATGTGGTGCTCAACCCCAAATTTTGTGACTGTAGTGGAGAATGTGGGCTTGGTGAGGTCTGTCTGGGAATTCCCCAGCAGCTGAGTAAACTCATGTGTGGTGGTAAGTCATTGTGGGGAACTTACTCGGGGAGCAGGGTAACGACTCAAAGTCTTTGACATCCACAATGTGGCAATCCGGTAGGTCTGTATCTTGCTGCCGTTGGTGTCCTCCAGTGAGGTTATGTTCTTCTTTGCCTTCTCACCAATAGGCAATGCTGACAAGCACAGAAAGCATCACCCTGAAAAGGTGTGCGTAATGAACAGGAGATGACTCTGACAGCTGGAGCCCACGGTGTTCACCAAGCTCTGATGTCTTGATGTGCTGGCATTGTAAAAGCTGAAAGCCGTTGGCACTTCCTAGTATCCATACCAAAGTGAGCGTGGCTAAAGCGTAGACCTGGCATCATCTGTTTCATAGGCCACTGGATGGCCTTATGTTGGGAGCCTTTCTGACTGGGCTTATTGAGGTAGAGAAAGGCTCAGTGTAGACTAACAGCAATTTTTCAGCAAGCTCCCTATAGTCCAGCGTTAGCGAGGGCCATGCAAACTGGATCAGGCATTTGCTGTATGAAGAGTTCTTTAAAAATAAAACAAAGATGGAGATTTCCCAGAAGAGAGAGAATGCGGTCCATTTGCTCCAAGGGTTTACCATCGCCGATGCCAGGCAAGGAGTGCAACTGCTTGATGCGGTCAGACTCCAATAGTCCAAAAGATTGTAAAAGGTGAGCTTTCATCAATTGGTACTTATCGTGTTCAGGCGGGTGTTCAAACAGACACATTCTCGCAGTCGTGGATTGCTGAATGATGCTACCACATAGTGGAGTTTGGTGTTATTGGCAAAGATTTCTCACAGGGCAAATTGAGCCTCAGCTCGTACGAACCAGGTGACAGCATTTTGCTCCCAACACGCTAATAGTTTCAAAGCAGCCGTGTTGGTCGACATATTCAATAACACTGGATATCTTCCTAGGGCAACGTGGTCACCAAAGTAAATTTTTGCATATAAAAGAAAGTGAGGTGTTTTCATTTTAATGAAACCTGTAACACATTTTATTGAACTCCAAAACCTACACACAAAAATGTGCTAAAAATCCTCACATAACAATCTCATCACATTAGACCAGCCTCCTAAAGTGAAACCGCAACCCAATGTTGGCGATTACGAATTATGTACATTTCTCCTGATTACATATTTACATTTGACGATGACAGCACAAATTCGGTCATTGGCCGAATCAAATGTGGTTACAAATCAGCATATAGGAGGGAGTTTGAAATTCTGGGTGAACGGTGCCACAATTGTAACCTCTCACTCAATGTCAGCACAATCAATGAACTAATTATTGACTTCAGGAGGAGGAAACCTGAGTTCCATAAGCCAGTCCTCACTGAAGGATCAAAGCTGGAGAGGGTCAGTATCTGTAAATTTGTTGGTGTTACCATTTCAGAGGATCTGTCTGGGTCCAGCATGTAAGGGCTATTACAAAGAAAGCATGACAGAAGTTTATGTAGATATTGCATATCGTGCAAGTTTTTGACAAACTTCTATAGATGCGTGGTGGAGAGAAGGTTGACTGGCTGCATTACGGCCTGGTATAGAAACACCAGTGCCCTTGAATGTAAAAGACTGCAAAAAGTAGTGGATACAGCCTAGTTCATCACGGGTAAAGCTCTCCCCTCCACTGAGCACATCTTAGGCTGGTAAGGCATGGGGTCTTCTATGAGTTTGTATTTTAAAGCAAGATTTTGGTGAATGATGTTTGCCACTTGATTGTGCTTGTGTAAGTAATCAGATTGAGTTAAACTGTTGAAGGGTCCTGTAACGTATTTGATTGTTTCTGGTTTCTCTTGGCATTTTTTGCATTTACTATTTTGAATTTATTGGTCTTTTATTACGTATTTTTTGATAAGTATTTGTGTTTACCACCTGATCCTGTATTGCCACAAGGAACCCTTCTGTTTCTGGGAAAAGGTCTCCAACTCCTTGGTGACATCTAGTCTCATAAGGATGCTCTTCCATTCACTAACTTTCTCTTCTGTAGTGGTAATTTCTTCATTTTTCTAGGTTGTGCTTTCATTTAAGTTTAGTGGTGTGTACTTCTTATCAGAATTGCATATGCCCTCATGGAGCGCTGAATCCTGTTTTCTTTGATGAAAACATATCCTTAGAAGTTTTATCTGACTGTTGTGTAAATATTTTATATCTGTTATTCCTCTTCTGCATTCTGTCGTAGGTAGTGTTAATCTAAATGCATTTGAGTGTATATGGTGTTTTCTAAAATTTGTCATTTCAGTTCTTATTTTTCTTTGTAAATGTTCCAGATCAATTCTGCACCAAGTTATTATGCCAAAAGAATGCATTAATATTGGTATTGCAAAAGTGTTCATTGACTTTGTTATATTTTACCTATTGAGCTCCGTCTGGCAGATTTTCTTAAGCCTCAAAGTAAATTCTGTTGAAAGATCTCCCTTTATCGCACTATGTTCTGTTTTTGTTTTGATTGTTGGTATCTCAAGTACGAATACATTTCATATTCACCTATTGTTGTATTGTATCCTGCTGCTCTGTTTTATATTCTATTAGCTCTGTTGCAACTTTCTTCATGTTTCATGTTCTCTACTTATCCAGTCCATAGTTCATGTTTATATCTTTCAAAAATAATTTTACTATTTGAGTGCTTGCTTTAGATTTGCTTCAGATGAGGGAGCATATAATTTCAAATTGTCCATATACAGAAGTTTCAGAGTATCATTCATTTGATTGTTTCTGATGTGATAGGCTATTTTTGTCCAATTCAGTATATCATGGAGCAGCTTTAAAGCTAAAGGGCTTAGAGAGTCACCACGGAAAATGCCTTAGTTTATTTTGGAATTAATGTTTGATATCATTGTGTTTCTTTGGCATTTACTGTGAATGCCTTCAAGGAAATGAATCGCAGGATTGTATATGGTGATATGTATTTACACTTGAAGTACTTTGAACTTTGAAACAGTGTAATGGGGTCTGAAAGGATGTAAATGGAGGAATATCTCACTGATCAGTTCTTGGCCATTGGGTGCTCAATAGTTACATGAATGACTTGGAAGAGTCGTACAGTCACAGCATGGAAACAGGCCCTTCAGCCCAAATGGTCCATGCTGACCTCCATGATTGTCCCAGTTGCTTACATATAGCCTATATCCCTCTGGTCCTTCCCATCATTTACTTATCCAAATACCTTTTCAATGTTGCAGCTGTACCCACATTGAACACTTCCTCTGGCAACATTCCAGTCACTCACAACTCTCAGGTCTCTTTTAAATCTCTCCCCTCTTATCTTATGAATGTCCCCACTAGTTTTGGACTTCCCAACCATTGGGAAAAGCCTGTGAATGTTCACATTATCTATACCATTCAGTGCTTTACAAACTTCTGTATGGGCACCTCTCATTCTCCTATCTTCCAAAGAACATACATCCAACATGGCCAATCTCTTCTTATAACTCGGGCTTTCTTGTTCACACAACATCCCCGTAACATTCACACCCTCTCCAGTTAGACATTGTCTCTCCTACAAGATGGTGAGCAAAACTGTACACAATACTCAAAGTGCAATCTTCTATGACTTCTATAATTGCAATACCATATCCCTACTCCTAAACTCGATGCCCTGACTGATGAAGACCATTTTGTGAAACACCTTCTTCACCATCCTGTTGATTTGTACTGCTGCTTTCAGCAAACTGTCCACTTCTATTCCCAGGCTCCTCAGTTCCACAGCACTCATCAATGCCCTGTCATTCACTGTTTTGGTCCTACTAGTTTAAATGTCAAAAATGCATCTCCTCAGACTTACCTAATTTGAAATCCATTTTCCATTCCTCAGCCCATTTCCCTAACTGATCAAGGTCTCTTTGCAATTTATTGCAATCTGCTTTACAACCAAGACCTGCTAACTTTGTATCAAAATTGCAAATTGTGCCCTAGGCATCTATTTACATAAATAATAAATAATAGAGGTTCTAACACTGATCCCTCAGGGACCCCATTAGTCACCAGCCTCCAGTCCGAGAACTGATTTTCTTGAGGTAATGAAATGTAAAGTTTGCTGTTTGCTAATGATACAAAATAGGTGGAACAGCATGCTGTGATTTGGTATTAGGCTATAGATAGAATGAGTGAGTGGATGAAACCTGGCAAATGATGGGTGAAATTTATAGGATAAATTTCCAATGCAATTGAAGTATAGAGGAAACCAACAGAGCAACTTACGATTTGGATGCTGCATCTGATGAGAAATCAGCACAAGAAAAATATTGTAGTAAGTGTTGTAAGATCTAAGTTGAATGTTTCACAATTCAATGTCATTTGTTAGGGACAAACCCACAAGGTAACTATATTGTTACATACTCCATGGATATCTTGTGACTGTCTTATGAGGATGATGTAATGGTCTTGCAGAGGTCACATGATGACCTGTTCTCAACAGGTATATAAAAGAGACTCCTGATGTGACGCATTTAGTTTTCAGTTAGTTTTGTGTTAGATACTCCGTTTTGCTGCATATTTAGCTTATGGCACAGTTTTGTTTTAAAGTAGAGTTCTACTTTCTATTATAAGTAGTATTGGAGAGTGAAGACCTTACCAAAGTGCAGGAATTCGCCAAGACGAGTAAAGCTGATATCGTTTGGCAGTTTTGGAGAGGATCGACCTTTATTGAATCTTTGTTCAAGAAAAAGTGACCTGCAACTGAGATATCCCCTGCTAAAGTAGGAAGGATAGTGCAGTGTCGATTCTCCAGAGGAAAAGGTCAGATCCTTTAAACCGCTTTATTTCCATCGTCATGAATCCTGCAGACAAGGCAGGGATCAGCAGTAACGACACGTCTTCAAGGAATTCTTTACTTCAGGAAAATCTCTCCTAGTTTACTGCATAAATCTCTTGGACTTTCGAATTTACTATTCTAAGAATGGTGTTCGAATTTACCACTTTAAGAACTGTTATCACATTTACCTTTGTAAGAACTGTTCCAGAGTTGCCGTATAGCAGTTAACCTCCGGTTAAGTTAGTCGTTTAAATACATTTCACTATTTTTGAGCAAAGTTTAATAAATGTTTGTTTTTATAAAACTTGACTCAATTCTATATTCATTGTTGCCGGTCACGTGACAATATGTGGTGTCAGTATTACAGCTCTGCACCATAATGAGCTGGTTAACATTGGATCTACCTAGCACTGTGTTTACTTTCACTTTCATTTTCAGTCAAGGTGCTCCTTTTCATGTAAATAATAATCTGCTTTTTGATTCATCTCATCAAATTACATGGCCTCACACTTTCGCACAGTAATCACAATAAGAACACAAAAAAAATAGGAAAATGAATAGTCCACCAAGTCCCTCAGGTATGGCTGATCACTCGTTATGACCAGACAAGTGTGGCTGCTGGAAGTGGGAGTTATGACTGGTGTAAAGCTGAGGGCCAGATATGAAGTGAGTTCAGATCCCAGATTAGGATGATTAGGAATACTTCTGAGTCTTATTGAGGACAAACATTGGAGCTCAGATGTGACCATCAATTGGAAGTCTGTAGCCCATTGAGGATATACATAGCAGCCACCTGGGTGTCACTGCAGTTGTGCCCACTAAAATTCAGTATTGTCTGGTCCAATGTCTGAGCTAACTTGCTTCTGATGATCATTTCATTCAAAGAACTTCAGTCAGCATATATAGCTAGAGGGCTCTTCATTTGTAATACTCTCTTCTTGAAACTTATTGGTCATGAGAAACCAGCAATGTTGAAGTGAGAACCAATGTTTTTGCTATCTCCTTATTTTCCATTATAATATTTCTACCTACTTTACTTCTAATAAATCTATATTTGTGCTTATCTATCCCTTTTGTATACTTGTTAAAGACCTTAACACTTTTTATGTTCCTACTTCTTGCCACATTACTCTCCTGTTCTAGTTTTTACTTCATTAGTACATATCCAGTAATCCATTATTTTAAAAGTTCCTATACTTTCTGTCAATGTCATAAGCTCCATTTTCAATCTAATATGATTCTTAATTTTTTTTTAAAGTTGTCAGTGCCCGGTGGTTTGAAATTAATTCGTTTAACTCTTATGATTACCTTCCTCTTTAACTTTAAAGCCCTTCTTAATATCAACAATAAACTTTTGGTCACCTTGTTTTGTTTCTTTTGTCTCAGTATCTGCTTCTGTTTGATTACAGCTAATAAACACAGTTATAAAAATAGAAACATAGAAAAACTAGAGCACAATACAGTCCTTTTGGCCCACAATGCTGTGCCAAACATGTACTTACTTTAGATATTACCTAGGGTTACCCATAGCCCCTTATTTTTCTAAGCTCCATGGACCTATCCAGGAGTCTCTTAAAAGACCCTATTGTATCCGCCTTCACCACCATCACCAGCAGCCCATTCCATGCACTCACCACTCTGCATAAAAAATCTTACGCCTGACATCCCCTTTGTACCTACTTCCAAGCACCTTAAAACTGTGCCCTCTCATTTTAACCATTTCAGCCCTGGGGAAAAGCCTCTGACTATCCACGTGATCAATGGCTCTCATCATCTTATACACCTCTGTCAGGTCATCGCTCATCCTCCATCGCTCCAAGAAGAAAAGGCCAAGTTCACTCAACCTATTCTCATAAGGCATGCTCCCCAATCCAGGCAACATCCTTGTAAATCTCCTTTGCACCCTTTCTGTAGTTTCCACATCCTTCTTGTAGTGAGGTGACCAGAACTGAGTACAGTACTCCAAGTGGGGTCTGACCAGGGTCCTATATAGCTACAACATTACCTCTCGGCTCTTAAAATCAATTCCATGGTTGACAAAGCCAATGCACTGTATGCCTTCTTAACCACAGAGTCAACCTGCGTAGCCAACTTTGAGTGTCCTATGGGCTCAGACCCCAAGAACCCTCTGATCCTCCACACTGCCAAGAGTCTTACCATGCCCTCATAATCTATCAAATCTAATTAATACTATATTCTACCATTATATTTGACCTACCAAAATTAACCACCTCACACTTATCTGGGTTGAACTTCATCTGCCACTTCTCAGCCCAGTTTTGCATCCTATCATTGTCCCGCTGTAACCTCTGACAGCCCTCCACACTATTCACAACACCCCCAATCTTTGTGTCATCGGCAAATTTACTAACCTATCCCTCCACTACTTCAAGCAACACACATCAAAGTTGCTGGTGAACGCAGCAGGCCAGGCAGCATCTCTAGGAAGAGGTACAGTCGACGTTTCGAACAGATCACTGAGACACACCACTGGTCACTGACCTCCGTGCAGAATATAACCCGTCTACAACCACTCTTTGCCTTCCCTGGGCAAGCCAGGTCTGGATCCACAAAGCAATGTCCCCTTGGATCCCATGCCTTCTTACTTTCACAATAAGACTTGCATGGGGTACCTTGTCAAATGCCTTGCTGAAATCCATATACAGGTTTCCCCCGCCATCCAAAGGTAGAGTGTTCCTATGAAATGGTTCTTAAGCAGGAAAGGCGTAAAGCGAAGAAACAATTACCATTTACTTATATGGGAAAATTTTGTGAGCGTTCGCAGACCCAAAAATAACCTACCAAATCATGCCAAATAACACATAAAACCTAAAATAACAGTAACATATAGTAAAAGCAGGAATGATATGATAAATACACATCCTATATAAAGTAGAAATACTTTTCCACAATCATTGCCGGCACTGTTCTCCATAGCGAAAATCTCATGCAAGCACTCTCGGCAGAAAATCTCACACAAGCGCTGTTGGCAAAAACACTTTCTCCAATAACCTTTAAGCTATGAAGCTGCCAAATCATACCAAATAACATGTAAAAATACACAGCCTATATAAAGTAGAAATAATGTATGTACAGTGTAGTATCACTTACGGGAATCATGAAGACATCATGCCGAGCACACTGATGATGGTGTGTTAGACTGAGTCGTTGGAGTTTGGGTGGTGCAGTGGCCCCCACTCACCGGGCCGTCGACCGATACTGATCCGCGAAGCATGCAGGGGTACAGTGGTAGCCGGGACGCATCTAGCATGTCTTTCAGAAAAAAAGCGGAAATAAGCATGCTAATTAATTAGGTGCCGCCCGGCACATAAATGTCGGCCCAGATCAGAGGCAACGCAATCGGCAATTGCCTCTGATCTGGGCTGACATTTACGTGCCGGGCAGCACCTAATTAATTAGCATGTTTATTTCGGCTTTTTTCTTAAAGATGTGTTGAGTGCCTCCCGGCTACCGCTGCATTCTCTGCGAATCAGTATCTGTCCTCGGCCCAGGGGTAGGGGTGGTGGGACACTGGGGTGTCACCTCGCTGTCTGTTTCCATCAGGGCACGCAGGTCATCTTCTTCTATGTCTGCCTGCCTTGATGTCGAAGGTCGAGGTTCGTCATCTGCTGTGGCTGATGTGGAAGGCTTGCTTGACTGCTGAGCCTCGCGCATTTTTCTATCATACAGTTCTTTGTAAGGACTCAAACCGTCCTGCAAATATGCCTTAAACTGACGTACCCTTTCAAAATTAAAGTTGTACTTTATCATTGCAGTGAAAATCTCATGTAGTTGCTTCACGTTCAGTTCCTGGATGACCTCACTTTCGCTACTGAATTCGGTTTCGATTGTTATCCTTTCCTCTTCCAATTGCATCAGCTCTTCATCTATCAGTTCTTAGTCATGGGATGCCAAAACCTCTTCAACATCATCTTCGTCAACTTCCACAAGCCAAACTCACTTTGTCCTTACTTTGTTCACCACGATCGAAATGCTTAATTATTTCTAGTTTTATTCTGTGTAATATCCTTACGAGCTCTTTCAGGCTTTTCCAATACCTTAGAACTCATCTTGCAAATGGCTGCTCACAGGCACGTGTTTAAGCAATGCCGGTGAGAATGCCATTCCGAATCTGGGGGAGAGCGGCTGCTTGGAGTGCGCGCTGCCTTTTATCGCGCGCTACTTTTTTTCGTGCGGTCTTTTATCGCGCGCTGCTTTTTCCGTGCGCTGCCTTTCTTCGCAACAGTGAAAACACCTTCTGTTAGCGAAAACAAGTAACTAATGTAGGTCTTTCCTAACAGTGAGGTTTCGTAAAGCAAACGTTAGAAAAGCGGGGGACATCTGTACACTACATCTACTGCCCTACCATCATCAACATATTTAGTCATATTCTCAAAAAATTCAATCAGGCTCGTAAGGCATGACCTGCCTTTGACAAAGCCATGCTGACTATTCCTAATTGTATTATGCTTCTCCAAATGTTCATAAATCCTGCCTCTCAGGATCTTTTCTATCAACTTAACAACTACCGAAGTAAGACTCACTGGTCTATAATTTCCTGGGCTATCTCTACTCCCTTTCTTCAATAAGGGAACAACATCCGCAACCCTCCAGTCCTCCAGATCTTCTCCCGTCCCTGTCGATGATGCAAAGATCATTGCCAGAGGCACCTCCCTCGCTTCCCACAGTAGTCTGGCGTACATCTTGTCTGGTCCCGGAGAGTTATCCAACTTGATGCTTTCCAAAAGCTCCAGCACATCCTCTTTCTTAATATCTATATGCTCAAACTTTACAATCCACTGTAAGTCATTGCTACAATCGCCATGATCCTTTTCCATAGTGAATACTGAAGCAAAGTAATTATTAAGTACCTCTGCTATCTCCTCCGGTTCCATACACACTTTTCCACTGTCACACTTGATTGGTCCTATTCTCTCACATCTTATCCTCTTGCTCTTCACATACTTGTAGAATGCTTTTGGGTTTTCTTTAATCCTGCTCGCCAAGGCCTTCTCATGACCCCTTTTGGCTCTCTTAATTTCATTCTTAAGCTCTTTCCTGCTAGCCCTATAATCTTCTAGATATCTATCATTACCTAGTTTTTTGAACCTTTTGTAAGCTTTTCTTTACTTCTTGACTAGATTTTCAGCAGCCTTTGTACACCACGGTTCCTGTACCCTACCATTCTTTCCCTGTCTTATTGGAATGTACCTATGCAGAACGCCACGGAATTATTCCCTGAACATTTGCCACATTTCTGCCATACATTTCCCTGAGAACATCTGTTTCCATTTATGCTTCCAAGTTCCTGCCTGATAGCTTCATATTTCCCCTTACTCCAATTAAACGTTTCCCAACTTGTCTGTTTCCATCCTTCTCCAATGCTGTGGCAAATGAGATAGAATTGTGATCATTAACATATGAAAAAACACACGACTTTTTGCATTCAGAGAGTGCTGAGTTCCCAGATGACAGGTCACAACTGATGCATCAAAAGATAACCATGCATCAAGAAATGCGAGTTGAAAAATTCTGTTGATTTAGATACTTTTCTTTCATGAGAGTAAATTTTGTCTCAAATTTTTGGGTTGTGATTTGGGGATTTTGTAAGGACAAACTTCTGTAATCTGAATGACGAGGTTGACAGCATAATAAACACGAATTGCAGTTGTTACTCACAATGCTGTGTAAAAGAATGAAGCTTTCCAGTTTTTGAAACATTGTTCTTTTGACATTGCAAAATCCAACATTTTATGGCTTAGATTTTCTGCAGAAACACTAAGAATTGGACGTGGATCTAATGGAGCGTGTGTTGCCCTTAAGGCCTTTATTTGACTTTGTTGGGTCTACGTTTTAATTGATTTGTTTGTTACTATTTTCTAGTTAATGTTAAAGGTTTATAATTAAGTTACAGTATAACAAAGGTAAATCGATTGCCTATGGTATATTGCGGCATGCGATGACGTCACCTCCGGTTTCGCCACGTCTTGTGTGTGGCCTCTGGTTCGGGAAGGTGTGAAGGTGGGTGTTATGCGTGCAGCATGATCGTGAAGAGCTCCGTTTCTACCCACAAAGAAACATTATAGAAGCAACGGCATAAGTTCATAAGAATGTATTTGAAGTAAAAATATTAACGCGGTTTCTGTTAAGGAAGCGACGGTTGGGGCCGCGCGTGTGCCGGCTTTTCAATTTCAAACGCAAGGTTGGTTCAAGCCCGATGGCAGTTTTATGGGACCCTCCTCACCTGCTACTCAGGACGGCTGGAGACACTGGCTAAAAGAAGAGAGCGCGTGTGGTCTCCAGAATGAAACAGACACTGTATATGTTTGTATTATTTTATCAACTGTTTTCACCATACGACGTTAATGTGGAAGAGTGAACAGTAAATGATTAACCTTACTATGACTCTGTCTTCATTGGGTCCGGTTTAACTTGGTGTTTAGTCAGAGTTTCAACACACTGCATGAGAACACTACAGAGCATTTCCTTACATAAGTATCATCAAGTGTGGAATTCTTTCCTGTCTCTAGGTGAATGTAGAAAACTTGAACTTATTGGTTGCTCCCTGCCAAACTTTTCTCAAGTTTGCCCATTGTTGGACTTCTCCTGGCATCCAGTGAGAGAGCAAAAGTTTTGCAACTTCCCAGCATCCATCTGAACAGTGAAGTATTCAGCAAAGGACAAAGGAAATTATGAAGTATTATTTGGAGATCTGTTGTGTAAGAGTTTAAATTAGATTTCGATAAAGAAATACAGCATGGTAATAGGCCCTTCCAAAAAAACAAGCCTGCATTGCCCAATTACTCCCAAGTGACCAATTAACCTGCTGACTCCTCTGTCTTTCGACTGTGTGAGGAAACAGAAGAAACCCATATGGTCACATGGAGGGCATACAAACTCTTACAGACAGTGACAGGAATTGACCCTGGCTCACTGGCACTGTAATAATATTATGCTAACCGCTACTCCACCGTGCTGCTCTAAATTTGGTTATTGAATAATTTAAGATGTTTAAATTTGTTGTATGTATAAACATAAGAATGGTGGAGCTTTTATAATCAGCAAAGGAAAGTACTCATAAATACTGCATTTTAACAGCTTTGGAATGGTTCTGAAATTCAGTTGTGAGACATTCATTGTGTACGACAAGTTTGATGAGCAGTTGAATGAGGAGAGCCAGCTGTTAAAGATTCTGTTAGGTTTTTATGGGTGGGTATGTTCTGCGATTTCCATCAACTCCCTACTCTCTAAGTTGATAATATTTATAGACACAAATTTCTACCAATGTTCTGAGCTCATCATAGAGATTTGGGCCAGCAACATTATTTCGTATGGCAGGTGTTTTTCTCTTTACATTTTGAATTGTTTTTTGTTAAGCCACTCCTCCAGCTTGTGGGCACAGCAACGCCATCTTGGACCTCGGTGAGAGGGCATGTTTGGACTAGTGAAGGACGTCCTGGGTTGGGGCACCACAGGGGCAAGCTGGGGTTTGTTGGGCGCCCCATCAGTGTAGTGTTTGCACTGTTTTGGCACGTTGACTTCTGAGTCTATTTATGGCTGTCTAGCTTTTTCCTGGTCGCTCTAGTAAAGCCCGTGAGGAGTGAGGTAGGGTGTCGAACAGATTTTCACTGGGGGCAGGGGGGGTGTGGAAGGGGATGTTGGTGTGCCAGTATTGGCACCATTCAGTGTGTTCGGCATAGGAGTCGAAGTTTTTCCAGTTGTAGAAATGTTTTTGGGATTTGAGTCTGGAAGTTGGAGGATCATCATTTTTGATTAGTTTACAAACTGGAATATTGTTGTGCATTTTTGGATACACTAGTAGAATTTTACTGAAGCTGCTCTTCTACCGATCTCTGGGGGTGCTATTTCATTCACTGTTGGGAGCCATTGGACAGGAGTGGATTTTAGCGCCCTTGAGATTATTCTCATAGCAGTATGGAGCTGTGTATTGATGTTTGTGTGTGTGCTTCTCTCCCAGCTGGGTGTGATAAATAGATGCCAGTGGATTGGTGAAAGATAAAGTTGGAATTACTGAGCAGGACAAGAGGGAAAGAGGTCGGGAAGACGTGGCGGGCTGACATATGATTTCAAGTATCCTCCCCAGGTTACGACAGGATCCTGATCTTATCAGTTCTTCGTAACGGGAACAACTCATGTGTCTGAAATGTGCCTACTGAGTTACCACATTGCCTGCAACCCACAGCAGTCAACAAGTCCATCTGCCCCGGTTTCCCAGATGTGCATTCATATGTATGGACTGTACATAATTCAGGTGCCTGTACACTGGAGAGGACCTGCTGTAATATTCTGAATATATAACTCTCATAATATAAAATTATGAATACATAATTTTCTTTGGCGGTTGAATGGGGCACAACTGCGCAAGCATGTGAAAGTCGGACCGTGAGGTAGCGGGGGAGTTAAAAAGTGAGCAGATTGAGAAGGTTCAGTCATTTCTTTGGCGGTTAAATGGGGCACGACTGCACAAGCACGTGAAAGTCGGACCGTGAGGCAGCGGGAGAATTAAAAAGTGAGCAGGTTAATGGAGTGGGCGACGTTGTAGTGGGTGACGGAGTAGTGGGAGACAGAGTAGGAAGACTTTGGCTTGAGAGGCTTCGGCAAGCAGAGGCTGAGGACCAGCTTCACTCCCAGTGAGGTAAGGCTGGGTAAGTTCCTTTAATAAATTTAATTACCTTAAGAGTAGGTAATGGAGGCAGCAGTTAGGGCAGTTGAGTGCTCCGTTTGCAGGGTGTGGGAAGTCAGGGCGAGCACAATCATCCCTGATAACTACACCTGCAAAAGGTGCATCTAGCTGCAGCTCCTGACAAACTGAGTTAGGGAACTGGAGCTGGAGCTGGATGAACTTCGGATCATTCAGGAGGCAGAGGCAGAAATAAACAGGAGTTACAGGGAGATAGTCACCCCTAAGAGTCAGGAGACAGGTAGCTAGGTGACTTGTCAGGGGAGGGAAGGGGAATAGACAGAATGAGCAGAGCACCCCTGTGGCCATTCCTACCAATAATAAGTACATAGTTTTGGATACTGTTGGTGGGGACGACCTACCAGGGACAAGTTGCAGTGGTTGCATCTCTGGCACCGGGATGGGACCCTCAGCTCAGAAGGGAAGGAGGGGAAAGAGGAGAGCAGTAGTGATAGGGGATTCGATAGTTAGGGGGACAGGTAAGAGGTTCTGTGGAAGAGATTGAGAATCCCGGATGGTCTGTTGCCTCCCTGGTGCCAAGGTCCGTGTTATTTTGGATCGAGTTGTCAGTATTCTCAAGAGGGAGGGTGAGCAGCCAGATGTCGTGGTCCATGTAGGGACCAATGACTTGGGTAGGAAGAATGAGGAGGTCCTGAAAGGTGAGTTCAGGGAGTTAGGCGCCAAGTTAAAGGACAGGACCTGCAGGATAGCAATCTCAGGATTGCTACCAGTGCCACGTGCAGGTGGGTTTAGAAATAGTAAAATAGCGCAGATCAACATGTGGCTGAAGACATGGTGCAGGAGGGAGGGCTTCAGATTTATAGATAATTGGGCAGTTTTCTAAGGAAGGTGGGACCTGTTCCAGCCGGACGGTTTACATCTGAACTGGAGGGGAAAAATATTCTTGCAGGTAGTTTGTTAGAGAGGCTCCAGTGGATTTAAACCAAATACAAGGGGGAAGGGGAACCAGAGTGTAGGAACAGATGTAGGGGAGAAGGAAGAAAAAGGAGATAGTGAAGTTGTTTGTACCATCAGTGATAAACAGAGAGTAAGAGGTGGAAAATTTCTTAAATGCATTTATTTTAATGCTATGAGCATTGTAAGAAAGGTGGATGAGCTTAGAGCATGGATTGATACCTGGAAGTATGATATTGTAGCTATTAGTGAAACATGGTTGCAGGAGGATTGTGATTAGCAACTAAATATTCCTGGATTTCATTGCTTCAGGTGTGATAGAATCGGAGGGACAAGAGGGAGAGGTGTTGCATTGCTTGTCAGAGATAAAATTACAGCAGTGCTCTGACAGAATAGATTAGGGGGCTCATCTAGGGAGGCTATTTGGGTGGAGTTGAGGAATGGGAAAGGTGTAGTAACACTTATACGGTTGTATTATAGACCACCTAATGGGGAGTGAGAATTGGAGAAGCAAATTTGTACGGAGATAGCAGATATTTGTAGTAAGCACAAGGTTATGATAGTGGGAGATTTTAATTTTCCACACATAGACTGGGAAGCCCATACTGTAAAAGGACTGGATGGTTTGGAGTTTGTAAAATATGTGCAGGATAGTTTTCTGCAGCAATACATAGAGGTACCAACTAGAGAAGGGGCAGTGTTGGATCTCCTGTTAGGGAATGAGATAGGTCAAGTGAAGGAGGACTGTGTTGGGGAGCACTTCGGGTCCAGTGATCACAATGCCATTAGTTTCAATATAATTATGGAGAAGGATAGGTCTGAACCCAGGGTTGAGATTTTTTGACTGGGGAAAGGCTAACTTTAAGGAGATGTGAAAGGATTTAGAAGGAGTGGGTTGGGACAAATTGTGTTATGGGAAGGATATAATAGAGAAATGGAGGTCATTTAAAGGTGAAATTTTGAGGGTGCAGAACCTTTATGTTCCTGTTAGGTTGAAAGGAAAGGTTAAAAGTTTGAGAGATCCATGGTTTTCAAGGGATATTGGAAACTTGGTTTAGAAAAAGAGAGATATCTACAATAAATATAGGCAGCATGGAGTAAATGAGGTGCTCGAGGAATATAAAGAATGTAAAAAGAATCTTAAGAAAGAAATTAGAAAAGCTAAAAGAAGATACGAGGTTGCTTTGGCAAGTAAGGTGAAAATAGATCCAAAGTGTTTCTACAGTTAGACTAATAGCAAAAGGATATTGAGGAATAAAATTTGTCCCTTAGAGAATCCGAGTGGACAGCTATGTGTGGAGCCAAAAGACATGGGGGAGATTTTGAACAATTTCTTTTCTTTGGTATTCACTAAGGAAAAGGATATTGAATTGTGTAAGGTAAGGGAAACAGGTAGGGAAGTTATGAAAACTATGATGATTAATGAAGAGGAAGTACTGGTGCTTTTAAGGAATATAAAAGTGAATAAGTCTCCGGGTCCTGACTGGATATTCCCTTGGACCTTGAGGGAAGTTAGTGTAGAAATAGCAGGGGCTCTGACAGAAATATTTCAAATGTCATTAGAAACAGGGATGGTGCCAAAGGATTGGCGTATTTTTCATGTTGTTCCATTGTTTAAAAAGGGTTCTAAGAGTAAACCTAGCAATTATCGGCCTGTAAGTTTGACATCAGTGGTAAGTAAATTAATGGAAAATATTCTTAGAGATGGTATATATAATTATATGGATAGACAGGGTCTGATTAGGAACAGTCAACATGGATTTGTGTGTGGAAGGTCATGTTTGACAAATCTTATTGAATTTTTTGAAGAGGTTACTAGGAAAGTTGATGAGGGTAAAGCGGTGGATGTTGTCTATACGGACTTCAGTAAGGCCTTTGACAAGATTCCACATGGAAGGTTAGTTAGGAAGGTTCAATCGTTAGGTATTAATATTGAAGTAGTAAATGGATTCAGCAGTGGCTGGATGGGAGACGCCAGAGAGTAGTGGTGGATAACTGTTTGTCAGATTGGAGGCCAGCGTCTAGTGGTGTGCCTCAGGGATCTGTACTGGGTCCAATGTTGTTTGTCATATATATCAATGATCTGGATGATGGGGTGTAAATTGGATTAGCAAGTATGCAGATGATACCAAGATAGGTGGCGTTGTGGATAATGAAGTAGGCTTTCAAGGCTTGCAGAGAGATTTAGGCCAGTTAGAAGAGTGGGCTGAAAGATGGCAAATGGAGGTTAATGCTGATAAGTGTGAGGTGCTACATTTTGGTAGGACTAATCAAAATAGGACATACATGGTAAATGGTAGGGCATTGAAGAATGCCGTAGAACAGATGGGGTCTAGGAATAATGGTGCATAGTTCCCTGAAGGTGGAATCTCATGTGGATAGGGTGGTGAAGAAAGCTTTTGGTATGCTGGCCTTTATAAATCAGACACTTGAGTATAGGAGTTGGGATGTAATGTTAAAATTGTACAAGGCATTGGTAAAGACAAATTTTGAGTATTGTGTCAGTTCTGGTCACTGAATTATAGGAAAGATATCAACAAAATAGAGAGAGTACAGAAAAGATTTACTAGAATGTTACCTGGGTTTCAGCACCTAAGTTACAGAGAAAGGTTGAACAAGTTGGGTTTTTATTCTTTGGAGCGTAGAAGGTTGAGGGGGGACTTGATAGAGGTATTTAAAATTATGAGGGGAATAGATAGAGTTGACGTGGATAGGCTTTTTTCATTGAGAGTAGGGGAGATTCAAACAAGAGGATATGAGTTGAGAGTTAGGGTGCAAAAGTTTAGGGGTAACACGAGGTGGAACTTCTTTACTCAGAGAGTGGTAGCTGTGTGGAACGAGCTTCCAGTAGAAGTGGTAGAGGCAGTTCTGATATTGTCATTTAAAGTAAAATTGGATAGCTATATGGACAGGAAAGGAATGGAGGGTTATGGGCTGAGTGTAGGTCGATGGGACTAGGTGAGGGTAAGCATTTGGCACAGACTAGAAGGGCCGAGATGGCCTGTTTCCATGCTATAATTATTATATGGTTATATGTCAGGTTGTTTTTGTGCATTAATGCTCTGAATAATTAAAGGATATTCTGGGATATTTTATCTACTGTATTTCCTAATGTTTGCTGGTTGATCTATTTCACATATGTCCCTCTCCCTCTTGATCCAGTATAGGAACAATCATAAACAATCGAATATTTTGAGCATTTCATCTTTACCTACAGGAATAATTTACAGCCAGTACCTGTTTTTTTTCCAGAAAGTAAAGATGACAAATAAAGCATCTGCCACCTGGGTGCAATGACTTGAAAGAAAAATGCCTACGACAATGGGACCCCTCCAGAAAGAGCAGGCCTGCTGACAAGTTAGGAAATAGAATGTGGCGTCAATACATCAGGAGAAGGAGTAAATATTTCATAACCTATGCGTAGATGTGAAGCAGCGCCATCATAAGCCTGTTACTTTTTTTGTGTGAGACCTTAAAGCCATTATTCTGAAGACTGGTTTGCATTACTGCATTTAACACTTCCCAGTTTCGTCGTATGATGTCTGTAGTAAATCTGATAAAATGAAGGATGAAATAGCTAATGCTTACTTTCATATTCTGGAGCAGCTTTTTCAATAACTTTGTTGACAAAGTAATACCATCACAATTGAACCATCTTCATACCATAACAAAAAGAAATTAACACAACTCACTTGCGGAGTGTATATATGAAAGTTCATAAATATTTTCCCAGATAGACTTTTGAATTTTAGCTATGTGGTTGAAAAAAGTGCTTCTTAGTGCTAATAGAAGATCAAAGGGACTGTAATTCTTGGTTAATATGAGGCGACAGATTGCCTTTGATCAATTGTGCTTGCTTTTAGGCACTATGTAAATTCAAACATACAGCGAAGAATGTAACAGGGTTACGATGAATAGAGTCATAGAGTAATTCAGCATGGAAACAGGCCCATTGACCCAAGTGGCCCATCCTGATCAAGATGCCCCATCCAAACTAATCCCATTTGTCAGTGTTTGGCCCATAACCTTTCCAATTCTTGTATTGTACCTGCTCCAATTGTCTTTCAAAAATTAAGATCAACTTAAAAAATAGAGCATATTTTCCTATAAATGTCTGAAAAGTATCTCCAGTTTGTTTAAAACCCAAACTGATATAGAATGTTACTCTCATCAGACTCTGTTACAGTACAAACTGCATTTTCAGGCCGTGTTTCATTTCACAGTAATTTTTCTACTCTCAGTGCTTTCTCAGGTTGCTGTGCCCTTACAACTGCCACCAATCCTATCTCATGCATTTCTTCCAAGTCTCTTTATTTCTGCTTTCCAGTACAAAGATAAAGAAGTGCAATCACTCGAGTCGAGTATGATGTTCTCCTGAGGGGTTGTCTATTGGTGGGATCTCAGGAGGCTATAGAGGTCCAGCTGGGATGTTAAGATGGATTCCCCTAATGGAGGACGCCTGTGTGTGACTTTGTTTAACGTAGCGAGTCTGATGTACATGCAGCCACCACACAGTCTTTGACAGATTGGTGTTGGAGTACAGTGGCATGGAATGCAAGATGGCTGGGAACTCTTCATGACTACTTCCTCTGCCTTCATTGCCATTGTGATATTTCGCTAGTTAAACCAATGAGGTCTTTGGATTGCTTTTTGTCTGGATTCTCCCCTTTGACCTTATCGTCATGAGTGTCCCTACCAGGAGCTAATCGCCAGACAGCTGAACTCCAGATGGTATTACTGTCAGGATCTCAGGAAGTTACCAACCTCTCCACCGTGACAAGGTGACAATCCTTAGGGAAGGAAAAAAAATACAAATCAGAATGAATTGCAGGTGAAATTGAAAACATTTGAGAATGCAAAAGCTGGGGTGATGATTTGTAAGATTTTGTATTTTTCAGCAAGAATTTCAGCGAGAAGCGACTTTCTAGCTGGTTAAAGGTCACTTTCCCTGATTTCTGTCAGGCCCTGTTGTGTCTCGTCTATCTTTATAATTAGAAATTGATTTTTATTTTCTATCCTGACAGCAGGGCTTCAAAAATGTATGAAGAGAAGTCATATTGACTGTTATATATACAAAGGTGCCTTGACAGTGTAGATCTTTGGATTAAGTTTGTTCTGAACATTGAAGTTAAACTAAAAGCAAGTGGAAATCCAGGCTTGTCATTGAAATCAATTGTATTGCTGAATTTCAATGAAATGAACACATAAAAAAATTGGGGATGAATTGCTCTATATGTAGCAAAACTGTGAACACCTGGTTTTCATCTTCTCAGTTTGTGGTCGGCATTGGGAAGGCAATGTTCATTGTGCATCCTTTGTTGCCAGGCAACAGAGTCATGTGACTGGTCGCTACAGATAGTATTGAGAGTTTACCCATGAGTTATGAGCAGGAGCTATGTCGAGTTCTGCTTCAGGAAGAGATGCAGGTGCCCCTCCCTGTGGCGCATTAATGAGCATGTTCACTTTTATAACAATTCAGGAGTTTCCAAACTACCAGGTTAATTCTATATAGGTTCATTACATGTGGAGAGATATGAATAAAATACCTTTGAATTGATGGAATATTAGCTTAAGCTTTGCACTTCAACACATGTACTAGTGAGGCAATTACTAATTTTCAGAGTGATCGCAACACTGATGCATATTTTAATGCAGCAACTTGAGCAGCACTTCTTGGGTTTTGAAGAAAAATACTCATTGTTGAAGGGCAATATTTTCAAATCAAGAATGTTCAATTTGTAAAATGCACCTGACAAAAGTTAAAAGAAATGAATGTTGATAGAAACTGTTACTTATGTACTTATAAATCAGATTTGTAATTGAAACTTATTTTTGTTCGCCCAATTATCGTTTGTGAATTGTATATACCTGATACCATTGAAATCATTTGCTCAAACAATATATTTGCATCACCTGTTTATATAAAAAAGGTATAGTGTTAACAGGCCAAATAAATGAAAATTCAACACAATAGATGTGGGTTGACACTAGACTGTTATCTCTGTATGAACATATTGCTTGGAGCGATATCATATAATCCTTTGCTTTTCACCATTATGGCTCTGTATTCCCACTTATGAGGCTCCAACTTACAGAACCAATTGGAAAAGAAATAGAGCAAATAGGATGATTGATTGCAGTCATTTAAGAGTTTTTGGTCTAATGCAAGGTAACATTTTCTACTCTGAATAGCTTCTGGAAATGTTTGCTGAATTATTTTCAGCAGAACCTAAAACTCTCCAGAACAACACAAATCTCATCATTCTTGGAGGTTTTGAAGTCCTAAGTGAAACAATAATCATTTGATGAAACAAAAAGTAATCTCTTGAAAATACATTTTCATGGTGTTACACAAACATTAACAAATACAATTTTCTCCCAAAATGTTTGAAGAGTAAGTTATCTTGAGAATATGTCACTGTGTGCTTCTCAGCTGATTGCCTGGGCATCAGTCCATTACAGCATACCTGTACCCTCGGCCTGATTTCATCTGAAGGGACTGAACAGAACATTTGAGAAACTTACAATCACATTCAGACTGCTCTAGACTTAGGACATCAGCCATCTACAGGAGATCTTGAGAACACTTATACCAGCAGAAGCTTCAATATGTACTGAATATATGTTCAATATATGTTCAGTATGTTCAATATGTGTGGCGTGTGGCCAAGTGGTTAGACTGCTGGACAAGCGATCTGAAGGTCATGGGTTTGAGCCTCGGCCGAGGCAGCGTGTGTGTCCTTGAGCAAGGCATTTAACCACACACTGCTCCAGTCTACTCAGCTGAGAATGGGTACTGGCAAAATGCTGGGGTTAATCTCACGATAGACTAGCGTCCTATCGGGGGGGGTCTCGTACTCTCAGTCGTTTCACACCACGGAAACCGGCATAAGCACTGGCCTGATGGGCCACAAGGCTCGTGACAGACTTTAAAAAAAAATGTTCAATATGTAAAGATGAAACAAAAATATTTGTACTACAGATTTCTGCCCACTTGCCCACTGGACTCTGACTGTACCATCACTAGAAATGAGCAACCACTTTGGGTAAACTCCATTCAAATCTTCTCAAAATTGACCAACATGTTTCAAATGTTGTAGTTATTCTTATGAATAATATTTGTTTTCAAAGCAATAAGGGAGTGGGGCAATGCCAAAGGTCTCTATGGCCTTTTCAACATCTGTGTCTCATATTAGAGCTAAACACACCAGCACCCTGTTTTGCCCATCTCCTTTCATTCAACATGGACCATAGAAAAGTACAGTACAGGAACAGACTATTCAGCCCTCAATGTCTCTGCCAACCATGATGCCAATCCAAATTAATCCCACCTGCCTTCTCATGTCTATATTTGCTAATATCCTTCATGTTTTTCTGCCAATCTGAATACCTCTTAGATATTTATATCTTCAAAGTTCAAAGTAAGTTTATTATCTGGTTCAAGAGCCTGAAGTTTGAGGGGTAATAACTGTTTCAGAACCTTGTGGTGTGTGTCCTGAGGCTTCTGTAGCACCTTCCGGATGGCAACAGCAAGAAGAGAGCATGGGCTGGGTAGTGGGGGTCCCTGAAGAATGGATGCTGCTTTCCTACAACAGCACCCAATGGTGGAGAGAGCTTTTGCCCATGATGGACAGAGCTGTATCTATCACTTTTTGTAATCTTATC
The DNA here is from genome assembly GCF_963921235.1 of Mobula hypostoma. Classification (NCBI taxonomy): domain Eukaryota; kingdom Metazoa; phylum Chordata; class Chondrichthyes; order Myliobatiformes; family Myliobatidae; genus Mobula; species Mobula hypostoma. The sequence continues at coordinate 91,104,003 of NC_086101.1, read as the reverse complement.
TGGCTCAACCATTTTGCCTAGAACATACCACTTTCCGTGTTAAAAAAAAGCCCAATAAATCAGCTTAAATGCGTTCCTTGTCATCTTAAATCCAGTATTTTACATTTACACCCTGGGAGAAAGACTGACTATCTACCCTATCCGTGCCTCTCATAATGTTGTATAGTTCTATCTGGTTATTCCTCATCCTCCTAACATTCTAGAGTTAACAATGCAATTCTAACATCTTCTTATGAGTCATCGTCATTATAGAAACATAGAAACATAGAAAATAGGTGCAGGAGTAGGCCATTCGGCCCTTCGAGCCTGCACCGCCATTTATTATGATCATGGCTGATCATCCAACTCAGAACCCAGCCTTCCCTCCATACCCCCTGACCCCTGTAGCCACAAGGGCCATATCTAACTTCCTTTTAAACATAGCTAATGAACTGGCCTCAACAGTTTGCTGTGGCAGAGAATTCCACAGATTCACCACTCTCTGTGTGAAGAAGTTTTTCCTAACCTCGGTCCTAAAAGGCTTCCCCTCTATCCTCAAACTGTGACCCCTCGTTCTAGACCTCCCCAACATCGGGAACAATCTTCCTGCATCTAGCCTGTCCAATCCCTTTAGGATCTTATACGTTTCAATCAGATCCCCCCTCAATCTTCTAAATTCCAACGAGTACAAGCCCAGTTCATCCAGTCTTTCTTCATATGAAAGACCTGCCATCCCAGGAATCAATCTGGTGAACCTTCTTTGTACTCCCTCTATGGCAAAGATGTCTTTCCTCAGATTAGGGGACCAAAACTGCACACAATACTCCAGGTGTGGTCTCACCAAGGCCTTGTACAACTGCAGTAGTACCTCCCTGCTCCTGTACTCGAATCCTCTCGCTATAAATGCCAGCATACCGTTCGCCTTTTTCACCGCCTGCTGTACCTGCATGCCCACTTTCAATGACTGGTGTATAATGACACCCAGGTCTCGTTGCACCTCCCCTTTTCCTAATCGGCCACCATTCAGATAATAATCTGTTTTCCTATTTTTGCCACCAAAGTGGATAACTTCACATTTATCCACATTAAATTGCATCTGCCATGAGTTTGCCCACTCACCCAACCTATCCAAGTCACCCTGCATCCTCTTAGCATCCTCCTCACTGCTAACACTGCCACCCAGCTTCGTGTCATCCGCAAACTTGGAGATGCTGCATTTAATTCCCTCATCCAAGTCATGTCATGTGTCATGTCATATGACATCATCATTATGTGCCGAGTTGTATGACATAGAAACATAGAAACTTTACAGCACAATCATATAGTTAATCATGGTCTCTAACAACGATTGTTCTTCCAAAATTTTTCTGCAGAAATAGTTTGCCATTGCCTTCTTCTGGGCAGTGTCTTTACAAGATGCATGACACCAGCCATTATCAATCCTCTTCAGAAACTGTTTGCCTGGCATCAGTGGTCGCGTAACCAGGACTTGTGATATACATTAGCTGCTCAGACGACCATCCATCACCTGCTTCATGTGACACTGATCGGGGGCTAAGCGGGTGCTACCTTTGGCCTAAAGGTGACCTGCAGGCTAGCAGAGGGAAGGAGTGCCTTACACTGCTTTTGGTAGAGATGTCCCTCCACCCTGCCATCCTTTTAGTCAATACTCTCACATGCAGAGAACATCCTGATGAACCCATTTGCACCCTCTTCATGTTCTTCCTGTGATGCAGCAACCAGTAATGTAAATACGGTAATACTCCATAACCAGTTTAATCAAAGCTTTATATAGCTGTAACACGGCTTTTTGACTTTTATACACAACAGCAACACACTCAAAAGCCATGCTGGTAATCCAGAACAACACACACACACAATGTTGGAAGGATGCAGCAGGTCAGGCAGCATCTATAGAGGGAAATGAACAGTTGACATTTAGGGCCGAAACCATTCAGAAATATTGACTATTCATTTCCCTCTATGGATACCCTTGATCCGCTGAGCTCTTCCAGCACTTTGTGTGTGGTGCTCCAGACTTCCAGCATCTGTGGTCTCCCTTGTGCCTCAGTTTTTATACTCAGTGCACTGACTGATGAAGGAAAACAGGCAATACTCTTTAACATGCTTATCTCCTTGTGTTGCTGCTTTTAAAGATGTGTGACCTTGCACCCCAAGATCTGTCCATATATGGATGCTCCAAGGGGGGATAAGGGATTTCAGATGTTGGAATCTGGAGCAATAAATAATCTTCTGGAGGAACTCAATGAGTCAGGCAGCATTTGTTGGGGAGAGGGGGAGGAATTGTTGATGTTTTGGGTCAAAATCCAAAGAGAGGAAAGGGTGGTCCCCAACCTTTTGTGCAATGCGGTCCGGTTTAATATTGACGATATTCTTGTGGACCAGTCGACGGGGGGTGGCGGGGGGGTGTTCAAGTTCAACAGTGCTGGACAGGGAATGAGGAAAGGTGCAGCTGACTCATATCGTTTCATATCGCCAAATCATATTGTTTCCGCGTGGCCCGATAGCAAATGCTCGCAGTTGGGGACCACTGTTGTGTAAGGAGAAGAGGAGGTTATTGAGACAGTAGCATAAGACTCCATTCACCGGGGTAAAATGCTGAAGATCCTGAAAGCTTACGGAGTGCCAGACCATCTACTGAGAGCAATAGAGTCCAGCTATACCAAAACCATGGCAAAAGTTGTATCACCAGACGGAGAAACAGCAGTGTTTGAGCTCATTGCCGGTGTGCTGCAAGGAGACACTCTGGCACCCTACATCTTTATAATCGTCCTTGATTACGCTCTGCGTCAAGCTACCAAAGATTATGAAAAGCTTGGTTTTACCATAAAACCAGGGCGAACCAAAAGGGTCAGACCAGTTACACTCACAGATCTCGATTTTGCAGATGGCATAGTCCTGCTCTCTTTCCAGATGGAGGAAGCACAGCAGCTACTGCCAAAAGTGGAAATTGAGTGCAATAAAGATGGACTTCACCTAAACGCTAAAATGACAGAGTACATGGCGTTTAACTGCGATGAAGGTACTCTCAAGACCATAGAGAATGATACCATTAAAAAAGTCTTTGACTACAAGTACCTCGGGTCAAGAATGATGAGTTCAGAGAAGGACATAAAGATACGGAAGGCGCAGGCATGGAGGGCTATGAACGACATGAAGGAAATCTGGAAGTCGAACCTGACCAGAGGGCTTAAAAAGAGGATTTTCATAGCAATCATAGAGTCCATTCTCACCTACGGATGTGAGACGTGGACACTCACCAAGATGATGTGAAAGTCTCTAGATGGTTGCTATACACGAATGTGCTGGATGGCTCCTGACGTGAGCTGGCAACAGCACATGAGGAACATCGAGCTCTATAACAACCTACCGATGCTCTCCACTAAAATCGAGGCGAGAAGACTGCAACTAGTGGGGCACTGTCTACGCCACCCCAAGCTACCTGCCAGCCTAGTCATCATATGGGAGCCCAAGCACAGGAGGATGAACCCTGGGCGCCCTCCCAAGACTATGGTCAACACGCTCCCAGAAGACAGCGGCGTGGCTAATGTAGATGAACTGAACACACTGATGAGGGAGAGGGAGAGATGGAGAGTCCATCATCGTGCCCGACGCCGGCCCCCTAGGCCTGAGTCGACGTAGTAGTAGTAGCCTAATGTGATTGGTGGGCTAAGGAGGGGTGATGGATCATGAGCAAGCTACTCACTATCCACAGCTCCACCAATATTTCTGTCATCAGCCGACCTTCTATTATATCTACATACGGGTATACCTCAAACAACAGAGGTTCCTGATTCCCACACTCCCTTCTATTTACTGAGGTCCTGGTTCACACACTCTCTAGGATCTCATTTGTTTCTCTTTCGCATGTTCCCTTGAAATTTACCAAGATCTTATGCTTAACTTACACTTAAGGAGTTCATTGGAAAATAATTGGAAATAAAGTCAGTGTAACACTAGCTATAGTTACAATGCCAACAACCTGGGTTTAATTCCCGCCATTGTCTGTAAGAAGTTTGTACATTCTCCCCGAGACTGCGTGGGTTTCCTCTGGTGCTTCAGTCTCTTTGCACATTCCAAAGACATACAGGCTGGCAGGTTAATTGGGCACATAGGTGTAATTGGGCAGTGCGGTCTCGTCGGGCCGGTAGAGCCTGTAACTGTGCTACACTTCTAAATAAAGAAATAGTAGAAGTGCATTCGAGTATTACCATAATGACATCAAAAAATCTTTAAAATCTGTTTTGCCTGCTGTCACCAAAGTCTCAAGCAGGCTGGATTAATAGAATTTTACTCTGTTTTCCTTTGCTGTGTTTACCTCAAAATATTGAATTGAGTAAATGGTCTTTCATATTGAATCCCGTGAGAAATCCTTTGGAGTTTGTGAAATGTCTTTTCTTCACAGAGCAGCCTATGCATGCAGTGGGCTGACAGCCGCGAATTGGTGAAAACGCTGAAATCATTTAGAAACTTCTTGCACTGTGGTTGGAGCCTTTTTGAAACAAGGATATTGAAAAGATTCCATTATTGCTCATTAATGATATGAAAAATGTCTCACTTTCACTCTTCCTTCCTGTGCTATCTGACTTCTGAGGCAACTAGACTCTGCATATGAATAATGTGCCACTTTTCCATTTATTTTAAAGTATTAAGTTGTATATTTTAAGCCCTTTATGTAATATCCAAGAGTATTTTTCCAGTGCCCTTAATTTTTTTCAGAGCTTGTAAATTATTTAGTTACCTTCGTATTTTGAGCACCTGCCTGCAGATACTTGCTGTACCTTGCCAGTCAGTTTCTTAAACGCATCTATCCACTCTTTCTTTTATAACTAATCCTGTTTGTGCATGCAGGAGAGGGGAATTACTCAATGTGGTTTTGTATTTCCTGTAGGTCAGTGGGGTCGATGTATTAGTGCAGCGTGTGGACCAAATGGAGTGCAAAGTAGAACAGTGTGGTGTGTCCACGTTGAAGGCTGGACTACACACCATTCCCACTGTAAGTATGAAGAGAGACCAGCAATTCAAAGAGACTGCTTCAAGGTGTGCGACTGGCACAAGGAGATTTTTGAGTGGGATTTATCAAAGTGGGGTGATTGCATACTCCGCGCATCGTCAAATAGAGCTAAACCCAGGACCTCCGCTTGTGTCACTGCACAGCAGGGGTTGCAGCACAGGGAAGTACACTGTGTACGAAAATCCAACAGATCACTGGTGCTAGATGAGATCTGTGAATTCTTTACACCTAAGCCTGCTTCGGACCAAGCCTGTCTCATTCCCTGCCCACAGGACTGTGTAGTGTCGGAGTTCTCTACCTGGTCGGCTTGTAGCAAAGGTTGTGGGAAGGGATTACAACATCGGGTCCGTTCAGTGTTATCACCGCCATTGTACGGTGGCAAAAGCTGCCCACCTCTAACGGAAACCAAGGCCTGTGATATACAAGTCTCTTGTCTGGTTGGGGAAGATGAGTTTCTGTACAGTTTAAAGGTAGGCCCCTGGAGTGACTGCAGACTACCATACCAAAGACAAGTCCGGCAAAGTGGCAAACCGGGACTGAACTTCAGTTCACAATATTCGGAGAAGAATCGTATGAAGCATCTGATCCATGAACATTTCAAGCCATGGGATGAAAAAATAGGATATCAAACCAGGCACGTCCGCTGTACAAGAAGTGATGGAAAAAATGCAATGCTCAGGTAAGGTTACTGATATGTCTTTTTGTATTTTTCCACAAATATTAGTTCAACTTTCTGTCACCAAGTATCTTAATCAGTCAGAGTATATAGTTGCAGAGACGATAGGTGAAATAAGTAGACCTTAGTACAGTCCTATATCAGCAGTCACAAAGTAAGAGAGAGAGAGGTGTATGATATTCATCTTGATAGCAGTGTGTTCAGAAATGAAGTATACTTCAGAGATGCTAATGCACAATTGTAGTGATAATAATTATAACAGCAGCTTATTGATAGAGCACTTTTCATATGTCATTTAAAGTGCAAACATGAAAATAAAAGATAAGAAAGATGTAAGTTAAAAGCAATGTTAAATAAATAGATTTTGAGCTGACGTTTAAACAAGTCAACTGAGTGTGCATCCTTTATAGTCTTAGATACTGAGTTCCATAGTTTAGGAGTGCAGTTCAGAAAAGCTGACCAGCCAACTAATCTTTCGAGGAAGATTGTTTAAATTTAAGAGACTGGCAGAAGAAGATCTGAGAGATCGAATAGGATTATAAAACAAAAGTGATTCTGTGATGTACTCTCGTCCCAGACCACAAGTAAGAGAAATTTAAAATCACTTCTAAAAGTTACTGGAAACCAATGCAGAGTAGTTAGGATGAGAATGATAATATTCCCTCATCCTGGTTTTGGTTAAAAGTCTAACAGCGGTGTTCTGCATGAGTTGAAATTTATCAATAGATTCTTCTGGAAGGCCAATAAAAAGTACATTCCAGTAATCTAGTCTATTCAATATAAGGATGTGAATTAGTTTTCAGTATCATTACATGACAGAAACGAACACACCTTTGCAATCTTCCTTAAGTGTAGAAATGCTGCTCTAGTCACTTTCTTTATTTTAAGTTCAAATTCAAATTGAAATTTTAAATTCAAATTTGACTTGAGAATAATACTCTGGCTTATTATTTCTGATCTTACAAAGGGAGCCAAGATCCCAAGTCTATCAAGAAGTTTATCTCTTTTGACTTTATGAGAAACTTTAATAACTTGCTGTTGTAGCAATACTTCTTAAATTACTTTTCCAAAAAGCATAATTAAATCATTTTGCAGTTAAAAATGTTCAGTAATATTTTCGTGATTTCACTGACAAACTCATTCGAGCACCCGAAATAAACAGTTATAATAAATATGGTGTATGTCCTGGCCCTTACTGATTAACAGTCTAAGAATTTTCTATTTCATAAGCATATCTGAATTATATAAATTTGCTAATACTATGCCACTTTAGGGTCACAAGCTGAAGTGGCTGTATAATTCTTTTTGAATTACTTTTACTCCTTGCTCCCTTGGTAAATCAAGCAGCATAATCAAAGGTCCACACACTCCGGGCATTCTGTCTTTCCCCTGTCCTGCCAGGCAGAAGACACTGAAAATATGTACCACAAGGCTCAGGGACAGCTTCTACCCTGCTGTTATTAGTTTGGTTCCCTGATACAATAAGGCAAACTCTTGGCTTTACATCTAACTCGTTATGACCTTGAACTTTATTGTGTACTTGCAGTACACTTGCTCTGTAACTGTAAAACTTTACTCTGTATTTTATTATTGTTTTTACCTTGTTCTATCTCAGCACACTGTTGTAATCAATTGATTTGCATCAATGGTAAGTAAGTTTTTCACGGAGGCTCAGTACACATGACAACAGTAAACAAATTACCAGTTCCTCACTGCGGATTGATGGTTCCTACATTCCCATTCCACTAACTCAGGCCATGTTTTCTATCTCTCTTTCCACTCCTGGGCCATCTTCCCAGTCTCTCTCTCATCTCCTGAGTCTTGCTCCATGTTCCCTGTTCCCTGTCTCTCTTTCCATTCCATGTTCCCTGTTCCCTGTCTCTCTTTCCATTCCATGTTCCCTGTTCCCTGTCTCTCTTTCCATTCCCAAGTTCCTGTTCCCTGTCTCTTTTTCCACTCCTGAGTCCTGTTCCCTGTCTCTCTTTCCACTCCCTGGGTCCTGTTTCCTGTCTCTTATTCCACTCCCTGGATCCTGTTTCTTGTCTCTTTCCACTCCCTGGGTCTTGTTTCCTGTCTCCCTTTCCACTCCCTGGGTCCTGTGTTCTGTCTCTTTCCACTTCTGGGTCCTGTTTCCTGTCTCTATTTCCACTCTCTGGGTCCTGTTTCCTGTCTCTCTTTCCACACCCTGGGCCCTGTTTCCTATTTCTCTTTCGATTCCCTGGGTCCTATTTCCTGTTTCGCTTTCCACTCCCTGGGCCCTGTTCCCTGTCTCTCTTTCCACTCCCTGGGCCCTGTTTCCTGTCTCTCTTTCCATTCTCTGGGTCCTGTTTCCTGTCTCTCTTTCAATTCCCTGGGTCCTGTTTCCTGTCTCTCCTTCCACTTCTGGGTCTTGTTTCCTGTCACTTTCCACTCCTGGGTTCTGCTTCCTGTCTCTTTCCACTCCCTGGGTCCTATTTCTTGTCTCTTTCCACTCACTGGGTCCTGTTTCCTGTCTCTCTTTCCATTCCCTGGGCACTGTTTCCTGTCTGGCTTTCCACTCCCTGGGTCCTGTTTCCTGTATCTCTTTCCATTCCCTGGGTCCTATTTCCTATCTCTCTTTCCATTCCCTGGGTCCTGTTTCCTGTTTCTCTTTCCATTCCCTGGGTCCTATTTCCTGTCTCTTTCCACTCCTGCGTCCTGTTTCTTGTCTCTTTCCACTCCCTGGGTCCTGTTTCCTGTCTTTTTCCACTCGCTGGTTCCTGTTTCCTGTCCCTCTTTCCATTCCCTGGGTCCTATTTCCTATCTCTCTTTCCACTCCCTGGGTCCTGTTTCCTATCTCTCTTTCTACTCCCTGGGTCCTGTTTCCTGTCTCTCTTTCCACTCACTGGGAGCTGGTTCCTGTCTCTCTTTCCATTCCCTGGGTCCTGTTTCCTGTCTCTCTTTCCATTCCCTGGGCCCTGTTTCCTGTCTCACTTTCCACTTCCTGGGTCCTGTTTCCTGTCTCTCTTTCCACTCCCTGGGCCCTATTTCCTGTCTCTCTTTCCATTCCCTAGGTCCTATTTCCTATCTCTCTTTCCATTCCCCGGGTCCTGTTTCCTGCCTCTTTCCACTCCTGGGTCCTGTTTCCTGTCTCTCTTTCCACTCTTTGGGCCCTGTTTCCTGTCTCTCTTTCCATTCCCTGGGTCCTGTTTCCTGTCTCTCTTTCGATTCCCTGGGTCCTGTTTCCTGTCTCTTTCCACTCCTGGGTCCTGTTTGCTGTCTCTTTCCACTCCCTGGGTCCTACTTCCTGTCTCTTTCCACTCCCTGGGTCTTGTTTCCTGTCTCCCTTTCCACTCCCTGGGTCCTGTTTCCTGTCTCTCTTTCCACTTCTGGGTCCTGTTTCCTGTCTCTATTTCCACTCCCTGGGTCCTGTTTCCTGTCTCTCTTTCCAATCCCTGGGCCCTGTCTCCTATCTCTCTTTCGATTCCCTGGGTCCTGTTTCCTGTCTCTCTTTCCACTCCCTGGGTCCTGTTTCCTGTCTCTCTTTCCATTCCCTGGGCACTGTTTCCTGTCTCGCTTTCCACTTCCTGGGTCCTGTTTCCTGTCTCTCTTTCCACTCCCTGGGCCCTGTTTCCTGTCTCTCTTTCCATTCTCTGGGTCCTGTTTCCTGTCTCTCTATCAATTCCCTGGGTCCTGTTTCCTTTCTCTCCTTCCACTTCTGGGTCTTGTTTCCTGTCACTTTCCACTCCTGGGTTCTGTCTCCCGTCGCTTTCCACTCCCTGGGTCCTGTTTCTTGTCTCTTTCCACTCACTGGGTCCTGTCTCCTGTCTCTCTTTCCACTCCCTGGGTCCATTTTCCTGTATCTCTTTCCACTCACTGAGAGCTGTTTCCTGTCTCTCTTTCCACTCACTGGGAGCTGTTTCCTGTCTCTCTTTCCATTCCCTGGGCACTGTTTCCTGTCTGGCTTTCCACTCCCTGGGTCCTGTTTCCTGTATCTCTTTCCATTCCCTGGGTCCTATTTCCTATCTCTCTTTCCATTCCCTGGGTCCTGTTTCCTGTTTCTCTTTCCATTCCCCGGGTCCTATTTCCTGTCTCTTTCCACTCCTGCGTCCTGTTTCTTGTCTCTTTCCACTCCCTGGGTCCTGTTTCCTGTCTTTTTCCACTCGCTGGTTCCTGTTTCCTGTCCCTCTTTCCATTCCCTGGGTCCTATTTCCTATCTCTCTTTCCACTCCCTGGGTCCTGTTTCCTATCTCTCTTTCCACTCCCTGGGCCCTATTTCCTGTCTCTCTTTCCATTCCCTAGGTCCTATTTCCTATCTCTCTTTCCATTCCCCGGGTCCTGTTTCCTGCCTCTTTCCACTCCTGGGTCCTGTTTCCTGTCTCTCTTTCCACTCTTTGGGCCCTGTTTCCTGTCTCTCTTTCCATTCCCTGGGTCCTGTTTCCTGTCTCTCTTTCGATTCCCTGGGTCCTGTTTCCTGTCTCTTTCCACTCCTGGGTCCTGTTTGCTGTCTCTTTCCACTCCCTGGGTCCTACTTCCTGTCTCTTTCCACTCCCTGGGTCTTGTTTCCTGTCTCCCTTTCCACTCCCTGGGTCCTGTTTCCTGTCTCTCTTTCCACTTCTGGGTCCTGTTTCCTGTCTCTATTTCCACTCCCTGGGTCCTGTTTCCTGTCTCTCTTTCCAATCCCTGGGCCCTGTCTCCTATCTCTCTTTCGATTCCCTGGGTCCTGTTTCCTGTCTCTCTTTCCACTCCCTGGGTCCTGTTTCCTGTCTCTCTTTCCATTTCCTGGGCACTGTTTCCTGTCTCGCTTTCCACTTCCTGGGTCCTGTTTCCTGTCTCTCTTTCCACTCCCTGGGCCCTGTTTCCTGTCTCTCTTTCCATTCTCTGGGTCCTGTTTCCTGTCTCTCTATCAATTCCCTGGGTCCTGTTTCCTTTCTCTCCTTCCACTTCTGGGTCTTGTTTCCTGTCACTTTCCACTCCTGGGTTCTGTCTCCCGTCGCTTTCCACTCCCTGGGTCCTGTTTCTTGTCTCTTTCCACTCACTGGGTCCTGTTTCCTGTCTCTCTTTCCACTCCCTGGGTCCATTTTCCTGTATCTCTTTCCACTCACTGAGAGCTGTTTCCTGTCTCTCTTTCCACTCACTGGGAGCTGTTTCCTGTTTCTCTTTCCATTCCCTGGGTCCTGCTTCCTATCTCTCTTTCGATTCCCTGGGTCCTGTTTCCTGTCTCTCTTTCCACTCCCTGGGTCCTATTTCCTATCTCTCTTTCCACTCCCTGTGTCCATTTTCCTGTATCTCTTTCCACTCACTGAGAGCTGTTTCCTGTCTCTCTTTCCACTCACTGGGAGCTGGTTCCTGTCTCTCTTTCCATTCCCTGGGCCCTGTTTCCTGTCTCACTTTCCACTTCCTGGGTCCTGTTTCCTGTCTCTCTTTCCACTCCCTGGGCCCTATTTCCTGTCTCTCTTTCCATTCCCTAGGTCCTATTTCCTATCTCTCTTTCCATTCCCCGGGTCCTGTTTCCTGCCTCTTTCCACTCCTGGGTCCTGTTTCCTGTCTCTCTTTCCACTCTTTGGGCCCTGTTTCCTGTCTCTCTTTCCATTCCCTGGGTCCTGTTTCCTGTCTCTCTTTCGATTCCCTGGGTCCTGTTTCCTGTCTCTTTCCACTCCTGGGTTCTGTCTCCCGTCGCTTTCCACTCCCTGGGTCCTGTTTCTTGTCTCTTTCCACTCACTGGGTCCTGTCTCCTGTCTCTCTTTCCACTCCCTGGGTCCATTTTCCTGTATCTCTTTCCACTCACTGAGAGCTGTTTCCTGTCTCTCTTTCCACTCACTGGGAGCTGTTTCCTGTTTCTCTTTCCATTCCCTGGGTCCTGCTTCCTATCTCTCTTTCGATTCCCTGGGTCCTGTTCCCTGTCTCTCTTTCCATTCCCTGGGTCCTGTTTCCTGTCTCTCTTTCCGCTTCTGGGTCCTGTTTCCTGTCACTTTCCACCCCCTGGTTCCTATTTCCTGTCTCTCTTTCCACTCCCTTGGCCCTGTCTCCTGTCTCTCTTTCCATTCCCTGGGTCCTGTTTCCTATCTTTCTTTCGACTCCCTGGGTCCTGTTTCCTGTCTCGCTTTCTGCTTATGGGTCCTGTTTCCTGTCACTTTCCACTCCTGGGTCCTGTTTCCTGTCTCTTTCCACTCCCTGGGTCCTGTTTCCTGTCTCTTGTCTCTCTTTCTACTGTCTGGGTCCTGCTTCCTGTCTCTTTCCACTCTCTAGGTGCTGTTTCCTGTCTCTTTCCACTCCCTGGGCCCTGTTTCCTGTCTCTCTTTCCACTCGCTGGGCCCTGTTTCCTGTCTCTCTTTCCATTCCCTGGGTCCTGTTTCCTGTCTCTCTTTCCACTCCCTGGGTCCTGTTTCCTGTCACTTTCTACATCTGTCTGGGTCCTGTTTTCCATGCTCTCCACTCATTCACTGGAATTTTTGTTTCCAAGCTTTCTTTCGACTTACCAGAGCATGGAATCCCACTATTTCTTTCCACTTGTAAAAGTCCTAATGTCCACGTTCCCTTTCCAATAATGGGGGGACCTTATCTCACACACCCTTTAAACTTGCTTAGTTCACTGGAATATTTATTATAGTATTGTATCATATTTCAATAAGGTTAACTAAAGTTGTTTTAGGGGTTAATAGAAATAACACCCAGAAAAAGTTCAGAAAATTTGACAGGCTGGCACCAACAAAATCCCGAGCATGCAAGATTACCATTTTCAAAATTTTTATTTTTGTTTTACAGTGCTTACAATTTTGTATTGAGTCACTTGTACATTTGTCTGCTTTCACAGGATCCGTTTTAATATTGTTTCTGTATTAAAAAAATCTTGGCATTTTATTTCATCTGACAGTAAATCTATTGCTCATTCACCTAGGCTGTCAATTTAATCCAATACTAGGAATGTAATCACCATGTTGCTGTGTTCTTCCCTTGTAAAACCTTGTGCTGCTACCCTCTCTAATAATTTAAATGTTTTCAAACCAGATTGCAACCTTCTATGAAACTGTGTTACCCTGCTACTGTTGGTCTTTAGACTGTCACTGATTTTTTAATGAAGTCACCATTATCAACTTTTTCTATAAAATATAATTGGTTTCAAAATACAGGGGTATTTACAGTGCTCATAACACGATAAAAATGCCTTTCCATGAAATGATGATGTTATTTAACATTTTTACAATCTTAACAGTATATTTTTCCAGAATTACAAAAAAGCATCTAAATTATCTCCTTCCTTTCAATTGATGTGAATGATAACCACATTAAAGTGTAGCAGAAGATATATTTGAGGATAGAGACTGTAAATTCTTTACCAGCAAGAAGCACAGTAACATTTTACTCTCCTTCCTTTGAAGTGTTATTCACAGCAAATTTATTAAATGGGATCATTTTAATCAGGTTCGTTCAGCTGGAAGCCAAAATGAATATTTAGGCATCATTTATCATATTTACCTCCTGTGTCTTTGCTAATTTTCCTGCAAATATTTTAGAAGCTGGCAATATTACATTTTCCTAACATTAACTCTGTGAGTTCTGATTTTGCTCAACTTGGAAAAGTTCACTTATGAATAGTGTTAACCAGTGATGTACTGGAATCATTCATGAAGCTATTTGCACTTGCCTGCATTTCCACCATTGTGGAATAATACAAGCATTGAAGTAAGTGTTTTTTTCTCTGGAAGGCATTCTCCTTTGCTGGGATGTTCATAACTCTTTTATCTAATAGGAGAAATCTACCAGTGCAAGAAGTATCTGTCACACACAGAGTACTTTTCTTGCTATTTTCTCTCAGTAGTAGTACTCTAAAACCTGGAAGTAATCTGAATTTTTATTTGATACAATTATGCCTGCCTCTACAATAAAGAAATCCTAATAGTATCACACATCAAAGTTGCTGGTGAACGCAGCAGGCCAAGCAGCATCTATAGGAAGAGGCGCAGTCGACGTTTCAGGCCGAGACCTTAGTCCTGACGAAGGGTCTCGGCCTGAAACGTCGACTGCGCCTCTTCCTATAGATGCTGCTTGGCCTGCTGCGTTCACCAGCAACTTTGATGTGTGTTGCTTGAATTTCCAGCATCTGCAGAATTCCTGTTGCTTGAATCCTAATAGTATGTTACGTTAGTAGATTAATGTAAAATTTTACAATGTTTCAGCTACTTCCAAATACAATATATATTATTAAAGAAGTTATAATATAGAGTTAAGTAAAGTATAAAGGGTATGATAGTTATGAATTTCAATTCTGACATTATATTCAAAAAGGAAACTGAGAGGTTGCTATTGAGAAATTATCAATCAACATAAACAAACTTCTTCCATTCTCACTTCAGGAGAACTTAAAAAAATATAGTTGTCCAGAATTAGTGATTTTTTTTCAATTTTTAGGATTGTACATATATGTAAATATCTAAACACCATGTCAGAGGGTGATGATTGTTGAGCTATTGTGAGATTCCAAGGTAGAAATCAATAGTCTTTCAATCAATACTCAGCAGATCAGTCAATAATGTAATCAGGAGAGAGCAAGTATGTCAGGTACAAGACAAACCATGGTCGAAAAGAAACATGAAGCATACTGAGAAGCACATGCTTCTATTCCTTTTGTTTTTTTATGAAATTATAAGGGTCAAGCATAATGCTCAACCAAACAGTTGGGTGACTAAAGTCAGTGGACACTGGAAACTTGATGGATAGGATCCAATAAAACTTCTACAGGAGTTGAAACAGTGTCCTGAGTTATAAGCCTTTTTGGTTTTGTTTTTAATCAAGATACTGTACGTGTTTTAGGAATATGATAGATTTTGTATTAATGAATTGCTGCTTGTTTTTCTTCCCTTCTTTAGCCTTTGTACACATGGCAATACCCCCACGATCTTTCAATCATGTGTTATGCCCAGAGATTGTGGAGTTTCTGAATGGTCTGAGTGGAGCTCATGCTCTAAAACGTGTCAATTACCTGGCATGTCTCCTGGGTACAGAAGCAGGAATCGATTTATAAAGCATACAGCTGTAGGGGGTGGCAGTCATTGTCCTGCTCTTGAGGAAAAAGTGACTTGCAATATTGGAGGCGAAGGATTACCAATATGTCCAAGGTAAGTGCTGTCTGTCAGTTTAAAATCAGCATGTAAATTGCTTAATGTTTATGGAAACAATACTTTCTGCTATTTATATTTCAGTACTAACAACTTTCCTGATTAAGATTTGCATGGTTGGAGAGGTAAAGATAGTCAGCATGGTTTTGATAAAGAGAGAATTTATTTGAGCACTTGATTGAAGTTTTCAGTGGTAATGAAATATTTCAATAAATATTTTATTTTGCAGTGTGGTGGGAAAACATGAGGAGGATTCTTGCAATTATGAAGCCAAAAAACAATAGGGTGAATTGATACTCAAAACAGTTAAAACTTTCAAGAGAGTTATAATATAAATATTATTTATATTCCAAAATTCATGAGTAATTTGTCTGTTTCTGTAGCAAAATGTTAACACATCAATCTAAAGACCCAACTTCTATTTACAGTTTCAACTGTAAGCTGAAGTTTAGAAACCTGATATGCTGTGATTAGAAGGTTCATAACTGAGATACTAAATGTGGCATGATAAAATAAGATATGAATATGTTTGTACCTCTAAGAGGTATGTGGCATGTAATATGACTCATACATGAGACACAAGTGCAAAATATGCTGATTATCTTCAGTAGAGGATGTTTTGTTCCTGTACCTTGGTGCACTGCAGCACAAATATTGGTGATACATCTGGAATGTTGTTGCTTAGAGTTCTGGAGTAGTAATTAGGTATGAAGTAAGAGAAATCAGGATTTTATAGGAGAAAGCAGAGTGAAAGACAGATGGTGGATGTGGTGACTATGCTAGTAAGCTTGAGAAATGTAAGAGAACTTGATCATTATTGCTGTATTTGGAATAAGCATTGTGAAGTGCAGCAAACATTATCATCAGGATCCTGAGAGAGGACACAAAACAGAAACACAACTAAATGAGAATTGAGGAAAGCAGTATTGTTGCTAGTTACAAGCCCAAGGTTTTTGAGATCTTGGTGAGAATACTGAAGTCATGCACCAGGAATGAGGTCCTTAATGAGGACATTTATAAAAGGCCCGGAGGGATATTTCAACCCAGTATCTTCAGATATCACGAGCATTTAAAGATTGTCAAACGCCAAATTGAAATTGGAGAAAAAGGGAAACGTTGGTGATTACATGGTCAGGCTGAGGACACAAGCTAAGAACTACAGTCTTCAGACCTTTCTTGATGAGGCAGTGCAGAACATGTCACGTGCCGGCTGGCAAAGGAAAGAACTTGAGCATAAGACCTAACCTTAGAAGGGAAGTGCAAATCCCTAAAACTGGGTCACTGCCTCTCCACCCTCCTTTGGAGCACCTAGACAACAGCAAAGCATATGGTAGGCTACTGTTCATTGATTACAGCTTAGTGTTCAACACCATAGTTTCCTCTGTACTAATAACCATGCTTCAAAACCTGGGGCTGTCTACTTGTCTCTGCACCTGAATCCTCAACTCCCATATTAGGAGACCTCAGTCAGTGTGGATCGCTCAGAACATTTACTCCTCACTGACTGTCAACACAGGTGCCTCTCACGGATGTATGCTTAGCCCACCGCTCTGCTCTCTCTACACTCATGACTTCATGATTTAGAACAGCTCAAATGCCATCTATTAATTTGTTGATGACTCCACTGTTGTTGGTAGAATTTCAGATGATGATAAGGAGGCTTCTACAGGAGGGAGATTTATTGGCTGGTTAAGTGGTGTCACAACAACAACACAATGTCAGAAAGACAAAGGAATTGATTCTAGACTTCAATAAGGGGAAGTCAGGAGAAGACCCACCAGTCCTCTTCGAGGGGTCAGTGGTGGAACGGTTGAGAAGCCTCAAGTTCCTGGGAGTCAATATCTCAGAGGAGCTATCCCACTGCAATCATGAAGAAAGCACACCAGTGGTTCTACTTGATTAGGGGTTTGAGGAGGTTTTGTATGTCATCAGATACTTGCAAGTTTTTATAGAAGCATGGTGGAGAGCATGATGACTAATTGCATCACAGCCTGGTATGGAGCCTAAAGGATGCACATGACTTCAAAGTGCCCTTTGAAATGGCACTAAATGCTGCAAAATATTGTATATCATACAGGTGTGCAAGTCCCTGAAGAATGTGAAAGTTAAAAGTTGAAATCAACAGAAGACCCATCCATGTGTCTGGGAATAAGGAGGTAGAAATGAGTATGTTGAATGGAATGGAAAACCCTAAAAAGAAACCAGCAATAGTAATCTAATAACTGTTTTATCAACTGAAGTATGTATATTGATATTGCAACCAATCAGACTGTTGAAAGCCGAGAAATATCTCAACCACTTGCCATTGTTGCAGGAGTCTGTGCAGGAGGAACTCTTCAAGTGACGAAGGTTAGGAAGGATTTTAGGAAGCCAAAACCTCAAGGCAGTAATCTATGAAATGCACGCAGTGTCACCTACCAGTGAGCATAGAAACAGAAGGATAATGTAGATGTACTGGAAAAAGAGAAATTGCAATGAAAGTACATTTGCTTGATTCTGAGGAATAGCCGAGTAGAATAGATCTGTACTCACTTGAGCTTAGGACAATAAGACATGATTTATTGAAACAACCAAAATTATGCTGCACCCCTGGATAGAAGCAGCAAAAATAGTCCCTTTGTATTTAGAATGAGGGCTCACAGTCTCAAAATGAGGGGCTGCCAGTTATTCAGGACAGAGGTAGCTAATCTTTAGTTTGCTTTACCCAGGAGGTCAATGGAGATGTAGTCCCTGTATAGTTTCAGAGCAGAGAGTGATAGATTTAATGACATACATTCAAATATTAAAACATATAATGAAATGCATCATTTGTGTCAAACCAAATCAGTAGGAGTTGCGCTGAGCAACCCACAAGTGATGCCACGCTTCTTGTTCCGACATAGCATGCCCACATCTCACTAACAGTGCTTATTTTTTAGATTTTTTTTTAGAGATTTTCAACTGAAGGTATTAGGAGATTATTGGATTAATGCAGGGAAGTTATCATGAGCAAAGATCTTACCAAATGGCGGAGCATGCACGAAGGGGCATATGGACCAATTGCACTTCAGTTTCATATGTTATCACGTGCATTTAAAAAGGGGAGTATCATGCATAAATGTGTAAATGATACAAAATATGATCATATGATTAACTCTGAAGGAGGACATCTTAAACACTGTAGACAAATAAGTGGTCTAGGACTTTGGGTATAAAAGTGGCAAATGGATTTTGACCCAATGGTGTGTGAGATAATGCCTTTTGGAAACTGCAGCAAAACATAGCAATACATGATAAATGGGAAGGTATTAATTGGTGAAGACACTCATCATCAACATCATTATGTGCCATGTCAGCATAGACACTACAGATCCTTAAAATAGCAAGAAGTAGCAATCATTTAGTTTAAAAGGGATACAGCATGCTCTCTGTTTTTAGCTAATGCATATAAGAGTAGGAAGATTAAAGCAGTTGGACATGGCTTAACTGACTGGTACAGGTCTGGTCAGTGCATACAAAGATGCATGATTGCATGAGGACAAATGAGCAAGTGTGCTGATGAGCTTTACAACAATGTTTATGACTGGAAAATTTGATTTATAAGCAAAAATTGGATAAACTAAAAGGAGACAAAAGAGATTGCAGATGCTGGCATCTGGAGCAGCAGTCTGTGAGGAACCTTAGCAGGTCGAGCACCATCTGTATGAGGAGAGATAATATTGAAATTTTGGGACAAAACCTTGAGTTTTGGACCCACTGAGTTTGTTGGATAATCTAAAGTGGTTTTCTTTGAAATAGAGGAGGCTGAGAGATTTAGTTGAAAGTTTAGTATGAAGCACCTGTAAATGTTAGTAAGAAGAACCTTTTTAATTTGACATATGAATTAAAATCTAGAGGCCATGGACTGAAAGCTAGTGAATGAAAAGTTAGAAGGGTGTTAAGGGTTTTGTTTTACCAAATGTTGTTAAATGTCTGGAATTTACTGGCTGAAAGTCTGGTAAAGACTGAGGTGTTGATCTCATTTAGAACAATGCTTTAGCATGAACTAAAGAGGTGTGATTTGAAGCACCTAGTATATGAAGGTGGAATTAGGCTGAGTGCCTTCGCCTTGACTGATATAGACATGGCAGGCCAATTGCCTTTTTTTGTGTGCCATACATCTATAAAGTACATGCAAATACATCTTCCCCCTTCCTTCTCAGTCCTGAAGAAGGGATACAGCCCGGAACATCAACTATCTATTCATTTCCATAGATGTTGCCTGAACTGCTGAGTTCCTCCAGCATTTTGTATGTGTTGCTTTGGATTTCCAGCATCTGCAGATGTTCTCCTGTTTATATTTACACATTAGCTCAGAGAAATACTTGAAGCTATTTACAAAATGCAAGGTAGTTAGCAACAAATTATATTATTTTGCTCAAGGCATTAATTCAAATTGAACACACTGACAGTAATGCCTGAGCAATTCAAGAATATCAGCGGAACTGCTTGACTGAATTACTGCTTGGTATTAAATTGCCATCTATTATTTTGTTCTTCAGCAGAGTTTTTAATCTAGGTGGTAGTATGAATGGTTTCAGTTTCCTGCTGCAGTTCAGAAGCTCAATCTTCAGAGGGAAGCTGAAATAAAGAATTGTATTATTCCTGGCAGCTGAAAGTAACTGGGAGCATTTAGGTCAAGAGGAAAAGACAGTGAAATTGAATTAAGAGATAAATCAGTAATGACCTAATTGAACCGACAGGCTTAAAGACATGAATGGGCTATTCATAATCTTGTTGGTCCATGTTTAAAATGAATGGTCAGAAGTGACCTAAATTTCTGCTTTGCCTTGAAGTGTCCAAGGTGCCAAGTTAAGAGCAAAGATTTGTAGCATTAGCCTGCTGAATATGAGACCAGGTTGGGATTCAAAATTAAGTCATTTAAATAACAGTAGAACTGTGGTATGTTCAATGTGTTCTGGTCACAGCTATCATAAATTTTGCAGCATAGTGACAAATGACAGAATGTTGCTTTCAGGAGCAGACAGCTGGTATTCCATCAGGCCAGCAGAATAAATTATGTGGACAAATCATTTGCAAAATTTATTCTTTTTAACTTTTTGTACATGAACTTCACTGGACGGTACCATGATCCACATGTAAGTATTCAATGAAATGAACATTGAAAATGCACTCCTTAAATAGGGACTGTTCATGATTCAGAGTTACTAATCTCTCTGTGTACTTATTTTTCCCTATTATTTCATTCCCACAACACAAGTGTAAAAATTGTCAGCAAACATGAAGGCTAAAATACTTTAATTTCAATAAGTCATGTCAAAGTATGTTTTTACACCAGTTTCAAGTAATTTAAGGAAAATTGTAAAGATAACTCAAGCAAACTAAAGAAAAAGTCATATGAAACATGTTTTGCCTTCCCTCTCTTGGAAGAACTAATTCAGAACTAATCATCCACAAAGGGAAAAGTCCTAGGCATACTCAAATATCTTAAAGTGGATAAGTCACCTGGACCAGATGGGCTACATCCCAGAGTCCTGACAGAGCTTGCTGAAGAGATAATGGATGCATTGGTCATGGTCTTTCAAGAATCACTTGATTCTGACATGGTCTCAGAGGACTGGAAGATTGCAAATGTTACTCCACTCTTTAAGAAGAGAGGAAGGCAAAAGAAAGGAAATTTATAGGCCAGTTATCCTGACCTCAGTGGTTGGGAAAGTGCTGGAGACTATTATTAAGGATGAGGTTTCGGGGTACTTGGAGACTAATGATAACATAAGTCAAAGTCAGCATGGTTTCTGTAAAGGGAGATCTTGCCTGACAAATCTGTTTGAGTTGTTCAAGGAAATAACAGCCAAAGTGAACAAAGGAGAGGCAGTGGATGTCATTTACTTGAATTTTCAGAAGGCGTTTGATAAGGTGCCACACTTGAGGCTGCTTAACAAGATAAAATCCTATGGCGTTACAGGAAAGATACTGGCATTGATAGTGGATTGGCTGACAGACAGGAGACTGTGAGTGGGAATAAAGGGGGCCTTTTCTGGTTTGCTTCCAGTGACTAGTGATGTTCCTCAGGGGTCAGTATTGGGACCACCACTTTTCACATTGTTTGTCAATCATTTAGATAATGGAATTGATGGCTTTGGGCAAGGTTTGCAGATGATATGAAGATAGTTGGAGGGGTAGGTAGTGCTGAGGAGACAATGTGATTGCAGCAGGACTTAGACAAATTGGAAGAATGGGCAAAAACGTGACAGATGGAATATAGTTTTGGGAAATGTAGGATAATGCATTTTGCTAAAAGGAACAATAGTGTGGACTATTATCTAAATGGGGAGAAGATTCGAACATCAGAGGTGCAGAGGGACTTCGGAGTCCTCGTGTAGGAGTCCCGGAAGGTTAATTTAAGATTGAGTCTATAGTAAAGAAGGCAAATGCAATGTTGGCACTTATTTCAAAGGGAATAGAATATAAAAGCAAGGAGATAATGCTGAGCATTTATAAGACACTAGTCAAGCTGCACTTGGAGTACTATCCAGTCACAAACAAGAGAAAACAAGGAGGAATACTGAGCCTTTATAAGAAACTAGTCAGGCTGCAGTTGAAGTATTGTCAACAGTTTTGGGTCCCTTATCTCAGAAAGGATGTGTTGCCATTGAAGAGAGTCCAGAGGAGGTTCACGAGGATGATTCTGGGAAGGAAGGGATTAACATATGAAGGCATGTTTAGCAGCTTTGGGCCTGTACTCACTGGAATTTAGAAGAATGTGGGAGGATCTCATTGAAACCTACCAAATGCTGAAAGGACAAGATAGGGTGGATATGGAGAGGATGTTTCCTATGGTGGGTGTAGAACTACTGGGTCTCAAAATTGAGAGGAGACCTTTAAGAACAGAGGAAAGGAAGAATTTTTTAGCCAGAGAGTAGTGAATATGTGAAATGTTCTGCTACAGACTGCAGTGGAGAACAAGTCCATGTGTATATTTAAGGTGTAAGTCGATAGTTTCCTGATTGGTCAGGGCATCAACCGATATGGTGAGAAGGCAGGTGTCTGGGGTTGAGTGGGATCTGGGATCAGCCATGATGGAATGGCAGAGCAGACTCAATGGGCTGAATGGCCTAATTCTGCTCCTATGTCCTATGGTCTTATGATGAAAGTATCAAGACCAATTAGATCCCTAGTGAATCTGTGATTTTATAGAACATAGGACAGAAGATAAAAAAGTCTGAAAGCCCACACTACCAGGTTCAAGGGCCACTTCTACTCCACTCTTATAAGACTACCATATAGTTCACTAGTATGATAAGTTGGACTCTTAACCTCACAATCTACCTCCTCATCTTGCATCTATTGTTTTGTTGCACTGCACTTGCCTGTAGCTGTTACTCTTTAAGGGATTCAAAGAGCACTTATTATCAAGGCATGAATGCAGAATACAACCCTTGAGGTTAGTCTTCCCCACAGACAGCCACGAAACAAAGAAAACCATGGAACGTGTTCAAACAAAAACATCAACCCTCCCACATGCAAAAAAAAGACAGCACAAATGGCAACAAGAAAGAATGAATGAAAGCACAGAAAATAAAACACAAAATCGAAAGAGTCCATATTCTGTTCAGTTCATTATCTGCAGGCTGCCCTGGTTCAAAGTCACCCGAAATAACAACAAAAAAGGAAGCAACCAGAAACACATCATAATGTGAACTACAGCCCAATCCACAAACCGCAGACCCGGAATTTGATACCATCCTCCGACAGCATGCAGGGTGAGAGAGAGAGCATTTGAATGCAGGGAACTTCCCTCAGGAGCAGCGAAGAAGAGGGAGAGAGAGGGAATGTCACACGCAGCAAGTAAGAGGCCAATGAACTGCACCGAACACTCGCTCACCTCGATCATTTCAATATTCCTCGGTGCGAAATAGAGTCTATCATGGGCTCCATTTATTCTGCATTGTTATTGCTTTACCTTGTTCAACCACAATGCATTGTGTAATATTCCAATCTACATAAGCATTGTGCAAGACAATGTTTTTCACTGTATCTTGGTACATGTAACAATAATAAGATGATTCTAATTTCATTTCCGCAGGAACAAGCCCTTCAGCCTACGTCCTCTGTGCTGAACGCAATATCTAATTAAACTGAATCCCTTCTGACTGTACATGATCTGTATTCCTCCATTCCCTGTATATTCATGTGTCTGTATAAAAGCCTTTTGACCACCACTACTATACTTGCTAGTTCTGCTACTTTATTGTTGCGATGATAGATCAATGAATGGTCCTTGTAAAATATGTGGAAATAATTGGAGACAAGCAGTAATATGTAGTGGTGATTGCCAAACAATAATTGAATCTTTAAAGGATTTAGATTTCATATATTCCACCAGAAGAAAGCTCAAACAATTTCCAGCCATTATCTGAACCCAGGATATCATTAGTGCTAGTAAATCAATCTTCTGTTCAAAATCCCTTATACAGTGCAGCTGGCAGGACAGATTATTTTCTCTTTTTTTGTTCATGTAAGTACACACATTATTTTAATAGACACTAGCCACATGAATTCTTCTTTTAGTTAATCTACAATGACCCTCATACTGAGTGATCAATGATTGCCATAAATCCCTGGAATTTTGATGTTATGATGATCAGAGTATAACTGCAGACGCAACGCTTTAGTGAATCTGACTATATTTTATCTTTAAATCATCTGCGTGCACAGTGTGGAACAGTACACCCGCAAAATTAGTTCACTGTTATTAGAAACACTTTTTATCTCCACAAATCCTTCAAAATTATTTGAGGTGAAAGCAATAGACATCCAATGCTAGCAAATTAAAATTTAGTTAATTATAGCCTTAATTAGTGTACATAAAAAGCATGACATTCTTTCACTTATTAAATTATCATTCAAACTGTATGCCACAGTTTGATTATTATTATTAGTTAATAATATCTCAGTCATGAAAACCTTGCAGAATTTGTGATATACCAGTTAAATTCATGATACTTCTTGCTCCCAGCTCCTTTTCTTCCTCTTTTGGACATTTTCTTGGGGTGAAGGATATTGTGGTCCAATGCCTTGGGTTCTGAAGTGTCTAAAGAGTGCTATCTAGAGGCACTATAGACTTTGCCACAGATGGGGCAAGTAGAGCTTGACCGGGTAAATGGGATGTTATTTGTACTTTACACTATTTGTATCCACTTCTCTCTGTTCCTGTCTTAGACACTGGAAGTGCTGATTACTCTCTGGGATGCTCCTTTCCCATCTTAAGTTGTTAGAGACCAGAGATTGCCATAAGTTGGACAGAATGTTGCATTTCTGAAGGAAATTACACTAAATAAATGCAGATTTAGAAATCATTTACAGTTTAAGGGGAGTACTTGTTCATTCTGTAGTTTTCGTTGGACTCTGGCTCAAATCTGGGGAGTGGAAGCAATTAAAATGTCCCATGGTTATAGTAACGCTATGCCTTGTGCAGGTGTTGATAAATAGGAGACATTATAGGCAAATCAATTTGGGGCAACACAAATAAAATGAAACTAATAAAATAATTAATTAAAATTGTTTAGATTAATAAAATAAAATTAATAAAATTATTTACCCCCGACCACTCAGACCAAACAATACGATAAACAGAAGCACTCAAATGTACCTAAATGATGCTGTGTGAACCTGTGGTCTTGATAGCAATTTTTATTTTAGTTTGACTAAAATATTGTATTGGATAGCGAGGTAGAGATTTGACTCTACCAAAGGAGGTGTAAGGCACTCCATCCCTCTGCTAGGCTGCAGGTCACCCTTGAGTAAGGAGTAGCCCTCCCAGTCCAGGAATCCATGGGAGCAGATGGTGGATATTTGTAAGAGCAGTTGGTGCTTATCACAAGTCCTGGTTATGCGACCACTGATGCCAGGCAGATAATCTCCGAAGAGTATTGATAATGGCTGCAGTCACCCATCTTGTAAAGACATGGCCTAGAAGAATGCAATGGCAAACCACTTCTGTAGAAAAATTTGACAAGAACAATCATGGTCTTAAAGACAGATGGAAGAACATAATTGCTCTTGTCATATCACATGGCACATGATGATGGTGATGAATATACTGAAAGTTTGAATAACTTTTCAATTCTGGAATAAAAGCTCCTATAAAACAGATTTTTATGGATAAGATGAGTTGTATATTGAGCAAGTTTTGTTTTTGGTGAGGTAATAATCGCATTTCAACGAAGTGCTATAAATATCATTTGAGGTGCTTATGGCAAAGTCAACAGACTTGTCTGTTCAAAGGTCTCAAAGGTACATTTAATGTCAGAGAAATATATACAATATACGTCCTGAAATGCTTTTTCTTTGCAACCATCCATGAAAACAGAGGAGTGTCCCCAAGGAATGAATGAATGGCAGTTAAATGTTAGAAGCCCAAAGTCCCTCCCCCCCAGCTCTCCTCCCTCCCGCGCATAAGTGGCAGCAAGCAACAATACCCCCTCCCCCAGTGGCAAAAAAATCATTGGCACCCACCACCAAGCAGTCAAGCATGAGCAACCTAACAGCAAAGACACAGTCTTGCAGTTACCCTCAAGACTTCACGTTTCGACCTGTATTCGACTTAGCACAAGGAGAAAGGGATGTCTCCGTTTCACAGCGAGAGGGAGATAAAACAAACAACTCCCTGGTTTAGGATGTTAAAAGTCCAATACGTTGCTTTTTTCAGGCTCTGTGCCCAAAGGTCTCAGTGCTCTGGGCAGACAGCCATAAATATTCTGACTCCCCCAATTACACACGGAGCTCCTGTCGTGACATTGACCTTCAATCGGCCCGTCTCCAGAGCCCTGAGATCCTAGGGTTCCAAATCAAAGCTGGACTCTTAGGCCAAGCCTTTGGCGTGCCAAGCAATGGCCGGTTGTGAAATCCTGAGAGCGGTCCCATTCCCAAAAAGAAGCGTAGTCAGCATGAAAATCCAGGTCAGGGTCTTTAAAAGAACCCTGAAGGGGAACAATGGGATAGAGCTGTTTCAAAAGATGCAAGCAAAGGGGTTGCCGTTTACTGCAATCATCACTTTGCTCCACCCCTCCTTTCAAATTATTGGGGGTTATGGAGTATATTGGCAAAAATGGGTAGATATTGGGTCCACCACTACTTTAGAAGATTTCTGTTAGCTGAGGTGCAGTTTCTCTTCCTTGGGAGTTACATTTTCTCACTACTGCAAAAGTTCTTCTTTCTAATATGCACTTGACTTCATTATAAAAGCAATATCTCTTGGCTGAAAAATGTTTCTAAACAATGATACCAATGATATTTTTTCATGCAGCTCAAATTGCTTTCCTGAGCAATTGCATTAATTTCTGTAGCTAGGGAGTTTGATGTGAAATTATATTATATTCATGAACTTAAGTTTTGACAACAATCACTACTCCTAACCTTCATTTGGGGGGGGGGGTGTGCTTTGCATACTACTTCTGAACATTATTCTCTCTTGCTGAGTGATTTCAAGTAGATGAGTAAGAATATGTTGAGAAATTGCTGTACTACTTTGTGGAATAGCCAGTATTTCTGGCACAAATCCCACTAATCCATTATTTGCTTTTCGAATGTGGTAATGCCAAACTTTTTTGCTGGTTAATGCCTGCTCTGAACGTACAGCAGCTGCCCTTCATTTTGTCATGGGCTCACATTGCCAGTGACAGACCCTCAACACTATGCATTAAACCAGGAGATTTGAGATCTGCTGAGGGTTAGATTGGTGGCTTTCAGGATTGGTATCTAGGAAAGTACAAGAGGTGCAGACTTCTATAAAGCCACTTTACATGCAAAGTGGCAATTTCTGACTAAACCTGAATCACAGAGGGATGCTTGTCAATTGTAGCAAGGCTTGAATGCCATCACCTCCTACAAAACAAAACCAAGAAACAAATGACAATAAGGCTCACTCTCAGATGAGAATTCTTTTGATACTCACTTTGACCCATAGAACATGGAGGCACCTTCACAAGTACACACAGCCCCTGATAAACCGATGATTTCAGTCTCTGAGGCCAATGTGAGAGCATCTTTTAGGAGGGTGAACCAATGGAAATCACTTGGCCAGGTTCTGAAGACTTGTGCGAATTGAGTGGCTGGAATGTTTAAGGATATCTTCAACCTTTCACTTCAGCAGTCTGAGGTACTATCTGCTTCATACCAGTGCACAAGAAAAACATGGTAACCTACCTCAAAGACTATCATTCTGTAAGACTTACATTACCTGTGATGAAGTGCTTTGAGAGGTTGGTTATAAAGCGCATCAACTCCTGCATGAGGCGTGATCTTGATCTGCACCATTTGACCTACCATCACAACAGGTCAACAGCAGATGTCATCTTATTAGCTTTGGACACCTGGACAGTGAAGATGTCTTCATCAGGATGCTTTTCATTGACTACAGCTCAGAATTCAATCCTATCATCCTCTCAAAACTCATTACTAAGCTCCAACAGCTGGGTCTCAATGCTTCCTTGTGCAAATGGACCCTTTATTTCTTCACTGGCAGATTCCAGTTGGTATGGATTGGCAACAAACACTTCCTCCACACTTACCAGCACAGGTGCAGCATAAAGCTCTCTGCTTTACTCACTTTGTACCCATGCTTGTGTGGCTAACTACAATGGTGTACCGAAGTTTGTTGATGACACTACTATTGTGGGCTGAATCATAGGTGGTGACAAGTCAGCAGAGAGGAGAGAGATTGAAAACCTGGTTGAGTACTGCCAAAACAGCAACCTCTCACTCTGATGTCTGCAAAACCAAAGAGCTGGTTATCAGCTGTAGGAGGAAGAAGCTAGAGGCTTATGAGCCAGTCCTTATTAGTGCAGTGGAGATGGAGAGTGTCAGTAGCTTTAAATCCCTTGGTGATCTCACATCAAAGGATCAGTCCTGAGACAGCATGTAAGAGTCATCAAAAAAAAGGGAATGACAACACCTCTACTTTCTTCGAAACTTGTGTGGATTCAGCATGTCTCCAAAAACTTCGACTAGCATTTATCGACACACAGTGGAGCATATCCTCCCTGGTTATATCACGGCCTGCTATGGAAACACCTATGGCCAGGAATGGGGAAAAAACGATAGAAAGTGGTGGATGCAGACAAAGTCCACCCCATCACTGAGTATGCTTACATGGAGCACTGTTACAAGAAAGCAGCATCCATCATCAAAGACCCCCCCCATCCCCCACCATCCATGCCATGCTCTCTTATTGCTACTACCATTGGACAGGAGGTACAAAAGTCTTAGTCCCACATCACCGGATTAAGGGACAGTTATTATCTTACAACTATCAGACTCCTAAACCCACATGGATAATTTCACTTTTTTCAACTCTGAAGTGATTCCACGACTTATAGCAACATACATCAAAGTTGCTGGTGAACACAGCAGGCCAAGCAGCATCTATAGGAAGAGGCCTCTTCCTATAGATGCTGCTTGGCCTGCTGTGTTCACCAGCAACTTTGATGTAGTTTGCTTGAATTTCCAGCATCTGCAGAATTCCTGTTGTCCACGACTTATAGACTCACTTTCAAGGACTCTGTACAACTCATGTTCTCAGTGCTGTTCTGTGCACATTTTGCCTTCTTTTGCACATTGGTTGTTCATCAGTCTTTGTTGATGTATAGTTTTTTCTCATAAATTCTAATGTATTTCTTTATTTTTCCTCTAAATATTTGGAAGAAAATATATCTCCAGGTAGCACATGGTAACATATAAAGAATGTACTTTGATAATAAATATTTTAAACTTTGAAATTCTTTAACAGCAAATTGGCAATGTCACATGTCAGCTGGATCAGCAGTGGTGGTCAGAAATAGCAAGTTACTGCACTATATACATTCAATGTACACAGAACTGTGTGACCAATTGAGTTGGCTTGTAATCTGACAGAAAAAGTAGTTTATGATATTCTATGCCTAAAGAATGCTGCTTTGATGAATGAACTCTCTTTGCCAGTTTATGTCTGTAGTAGGTTACAAATTCAGTAAAGTAAAAAGATGCAATGTGTTGGTTGTCTGCCATTTCTGATGATGACGCAGACTGTGCAGGAGGAGTTTTGAAGTTTAAAAGCCGTTGCACTGGGGCAGTTCCACTCTCTCGGCCTCAAAAATCTTGGTCCAGTCATACAAAAAATTGTCATGTCTGGAGACTGCCTCGGCTGCTGTGGACAGCCATGACACCTTTTGTGCCTTGTCATGACCTTCGCTCTCTACAAAATGCTGCAACACCTCCTTCTTGGCCATTGGATCTTGTAGTTGATCTCATCCACCCGGTCCACCAGAACTGACTTCACATGCTGGGGTAGGCATGTCCCTATCTCACTGGGGTTGGAGGTTCCCTCACCAGACTTAGCGTGCCTGTCGAAGCGGTTTACCGGAGTCAGGCCACTATCACATGCAAACTGTTATTTGGGGCCACAGGTGAGACCTGAGTGGCAGGTGGACACCAAAAGTGGACGAGCTGCCTCTGTGCAGAGCACAACAAACTCACCGTCAGAGGTGCTACCTCTCCCTGGTCACCCCATACACCCCTAAGGATGCAATAACAGACAATCAATAAGGATAAGCAACAACATCTCCGCCTTAAATATACACAACACCGGTGCCTTCTGTGCTCACTTTGAACGTCAAGATATGGAGGAAGCATCATGAACTCCCACAGCCCCCTGTGATCCTGTAATTTCTGTTTCTAAAGCTGATATGTGAACAGCTGCCAGGAGGGTTAAACATTGAAAATCATCTGGTCCAGATAGGTAACCTAGCTAAGTACTAAAGACCTGTGCTGATGAATTGGCTGGAATGTTCACTGAGATCTTTAACCTCTCTCTTTGGCAGTCTGAGGTACCCACCTGCTTCAAGCAGAGTTCAATTATACCGATGCCGATGAAGAACATGGTGACCTGTCTCTATGACTATCATCCAGTCACATTTACATCCACTGTGATCAAGTGCTTTGAGAGGTTGGTGAAGAAGTAGATTAACTCTTGCCTGAGAAGTGACTTAGATCCACTCCTATTTTCCTACCGGGCAAAAAATCCACAGCAGATGCCATCTAATTTGTTCTTCACTCAACCCTGGAACATCTAGGAGGCAAAAATGGAAACATCCAGATGCTTTTGATCGACCAGAGCTCAGCATTCAATACCATCATTGCCTCAGAACTATTCAATAAGCTTCAAGTCCTTGCCCTCAATATCTCCTTGTGCAATTTCCTCACTTGCAGATCCCAGTTAGTTCAGATTGGTAACAAAATCTCCTTCATGATCTGCACCAGCACATGTGCACCACAAGGCTGTGTGCTTAGTGTCCTGATGAAGGGTTCCGGCCCGAAACGTTGACTCATCGTTTCCACCGATGCTGCCCAACCTGCTGAGTTCCTCCAACGTGTTGTGAGTGTTGCTTTGACCCCAGCATCTGCAGAGTATTCTGTGTTCCCGATTAGCCCCCTGCTCAACTCACCTTACATTTATGACTGCGTGGCTAAGCTCCAATGCCATACTCAAATTTGCTGATGATATCACTAGCATAGGCCGACTCAAAGGTGGTCTGAAATCAGCATATAGGAAGGTGATTGAAAACCTGACTGAGTGGTGCCACTCAACAGCCATTGCCACTCAATATCAGCAAGATCTGATTGTTGACTTCAGGAGGAGGAAACCAGAGGTCTATGAGCCAGTCCTTAGCCAAGGATCAGAGATGGAACAGGTCAGCAACTTTAAATTCCTTTGTGTTATCATTTCGGAGGACCTGTCCTGGGCCCAGCACGTAAGTGCAATTACAAAGAAAGCACAGCAGCACCTCTACTTCCTTAAGGGTTTGCGAAGATCTGGCATGACATCTAGAACTTTGGCAAACTTTTATAGATGTGTGGTGGAGTATATTGACTGGCTGCATCACACCCTGGTAAGGAAACACCAATGTCCTTGAATGGAAAGCTCTATAAAAAGTAGTCAATATGGCCTAGTCCATCTCGGGTGAATCCCTCCCAACCACTGAGCGCACTTATATGAAGTGTTATCACAGAGAAGCTGTATCCATCTTCAAGGATCCCCACCACCCAGGACATGCTCTCTTCTCACTGCTGCCATTATGAAGAAGGTACGGGAGCCTCAAGAAGGGGTAATAACTTCCTGAACTACCAGGTTCAAGAAGTTATTACCCCTCAACCATCAGGCTCATGAATCAAAGTGAATAACTTCACCCAACTTCACTTGCCCCATCATTGCCCCATCATCCCACAGCCTATGGACTCGCTTTCAAATTCTCTTCACCTCATGTCCTCAATATTATTTATTTATTTATTTATTTATTATTTATTATTTCTTTCTTTTTGTATTTGCATAGTTTGTCTTTTGCACACTGGTTGAATGACCAATATAGTGCAGTTTTTCATTGATTATATTATGGTTATTATTCTATTATGGATTTATTGAGTATGCACACAAGAAAACAATTCTTAGGGTTGTATAAGGGGAATTATTTGAAATTTATTAATACATTTACGTTGAACTTTGAAATTTTAATTTTGAACATTGAATTTTGCTTGAAAAATAGTTTCAAAATTAAATGCAACTTCATCTCCACATTTGCGAATGCACATTCAAAGATAGCTGAGTTTAGGTCATGGGGGTCTCAGCCAGTACCTTGTCATTTGAATTCAACAAGCTCAGAAAATATCATTTTTTGAAGTTGTTCGGACTTTGTACCAAAGTATTGGATAAAGCAAACTATTTGCTTGAAGCTTAGATATTACTATCTGTGGGACCATTTGTCATATTTTGTCTCAGGATCTTTTATTACATTTATACATGGTGTTAGCGAGGCCTACTTGGAATACAATGCATAGTTTAGGTCCCTTTAGATAAAAAAGGAGACAGACTAAAAGAGATTCATCAGGATAATTCCAGGAATAAAACAAATGTGCTGTCAGGAGAAGCTAAACAGCTTGGGTGTGAACTGCTCAGAGGTTTGAAAAATGAGTGGTGAACTTATTTGAACATATATGATCCAAAGGAGGCTTAAAATGGTGATTGAGGAGTTGCTTTCACTGGTGGGATAGTCTCAAACATGGGTGAATATTTACCAGAAAAGGGGATGGTCATTTAAAATAGAGGTGCGAAGAATGTCTTGTCTCAGAAGGTAGCTATAAATTTCAGCCATAGAGAGTAATGGAAACACAATCATTAAATGTATTCAAGGTGAAAGCAGGTGAATATTTGAAATTTCAAGAAATTGAGGGCCAGGGAACTGTTGCAGAGTGGACCTGACGCCTGCATAGATCAGCCATGATTGTATTGAAGGGACCTGGTGGCTTACTCTAGCTCCCATTTGCTTGTGTTCTTTTGTGCAATGCTTCATACGAAAAGCATATGATTTTATTTTATCAGGACTTCCACAGGGTATTAAATCCATGGTGCAGTTACAGTATAATGGCAATAAAACTGTCAGCATTCACCATCATTACTCTATAAAACTGACAGCAACTTCTGGAGTCTGCAGGTGTATAATTAATGGTCAGAGTCCAAAAACTGTTTATACTGACACTATGTTCTTCCATCGAATCTGTTGCTGTGGTCCTTGCAGATACAAATCTTTCTGAAATCATGGAATTACTGAGAACTTAAACATTTTAAATGCATTACTCTCGCAATAAAAGCCCACAAAAAGGTGAAGCTTGATTAAATAAAGTGTAAGTGAAATTTTCATAGACTGAATAAAGGAAAGAAAAACAATATTGTGTGCAAGTTTAGTTTTACCAGAGTAATTCCTTTAACGTTCCATGGCCATGCAATTCATGTTGAGTATGTGGTGAGCAGTGGGCCAATCCATCTTTCTTTTGACGGATGTCCACAGTGCGTATTGTACACAGTGTGGACTTCCAAACTCTGCATGCTTTGCTATTACAATGCACACAGCCGAAAATGGAATAGATCTTGGATCAGGTTGAACTTCCAAGAAGAGTAAGTCTCAGCTATTCCCCTCCACGTGAATGTTGTTGTTACTTGGTTTGCAAATACACTGAACACAAACTGACATTAAACCCTACGTAATTATGATGACTGAAGGAATACATTGACAATTGCATGCACTGCAGTCGTCACTCAACTTCTTACATCAGAAACTTGCCTCACCTTTCACATTACAAGAGGTTTTATTTGCAGCTCAGAAGACTAAATAATGCACTCTACTTACTTAGTAAATTTCCAGTTCCTTTACCTTACACACCCAAAGAATGTGTATCTTACACACCATCCTAGTGTATCACGAATGCATTAAGCACAATGAATTTTCACAACTTGGCATTCTGTGTCAAGTAGCTAGTATCAATACACTTTTGTCTATGGTATGGTTGCAAGCAAGCGAGGGAAGATTATTCATTTGGAATAGAAAACTGCCATTGGTTTTGAACAACAACCATATGTAGAATTTAGCTGGCCCATTTGGGATATACTAACTCTCCTCTCTATGAGCAGCAGTAACAGGATGACGTGTGCAATTGGCATGACAATGATGGGAAGTTGAATATTATTATCTGATAAAAAATGCCAGACTTGCACTTCAAGAAGCCACTGCCACTGCCCCAGTACAGGACATTGAAAAATCGAAACATACCCAATTAACAGTCTGCTGAGGAAATGCACAATATTGTGCTGATGACAGAGAATGCATATGCATAGCCTTTACATGGGGATATAACTGTTTAACCCAATCACATTTTCTCTAACTTATACAGTACTTACTTATCCAAAGTAATCTAATCCTAGCAGTCTTCTGGAATACAATCTTTTGTATTCCAAATGATTACTTACAGTCCAATCCTCATCGGGTGTTTGCACTAGTGAGGAGTCCAGGATCAGAGGGCACAGCTTCAGAATACAAAAATGTTGCTTTAGAACAGCGATGAGGAGGAATTTCTTCAGTCAAGGTGTAGTGCATCTGTGGAATTCATTGCCACAGACTGCTTGGAGACCAAGTCATTGGACATCATTGGAAGTTGATAGGCTCTTGTTCAGTAAATGTGTCAAAGGTCACAAGGAGAAGGCAGGAGAATGGGATTGAGAGGGATAATAAATCAGCCATGATTGAATGGTGGAGCAGACTCGATAGGCTGAATGTCATAACTTTGATCCTATTATATCTTGTGGACTTTTGATCTTCTTGGAATTTAAAAGCAGTAAGATCCAGAGTGAAAATGGAAACATTCTGAGTCGTAAGGTGGAAAGGTGAGTGTGTACAATTGTTTCCACTGTGGTGCTCGGACATTGGGTGACTTTTGACTCTTTTGAATGCAATATGAAAGATTATCCACAAGACACTGCACCCTGATTGGGCCTGAGAATTGACAAAAAAATCTTCCATTAGGGAGAAGATAAGATCCAGATTTCACACCAGATTATCAGCAAGAATGAAGCTGGAGCTTTCATAATCTTAGACATTATACATAGGTTTCAGTATATTGGCTCTTACACTTTGCTATGTCTGTTCATGAGCTTTTGACAATAGTCTGCTCCATGGTAGTCCTCAGCTGAATCTAAATAGCAGTTTAAAGCACTTGTAATACATGAGCTTGTTCTCCAAGCTGTACAATGATTTCAGCATTGAATGTTTTCCAATATGTGTAGGCATGGTGTAAATTAGTATACGTGGGCAGGGGTCCTGAAATTGCTTGGGATCAATATGGATGAAACAGGGAAAAGAATGTGATTGGTGGTAAACAGTTAAATTCTGTCATCAGGTGTGTGCATATAAGTTTTATGCCAGTCCTCGGCACAGTGTCATTTTTGAATAATTCAGTCTTCAACGGAATTTCTTGGCCTTTGTATTTTCATTCACAGGATAATGGAAAGCTGAAAGCTATTCCTTTTAAAAACTGTGAATGCTGGATCAATTCAGAACATTCAATTTTATAATAGATAAATGTTTTTTTGTGTAAGGTTTTCAAATAAAATGGAACAGAAGTGGATAAATAGAGAACTGATCATTGTTCTAGTTTAATAGCAGGAGATTTTCAAAATACTGAATAGCTTTCTCTGGTCTATTTAGTATTATTGAAAATATTAGCTGCTGCAGTAATGTTAATGACTATTTTTTGTGAAATGTCATGTCCATCTCTCGTCCGATGTTCATAATATACAAATTTCAACGGTCAAAGTAAATTTATTCTCAAAGTACGTATATGACATCATATACAACCTTCAGATTCATTTTCTTGCATTTCATGCAGAGTGGTTAAAGTGTATTCCTCCCTCCACTTCATTACAATTATCAGCTGGTTTAAGACTGCGTTCTTGCTTGTTAGAACATAGGCCCTCTTTAGCTTTATTGAGGCCCTCCTTTGGTTGGAGTTGACCCCGGATATTGTGTCCCAGCTCTCAGTGTTATTTATGCAAGCCAGGGCAGTATGATATGGAGAGCCAGCTGTTGTCTCCGCAGCAAGCTCTCCCTCTCCATGGAGTCAATGACTCAAAAGGAATGAC
Organism: Mobula hypostoma; assembly: GCF_963921235.1. Lineage (NCBI taxonomy): Eukaryota > Metazoa > Chordata > Chondrichthyes > Myliobatiformes > Myliobatidae > Mobula > Mobula hypostoma. Next base: position 91,068,760 of record NC_086101.1, on the reverse strand, counting down.
AGAGACTGATACAGCTTGGCACCAGCAGCATGCAGCAGTTACCAGTCAGCGTTGAATGTAGGTCTACCTTAGGGACTCCAGCTCCAGGTTTTTCCTCGGGAAAGCCTTCTCCATGGGTGGGTATAGCCACAAGGAATCAGTAGTTTAAGATCAGATATTTCCTTCTAGATGAGCTGTCAACCTCAGTTTTTGAGTCCCATCTGCCCAAAGCGACTGGTTTTAAGGCATCAGTAACCTGCCCTTACCCCTTTTCATGTCAGTGGAAACAGTTCCATCAGGCTTATTAGCTAAGCCACACATGAAGGCCAGGAGCTGGACTTGGTTGTCAGAGGCTATTTGAGATGTGTGCTATTGAGAGCATTTATTAGCTAGTGGGAGCTTGTCCCCACTACACCCTTCAGTCTCCCTGGCTATGACAGCCTTAAAGAACCTTTATAAACGCTAAACTTTATGAAGCCCTGAAAATTACATATCTTATTGTTATCTAGAAGGCTGAATATCTTGGAGCTTTGATTGTTTGGTTTCCTCAACTTGACTGATTGAGCACTATAAAAATATACAGTGTATAAAAACAGCACTGATCGAGTCTTTCAACAGCTCAATGTACCTAATGTACCTGGCTACGTACACCATTGCCTCATCATTGTGAAACCTTCCATTTTTTGAGCAAGTGAATCTAAAATTTGGTTGCAGACCTTCATAATTTAAAAAAAAATACTGAGTTCTCGGTATCAGCATAGTAATGTTTATAGATCAATTTTGATCATGAAAAGTATTTTTTTTAAAAAATCTATAACTCCAATAATCTGGCATGTTCAGGTGTCAGGTTCATGAGTTTTCCAGACTTCAGGATGTTTTTCTCCAGCTGACTTTTAATTCACTCTAAATGAATTGCTCTGAATGGAGGATGGGGATTTGGGACCTGGGTCAGTTTAAAGAAATTGAATGGGAATGCATGATCCTTGGAGAAAATGTGTGAAGGAAGTGTGTGAAACAAGGTCTTGTTGAGCTGGAGGTGAATACAGGAACTGGGACATGGCTTCAGAAGGAGCATGAAATGTTTGAGGCTGGGAAGCTGGAAGGAGCATAGGAACTTGGTTCCCAGTGAATGAAAAGGAGGATGGATTACAGGGGCCCTGTTGAGTTGAAAGGAAAAGCGGGAGTAGGGGTCCAAATGAATTGGAATATAGCACAACACACACTACCTGGTGAACCAGATGCAGGCCCATCTGGGTTTCAGAATGGTCAGATGATGGATTATTAGAATTCTACTATCCTAGAAATTGCTGAAGAAATCAGAAATTACAATTTCTTCACAAATATTGATTACAGGTGAAATATGCTTATTGTATGTATAACCTGAATACTTGTGAATTTAGTGTATAACAGAAAATATGAATGTTTTGGAATAAGCTATCAATGACTTTTAGAAACGGGATATAACTTTCACAATTCCTTGATTTCTGACATCTAGCGATTTAGAAATAGGAAAATCTTTGCCACTTTCATTTTATACCAGGTATGTTTGGAAAACAACAAATTGGAATGAGTGCCAGGTGACTCCTCTACTCAGTCAACAGGACCGACGTCGAAGCAATCAATCATCCCTGTGTGGAGGTGGCATACAGATGCGAGAAGCTTACTGTGCGCAGAAAACAGAAGTTAACAACCAGGATTTAAAAGAAGGTATTTTTTAAAATCTGTTAACTTGCATAATAGTAAATGTACTGCACATATATAAACCCTCTTCTCTGATTTGGGAGGTGACAGCTATGATGTTTGACCGTATGGTCCTATTGGTTTTGCTTGATGAATCATCTGGGTCTTTCCTGCTCAACAGTTAAAACATCTTGGAATGACATTTTCAATTAATATTCAGATAATTTCATGTTTTACCAGCTATAATTCCTGAATTATATTTCTATCAGTACTTATTGATTCAATTTTTGAATACATTTCACTAAACAAAATAAAGCACCACACATATAAATGAATAATTTAATAGGTTTTAAAAGAATGTTACTGAATAGAGAACCCTAACTCAGACTTTCAGACTGATGCACATTAAATGTCAAATGTGTGCTGTATCATCTTTTGATCACTTGACTATTGAAATATATGGTTTCAGAATTTAATTATTTCACATCACAACAGTAAAAATTATATTTACAATCAATTTATAATTTCAGTTGCAGAACTTGTTAGGTGCTAAGTTAACAAGTAAAGAAATGATTTATAATCTTTTATTATTTTTCACATTGATTCTGGGATGGATTTCTTATGGAGGTAAAATATAGAATTATACTTGTGTCATCCTGAATTTGTCCATGTCATTATGTGGTGCATTGCTGCTGTGAGGTATTAGTGTCCCTTGTTCATCAGATCAATGGCTTCGTGATATTTGACAGATCAGAAGCAACTCTAAAATTGGTAATTTGATAAGTGTGGTTTCTCATTGACAGTATTTAGTGAGGTACGGCGAGGTATAGTGAGAAGCTATATATTGCATACCATCTATTCAAATCATTTTATCATGTTGGTATGTCAAAGTTAAATTCAAATTTATTGTCATGTAGACAGGTGCATGTATGCACAGGTGCAAAGGAAAACCTGCAGCAATATCACAGGTGCATGACATTCAAAAGAAAAACATAAATTAAACATATTGTAAATTATACACAGTTTTTCCTAGAAAGAACACAATTAGAACAAAAAAAATCAAAAATGATATGCATGCAAAGTGGTTAAGGTAGCCTGAGTGTTGTTAAACTGTAGTGATTAATGTTTTGCCAATTAGTTCAAGAACTGAAAGAAAGAGAAACAACTGTTCCTGAACCTGGTGGTATGGGACTTCGGGCTGATGGTAGCTATGAAAAGATGCATGGTCCAGATCATGGGGATCTTAAATAATGGATGTTACTGTCTTGAAGCAATACCTCCTGTAGACCCTACTAATGATTGGGAGTGACGTGCCTGTAATTTATTGGGCAGCGATCACAACTCCCTGCAGCTGCAGATGTTCCTGCACATTCAATTTGCCAAACCAGAGGGTGGAACAAAGGGAAAAAAATACCAAAATGCAGAATTAAGTGTTATAATTACAGAGATAGTGCAGGCAGACAATAAGGTACAAGACGCTGAAGAGGTAAATGGTGAGGTCAATTATCTATAGTATCATAAAGGGGCAATAGTAGAATTTTCATTAACTAGAATGAGTACCTATCATTCTTTATCTCCATACTTCTTTCTGTTTATTTTCATATATCTAGTTGCCTTTGCTTGATAATACTCAGGTGAAGGGTCTTGGCTAGAAATTACAAACAAGAGAAAATCTGCAGATGCTGGAAATCTAAGCAACACACACAAAGTGCCGGAGGAACTCAGCAGGCTTGGCAGCATCTATGGAAAAGAGTACAGTCGACGTTTCAGGTCGAGACCCTTCAATAGGATTGGAGAAAAAAAGTTGAGGATTCAGAATTAGAAGGAGGCGGGAGGGGAGACAGAAACACAAGGTGATAGGTGAAACTGTGAGGCGAGGGAGGGGTGAAGTAAAGAGCTGGGAAGTTGATTGGAGAAAGAGATACAGGGCTGGAGAACAGAGGGCAGGCAAGGCAAAGAGCTAAGGTGAGAGAGGGAAAAGGGGATGGGAAAGTGAAAGGGGGGAGAATTACGTAACTTCAAGAATTCGATGTTCATGCCATCACGTTGGAGGCTACCCAGACGGAATATATGGTGTTGTTTCTTCAACCTGAGTCCGGCCTCATCATGACAGTAGAGAAACCTGTAGATAGAAAAACCGAAATGGGAATGGTAAGTGGAATTAAAATGAGTGGTTACTGGGAGATCCCACTTTTTCTGGCAGACAGTGCTCGGTGAAGTGGTCTCCCACTCTACGTCAGGTCTCACTAATATACAGGAGGCCACACCGGGAGCACCAGACATAGTACATGACCCCAATAGGCTCACAGGCTTTACCTGGAAGAACTGTTTGAGGCCCTGAATGGTACTGAGGGAGGAGGTGAAGGGGCAAGTGTAGCAATTGTTCCACTTGCAAAGATAGGTATCAGGAAAGAGATCAGTGGGGAAGACGAATAGACAAGGGAACTGTGTAGGAAGCGATCCCTGCAGAAAGCAGAAATTGGGGGGGGGGGGAGGAGGGAAAGATGTGCTTGGTGGCGGGATCCCATTGGAATGGTGGAAGGTAAAGAGAATTATATGTTGGACGCGGAGGCTGGTGGGGTGGTAGGTGCGGACAAGAGGAACCCTATCCTTGGTATGGCGGTGGGAGGATGCGGTGAGAGCAGATGTGCATGAACTGGAAGAGATGTGGTTGAGGGCAGTGTTGATGGTGGAGGAAAGGAAGCCCCTTTCTCCACCATCAGTTGTCAATTGTCCATTTCCCACCATAGATGCTGCCAGGGTTCGCGTGTTGCTCCAGATTCCAACATTTGCATTCTCCAGTTTCTCCACCTTGTTTGATTGTCTATTTTGACCACTCACTCTTTATAGGCCCAGTGTGGCACAGGGACACTCCACAATGCCAGAGATGGAGTTTGACTCACATCTTGCCGTCAGGCTCTGCTGAGTTTCCACATTCTCTTGTAATGTGTGGATTTCCTCCATGTACTTAGGCTTCCTCCCATTGTGGAAGTTGCAGTAAAGACCATGATAGCCTATGGCTGTTGTAGTCAAGTGAGACCTTTAAACCGAGACCACTGGAGACACCTCAGCTTACTACAGACCAACAAGAGAAAATCTGCAGATGCTGGAAATCCAAGCAACACACACAAGGTGCTGGATGAACTCAACAATCCAGCCAGCATCTATGGAAAAGAGTACAGTCAACATTTTGGATCGAGATCCTTCATCAGGACTGGAGGAAAAAAAGATGAGGAGTCAGTGTAAGAAGGTGGTGGGGGGGAGCAATGGAGGAAGAACCACAAGGTGATAGGTGAAACCAGGCTGAATTAAGGAGCTGGAAAGTTGATTGGTGAAAGAGGCACAGGGCTGGAGAAGGGGGAGTCCGATAGGATGGAACAGAAGGCTATGGAAGAAAGAAGAGAGGGAGGAGCACCAGAGAGACTGGATAGGCAGGTAAGGAGATAAGGTGAGAGAGGGTATTGAGAATGGTGAATTTGGGGCAGGGGGCATTACTGGATGTTTGAGAGGTCGATGTTCATGCCATCTGGTTGAAGGCTACTCAGATGGAATATAAGGTGTTGCTCAGTGGTGTTGTGGGGATGGAACTGGACTCTCTCACGGTGGTGTCTGAAAAGAGGATGCTGTCTAAGTTGCATGCCATCTTGGTCAATGTCTCCCATCCACTACATAATGTACTGGGTGGGCACAGGAGTACATTCAACCAGAGACTCGTTCCTCTGAGATGCAGCACAGAGCGTCATAGGAAGTCATTCCTTCCTGTGGCCATCAAACTTTACAACTCCTCCCTTGGAGGGTCAGACACCCTGAGCCGATAGGCTGGTCCTGGACTTATTTCATAATTTACTGGCATAATTTACATATTACTATTTAACTATTTATTACTATTCCATTACTATTTATTATTTCTATGACTGTTACTATTTACTAGTAGTAATATTACTATCACTATTTCTGTTACTCTTTATTATTTATTGTGCAACTGTAACGAAAACCAATTTCCCCCAGGATCAATAAAGTATGACTATGACTATGACTTCCGACCTGAGTGTGGCCTCATCATGACAGTAGAGGAGGCCATGGTGTGACATGTCAGAATGGGAATGGGAAGTGGAATTAAAATGGGTGGCTCTGGGAGAATCCACTTCACTTCACCTGTGAGTCTGTTGGTGTCATCTACTATATCTGGTGCTCCTGGTGTGGCTTCCTGTATATCGTTGAGACCTGACTGGGAGACCGCTTCGCCGAGAACCTATACTCGGTCCATCAGAAAAAGTGGGATCTCCCATCGGCTGCACATTTTAATTCCACTTCTCATTCGCATTTCAACAAGCCAATCAATGCAATCAATGGCAATGAGGTCACACGCAGGTTGAAGGACATTGATTTCTCGAACTTCCAGTAATGCCCCCTCCCCATCATCATTCCCCTTTCCCATTTCCCTTTCTCAGTTTATCTCCTCACCTGGCCATCACATCCCACTGGTGCTCCCCCCCCCCCACTTTTCTTTCTTCCAGGGTCTTCTGCCCTCTCTATTAGATTCCTCCTTCTCCAGCCCTGTATCTCTTTCACCAGTCAACTTCCCAGCTCTTTACTCCACCCCTCCCCCCCAGTTTCACCTATCACCTACTAGCTTGTATTTCTTCTTCCCCTCCCCCACCTTCTAAATCTAACTCTGATTTCTCATACTTCTCATAGGTGCCCAAAACACTGACTGTACTCTTTTCCATAGATGCTGCCTGGCCTGCTGAGTTCCTCCAGCATTTTGTGTGTGTTACTACAGACCGGATAGGCTGGGGTGACTGTGGTATTGTGTTCTGAAGCTGCAGGAGCAAGGCCTCTGCAGTGAGACTTTTTCAGAAAGGTCTTTCTGAAACATAGCATCCTTTTACACGATAGGTGGTACCGGAGACAGATGAGATAACAAAAGTATGTGAAACATAGCCAACAACTAAGGATCTATTGTCTTTACCAACTTCAAAATATCATTGGCTGTCTGCTGTCATGTGACTGGCAACAATGAATATAGAATAGAGTCAGGTTTTATAATAATAATCAAACATTTATTAAACTCTGTTCAATATAAAAAAAATAAACAAACGGAAACCTTAACCGGAAGTAAACTGCTATGCGGCCATTTAACAAAACCACCATTCAGTACTAGTTCTTAAAGCGATAAATGCGAAAGCAGTTCTTAAAGTAGTAAATTCAAACACAGTTCTTAGAATGGTAAATTTGGAAGTTCAAGAGACTTATACAGTCAATTAGGAGACACTTTCCTGAAGTAAAGAATTCCTCGAAGACATGACGCACTGCCAATCCCAGCCGGGCCATTTCTTGTCTGCAGGATTCACGACGAGGGAAATAAAACCATTTAAAGGCACTGACCTTTCCCTCTGGATACTAGATACTGCACAGCCTTTTCTGCTGCTTTTAGCAGAGGCTATCTCATGTAGATCACTCTTTCTTGAATGAATTCAATAATGGTCGATTCTCTCCAAAACTGCCGAACAACTCCTTTAGGCTCCCGGCTTCACTCTCCAATACTACTGAAAAGATACATCAACAAACCTGGCAGCAATTGGTTAAACTGCTGGCTCAACACTTCTTTACCTTCGAATAGAACGTAAAACTCCATTTTAAATCAAAACTGCATCATAAGGCAAACGCACAGCAGAGCAGAGTATCTAGTTGACGTTCTTACCGGAAAACCAACCAGGGGTCTACACTTATATACCTGGTGAGAACAGGTCATCACGTGACCTCACATCAGCAGGAAAATTACATCAGGTGACCTCTGCAAGACCATTACATCATCCTCATAAGACAGTCATAAGATATCCATGAAGTATGTAACACTGCTTAAAGTTTCAATTGACTTCACATACCTCTATTGCAAATGGTGATTGATCTTGAGAGTATGGAATTCAAACATATATGATTTACTGTAATCAATATCCATAACTGATAAGCTAATTCTGTATAAAAAATGACAGTTTTCTATACAGACCTCAGAACCATGTGGGTGAGCGGGACCCATGTTGATCTCTTTGTGTATGTGTAACATAAAAAGGAATGCTTGAGTCATAAGAGTACGTGTGTTCTGGGCTCAATTATTTTAGTTATTTCATTTTATATCGGTGACAACATGTTACATCGATGCCACATCCAAAAATTGTGTAAATTAGTTACTGCAAATTGGCCTCAAGGTGAAAGGCAAAAGTAATCGTAAGAGTGATTGGCATGTGTGAGTGAAAATGTTGCAGGGACACAAGGAAATAGGGAATGGCACTAATGGGTTTTCTCCCATGGAAGTCAGTATGGATCTCTCAGTTTGAAAAACTTTTTATGAGATGATTTGCTGATCGTTGGTTATCCCAATGCTTCAATATACCATCAAAAATATTGCTTAATGCATTATGTATGACATATTGTAAAAAGGTAAGAACGTAAGTTAATGTTTTAATAATATAGTAATAAAATTGTTGACAACATATGTGTTTGAATAACATGAAGGATGCTAATATTATGGTTTCTGGTAAATTGATACTTCGATAGTTTAGTCAGCATAAAGTGCCCTGAATAGGTAGCACACAGATGACAAAACACTTCATTAGCCTTAAACGATTTGTTTAGAAGACCACCCTCTAACCACAAAATCTGAAACATGCATTTACAACCAACAGAAACCTTTATGGTCTTTCTGAATGAAATAACTTATTAGTGCCAAATTATGGGAGCATATCCTCCTAAAGTCAAGGCTCTACAAACATTTTAGTTTTAATCTTGAATCTGGCAAAAAAAATCATTGCTTCAATTTGATCTCAAAACATTGTACTGACTTACTATAACCTGCTAGTCTTAAATTTTCTAGGCATTGATCAGGTAGGAAATGGGCAGTGCATAAGTGCCTGAATCAAGTTATGAACCATTTCAGCAAGGCTTTCAAGATCAACCTTGCTTGCATGGAGGAAAAGCATTCTGCTATCTGTGGTAATATGTTGCTGAGCGCATGGAATGATTTGGTAGAATTTAATCACTTTTATCATGTTAAAGAGAAATCCACTTAGGCTCATTAATGTAATATGAAATGTGACAGTTCACAGACCAAGAAAAGTTGACAGACTCCCAGTTCTGAAGATTATTTTATGAATCAGTGGATACAAGCAACGAACCAGCAGTTCGAATAATTAGAACTATTCAACTGATTTTCAAAAGTTGGAAACATTGTAGCCCCATTTCTTTTGGACAATCTTCATGAATTAGTGTTAGCTTTTTAACAGTATAATTCTGACTTCAGGATATGGTTTATAAATGATCGCTGGTTTGTTGTATTTGCCCAATTTCGGAAGAAGCAATCGGGTCGGATCCTGCAGGACCTGATCCATTGTCACTCCTCCAAGCTACACATGTGTCCTATATTCATATTTTTCCCAATTCCATGTAAAGTAAAAGAGGCTATTCAGCCCATGAAGATGATGCCAGATTTCCATCAATTCTATTCCCTTAAAGCACATCCCAGCAATATTTTTCATCATTTAGCTTCTTGGTACCTCGTCAAATCTAAACATTCAAGGTTATGAGGCAACCCGCATCGGACAATTTAGTAACTGCCTCAAAGATGCCAGTCCATTGCTGAGGCATGTTTTCCCTCTTCACAAAACATGTTGTAAGTCTGTGGTAAATTTTCTTTTATCCAGGTGGTGATACCAAGCATTATGTATCTAAATGCTCTGTACCTTCAATCATAAAGCAAAAGAAACTAAAATAAAACAGGAATGCTGGTCAGGCAGTCTGCGGAAAGACCTGCACATTGGCCTTGCATCTACTTCTCAAATGCTACCTGATCTGCTGTGATTTTATATTATATTTCAGAATTATAGCAACTCCAGGTGTTTTCTTTTGGCTTCCTGTCATTTATGATTTCTTTTAGAATTGAAGCTAAGTATATAAGCAATTCATTTCTTTGTTCAGACTTAGCCTTTTTGAATAATGTTGCATGTGAAAAACCCTATGTGATTTAAGATTGTGTCATCTATCCAAAATTATTCTTTCTTTCAGCTGTCATTTGGAACTTAAGATCAATGTAGTTCACTAATGCTAAACAGCCAATTTAAGCACCTGGCATGCCTGGTAAAAATTGTTTGGACTCACATTGAGGAATCATTTAAGAGCTGCAATTTATCATTTCTCAACATTATCTAAGAACCAGAATTATAGATATTAATAGGTGATTGCTACAAGGAAGCAGATTCACGAGTTTGAAGTCACTGATGGAAGTCACTGATTTCAAATAAGCACATTAACCATTTATTGACAGGCAAACAGTAAAACATTTGACCAAGCATCGAAGCCACCCTAAGTTACAGAAACTGTGACACTAAACGTTCAGTAACACTTTGAACTCAACAGGTACCTCATTAAGTCTCCCCAAGTTACACAACTACAAAACAAAACATCCGACAAACAGATACTTAGCTAAGAGTGCACTACAGCACACTTTCTCAATGGTTCCTCAACACTGGTTGCAACCTCAATGTTAAGATGAGCCCAGGAGACAAAAGAAAGCTGGCAAGTCTCTCGTGCGTGCTTTTCTTGTACCCCTGAGATACCCAGAACCGGACACTGGTGCCGTGGTGAGCGAAGTAACCGATGGGAAGAAGCTGCTGCATCCCTCAAACAGGTCAGTCAACAACTGTGGTGGTGGAAGCAGCTTTCGAATGGCAAGTAAACTAACCCTTCACATTACACTGATAGCTATCTTTACTCCTGCTTGATATCCCACCTTCCAGTCTGCAAACTGCTCGTAGAGCTGGATTGCCCTGAATGTTAAAAGAAACTCCGCAGGAAAAATGGTTCCTGGTAGGTTCTTCGGAGATTACATTGCTCCTAACTACCGTATATTTTGCTGTATATCATGAACTTCCTCCACTCCTTTCCTGACTCTTAAAGCTGCCAGACACCCACTCATCGCAATGATCATCTAGGCTCTAATATCTAGTCACATCCTTGCCCTGACACCATATCCCCTAGATGCTCATTCACACCCGTAATGGTCACTGCATTGAATCTCAACTAACTGTCCATGATCACCCAGAACAGAAGATAAGATCACTAAATCACTTAACACAACACCTCCTGAGATACTCATTCATACCCATGAATTCTCAACTCATTGCCCAGGATACCCAGAACTGAAGCCAAAATCACCAGCTCACTCAACACAACTCCTCATGTTCTGGTTGGTGTGGTTGGTGTACAATCATAACCTCTGACTTATCTATTTCTGAGACCTTCCATGGGTTCTAATGTGCAGCAGCTTTCTCCATCCCTATCTGCTGCTGACACCACTTACGTTGGTGGTAAAGTTCGTAGGTCATAGTGACACCACTTACCTTGGTGGTGAAGTTCATAGGTCATGGTAACACCACTTATCTTGGTGGTGAAACCCATAGGTCATGACTGGTCCTTGGAACATTGGCAATCCCTGATAATCATAGCAGACCTGAAGATGTATAACATCTTGCAATTGGTATTGTTTTAATGTTGTCATGAGTACCAAAGTACAGTGAAAAGCTTATCTTGAATACTCCTCATAGAAAATAAATTATTACAGTCATATTGAGTAGACCAAAGGAAAATAATAGCAGTGCAAATTAAAATTTAACAGCCACAGTGAAATGGCAGACAGTAAGGTGCAAGATCATAATGAGATAGATTCTGAGGTCAAGAATCACATCTTATTGTGCTAGTAAACCATTAAATGATCTTATAATAGCAGGGTAGAAGTGCTATTCCTTGAGGCTTGTGATAGGTGCTTTCAACACTTCTACCTGATGGGAGAAGGGTGAAGAGAAAATCTCTGGGATAGGTGTGAGACTTTGATTATGTCAGCTGCTTTATTGAGGTAGTAAGTAGTATATACAGAGACTATAGAGGGGAGTTTGGTTTCCATGACATGCTGAGATACGTCGAGAATTCTCTGCGGTTTCTTGTGGTCATTTACAGAGCTTTCTTGGCAGTGATATCTACATGGGACACCATCTGGGCTAGATGCTTTCTGAGTGTTTATTCTCCAGAAGAATGATCTTATGTCTCCAATAGTGATCTTGGGTTCAGGTGCAAAAGAGGCCATCACTGTTGAAGATAACACCCATTTCCTTCTGTTGGAAAGGGGCATAGAATATGTTAAATTCATTGGGATGTTGTTGGCAATGCTGCCCAACTTCATTTTGAAGCTTGTTAAAGCATTTCCACTTCTGGTAGATCGTTTCTGGTAAGATGGTGATACACTTAGACAAAACAGCTTCTCCAGCTATTGGAGGTCTACCCCATCAGTGAGCTGCTCATTGGCGGAGGAGTTGGACTTGGTGTGGACAATGTAGGGCATCGGAGTCAGTGCACAGTCTACCTGTGAATGATTGTCTTGGACATTTTTCTTTGCAATTGCAAGAGCTTGTTGGACATTGGTAATGTAAAATACTGCAAGTTCGGTTCATTGGTTTATTGACAAGACAGATGGCGGAGGAGCTGCATTTGCCTTGGTTGTAGCAAGGACCAGGCTCATGCTACATTTTATGGTTTGTATCTCCAAAACATCAAATTAATTCAAAGGATAAGGATAACAAAGGAGTCTGAAATGTGAGTCTAACTTTGTGTTTACCTTAAGCGAGGGACATGTGTATCACGGGCAGCATCATGATGTATGCAATTTATGTATTTTTACATATAACCAGTAGTGAATTACTTGAACAAACAACAATGCTTAATCAAACAATATATACTGAAATAATAAATACACAACATATACTCCTCCCTGTTTAGCTATAAATTCTAACTCAATATAGAATGCATCTCAAATATATACACATTATACTATATCCAATTCAACTAATATACAGACATCCATAGCATAGTAAATTTGAAATTGTCCCATTCAGGCCTAAAGAATTAATCACTGTGGAGGTTTTCTTGCATTTGTGGAATAACACCTTTCCTGACAAAGGGCATTACTCTGCTTGGCAGAGCAATTGTCGGGTTCTGGAGCCTCCTCTGTGATAGCTGTAGGAGTTGACTCTGAAACAGGAGGAAGTGGTTCTGACAGCTCTAGACACCTTTTTTCTCCTTCCTTTTTGTTCTTCTAGTTTGTACATCTTGATCTTGGGAAAGTGGATTTACTTGACTGTATTTTTAATCCTTCTATTGCTCCCTTTATAATCTGATCTTTCCTCTTGTTTCTTTATCCACAGCATCATCTGGTGAACCCTTTGTTTTCATATTCCATTGACTCCTTTCAATTTGGCTTTCCATTCATCTAGTTGGGCTTTGGTTGTTGCATCTATTTTTACAAGCAGCTTTTTGTCTCCCACTTGAAGATTATACAATAACCTTAATGCACGCAGAGTAGATTCTGGTTCTTTATGCTCATAAAAGCTGAATGCTTGAAATTTACCTGAAGCTCCTTGAACACTCTTCAAGCTTAAAACCAAGCCACATTTTTCAAAATACTGCCTGATCAAAGTATCAGAGGCTTTCTCAGATATGTTACCTATATAATCTGTTGTACTTAGACCTTTGCTTTGCCACTTTGATGCTTCCTCTGAGCAGCATGGTTCTTACTTTGTCCAATATCCTTTCCGATCAGAGGCACAGAAGTTGGCACCAACAACTTGGTTGTCCTCTTTTGGCAAACACTTCATGGTGTACAGCATGGAGACAGTTGTGGCATCATCCAGTACCTTTCTTAATTCACTCTCAGCTCACTCTATTACAAGGAATATGACATGCAAATGGTTAATGGATTGCCAGTCACGTTGCAGTTGTCTCAGCCAATCACACCCATACAGTGCTAGTGCTTCTGTTTATATCACATACAAGCTGAATTTGGCTTCTTGTTTGTTGTATTTCACTCCTACAAGTGTCATTCACCTACAGGAGTTATCTTTTCTCCAGTATGAGTTCTTAGTTTGATATCTGCAGGCTTCACTTTGGTATCGTTGAAATGTTCTCAGGCTCAGTTTGTGAAATGACTGAAACAGCTGAGCTAGTGTCCAATTCCATTTTAATTAATTTTCCATTCACTTTTGTCATATGCCATGTTGCTTGTCTCATGTTAGTTTTCACATTGTAAATCTTAAGGCTATCAGACCTTCGTCATCTCATCATTATCAATTTTTTTTATCAACAACATGCAGGTTAGTGCTTTGTTAGTGCTTTTTTTGAATTTGCAACTTGATTTTTAAATTTTTATCTATTCCCTATGCAATTTATTTATTTTTGTCTGCCCAACATGCTCTTTGTATGCGTCCTTTTTTTTCATTTTCTGCAAGTTTCACCTTTAATCTTGCATTACTCTGGAGTATTTGAGCCCCTGCTACAGTGGTAACACAAGCAACACACACAAAATGCTAGTGGAACGCAGCAAGCCAGGCAAATTTCGGATCTCTCCCTCCACCTCCCACTTTCAAATCTCTTACTATCTCTTCTTTCAGTTAGTCCTGACGAAGGGTCTCAGCCTGAAACATCGACTGTACCTCTTCCTACAGATGCTGCCTGGCCTGCTGCATTCCACCAGCATTTTGTGTGTGTTGCTTGAATTTCCAGTATCTGCAGATTTCCTTGTGTTTGCGTGGTAACACAATTTGTTCGGCCATGCCAGTTTCTGATTACGTTTCAAATTTTGTTCATGCTCACTTAAATTCTTGACTGCAACTCAACTGCATCTCTGTCTGCAGTTTCCATTGATACAGCTATTTCAACAGCTCTTTTAAATGTAAGTTGTGCCTCAGTTAGGAGTCATTAATAGTGTTTTCTTGTAAGATTACACGATCTAAATGATCTTTCAGTGCATCATTGAAGGGACATTGCTCAGACAATCTCTTCAATTCAGCCACATATACTGAAATGGAGGCTCTTTCCTTTTGATTCCAATTATGACATCTAAAGTGTTTCAGTTCTAAATGTTTCTGTGTCTCTTTCACAATATCAATAAAGCTAATTTCGGCTGGTTTATTCGGAGCAGTTAAACTTCAAAGCAAACTGTATGCCTTGAAATCCAATGCACTCAGCAAAATTGGTGTTTTTTTTTCTTATCGGCTTATTCTATTTGGTTTATTGCTTAATCTGGTCTGTATACAAAATCCAGTTATCCATTGTGTGGTCGAACAATTCAGTCTTTCTAATTTAGCCAGCCATTCCCGCTCTTTTTATTTATGATTATTATCACCTGGTACTCACTGTTTATGAACCTGTGAATTCTTCCATTTTCTGCTTTTTTAAACTTGACTGTCTCTGCACATACTGCACTGTTTTCTTATTCAACCATTCCTCACTGTGCTTTTTTTAAAACTTCAACAAGGCGATCATTTTCTTGGGTTCACTTAAAAATACCTTGTCGTCACCGTTATGTTTTGTAACTCCAAAGCATAAAATTAATTGACAGGAAAAAAAGGGTCTGAAACGTGAGTCTAACTTTGTTTTTCTTTCTTTACACAAAGCACACACGCCTATTGTGAAATTGACATGAAGTATCCAATTCATGTATTTTTACATTTAACCTGTAGCAAATTATTAAACAAACAAGAATGCTAATGAAACTATATATTTGCAATATTACTCAAATATTGCTGAAATATTAAATACACAACACTGTGGACTTGCCTGCTGCAACAGTCCAGGAGAGGTGATGCCAGAGGCAGTGTGGCATCGTACTGCTTTGGGGGCTTCCCTTTCCCATTAGTGCTGCTCTCCAGTGATTGCTCGGTGGAAGACAAGCGGATTGAATGTGTAAATTTGTCTGCAGACTGCTGGTAACTGCTTGTTCTTGCAAATAACAGCCATGCAACATCAATTTAAAAAGCATTGCACTCAGGGACTTGGGCTGTATATATATATATCTTTTTGTGTGACTAAGTTTACTACCATCTTTTATGTGCTATATTTGCTTTGTGCTGTGTGTGACTGCTGGCGCTGTGTTTTGCACCTTGGCCCAGAGGAATGCTGTTTCATTTGGCTATATTTATAGGTATTTTGTGTTTTGTTGAACAATATTTCAACGAACTTAACTTATTAAACTTGAACTTATTTCCTGCTGCATTTGACAGCTGGTCTGGAACTCGATTTTGGACTGGTACTGTCTAATGACATCTTTCATAGGTTTACAGAAATGGGATCTCAATATATTTGAATCACATCAAATCTGTGAAGCCTTAACACAGAAATGTCCACAAGTTAACCTGTCCCAAACTTTACTGTGTTGGATGTGATTAAGCCATGCTCCAATATTGTGGCCATTCCAATATAAGCTGAGTTAAGATACCTGCTTCAAGCTCTACATTCTTTTGAAGTATTTGAAAATATAGCAAAATGCCAATATTCAATTCAAAAATACAAGGGATTAAAAAAGTGTACTCAGTCTCATGGACCATTTGCTCAATAGGGTAACATATTCTGAAACTCCACTTCCAAACTCTGTTGCATTGAAATTGATGACTCAGATCCATAACATGAGCAAAGATCTGCAAGAAGATCACATTAAACAAATGAGTGGATAGATATCCGATAAGTGTCAAGTTCTTTTTCATATTCACAATAGCAGCAGTGGTAAAGTTGTGAGTATCTACAGTAGGCTATGCAGTTCTCAAAGTTCAAAAGTTCAAAACAAATTGATTAAAAAATTACACTTATGTCACCATATACAACCCTGAAATTAATCTTCTTGTGGGTACACTCAATAGATGTATTGAATAATAACCATAACAGAATTAATAAAAGACTACCCAAATAGGGAGTTCAACCAGAGTACAGAAGACAACAAGCTGCAAATACAAAAAGAAAAAAATAATAATCATCATAATAATGTATAAGCAATAAATATCAAAAACATGTCCTTGAAAGTGAGTCCATTGATTGTGGGAACATTTCAATGATGGGGAAAGTAAAATTGAGTGGTTATCCCCTTTGCTTCAAGAGCCTGATGGGTGAGGAGTAATGACTGTTCCTGAACTTGGCAGTGTGTGTCCTGAGGCTCTTGTACTTTCTTCCTGATGGCAGCAGCAAGAAATGAGCATGTCCTGAATGGTAGGGGTCCTTGACGATGGATGCTGTTTTCTTGCAACAATGTTCTGCTACCACCTCTGGGCTTCTAGGCTCTGCAATAAGTTCCAAGCCCTGGCAGTCATCAAATATACACCAGAATTACCAACTAGATTCAAAGAACACACATAAAAGTTGCTGGTGAACACAGCAGGCCAGGCAGCATCTCTAGGAAGAGGTACAGTTGACGTTTCAGGCCGAGACCCTTCGTCAAGATTAACTGAAGGAAGAGTTAGGAAGAGATTAAGATGAAGCCACACTCAGGTTGGGGGAACAACACCTTATATTCTGTCTGGGTAGCCTCCAGCCTGATGGCATGAACATCGACTTCTCTAACTTCCGCTACTGCCCCACCTCCCCCTCGTACCCCATCTGTTACTTATTTTTATACACACATTCTTTCTCTCACTCTCCTTTTTCTCCCTCTGTCCCTCTGAATATACCCCTTGCCCATCCTCTGGGTCACCCCCCCCCGCCGTCTTTCTTCTCCTGTCCCATGATCCTCTCGTATCCTCTTTTGCCTATCACCTGTCCAGCTCTTGGCTCTATCCCTCCTCCTCCTGTCTTCTCCTATCATTTTGGATCTCCCCCTCCCCCTCCAACTTTCAAATCCCTTACTCACTCTTCCTTCAGTTAGTCCTGACGAAGGGTCTCGGCCTGAAACGTCGACTGCACCTCTTCCTAGAGATGCTGCCTGGCCTGCTGCATTCACCAGCAACTTTTATGTGTGTTGCTTGAATTTCCAGCATCTGCAGAATTCCTGTTGTTTGCAACTAGATTCAAAAGTTTATTTTATTATCAAAGTATGTATGCAGAATACAGCTCTGAAATTTATCTTCTACAGATAGCCATAGAACACCAGTATATAAGTAGTTAAATGAAAGACATCAATCTCCCCCACACAAAAAGAAAAAGAAGAAACAACTCACAAACCCCAAACTCCCCAGCCCCTCTCTCATACCAAAACTAGCAGATCACCCAAATCCCAGCCCTCCAATCCACAGATTGGGAAAGAATGGGCGAGAACATGAAAAAGATATCGAACTGAAAGAGGTCAATATGAACTACAGTTAGTTTAGACTACAGTCCAATCCATAAATCTCTGAAATTTGATAACATCTCTGAGAGCATCAGGACCCAGCGGCCCCTCTGAGGGCAGCAACTCGCACCAGCAGCCTCTCCGAGGGCAGAGACTCGAACCAGCAGCCCCTCCGAGGGCAGAGACTCAAACCTGCAGCCTCTCCGAGGGCAGAGACTCAAACCAGCAGCCCCTCCGAGGGCAGAGACTCGAACCTGCAGCCCCTCCGAGGGCGGAGACTCGAACCAGCAGCCCCTCCGAGGGCAGAGACTTGAACCTGCAGCCTCTCCGAGGGCAGAGACTGAAACCAGCAGCCCCTCCGAGGGCAGAGACTCAAACCTGCAGCCTCTCCGAGGGCAGAGGCTCAAACCAGCAGCCCCTCCGAGGGCAGAGACTCGAACCTGCAGCCCCTCCGAGGGCGGAGACTCGAACCAGCAGCCCCTCCGAGGGCAGAGACTTGAACCTGCAGCCTCTCCGAGGGCAGAGACTTGAACCAGCAGCCCCTCCGAGGGCAGAGACTCGAACCAGCAGCCCCTCCGAGGGCAGAGACTCGAACCAGCAGCCCCTCCGAGGGCAGAGACTCGAACCTGCAGCCTCTCCGAGGGCAGAGACTTGAAGCAGCAGCCTCTCTGAGGGCAGAGACTCGAACCAGCAGCCTCTCCGAGGGCAGAGACTTGAAGCAGCAGCCTCTCTGAGGGCAGTGACTCGAACCAACAGCCTCTCCGAGGGCAGAGACTCGAACCAGCAGCCTCTTCGATGACAGCGACTTGAATTAGCGGTCACTTCAAGGTCAGTGACTTGAACCAGTGTCCACTCCGAGGAAAGAGACATGAACCACCAGCATCTCAGAGAACTGCTCACTTGCTTCTGTAGTTGCCTCGATGTTCCAATATTCCTTATGTTCCAATATTCCAATATGTTTCAATATTCCTTTAATCAGCGAGAATGTAATCGATCATGGCTTCTCATCTCATCTCTGAGCTTGTCCTCGTGCTTGTATTTCTCTCCTGGAGTTTTCTCGGGGACAGCAGAATGCTAGTTCACTCAATCAAACTACAGACTTTAAGTCCCAGGCTCCAACAGTTTCAAAAACAAAATTAAGATAAAAAAAACCCTAGAAAACATAGAAAAGCTGAAATGATTGACTCAGGAAGAAGTCGCCTGAGGAATCATTGATCACTGGTGCCATGCTGTCCAGAACTAGTATAGTTAACTGGTCTGGCATAGGTTGTACAGAAGATGGGAGGTATAATTAATGTGGTCCTCCTATTTTGCTTAATGGTAGATATTCCGTCCTTTTATTTCTTGCAGTAGAAGCATCAATTGATAGGTTTCATGTTTTCATCTTTTCTTAATTAAAACTATGATTTGAAATAATAAGTCTTTGCTGTCAGAGAATGATGGATGATGACTTTGCTGCAATATAAAGCACAAGGCTGAAATCTCTTTTACAGACGGAGCTGAAAATCGTGTTGTGCAGGCTGTAGCCGCCTGAATTCAGAGAAGTGTCTGTTGTTCAATATTTAATCATTCTTTAATGTAATTTGGGAAGACTAGATTACAACACAGTTGCCATATGAACTGGATATCCTGTTGTTTGGATATGTTCTCAAATGCACTTATCTTTCGGAAGCAAGCCGAAAAAAACTATTCAATGCATTGAAGTCAGATGGGAATTTTAAATGGTTTTATTTTGCAGGCAGCTTGTGAATGCATTTAGTAAAATTATAAGCAAGGCAAATTTCACTCAATACTCATTTCTTTCCTTGGAAAATCTTATGTCGTGTCCAAATATGGAATTGATTGCATTTTGACCATTCATTTCTATCTGGATGCACTTCATCAGCTAAACCAAGACACTTTTCCCTTTCCTTCCTGCTTCTGCCTTAGTTCTACTCTTTTTACATTATTGGCTTACTGATTTCTACGTGTCTTTTATCATTGTGTGCTGGGCAACAGCAAGCACTAGTTCTGGGTGTTCCCCTTTTCCACAATTCGCTTTTAAATCTCTTGGTACAAATTTCCATTCATCACCTTACAAAATTTCCTTTCCCAATAATATCTGAAAATACACTCTTCTCTTCTTAAAGTGAGAGGGTACCATCTGTGACTATGATTAGTGATTTAATTATGACCAGAAGATCATAAGATACAAAATCATAATTAGGCCATTCTGTCCATTGAGTCTGCTCTGCCATTCCATCATGACAGATTTATTATCCCTCTCAACTCTATTCTTCTGCCTTCTCCCCGTAAGAAAATTAGATAAATTAGATTTGCAATGGATCTCAAAAGAAGGAATTTGTGGAATACAAGATGTCTTTTTTGAACAGCTTGTGATCAAATCTACGAGGGAAAAGGCAATTCTGGATTTCTTTGGAGGAAGTGATTATAATATGATAGAATTCACCCTGAAGTTTGAGAGGGTAAAGGTAAAATCTGATGTATAAGAATTACAGTGGAGTAAAGAGAATCACAGAAACATGAGAGAGGAGCTGGTCAAAGTTGATTGGAAATGGACTCTAGCAGGGATGATAGTAGAGAAGGAATTGCTAGAGTTTCTGGGACTAATTCAGAAGATACAGGATCAATTCATCCCGAGGAAGACAAAACATTCTAAAGGATTATTAAGTCAACGATGACTGACAAAGGAAATCGAAGACAATTTAAAAGCATGAGAGAGTGCATACAGTGGACACTGAAAGATCTGAAGGAAGAAGGAGGTGACTGAAGAGCTTGTTCAGGGATTAGTAGTGATTTTTCAGAAATTACTAAATTATGGAATAGTTCCAGACAGGAAACTGATACAGGAAACATACCAATAAGGATGGAAGATTGACTGATTGGCAGAAGACAAAGAGTGCAAATAAAAGGGGCTTTTCATGGTTGGTTGCTGGTGACTAGTGCTGTTCTGCAGGGGCTCGTGTTGGGTCCACTACCAATCTAGACAACAGAATTGATGGATTTGTGGCCAAGTTTGTGGATGATACAAAGTTGGAAGGACAGGTCTTGCTGAGAAAGCAGGGAGTTTGCAGGTAGTCTTGGACAGATTAAGAGAATGGGCAAAGAAGCTTGTGATGGAAAATAGTGTAGGGAAATGTATGGTGATGCCATTTGGTGGAAGAAATAAAGACATGGACTGTTATAACTAGGGACCAAATTCAGAAATCAAAGGTACAGAGGGATGTGAGATTTCTTGTGCAGGATTCCCTAAAGTTTAACTTGCTGGTTGAGTTGGGGCAAGGAAGACAAATACAATGTTAGCATTCATTTTAAGGACTAGAATGTAAGAACAAGTATATAAAGCTGAGGCTTTTTAAGGCATTGGTCAGATTTCACTTAGAGTTTCGTAAGGAAATTTGGGCCCCTTGTCTAAGAAGTGTTCTGCCGGTATCGGAGAGAGTCCAGAGGAGATTCACAAAAGTGATTCCGGGGATGAAAAGGTTAAATATGTGAGAAGGGTTTGATGGCGCTGACCCTGTACTCACTAGAGCTTTAGAAGAATGATGGAGGATCTCATTGAAACCTATTAAATATTGAAAGGTGTGGATAGAATGGACGTGGGGAAAGTTGATTTCTACAGTGGGCGTGAGAGGACACAGCCTCAAAATAGGGAAACATCCATTTAGAACAGAAGTTAGAAGAAATTTCTTTAGCCAGAGGAGGTGAATCTATGGAATTTATTGCCATAGATGCCTGTGGCAGCCACGTCATTGAATATATTTAAACAAGAGGTTGATAGGTTCTTGATTAGTTGGAGCATCAAAAGGTACGGGGAGAAAGCAGGAGAGTGGGATTGAAAGGGATAGTAAGTCAGCTATGATAGAATGGCAGAGCAGACTCTCTCGGCTGAATGACCTGATTCTGCTCCTATGGTCTTATCATTATGCATATATAATTAAGCTCTCTGTATTGTAATGCTGAAGCCACAGCAATGGAAACTGCAAACGATTTCAAACTCCTGGGAGTACACATCTCGCAGAACATCTCATGGTCCCCGAACACATTGTACATCAGGAAAGCTCACTGACAACTCTACTTTCTGAGGAGGCTCAAGGGCGCTGGACTATGCACATCCATACTCATGTCATTCTGCAGATGCACAACAGAGAGTATTCTGACAAGCTGCATCCCTGTGTGGTATGGAAACTGCAGTGTGGTGGACAGGATTGTCAAAACTACCCAGTGCACCACTGGCACCAGCCTACCCACCGTCAAGGACATACATACAGAAAGGTGCCAGAAAAGGGCCAGTAACATCATGCAGATCCCACCCGACCTGCTCATGGACCACCAAGGAGGAGGCTACATAGCAGACTAATAAATGGTTACTTTCCCCAAGCAGAAGGGCTGATCTACACCTTCACCCACTAACTCATCCCTCCACAGCCCCTACCGCCACTACTTTATCGTTTCTTGTCAGTCACTTTATGTACAGACACCCCTGTGCTTAGTGTCACATTCTGAGGCCTCCGTTGTTCAGTGTTGACCGTGGATATTGTGTCCTAGCTATCTAGATGTGCAAGCCTGGGTGGTAGAGTATAGAGAGCAGGCTGTTGCCCTTGTAGCAAGTTTTCCCTTTCCACACATCTGATGAACTCAAAGGAACGGCAGGAAATGATACAGTTTGGTATCAGCAGCATCACAGGAGTTGCCAGTCAACATTGAACTCAATGTAGGACTGCCTGAAGGACTCCAGCTTAAGGATGTTACTTTACAACATACAATCAATCTATGTATATAAGCAAACCTTTGTATTTATATTTATTGAGTTTTTTCATTGCTGTTTCCCTTGTCTTATTGTGCTTTTTGTGCTGCATTGGATCCAGAGTAAAAATTAATTAATTCTCTTTTACACTTGTGTACTGGAAATGACATTAAACAATCTTAAATCTTGAATCTTTATAACACACATTGATCAGACCATATTTGATGTACGTGAGCAATTTTGGCCCCATATCTAAGGAAAGATGTGATGTGATTGGAAAAGGTCCAGAGGAGGATTTCAAGGACGATCCTGGGAATTGAAAGGGTTAACACATGAGGTGTATGTGATGGTTCTGGGCTATGCTCACCAGAGTTTTGAGGAATGAGGGGGGATCTCAATGAAACCCATTGAATTTTGAAAGACCGAGATTGAGTATACATAGAGAAAATGATTTGAATATTAGTATAGTCTAGGACCAGAAGGGACAGTCTCAGAATACAAGGACATCCCTTTGGAGCCGGGATGAGGAGGAAGATGCTGAATCTGTGGACTTCATTGCCACAGTCAGCTGTGGAGCCCAAGTCATTGGATATATTCAAAGCAGAGGTTGATCAGTTGTTTGCTAATAAGGACGTTAATGTTTTTGGGGAGAAGACAGAATGGGGTGAAAAGTGAAAATAAATCAGATATGATTGAATGGTGGAGTAGTCTCGAGAGGCTGAGTGGCCTGATTCTGCTCCGATGTTTTTATGTAATCATTATAAAAGGTGCTTTATTTAAAAATCTGATTACATTTATAACTTGAATTTCCTGGTTGTTGCTGACTATATTTTTAGTGCCTCTCGGTCTGCCGTCCAGACTTTTGGATTACTAATCCTATAAAATACGTACATTGAAACGTCACATTTTAGTAATTGAGTATAAGATTACATTAGGTTACTCCACTGCTGTGGCATGTTTCCTCTAATCTGTCTGAAACCATTGGGTTGGATCAGATGGGACCCAACCCTTGTTCACAACCTCCATGTACCCATGCTCACGTAGACCGACTGCCCAGAGGTTTGTTTTCTCTAACCCAGCCCGTTACTGAAAACAGATTGTAGGACAGAGTTGTGCTTCCTTACAAATTGTAAGGCATGTTAATGGAAAAGTCTGGCATTCAGAGTCTTCTTGAACTTGCAAAATTTTTCAAATAAAAAGGCAAGTTTAATTAAATATTTTGAAATGCAGGGGTAATTAAACACATAAAACTAAAGCAAGGGAAATGAAAATGTAACTTTGTCTCTTAATTGCAGGTCTGGAATCCTACTCCCCCGCCATTTTTATTCTGGTGTCTTCCCCTTCTTTTCCTGTCCTGAAGAAGGGTCTCAGCCTGAAATGTCGACTGTTCATTTCCATGAATGTTGCCTAACCTGCTGAGTTCCTCCAGCATTTTGTGTGGGTTGCTTTGGATTTCCAGCATCCACAGTATTTCTTGTATTTGTGATTTGCTGCTCCATTGCATAGTCTCTTTCAGGGCTGTTTCCACTGAGGAAGTTTAAATCTTCTCTTCGATGGGAGTTCAGTGAGACCCTCTTTCACTGCTTCCCCTCTGATATCTCTGCTGTCCTCCAACTCTTTGACCATGTGCTCACCCAGACTCACTAGCACTGCCGTGTATCCTTCCTGGGACCACTCTCATCAGATTCCTACATCTCCAGCCCTTTTCCTTACCCACCCACCTGGCTTCACCTACCACCTTCTAGCTATTCCTCATCCCCTCCCCACACTTTTTCATTCTGGTGACTTCCCCCTTCCTTTCCAGCACTGAAGAAGGACCTCAGCCTGAAATGTCCATTGCTTGTTCACTTTCGTAGCTGCTGCCTGACCTGCCGAGTTCCTCCAGCACTTTGTGTGTGTTTTTTTGGATTTCCAGCATCTGCAGAAATTCTTGTGCTCGCAGAAGTCTGCGTCGCTTGACATGTGGTGTAAAAAATTAATGGAGATGTCCTCTGTGGAGATTTACTGTTTGGATAGTCCAATAGGATTGGCACATTGTTTTAAAATGCATGTCTAAAGTGAGAATGATCTAAAATTCTGCATGAGTGGGGAAGCTTCACTCTGATGAGAATGTTTTGAGCTTTATACATCAGTATTCCGTACAATAATAATATATCAACAAAAGTAGCATCTGGTGTCAGAACTCTATAAACATTATCATATCAATGTTAATAAATATAGTGAGCTATAATTTGTCTTTCACAACTTCCAGTAGAACTGTGACATGGATTCATTAAGGGGCTTCAGGGAACAGTAGCTGGATTGTTCCAGGATTCATTGTACAACATTAAAAGAAAGAATTAATGTAATTATATAAATCTTTCTGCTGAACTAGAATATCAGAAAAGATGGATAACATAGAATTGAATAATATCTTTGAAAATAGATGTTTTTTATTATCTCTTTTTATGAGATGGTATTCACTCTTGTCTAATTAAGTTTATCCGAGCTTTTTATTTGGATTGTGCTGGGGGAGAGAGATTTTAAAAGAATTGAGTGGGAGCGATTGGCACGTTGTGTGCCATAATCTCTGAGAAGATGTTGGATTGCACAGAATTCGGCACTTGACAAGATCCGATGAAAAGTAAATAGGTTATTAGCAGAGTGGCCGATGTAGGAATGGGCCATTGTTAGCGTGAGGAGCTGAGAATCTGGCTCAACGAGGGTTCCGTGAGGAGAAGCGTAGGCTGTAGGATGATTTTTTTCATTATTCATTCTTTCTTTCTTTCTTATTGCACATGTAGAGCAGTTTGAATGCCAGGCTGGATACTGGAATGCTCCTCTTGTGGGATGTGTAAAGGCAGGGAGACCTCCAGTATCCCTGACGATTACACATGCACAGAGTGCATCAGATGCAACTTTTAGTAGACTGTATTAAGGAGCTGAACATGGAGCTCGATGGACTCCTTATAATTCAGGAGGTTGAGGGGTTGATAGACAGGCCGTACAAGGAGATAGTTACACCCAAGTTAACTGGGTGACCGTTTGGAGGGGAAAGGGGATGGGCACCCAGTGCAGGGTACCCCCGTGGCCATTCCCCTCAACGACACTTTGGATATTCTTGGGGGGAAGGGAGTTAATGGCTTAGCAGAGGAAATTGACAGGTCTCCGGCACTGAGTTTGACTCTGAGGCTCAGAATGGATGTGAGAGAAGAGGTGAGCTGCAGTGATAGGGTATTCATTGGTTAGAGGAACAGAATGAAGGTTCTGTGGACAGCAGTGAGATGGTATGTTTACTCCTTGGTGCCAGGGTCCGGGACATCTTGCATCAAGTCCACAGCAAGTGCAAGGGTGAGAAGCCAGGGGTTGTGGCCCATGTCAGTACCAATGTCCCTACAGACAGTGTTGGAACTGAACTCACTTTGCTGGTGCTCTAATCGTGTTATACTAACCAATTAGGTACAGTGTCACCCTGAATTAATGCTATTAGCTGAGGGAGGGTGTTATTTAGGACATTAAGTGAACTCCTCTCCAGTATTTCAGAAACAACATCAACAGCTTTATCCATCCATTTCCTCTGTCATTCAAGTAATGAAGCTTTATGGGTAAAACTGAGGGATAAGAAAGGTCTGTGTTAATAGACAACCCAACAATGCACGAGATTTAGGGAAGCAAATTTGTAGAGTAATCGCAGACTGTTGCAAGAAACATAAAGTTGTTATAGCTGGTGATTTTAACTTTCCGCATATTGACTGGGACTCCCATACTGTAAAAGGCTGGATGGAAAAATGTTTGCCAATGTGTTCAGGGAAGTACATAGAAGTCCCAGCTAGATCTGCTATTAGGGAATGAGAACGGGCAGGTGACAGAACTTCGTTTTACAAAACATTTCAAAGATTCGAAGGTTACTTAGTTCGCTGAGATTTATTTTCCCACTGAGTCACGAAACTAAGCAAACCATGAAACCCGTTCAAAGAAAATGTCATACACCCAACACACAAAAAAAAACAACAAATCACACAACCAACAAAGCAATGAGCGAAAAGCACAGAATATAAAACATAAACCCAAAAGGTCTTTGAAAGTTTTGGTTGAGTTCAGTTCAATTTAGTGCTGTGTCATTCATTAACAGTAGGGCGCAGAGCCAGTCTGTCCTGATCAAAATGGCACAAAACAGCCATAAAAAAGGAGCAACCAGCAAGCAGAAACACATCAAAACATGAACTACAGAATCTAATGCACAATTGTGTCAATTAAACCTTGCCCAAGACCCAAGATTCCGGCACCGTCCTCCGCCAGCATCATGCAAGTGGCAGAGAGACTGATCGAACGCATGCACCTACCTCCAGCAGCAGCGAGTGATAAAGAGAGAGAGACTGTTCAAACACAGGCCTAAAAACACACCTTCAAACTGTAAATCACAGGTTCCAGTAGTAGTAGAATCATATTTGAAAGAAGAAGAGGAAGTAAAAGAAGTAGTTCTATGAACTGTCTGAAGGATGTTGTCTTTGGTTGCATTGTTTGCTAGTGCCTTCTTCTTCCATGCATCCAGAGATCATAATCCCATTAGTTTCAAGATAATTAAGGAAAAGGGCAGGTCTGATCCTCAGGGTGAGATTCTAAATGGGAGAATGACCATTTTTGATAGTATCAGAAAGGATTTGGTAAGTGCAGATTGTGATAGGTTGTTTTCTGGCAAAAGTGTACTTGGTAAGTGGGAGGCTATCACAGGTGAAACTTTGAGAATACAGAATTTCTGCATTCCTGTCAGAATAAAAGGCAAGGATAACAGGTTTAGGAACATTGGCTTTCAAGATATATTAAGGCCCTTGTTAAGAAAAAGGAGGTGCTAAGCTGGTAAAGGAATGTAGGAACAAATGATTTATTTGAGGAGTATAAGAAATGCAAGAGGAAGAGAAAGTCAAAGGAGGGGTAAAATTGGTACTCTGGAAGATCAGTGTGGTAGTCTGTGAGTGAAGCCAGCCGAAAGAAATGAGGGAGATTTTCAATAGACTTATTTGATCTGAATCTACTCAGGAGACAGATACCGAGTGAGGCAAAGCAGCGGCGAGGTCAACGACTTTACACAGGATACAGAGAAAGAAGTGACTGCTGCCTTGAAGCCAACTAGGGTGCCAAATCCTCAACAGCCCAATGCAGAAATAAAGTATTTCCTCGGAACCTGTGGGAGCCTAGTGCAGAAATTGCAGCGGCCTCAGCAGAGACATTTAAAACATCCTTGGCCACAGGAGAGATGCCAGAGGATTGGAGAACAGGTAATGTTGTTCCTTTGTCTAAGAAAGGCTTTAAGAATAAGCCAATAAAATTGTAGGCCATTGAGCCTAACATTAGTAGTGGGATGGTTATTGGAAGGGATTCTAAGGGACTGGATATATAAATCATAGACAAGGAAGGATCAGTGATAGCCAACATGGATTTGTATGTGATAAATCACGTTCAACCAATATTGTAGAACTTTTCAAGGAAATTACCAGGAAAATTGATGAAGGCAAGGCAGTGGAGGTTGTCTACATGGACTTTACAAAGGCCTTTGACAAAGTCCCACATGGGACGTCGGTTGGTCAAAAAGGTTCAGTCATCTGGAATTCAAGATTAGGTAGTAAACTGGATGACACATTGGCTTCACAGGAGATGCCAGAAAGTGTTAGTAGATGGTTGCCTCTCTGGCGGAGGTCTGTGTCTAGTAGTGCGTCACAAGGATCAGTGCTAGGCCCATTGTTGTTGGTCATCTATATCAATGATCTGGATGATAATGCGTTAAACTGCATCATCAGGTTTGTGGATGACACCAAGACTGAGGGTGTAGTTGACAGTGAGGATGATTATTAAAGCTTGAAGAGGGATCTACTGTTGCGCTTTAGGAGGACTTCCCAGGCTGGGTCTTACATGGAGAGTGGTAGGGCATAGCAGAGTGCAGTAGAACAGAGGGATCAGGAAATACAAATCCATAATTCCTTGTGAGTGGCGTCACAGAGAGATAGGGTCATAAATAATCTTTTGACACATTGGTCTTCATAATTCAATGTATTGAGTACAAGAATTTGGATATTATGTTGAAATAGTATAAGAAGGTGGTTAGGCCTAATTTTGAGTATTGTGTGCAGTTTTACCTACAGGAGAGATATAACTAAGGTTGAAAGAGGGCAAAGAAGGTTTACAAGGATATTGCCTGGAGACGAGGACCTGAGTTATAGAGAAAGGTTGAATACATTAGGACTTGATTCCCTAGAACGTAGAAGATTGAGGGGAGTTTTGATGGAGGTATACAAAATTATGAAGGGTATAGACAAGGTAAATGCAACTATCCACTGATGTTGGGAGAGACTACAACTAGAGGGTATGAGCTAAGGGTGAGATATTTAAGGGGAACACGATGGGGAACTTCTTTATTCAGAGGGTAATGAAAGTGTGGAATGAGCTGCCAATGCAAGTGGTCGATGTGGGTTCAATTTCAACAATTAAGAGAACTTGGAGTAAGTACATGGATGGGAGGGGCATGGAGGGTTCTGATCTGTATGCAGATCAATGGGAGGGGTATGGAAGGATATGGTACATGTGCAGGTCAATAGGAGGAGCATGGAGGGATATGGTCTATGTGCAGGTCAAAGGAAGGGGTATGGAGGGATATGGTCCATGAGCTGGTTGATGGGAGGGGGATGGAAGGATATGGTCCATGTGCAGGTTGATGGGAGGAGCATGGAGGGATATGGTCCATGTGCAGGTCAAAGGAAGGGGTATGGAGGGATATGGTCCATGTGCAGGTCAAAGGAAGGGGGATGGAGGGATATGGTCCATGTGCAGGTCAAAGGAAGGGGGATGGAGGGATATGGTCCATGTGCAGGTCAAAGGAAGGGGGATGGAGGGATATGGTCCATGTGCAGGTCAAAGGAAGGGGTATGGAGGGATATGGTCCATGTGCAGGTCAAAGGAAGGGGTATGGAGGGATATGGTCCATGTGCAGGTCAAAGGAAGGGGGATGGAGGGATATGGTCCATGTGCAGGTCAAAGGAAGGGGGATAGAGGGATATGGTCCATGTGTAGGTTGATGGGAGGAGCATGGAGGGATATGGTCCATGTGCAGGTCAAAGGAAGGGGTATGGAGGGATATGGTCCATGAGCTGGTCAAAGGAAGGGTAATGGAGGGATATGGTCTATGTGCAGGTCAAAGGAAGGGGGATGGAGGGATATGGTCTATGTGCAGGTCAAAGGAAGGGGGATGGAGGGATATGGTCCATGTGCAGGTCAAAGGAAGGAGGATGGAGGGATATGGTCTATGTGCAGGTCAAAGGAAGGGGGATGGAGGGATATGGTCCATGTGCAGGTTGATGGGAGGAGCATGGAAGGATATGGTCCATGTGCAGGTCAAAGGAAGGGGGATGGAGGGATATGGTCCATGTGCTGGTCAAAGGAAGGGTAATGGAGGGATATGGTCTATGTGCAGGTCAAAGGAAGGGGGATGGAGGGATATGGTCTATGTGCAGGTCAAAGGAAGGGGGATGGAGGGATATGGTCTATGTGCAGGTCAAAGGAAGGGGGATGGAGGGATATGGTCCATGTGCAGGTCAAAGGAAGGAGGATGGAGGGATATGGTCTATGTGCAGGTCAAAGGAAGGGGGATG
Organism: Mobula hypostoma; assembly: GCF_963921235.1. Lineage (NCBI taxonomy): Eukaryota > Metazoa > Chordata > Chondrichthyes > Myliobatiformes > Myliobatidae > Mobula > Mobula hypostoma. The sequence goes on along the minus strand of NC_086101.1, from coordinate 91,038,603 downwards.
GAGGGATATGGTCCATGTGCAGGTCAAAGGAAGGGGGATGGAGGGATATGGTCCATGTGCAGGTCAAAGGAAGGGGTATGGAGGGATATGGTCCATGTGCAGGTCAAAGGAAGGGGGATGGAGGGATATGGTCCATGAGCTGGTTGATGGGAGGGGGATGGAAGGATATGGTCCATGTGCAGGTCAAAGGAAGGGGGATGGAGGGATATGGTCCATGAGCTGGTTGATGGGAGGGGGATGGAGGGATATGGTCCATGAGCTGGTCGATGGGAGGGGGATGGAGGGATATGGTCCATAAGCTGGTCGATGGGAAGGGGATGGAAGGATATGGTCCATGAGCTGGTTGATGGGAGGGGGATGGAGGGATATGGTACATGTGCAGGTCGATAGGAGGAGCATGGAGGGATATGGTCTATGTGCAGGTCAAAGGAAAGGGTATGAAGGGATATGGTCCATGAGTTGGTTGATGGGGCTAGTCAGATTAATGTTCAGAATAGACTAAATGAGCCAAAATGCTTCTATCTGTACTGTTCACCTTATTTTTATTTAGCCCCCTGTAAAAGACAGAGCAGGCATAGGGATTTGACTCCATGCTAGTCTTCTCCAAAATATTGGTATTCATACACTCCCTACGGAGAGCCCTCCAGGATGGTCCTGTTAGGAACATCAGAATGCAGTCCATGAGGATCTCCATGGTCTCCTTGGATATTTTCTGTGAGTAGTTTTCTCCAGAAGCCTGTCTAAATCTCTGTTAGCCACTGCTAGTGCTCTCTCTTCCTCCTTCCATCTTTGCAGCATTCAGGCATCCAGGGGATTGGGGGTAAGTATAGTGGTGTTGGTGTCAGAGTTCAGTTTTTACATAGAAAGTGGTGGGTACATGGAATACCCTGCCGGAGTGGTGGTGGTAGTGGCAAATACATTTGGAATTAGAGGTCTGCACAGCACTTTTGGCCAAAGGGCCTGTACTGTGATGTGGTATTGTATGCTCTTTGTTCTATGTCCATTTTTGAGGCAGCAGAGCTCTCTGTTTGCTGGAATCAATCTGCTCATATTGTGTACATGTCTCTTTAAGGGTTTATTCAGCTGAAAGGTTAAGTGTTGGAAGGTGCAGGAGCTCACAATCGATCAATTCAACAGGGCAAGCTGTAACTGGCAATGCATGACACTGCTTAAAGAAACTTAACAATGCTTTCTGGGAATATCACAATGGAAGATTGCAATCCGTGTGACTTTATAAAACAGCATCCATTCTCTTAGCACCAGTGAAAATTAAGAGAGGACTTTGTTCTGTGAAGAACATTGTCCAAGTTTACAAAAGGTCATCAATCAACTGTAAAGGTGGGCAAAGTAATGGTAGATAGAATTTAATTTGGTTAAGTGTGAAGAGATGCATTTTGGAATGCTAAAATCTGGGGCAGAACATTCACAGTGAAGGTTGGGGGCCTGTGGAATGTTCTTAATAAGAAAGATCTGGGGTCCAAGAATATAGTTCCCTGAAACTTTGAGCAAAGATAAACAGTGTGGTGAAGAAGGTTTATGCTATGCTTGCGTTCATCTGCTGAGGCATTAAGTATAAGAGTTCATTAGGTACATTTAATGTCAGAGAAATGTACAGAATATACCTCCTGAAATTCTTCTTTTTCACAAACATTCACGAAAACAGAGGAGTGCCCCAAAGAGTGAATGACAGTTAAACGTTAGAACCCAAACCCAAACTCCCCCCCATTTCCCTTCTCCCTTACACAAGCAGCAGCAAGGCAATGACAACCCCTCCCCCACTAGCAGCAAAGCATCGGCGCCCTCCAACGAGCACTCAAGCGTGCAGCAAAGCATCTAAAACAACACCTGGTTAGGACGAAAAGTCACAATTCTACAAAACATTGGTTAGGCCACACTTGAAGTACCTAGTCACTACACTACAAGAAAGAAATGTTTAAGCTAGAAAAGAAACAGAAAAGATTCACAGTAATTATCTGTTTGGTAGACTTGAGTTATCAGGAGAAATAGACAGCCCGGCTCTGTATTCCACATTGTAATGGAAGCTGAGAACTGACATGAAGGAGGTAGTTTATTAGATTATGGGAGGTATAGAAAGGATAGATAGCCAGTGACTCTTTCCCATGATAGGGGCGTCTTAAATTAAAGGGCGTAGGTTTAAAGTGAGAGGGAGGGGATTTAAGGACTGAATGTTTGACAGAAAGATCAATTAGTTAATGTAATAAGCTGCCAGAGCAGGTGATGGAACGGGGATAGTAATAATATTTAAGAGGCATCTGGACAGGTACCTGAAAGAGCAGGTCATAAGACCATAAGACCATAAGATTTAGGAGCAAAAGTAGGCCATTCGGCCCATTGAGTCTGCTCCACCATTCAATCATGGGCTGATCCAATTCCCCCAGTCATCCCCACTCCCCTGCTTTCACTGCATACCCTTTGATGTCCTGGCTAATCAAGAACCTATCTATCTCTGCCTTAAAAACACCCAATGACTTGGCCTCCATAACCACTCGTGGCAACAAATTCCACAGATTTACCACCCTCTGACTAAAGTAATTCCTTTGCATCTCAGTTCTAAAAGAATGTCTTTCGATCCTGAAGTCGTGCCCTCTTCTCCTGGAATCCTCTACCATGGGAAATAACTTTGCCATATCTAATCTGTTCAGGCCTTTTAACATTTGGAATGTTTCTATGAGATCCCCCTCATTCTCCTGAACTCCAGGGAATACAGCCCAAGAGCTGCCAGAGGTTTCTCATACGGTAAACCTCTCATTCCTGGAATCATTCTCGTGAATCTTCTCTGAACCCTCTCCAATATCAGTATATCCTTTCTAAAATAAGGAGCCCAAAACTACACACAATACTGCAAGTGTGATCTCATGAGTGCCTTATAGGTTATAGAGAAACATGGAATTAGTGAAAGCAAATGGGATTGGAGAAATAGGCATAATATTGACCATAATACTTAGGGGCAGAATTGGGCCACAAAGCTTCAATCGGCAAAGAAGTAATGGATTGGAAGGCCTGTTTCTATACGGTTCAACCCTGACTCTTTCAAACTCTCACTGATCAGGTGGCTCTACCATACCTACCTAAAAATAACTGTTATGTCCTGTAGGCATTGGCGCATAGGTCAATCTGTCAAGTGGACTGTAAGTGTTGGAATCTAAGAAACGTTTAAGCTTCAGATTGCTGTGGTCTTCCACTTCACTGTTTTAATATGTCTCTGATGGTGTGAGTCATTGACTGCAGTTTAAAAAGAAATTAAATACCTAAAAATTGTAGAAATTATTAGTCAAAAACTAAAACATTTAATTATATTAATTGATTTTAAATAATAATAAAAACGGAGCAAGAAAAAGAACTAAGTTTTTACTGTCATTTCCTGTTTTTATTATTTTGACCCATTAATATGAATGACATTTCAATGTACCAAACAACTCTGACTGCTGTGAAGATCGGCAGTGTACAGAATACCTTTGGACGTGATGATTACTCCAAAACAGTGAAGGGTCAGGTGTCCAGCACATTTTGTGCTTTCACACTGCAGAAATTAACCTGTCAACATGAGCCAAAATGTTGCCATCAGTGCCATAAAGCAATAATTTTGTGACAACCTTTTATTTGTTATCAAATGTTTTTTTGAAAATCCAAATATTCTAGCTCAATTGTTTACTTCTTATCTACCTTGCCAGATACCACCTCAAAAAGTTCTATTAAGTTTGTCAAATATGATTTTCCCCTCATAAAAAAATTGACTCTGAATAATGTGATATGTAAAATTGTATCCAATTTTGATAATCTCATTTTGGAATGACTTAAAAATAAAAATAATGTACAACTTGTGATTTAAGTGGACATAAACAGAATTACAAAGTTATGAAGAAAATGTTGAAATATTCAGTTGGAGGTGCACGTACAAGACTTGCAGCATCATATGACAGACTGAATGGTGCATTTTGTTTTCCACTGGTGACCAAGAAGAGAATAATTGAGATAACATGGAAACATTTCAAGAGAATTCAGAAAATGTTTATTTGCTTCAGTTATTCTTGCATTTTATTTTCTACACTCCTTACTGAAGGTGGATTGATAAAGATAATTGGAAGGTTGGGGGGGGAGTGGGTGAGCGAGGGTAGTTTTATAGCAGTATTTTCCTTGTATGATCCACTAAATTTTTTATCCTTCAAACCCCTTCTGCTTGCTTCACTTTGCTTTTAACCTTTTACATATTCAAACAATTACTGAATTATCTTTCAAATGTACTTATGAAAAGTATAAAGGTAGGAAGGTAATATGAATCACACTAAGAACTGTAGACCAGTGAGCCTTAAGTCAGTGGTGGGCAAACTGTTGGAGAGGATTCTTAGCAACAGGATTTACAAGAATTTGAGAAGCATTGACTGATTAGGGATAGACCGTATGACTTTATAAGGGACAAGCCGTGCCACATGAGCCTGTCTGAATTCTTTGAGGATGTGACAAAACAAATTGATGAAGGTAGAGCAGTGGATGTGATTTATATGAATTTTAGTAAACTAGATTTGCAGGAGGAGGGGAACCAGAGTATCAGAGCAGATTGTGAGGTGGAGGAAGATAAAGGTCATGCGAGAACTGCAAGTATAGTGCATGGAGTAAAGCTAGAACTAATATATAAAGAGGCTTTGAGGAAAGAGAAGCAGAATAAAGGGTGTAAAGGTAGTAAGGCAAAAGGGCTAAAGGGCGTGTACTTCGATGCAAGAAGCATCAGGAGCAAAGGTGATGAACTGAGAGCTTGGATACATACATGGAATTATGATGTAGTGGCCATTACAGAGAATTGGCTGGCACCAGGGCAGGAATGGAGTCACAATATTCCTGGATTTCAGTGCTTTAAAAGGGATAGAGAGGGGGCAGAAAGGGGAGAAGGGCTGACATTACTTGTCAGGGATGCTATTACAGCTACAGAACGGGTGGGTAATGTAGCAGTATTTTCTTTTGAGTCAATATGGGTAGAGGTCAGGAAGAGGAAGAAGCAGGTACTCTATTGGGAGTATTCTATAGGCCCCCTGGTAGCAGCAGAGATACCAAGGAGCAGATTGGGAGGGAGATTTTGGAAAGGTGCAAAAATAACAAGGTTGTTATGATGGGTGACTTTAATTTCCTTAATATTGATTGTCACCTGATTAGTTCCAATGGTTTAGACGGGACAGAGTTTGTTAAGTGTGTCCAGGACGGATTCCTGTCACAGTATATTGACAGGCCGACTAGGGAGACTGCCATACAGGATCTAGTATTAGGTAACAAACTAGGTCAGGTCACAGATCTCTCAGTGGGTGACCATCTGGGGGACAGTGACCACTGCTCCCTGGCCTTTAACATTATCATGGAAAAGGATAGAATCAGAGAGGACAGGAAAATTTTTAATTGGAGAAGGGCAAATTATGAGGCTATAAGGCTAACACTAGCAGGTATGAATTGGGATGATTTTTTGCAGGGAAATGTACTATGGAATTGTGGTCGATATTTAGGGATCTCTTGCAGGATGTTAGGGATAAATTTGTCCCAGTGAGGAAGATAAAGAATGGTAGGGTGAAGGAATCATGAGTGACAAGTGAGGTGGAAAATCTAGTCAGGTGGAAGAAGGCAGCATATATGAGGTTTAGGAAGCAAGGATCAGATGGGTCTATTGAGGAATATAGGGTAGCAAGAAAGGAGCTTAAGAAGGGGCTGGGGAGAGCAAGAAGGGGGCATGAGAAGGCCTTGGTGAGTAGGGTAAAGGAAAACCCCAAGGCATTCTTCAATTATGTGAAGAACAAAACGATGACAGAAGTGAAGGTAGGAGAAATTAGAGATGAAGGTGGGAAGATGTGCCTGGAGGCTGTGGAAGTGAGTGAGGTCCTCAATGAATACTTCTCTTCGATATTCACCAACGAGAGGGAACTTGATGACAGTGAGGACAATATGAGTGAGGTTCATACTAAGGGAGAGGAGGTGATGGAGTTGTTAAAATACATTTGGATGGATAAGTCCCTGGGGCCTGACAGAATATTCCCCAGGCTGCTCCACGAGGCGAGGGAAGAGTTTGCTGAGCCTCTGCCTAGGATCTTGATGTGCTCGTTGTCCTCGTTGTCTATGTTGGGAAAACTGTTGGAAAAGTTTCTTAGAGATAGGATCTATGGGCATTTAGAGAATCATGGTCTGATCAGGGACAGTCAGCATGGCTTTGTGAAGGGCAGATCGTGTCTAACAAGCCTGATAGAGTTTGTTGAGGAGGTGACTAGGCATATAGATGAGAGTAGTGCAGTGGATGTGATCTATATGGATTTTAGTAAGGCATTTGACAAGGTTCCACACGGTTAGCTTATTCAGAAGGTCAGAAGGCATGGGATCCAGGGAAGTTTGGCCAGGTGGATTCAGAATTAGCTTGCCTGCAGAAGGCAGAGGGTCATGGTGGAGGGGGTATATTTGGATTGGAGGGTTGTGATTAATGGTGTCCCACAAGGATCAGTTCTGGGTCCTCTGCTTTTTGTGATTTTTATTAACAACCTGGATGTACGGGTAGACGGGTGGGTTGGCAAGTTTGCAGACGACACAAAAGTTAGTGGTGTTGTGGATAATGTAGAGGATTGTCAAAGATTGCAGAGGGACATTGATAGGATGCAGAAGTGGGCTGAGAAGTGGCAGATGGAGTTCAACCCGGAGAAGTGTGAGGTGGTACACTTTGGAAGGACAAACTCCAAGGCAGAATACAAAGTAAATGGCAGGATACTTGGTAGTGTGGAGGAGCAGAGGGATCTGGGGGTACACGTCCACAGATCCCTGAAAGTTACCTCACAGGTGGATAGGGTAATTAAGAAAGTTTATGGGGTGTTAGCTTTCATAAGTCGAGGCATCGAGTTTAAGAATCGTGAAGTAATGATGCAGCTCTATAAAATTCTGGTTAGGCCACACTTGGAGTACTGTGTCCAGTTCTGGTCACCTCACTTTAGGAAGGATATTGAAGCATTGGAAAGGGTACACAGGAGATTTACCAGGATGCTGCCTTGTTTAGAGAGTATGGATTATGATCAGAGATTAAGGGAGCTAGGGCTTTACGCTTTGGAGAAAAGGAGGATGAAAGGAGACATGATAGAGGTATACAAGATATTAAGAGGAATAGATAGAGTGGACAGCCAACACCTCTTCCCCAGGGCACCACTGCTCAGTACAAGAGGACATGGCTTTAAGGTAAGGGGTGGGAAGTTCAAGGGGGTTATTAGAGGAAGGTTTCTTACGCAGAGAGTGGTTGGTGTGTGGAATGCACTGCCTGAATCAGTGGTGGAGGCAGATACACTCGTGAAATTTAAGAGACTACTAGACAGGTATATTGAGGAATTTAAGGTGGGGGGTTATATGGGAGGCAGGTTTTAAGGGTCGGCACAACATTGTGGCCAAAGGGCCTGTACTGTGCTGTACTATTCTATGTTCTATGTAGTAAGGTGTTTGACACGTTCCCCATGGTAGTCTCATTCAGGAAGTCAGGAGGCATGGGATCCAGGGAAACTTGGTTGAGAGGGTTCAGGATTTTCTTGGCCACAGAAGGTATTTGATGCATATTCTGCTTGGACATCAGTAAGCAGCAGTGTTCCACAATGACGTGTTCTGGGTCCTTTGTTCTTTTTGATTTTTATCAATAACTTGGATGGGGAAGTAGACGAGTGGGTTAGTAAACTTCCAGGTGACACAAAGGTTGATGGTGTTGTGGATAATGTAGAAGGTTGTAGGTTACAATAGGACGGTGATAGGATGTAGAGCTGGGCTGAGAACTGACAGATAAGTATCAATCAGGAGAAGTGTGAAGTGATTCACTTTGGATGGTCGAACTTGAAGGCAGGATTCTTAACTATATGGAGGAACAAAGTGATCAGAGGGTCCATGTCCGTTGATTCCTCAAAGCTGCCATGCAAATTGATAGAGTGGTTAAGAACGATTATGGGGTTTTGGCCTTCATTATTGGGCAGATTGAGTTCAAGAGCTACAAAGAACTATTACAGCTCTATATATCTCTGGTCAGACCACACTTGGAGTATTGTGTTCATTTTTAGTTGCCTCATTATTGGAAGGATCTGGAAGCTTTGGGGGTAGTGCAGATGAAATTTACCAGGTTGTTGCCAGGATTAGAGAGCATGTCTGATGAAAATAGTTTGAGTGAGCTGGGAGTGAGGAGATCAGAGGTGAATTGATAAAGGTGTACAAGGTGATAAGAGGCGTAGATGAAGAGGATAGCCAGAGACATTTTTCCAGGGTGAAAATGGTTAATAATTTTAAGGTGATAGGTGGAAACTATAGGGGGATGTAAGATGTTTTTTTTTTACATAGACAGTGGTATGTGTGTGGAATGCACTGCCAGGGTGGTGGAGGCAGATACAATGGGAACATTTGAGAGCTTCTTGGGCACATGGATTAAAGAAGGGCTATATAGGGAGGAAAGGATTAAATACCCTCCCTCGGAATTTAAGTCTGGAAGAGTTAAATTGATCTGAGAGTAGGTTAAAAGATTGGCACAACATCATGGGCTGAAGGACCTGTAATATGTTCTATATCATAATTACATTAGGGGATGAGGGGGAAGGACAGAGAATTTACACTTCAAATTCAATATAGTCCACACTATTAGATTTCCAAATGAAATAATATACCATTCTCAGAGATCAATTATACAGTAATAGGAGTCATTTACAAGTCTGCAATTTTTGCGGGGTGTTTCACTTGGCAGAAGAACCCATTAGCAATGTGCATACCATTGTTAATGATTTTCCAACTATTTCATTTTTACGCTTGGAAAATCATTGTCGACGTGGGCTAGAGTTTTAGATATGTATGACTGGGACATGCAGTCCTGTACTGGCTGTGGAGGAACATAAAATCATCCCTTAAGAGCAAACTCATTCAAGTCGCTTCATTGAAATTAAAACAAAGGAAGTCGGGGTCCTGTTGAGCTCGAGATTTGTTTTCAGAGCTAGGAAAATTACACTATTAGATATGGTTCCCACAGGCAGCTTTCGCTTTCAGTTAGCAATTTCTGTCTGTGTGGTGAAATCAGATTCACATATGAGATCTCACAAGAGTAGTTTTGTAAATGAAGTAAATATTGTGGAGATGAGAGATTTTCTTATGCAGCAAGTTATTATCTAGAAGGCAAGATTTGCCATGTCAGAAAATGTAGTGGATGCAAATGCAATGCTAATGTTCAGGAGGGAACTACATAACTAGCTGATCGGGAGATGATCACAAAACCACAGGGAAAGTATTATGGAACAGGACAAGTTGAATAGCTCTTTGAATGTGTTGTGGTAAGCATTATGGCTTGAATATCCTCCTGTGCTATAATATCTTTATTGAGTTTGTGATCTGCCATTCACCACAATGATATCCTTTGTCTTGCAATATAAAGATAAGCTTATCTCATTCATACTTATATGAACTCTCAGAATCAAAGCAGCAAACTTGCAGTCATCCATCATTTTATGCATTTTGCATAGGTTTCATGAGGCCCAAATTTGGGGACCAATATCTATATGTAAAGTTGAGCAAAAAGGCATTTGAAGTGAAATTAAAAAGAGCAATTTTTCAAATCTAAACAAAACCATGTTAGCACCTCTTTTTAATTCATGGTTTTCTATATGTGCATTCTTCACTCTCTGTACAGCTTCTGTTTTGCTTTTTGAGACCTCACCATAATTGTAAAGACTTGCATTGATATAGCATCATTAATATGGGAGAAAGCTGAAGCGGCTTCCCAAGAGTCAAAAGAAGTCACAGGATCAAATGTTTATTGAGATGTTTGGACAAAGATCTGTAACCTTTATCAGTGAGGCAAGATTTTTTTTTCTTTTCAATCTTTTTATTAATTTCATAGAATGAAAACATAACATAACAATATTACAAATAATAGGATATACATTGTTACAGTTAAAATAAATAATTATAAGACCAAATAGTATAAATTGACAAAACTCCCAATCGTGTAGAATTGGAATGAATAATACAAAGCAAAAAAAAACTGAAAAGAAAACATGAAAAAGGAAAAAAAAACCCTATCCCAAAAAAAACTGAACTAAACAGAATTAGTCAACTAAACTAAAGACTTGGGCAGTACTAACAACTTAAAAATGGGAAAGAAGAAAACCTTAGTGTCGATGACTCCGCTCCTCTCAACCAGCAGTACAGAGCGATAAAACAAGTTTGGAAATGGTCAACTTACATCAAATGAAAATGCTGAATAAATGGCCTCCAAGTTTTTTCAAATTTATTGGAAGGGTCATAAAGGGCACTTCTAATTTTTTTCCAAATTCAAACACACCATAGTTTCTGAAAACCAATGGAATACAATAGGAGGGTTAATCTCTTTCTAATTCAGCAAAATAGATCTTCTAGCCATTAGAGTAAGAAATGCAATCATCCTACGTGCTGAAGAGGTTAAATAACTTGAATCTATCATTGGTAATCCAAAGATAGCAGTAATTGGGTGAGGTAATAATTCTATATTCAAAACCATTGAAATAATGACAAAAATATCTTTCCAATATTTTTCCAACAAAGGAAATGACCAAAACATGTGAGTTAAAGAAGCTATCTCACAATGACATCTATCACATATAGGGTTAATGTAAGGGTAGTAACGAGATAGTTTATCTTTGGACATATGAGCCCTATGCACTACTTTAAACTGTATCAACACATGTTTGGCACATATAGAGGATAAATTAACCAATTGAAGAATTTTTTCCCATTTTTCAGTCGGTATAACAATCTTAAATTCTCTATCCCAATCAGCTTTAATTTTATTGGAAACATCAGGGGATAAATTCGTAATTATGTTATATATAATTGCTACAACACTTTTCTGAGAAAGATTTAAATCTAAATTTTTTTCCAAAGTGTCCATTGGGTATGGGTGTGGAAAATTAGGAGAAACAGCAATTAAGAAGTCTTAAGAAGGCAAGTTTTAAGAAGACAAGAAAGTGGGGCGGGTAAGGTTTAGACAGTAAATGAAAAAACTCAGAACTTGATCAAAAGAAGACTACGTCATTAATGGTGCAGGTGTGGGAGAAATCAGTGGGAAACATGGAAACTGTGGTTGAATTAATATGAATAGTTTTAATTTTATTCCAGAGCTGAAAGACATCAAAAACTTCTATAGATGTACCATGGAGAGCATTCTGACAGGCTACATCAATGTCTGGTATGGGGGATGGGTGGGGGGGAGACCACTGCACAGGACCAAAAGAAGCTGCAGAGGGTCATAAATATAGTCGTATCCATCTCGGGTACTAGCCTGCAGGTAACACGGGCATCTTCAAGGAGCGGTGTCTCAGAAAGGCAACATCTATTAATAAGGATCCCCAGCACCCAGGGCATGCTCTTCTCTCACTGTTACCATAAGTTAGGAAGGACAGAAGCAAGGCACACACTCAGCGATTCAGAAACAGCTTCATCCCCTCTGCCATCTGATTCCTAAATGGACATTGAGCCCTTGAACACTACCTCACTTTTTAAATATATATTATTCCTGTTTTTGCATGATTTTTAATCTATTCAATATACGTAAACAGCAATTGATTTACTATTTATTTATTCATTTATTTTTCTTCTTCTGTATTATAAATTGCATTAAGCTGCTGCTGCTAAGTTAACAAATTTCACGACACATATCGGTGATAATAAACCTGATTCTGATTCTGACATGAGGCAATAAACTGAAGACACATTTGATCTCTAAAGTGAACATAAAAGGCACTCAGAATCTGATTTGAAGAAGAGCTAATTCCTGCTCAGTATATATTCTTCAAACAACAGTCCAAAGCATTCTTCATAAGCTGAAATTCCTTTGCTGCTTTGAAAGTCTCTACATAAAGTCCTCAGAGGAGGTGCAAATATTGAAACTGATATATTACAGCACTTGAGTTTGAAGGCGATGAGGAATAGAATTTAATGTGGTTCAGAATGCAAGCACCTGTGTTTAGCATGAGTACAACCTTGAAGATAATTGAAGTTGTGTGGCTAGCAGGGAAACTTCCTATTGAGTCCAGGGGCTATAAAGGCTCGGATAAAGAATTGAGTAGTAAATGGGTTGTGACAAGTTCAGTGACAGACACTTTCATTGGGATGGTAGGTGACAGTCTTTATTTGTGAATGATAGAAGGTTTGCTTGATTTATTTATTTTGCCCAGGCTTGTTTTTCATTGGATTTATAGTTACATTGCATATTTTACAGGTACCTTAAAGTACTTTGTTAAAAAAAATGCTATTTACTGAGACAGATGTCTGTGCTTTCAAATTAAATTCACTTCAATTTCTGTTTTAAAGTTTGCTTTTTAAAGTTAGCGAATTCAGCCTTGTTACATGCTGTGGTCTTTATTCTTGAAAGTATATAGTCATTGTTATAGCGACTGATGTGATCACTTGTCTTAAAACCTGATGCAGAACAATGTCATCCATTTCATTTTTGTGGTCTGAATTCTTTATGGATCCCAGGTGAACCACTCTTCCTTTCTCTGACGCAAATTTAGCAGTAGTTTCTGCACTTGTCTCTACTGTGGATTTCTAAGCTGTTAAGAGCAAGGATGAAACATTTCATTCAAATGTAAGAGTATAAGAAAATAGGATTAGGAATAGTCTTCTTAGACCTTCAAGCCTTCCCTGCCATTCAGTATAATCATGGCTAATCTGTGCTGACCTTAAGTTCTCTTCTGCCTGTTCGTTATAACCCTCTAACCCTCACTCTTTCAAACATTTAATCTCCCTCCACCTTAAAAGTATCTAGTGATATGGCCTTCACCACTCTCACAGGGCAGAGAATTTCAGGGAGTAACTATTCCATGCGGTCTAATCTGATTGTTAACCTAGTCTGCGCTGATCTTCAATTAATTTATCTTTAAATTGTTCCTCCAAATTTAGACTTGTTTTATTTTTAAACAATCTGTGACACACTATCATCACAAAATAAGCATATGGAAAGCTAAAAGCTATGAATGTTAGGAATCTGAAATCGAAAAGAAAATGCTGGCAATACTTAGGAAACCAGGCAGCATCAATGGAGAAAAAAAAAACGACTCAATGTTTAATTCACCAAGAATTAAACAGTTTGGAGTATCATTCAACTGGTGAAAAAGGAAAGGCACTGAGAAAATGGAACGGCAATTTTGCTCTCTATTTTTTAGAAGTACTTCTTAGAAAACAACTTCTTGCAGAGTAATTTCTGTGTGTCATGGGAACTCCAGCATGTACATCAATCAATGATATGTCCTTTAGTGGGTTCTTGTTTTATGACTAGTTATTTTGCTTGTTAGTTTTCTGGCAGTAGATGTCAGTGAATTTCTGTCATTCCGTGAATTCTGCTACATTACTTTTGCCTCAAAGTTAATTTATTGCTGATTAAAACAAGAATTTATGATACTGACACTTTTGCGACAATTTTAGTAAGGAAGCAATCTGCACTTGATTGCGAGAAATAGCCCATTGCATATGGTAAAGATATCGGCATTCCTTCTTTTTGTTGTTGGTTTGACTTGTTTCTACTGAAAATTATATAACTCTGTTATTTCCCCAGGGAAACTCCCAAAGTAAATCAGCCAGATTGTTAATTGAGAATGAGCAGACCTGAGAGTTGTGTGAAGGCAATTTCAACAAACTTGTAACATTTGGACAGACAAATAGACTCAGCATGTAGATAGTTCCTTCTAATGGAGCTGCTGCTTTACAGTATTGTGATTTGGCTCACCTTTGGTGATTCAAACTGTGAGCCAAAGCAGCTCCTCGCATAAGTTAGTTACCATCAGAGTGAAATTCATTATTTGCTTTTAATACTGCACTTCTATAAGCTGCTGATATATCTATGTAATAAGTATCTTTTGCTGAAATTCATTAAGTAAACATTAGAACAAAAAAAATTAAATAGCATCAACACTGTGAACGTGCTGTCTATTTTCAATTAGGCCTTGACTTTGAAGATGTAGTGTAGGTGAATGTCAGTGTTCATCATTATTGTACCATGAAACTGACGCAAAATCGGGTACTTTGGCATATATATAGCATATACTGTATGTTATGTACTATTTTGTGCCAGTTTCATGGTAATATATATATACACACACATATATACAGTGGTATGCAAAAGTTTGGGCACCCTTGGTCAAAATTTCTGTTACTGTGAATAGCTAAGCAAGTAAGAGAGGAACTGATTTCCAAAAAGCATAAAGTTAAAGATGACACATTTCTTTAATATTTTAAGCAAGAAAACTTTTTTATTTCCATCTTTTACATTTTCAAAATAACAAAAAAGGAAAAGGGCCCGAAGCAAAAAGTTTGGGCACCTTGCATGGTCAGTACTTAGTAACACCCTCTTTGGCAGGTATCACAGCTTGTAAATGCTTTTTGTAGCCAGATAAGAGTCTTGCAATTCTTGTTTGGGGGATTTTTGCCCATTCTTCCTTGCAAAAGGCTTCTAGTTCTGTGAGATTCTTGGGTCGTCTTGCATGCACTGCTCTTTTGAGGTCTATCCACAGATTCTCGATGATGTCTAGGTCAGGGGACTGTGAAGGCCATGGCAAAACTTTCAGCTTGTGCTTCTTGAGGTAGTTCATTGTGGATTTTGAGGTGTGTTTAGGATCATTATCCTGACGCAAAAGCCATCCTCTTTTCATCTTCGGCATTTTTACAGACGGTGTGATGTTTGCTTCCATAATTTGCTGATATTTTGTTGAATTCATTCTTCCATCTACCAGTAAATGTTCCCCGTGCCACTGGCTGCAACACAAGCCCAAAGCATGATCGATCCACCCCCATGCTAAACAGTTGGAGAGGGTTTTTTTCATGAAATTCTGCACCCTTTTTTCTCCAAACGTACCTTTGTTCATTGCGGCCAAAGAGTTCTATTTTAACTTCATCAGTCCGCAGGATTTGTTTCCAAAATGCATTAGGCTTGTTTAGATGTTCCTTTGAACCTTTTGAATAGAACTGTTACAACAGGATAGTGATCCGAAACACACCTCAAAATCCACAATGGACTACCTCAAGAGGTGCAAGCTGAAGGTTTTGCCATGGCCCTCACAATCCCCTGACCTAAACATCATCGAGAATCCGTGGACAGACCTCAAAAGAGCAGTGCATGCAAGACGACCCAAGAATCTCACAGAACTAGAAGCCTTTCACAAGGAAGAATGGGTGAAAATCCCCCAAACAAGATTATATATAGTATGCTACACTGCCTGGTACAGAAACTGCACAGGTGCAGACAAGGTGGCTCTGCAACAGGTAGTTAAAACTATTCAATGCATCACTGGCCCCAACCTACCCACCACCAAGGACAAATGTACAGAAAGGTTTCAGAAAAAAGCCAGAAAGATCATGAAGGATCCTACCCATGCTGCTCATGGACTGTTTGTCCCACTTCCATCAGAGAGAAGGTGACGTAGTATCCGTGCCAGGACCACCAAACTCCAAAACAGTTACTTCCCCCAAGCGGGAAGGCTGTTCAACACTTCTACCCTCTAACCCACCTCTTCACACCAATTACCATCACTACTTTATCATTTCCTGTCAGAGTCACCTTAGGCACAGACACTGCTATGTCTGGCATTACTGTTTGGACATACAATCTATGTATATAAGCTATCCTATGTACTTATATTTATTGTGTTTTCTTTATAATTGTGTTTTTTTATCTTATCGTGTTTTTTTGTGTGCTGCAATAAATCCAGAGTAACAATAATACTGTTCCCCTTTACACAGGTGTACTGGGAATGACATTAAATAATCTTGACATTAATACAATCTCAAAGCTGTTATCTGTGAGAAAACTCTGTGAGTCTTCACTGTTTCCAACCAAAACAACAAAAAAATGGTACTCTTCATTTAGATATTCAGATTCAGATATACCTATCACATGTAAATCACACCATGCAGTGAAATGTGTCACTTGCATTAACAACCCTCACACATAAAGAAGTGCTTGAGCCAGCTGTAAGTATTACCACACATTCTGGGGCCAGCATAGAATACCTATAATGCACAGCATGAAACACAAAGCAGAACACAATGAGCAACAACATTAGCCTCCGTCCTACCCAACCACAACGACTGTCCACTAACTCTAGAACAGGCCGCCTGTCTCCAGCTTCAAGTCTCCAAGTTTTGGCCATTAGGCTTTGACTTCCAGATTTCCAATCAACCTTCAAGCTCTAATCTTCATTCTGAACCCCACACGAGCAGATGACAGGACCCTGAACTCCAGCCATGCCAACTGACTGGCCATTGTGCCTCCTTGTGCTCTTGCTTGCACAGATGTACAATCCTCTGACCTACCAGCCAGGGACAGCCCAATATCCATGGACATCCTTCATCACCCATCCACATTGCTGGCCTTCGAGAACAGATTGAAGCCTCACCTGGGTGACATGGTAGCGTAGTAGTTAGCACAATGCCTTACAGTACCATAAACACGGGTTGCCTTCCTGCCACTGCCTGTCAGGAGTTTGTACGTCGTCCCCATGATCATGTGGGTTTCCTCCCACAGTCCAAATACATAGCGGTTCATTGGTTAAATTGTCCCGTGATTAAGTGAGGGTTAAATTGGGAGATGGGTGGGGGGGGGGCACAACTCTAAGTGTTGGAAAGGCAGATTCCACACTGAATCTCAATAAATAAATAAGAACAAATAAACTAACCTCTAATGCCTCCAAATCCCTGGCCCTAAACCCTAATCTGAACTTTTCTACTTTGCATGTAGTGTAAATGAGATTTGAATGTTGTACACATTTTTGCTTCTATACTAGTCAAAGCTGTTTACTTCAATGCAACATAAAATATTAGCCAAATTTGACAGCTTATGCTGAATCCTTGGGTCTCAGCTTTTTCTTCATATCCCATAGAGTGAGTCGAATTGGATGAAAACGAGATATTCTGCAGATGCTCTCAAGTTGGATGAAAACTGGTTTCTTTGGTGCTAGACAATTCAAGAAGAAGCCAACATGAATCTTAACTGGGAAACGTCTGGCTGAATGTGGTTGCAACATCTTTGACTCTTATGTGCTGGGCACTTCAATTGCTGAGAAAGCCAATCTGCTTGGAATCGCCCTTCCACAATTATCTGCTTAATTGTCCACCACAATCATAACTAGGGATAATGAGACTGCAAAACTTTGATCTGATTTGATGATTAATTATGGAATAATTTATCTCAGTATATTATATAGTCCTTGAGCACACATGCAGCTCTGTATTGTAGCCTTACAAAACTGATACCTCATTTTCTTTGTTCATGTTGTGACACCTAGTTTAACATTCTCATTAAACTAGATTAAATTCTGATATTATGGTGATAGTGGCTTGAGAGTGTCGAAGTAACTGTTGTTGCCAACAATAAAATGAAATAATGAAAATAACTGGGGCTAGAACACACACACTCTTACGAATCAAGCATTCTTTTTATTTTCGTTATGTACAGGGAGGTCAGCATGGGCTCCTGTCCTCCACACGGTTCTGAAGTCTGAACAGAAAAGTACTATCTTTATACAGACGTGAGGAAATCTGCAGATGCTGGAAATTCAAGCAACACACATCAAAGTTGGATGTGTGTTCATTTTGGATCTCCCCCTCCCCATCCCACTTTCAAATCTCTTACTAGCTCTTCTTTCAGTTAGTCCTGACGAAGGGTCTCGGCCTGAAACGTCGACTGTACCTCTTCTTAGAGATGCTGCCTGGCCTGCTGCGTTCACCAGCGACTTTGATCTTTATACAGATTTGGCTTATCAGTTACAGATATTGATATTATAAATAATATATGTTTGAATTCCTGATTTTCGCAAGATCAATCATCATTCACATTAGAGGTGTTAAAGTCAATCAAAACTTTAAGTTGACAGCCGATGATATCTTAAAGTTAGTAAGGAAAATTATCATTATTGGCAGTGATGACATTAATGGCCTAACTCATATCATGTACCATGACGGCTGTATCATTAGCCAATTTCTCCAGTGCTGAGGCCATACTGTTGCTCTCATGAGTGAGTCTGCCAAGTCTTCAGACGGGGATGCGATTATCCAGAAAGACTCAGTTTCCTTAACGCTCCTTTGATGGCACAGTGGGATGTAGAGAGAATGTGGTCATGTGATACATATACAGTACTACATAGGACAGATGATAACAACCCTCCACTGCTTTGCTTCAGGCAAGATATCTCATTTTTGGGGTAGTGCGGGCAGCTGTGATAAGTCTGGTGGCCATGCACCCAGTAAGTACCATAACAGGATTTGGAGGGTCACCAATGGTAGAGGTGTAGCAGGTGCTGTAACCTAAGCCTAGTCCTATCCCTTGCTGATTACAGTAACACACCTCACACCTATCTCCATGAAGCAGCTTCCAGCAGGGGGTTTTGCACTTCATTGTAGGTAAGTTGATATCAACCTCAAAACAGTTGTATTGGCAAGAGCAATTCCAATAGTCAGTACAGTTCCCTTTTCCTTTTACAATTCCAATGGGCAGCACAGTTCCCTGTTCCCTTTACAATTCCAATGCTCAGTGCTGTTCCCTGTTTCCTTTACAATTCCACCGGTCAGTGTAATTCCCTGCTCCCTTTATATTTCCACTGGTCAATGTAATTCCTTGCTCCCTTTACAATTCCAATGCCCAGCACAGTTCCCTGTTCCCTTTACTCAATGCTCAGTGCTGTTCCCTGTTTCCTTTACAATTCCACTGGTCAGTGTAATTCCCTGCTCCCTTTATAATTCCACTCATCAAGGTAATTCCCTGCTCCCTTTACAATTCCAATGCCCAGCACAGTTCCCTGCTCCCTTTACAATTCCATTGTTCAATGCTGTTCCCTGCTCCCTTTACAATTCCACTGGTCAGTGTAATTCCCTGCTCCCTTTACAATGTTAGTTTTGATTTCAAATTAAAAGAGCCAATCAAACTTACTACGATTCAGGGGTACAGGTCACATTGGCAAACCACCTTCTGAATGTATAGGCTCTTTAGAGCACACTTAATAGCTTGACCAGTTAACACACAATGCATATTCACAACTAAGGTGAAGACAAGTGTTAGGAGTACTAGTATCGTGAGATAATTCTGCATTTAGGTGGAAAATAGATGTCCAGATTACCCAAAAGTTATAATGCATAGTGATTACTTAAGGTGGCAAGTAGGAAAGATCAGAAGTTCATTCTATTAGTCCTTATCATCAACCTTCTTCAGAGCACCTGTTCCCTGTTCAGGAGGCACCACTGGCTTAACTCATGAGGCATGTATGTACCATGGTTTTCCTTAGATCATTAAAGTAGTGTATGAGGTGTGCAACACCTGGAATGGAACTTCCCTGTGAGGATCCTAGCTGTTTATTCATTGACAGGCTCTCAACATTATCCAATCACTCATCTGGGAGGTATGGCACTCTGCAGTTGTCATAAATTTTTGGGCTTCCAATACATTGTAAGGCTTTCATTAGTTCCTGAGTCACTTCGCCTGTGAAGTGTGGGCTGTTATCACTCAAGATCTTTTTAGGGATTCCAAACCCAGAAGTAATTTTTCATAATAAGCAATTGAGCAATGAGGAAGGGTTAATTAGCAATCTTGTCATGAGAGGCCCCTTGGGTAAGAATGAAGAGTGGAATTCTTCATTAAGATGGAGAGTGACATAGTTAATTCAGAAACAAAGGTTCTGAACTTAAAGAGGGGTAACTTTGAAGGTATGAGATGTGAATTATCTAAGATAGACTGGTAAATGATTCTTAAAGGGTTGACGATGGATATGCAATGGGAAGCATTTAAAGATCGCATGAATGAACTACAACAATTGTTCATCCCAGTTTGGCAAAAGAATAAACCGGGGAAGGTAGTGTACCTGTGGCTGACAAGGGAAATTAGGGATAGTATCAATTCCAAAGAAGAAACATATCAATTAGCCAGAAAAAGTGGCTCACCTAAAGACTGGGAGAAATTCAGAGTCCAGCAGAGGTGGACAAAGGGCTTAATTAGGAAAGGGAAAAAAGATTATGAGAGAAAACTGGCAGGGAACATAAAAACTGATTGTAAAAGCTTTTATAGATATGTAAAAAGAAAAAGATTGGTTAAGACAAATGTAGGTCCGTTATAGTCAGAAACAGGTGAATTGATCATGGGGAGCAAGGACATGGCAGACCAATTGAATAACTACTTTGGTTCTGTCTCCACTAAGGAGGACATAAATAATCTTTAGGAAATAGTAGGGGACTGAGGGTCTAGTGAGATGGAGAAACTGAGGGAAATACATGTTAGTAGGGAAGTGGTGTTAGGTAAATAGAAGGGATTAAAGGCAGATAAATCCCCAGGGCCAGATGGTCTGCATCCCAGAGGGCTTAAGGAAGTAGCCCAAGAAATAGTGGATGCATTAGTGATAATTTTTCAAAACTCTTTAGATTCTGGACTAGTTCCTGAGGCTTGGAGGGTGGCTAATGTAACCCCGCTTTTTAAAAAAGGAGGGAGAGAGAAACCAGGGAATTATAGACTGGTTAGCCTAACATCGGTGGTGGGGAAAATGCTAGAGTCAGTTATCAAAGCTGTGATAACAGCACATTTGGAAAGCAGTGAAATTATCAGACAAAGTCAGCATGGATTTGTGAAAGGAAAATCATGTCTGACGAATCTCATAGAATTTGTTGAGGATGTTACTAGTAGAGGGAGGAGATTAGTGTGCAAACTTAAAGCACACGGTATTGGGGGTATGGTATTGATGTGGATAGAGAATTGGTTGGCAGACAGGAAGCAAAGAGTGGGAATAAACGGGACCTTTTCAGAATGGCAGGCAGTGACTAGTGGGGTACCACAAGGCTCAGTGCTGGGACCCCAGTTGTTTACAATATATATATATTAATGACATAGGAGAATTAATGACGAGGGAATTAAATGCAGCATCTCCAAGTTTGCAGATGACACGAAGCTGGGCGGCAGTGTTAGCTGTGAGGAGGATGCTAAGAGGATGCAGGGTGACTTGGATAGGTTAGGTGAGTGGGGAAATTCATGGCAGATGCAATGTAATGTGGATAAATGTGAGGTTATCCACTTTGGTGGCAAAAACAGGAAAACAGATTATTATCTGAATGGTGGCTGATTAGGAAAAGGGGAGGTGCAACGAGACCTGGGTGTCATTATACACCAGTCATTGAAAGTGGGCATGCAGGTACAGCAGGCGGTGAAAAAGGCGAATGGTATGCTGGCATTCATAGCAAGGGGATTCGAGTACAGGAGCAGGGAGGTACTACTGCAGTTGCACAAGGCCTTGATGAGATCACACCTGGACTATTGTGTGCAGTTTTGTTCCCCTAATCTGAGGAAAGACATTCTTGCCATAGAGGGAGTACAAAGAAGGTTCACCAGATTGATTTCTCGGGATGGCAGGACTTTCATATGATGAAATATTGTATCAACTAGGCTTATACTCACTGGAATTTAGAAGATTGAGGGTGGATCTTATTGAAACGTATAAAATCCTAAAGGGGATGGGGGACAGGCTAGATGCAGGAAGATTGTTCCCGATGTTGGTGAAGTCCAGAACGAGGGGTCACAGTTTAAGGATAAAGGAGAAACATTTTAGGACCAAGATGAGGAAAAACTTCTTGACACAGAGTGGTGGATCTGTGGAATTCTCTGCCACAGGAACCAGCTGAGGCCAGTTCATTAGCTATATTTAAGAGGGAGTTAGATCTGGCCCTTGTGGCTAAAGGGATCAGGGGGTATGGAGAGAAAGCAGGTACAGGGTTCTGAGTTGGATGATCAGCCATGATTATACTGAATGGCGGTGCAGGCTCAAAGGGCCGAATGGCCTACTCCTGCGCCTATTTTCTATGTTTCTATGTTTCTATAATAAGAGTTTAGTGACACTAATAACATCATTTCCTCGAGCTGGATACACTTCTACCCAAAAAGAAAACAAGCATACAATTACAAGCACATAATTATAACCCATATATCTGGGTAATTGCATAATGTGCATGTAGCGATGCAGGAATGGTTCCCGGGGAAGGATCCAATAGTGGCTGGTATCAACAGGGTTTTCCCAGGATTATAACTTTGACAAATCATACAGTTCTCCACTACTTTTCTCACTAATATCAGAAATCCTGGTGTATACCACTCATTTTTGATTATATCCATCATTCCCCCTTTTTCTGCATCCATCAAATCGTGCTTTGTAGGGCAAACCAGAGGAGGAGAGCAGAAGGTGCCACTCGACAACCATCAGGGTGACTCCAGAGGTCCTGAGGATCGTGAACATAATGCTCATGAAATATTTTTAGTCTCAGGTGCATCACACTGAAATGGTATAAGTTTATTAATAGAATTTGTAAAAGAATTGATAGTCTGAACACATTAGGCTACCACAGCTCATAAAGTCCACTGCTGCTGCCCTGGCAGTGAAATCGGTCCGTTTATTACCTTTAGATATTTCATCACTTCAGTTAGTGTGAGCCATACACTTAATAACTGCAATAGCAGAAAGTAATTGAATAGTGGAGAGAAGATTAGCAATCAACCTGTCATGTTTTATTGGAGTTCCCGACGGCTTGAGAAATCCACGTAGCTTCCATAATCGTCCATAGTCACGCGCCTCTCCAAAGCCAGAGTCTTATAAATATTCACAGTAGTTACGGCTGCTAGAAGGCTGGCTCTTGTTAAAACAAAAGCTCGACTGCTCATATGAAGCAGGAGGGGAGTTGTGCCTCATGGGGCAAATACTGTGCATATCCATTAATATTACTATCAGGACCGGAAGAAGAGATGTCCACAAAGAAAATTAAATCTGGGTTTTGCAGTGGCATATCTCGTAGGTCCAGTCATGGAAGTGTGGTAGTTTGAATGTGGGATTCCTCATCATCTTCAGTCAGCAAGAATATGGTTGGGTTCAACGTCACTCTGCAGATGATAGTAATAGAGGGGTCAGACAGCAAAGCAATCTCGTAATGCAGCGGTCACCAACCACTGGGCCGCGGACTGGTGCCGGGCCACAAAGCATATGCTACCGGGCCGCGAGGAAACAATATGATTTGGTGACAGGAGTCAGCTGCATCTTTCCTTCTTCCCTGTCACGGCCACCGTTAAGATTGAACGTATGCAAGGTCATTACGCACGCGTCATCCATGTCAGCGCGGGAAGGAGATCAACTCCTCGAGCTTGCAAATGACGGCGGGCTGAAAAGCATATTCAACATAACATCTCTGCCGGCATTCTGGATCAAAGTCAAGGCTAAATTTCCTGAGATAGCCATGAAAGCACTGAAAATGTTGCTTCCATTTCCAACATATCTCTGCAATGAATGCAACGAAAACTAAATTGCGGAATACACTGGACGTAAGGAACCTCCTTCGAGTATCGCTATCTCCCATCGCCCCTCGATAGGACCGTCTTGTTGCAGGAAAACAAGCCCAGGGCTCCCACTGATTCAGCGATATTGGTGTGTTGCAATGTTTTTATATGTTCATACAGGGAAAATATGTGCTGTGTGTTTAATATTCAAACGTTACTTAAAATGTTATGATGCTATTGACTTATATAACCATACAACAATTACAGCACGGAAACAGGCCATGTCGGCCCTTCTAGTCCGTGACGAATGCTACTCTCACCTAGTCCCACCGACCTGCACTCAGCCCATAACCCTCCATTCCCTTCTTGTCCATATACCTATACAATTTTCTTTAAATGATCATATCGAACCTGCCTCTACCACTTCTACTGGAAGTTCGTTCAACACTTACTTCAGGCTCCCCTGATAATTGACTTATCGCTATATTCATGCGAAGAAAAAATGCGCCGTGTGTTTAATATTAAATTCGTTAGATAAACCCTTTTAGAAACAAAATTGAGTGTATTAGCCACTTATCACCTATATTGCGTTCGTGATTAACAACCCCCCCGAACAGAATTGCCAAAAACGATTTGTAGAAAAAATCGGCACGTACACGCTTGCGCACTGGTGCCCGCGCAAGGCTTCATGGTCATTGTAGTCTTTCTTGGGGCAAACCCAATGTATTTGACTACTACTCTTGTTCATTGGCAACCCCCCCCCCCCTCACCCCCCCCCCCACCGGTTGGCCGGTCCACAGTGCAAGAAAGGTTGGGGACCTCTGTCGTAACGAGTCATTTGGGTGGCTGTTAACTATTAGGGGTTGAACGATTAAGTAATTTGGAGACAACATGACACATGTCTCTGGCTATCCATCCCACAGGATGATGATGGTTCCTTTCAGTTAGTTAGTGGGGTTTGATATAGGATACCCCACTCCTCAGAGAGGAACAGCGTGTGCGTGAATGGATTTAGGTGAGTAGGGGGTTGCACAGGTCCAGACCCACCCTCTCAACGTCCCCTCCTGGATCCAGTGGCATGGTGGGGTCCAAGACGGCTGGGGGAAGTTCTGTTGCAGTGAATAGCCAAACCAAGCTTCGATGCAAGGGATGCCCTTTCCACGCTTCACAGCACGTGTTTGCTAGGTGGCCATTGCCGCTACGAGAAGGTTCATCCACCCTTTGACAGGTCTTGTTTCTCGTCCTGCAGGGTGTCTAGCCACCCTCCTCACCAGGCAAGCCTGGTCCGGGAACCAGTTTAGCCGCCAACCACCCGACCATGCAACAGGTAGTACTAGGTTACGTGGTACCAGTAGCTCTCAGACGAGTGACGTGACACAGTGAGCATGATACATGTATAGCACAACTGGGTAGCCTAGGGTCAGGATTTGAGACAAATTCACTGCTGGTAGGCTGCAACCACAACCATCAGGTAACCAGGATAATCTTGAGCTAGAGGGTCCAAGTGAGTATTGTAACAGGCTACTGGAGGTTTGCCACATTGTTGAGTAAGTACTGTATGAGAACAACCTCTCGTTTTGTATACAATCAAATCAAAAGGCTGACCATCATCTGGGAGTCTGACAGCCAGTACAGACACGACAGCTATAAAGGCTGTGTCGGCTTCAGTCAACCTCTTCAATTGTTCTGAAGCTCACAGTGAAGTAAGATCTGACGTAGTTAATGATCTGCCATCAGCAATACCCAGTTATACAAAGGAAGTGGACAAGATCCTTCTTGAGGATTGGTTTACGCAAACTGACAATGGCCCTTGCCATTTTGTCAGAAAGTAGGTGGCAGAGCCCACTCAAGTTGAGGCCAAATAAGGCAATTTGGGTTGACAAAGCTGCAATTATCTTTTTCTTAGTAACTTTTGGCCCTCGTCAGCTTAGAGCACAAAAGAACTACAGAGTCCTGTTCCGAGGCTCTGCGATCCGAGGAACATAAAAGCAGTTCATGAACATGTTGCAACAGTGTGGATTAAAATTGGAAAACTATATCGACCAAGTCTGTCAAAAGTTCAAAAGAAACATTATCGAAGTACATATATGTCACCATATGCAACCCTGAGATTCATTTCCTTGTCAGCATACTCAATAAATCCATAATAGAATAATAACGATAGTGGAATCAATGATAGACTACAACTTGGTCATTCAACCAGTGTGCACAAGATAACCAACTGCACAAGAACAAATAAGTAAGTAAGCAAGTAAGTAAATAAATAAATAAATAGAAAGATAGATAGATAGATAGATAGATAAATAAATAAATAAATAAAACGAACAAACAAACATATTAAGAACATGAGATGAATAGTTCTTGAAAGTGAGTCCATAGGTTATAGGAACATTTCAATGATGGGGCAAGTGAAGTTGAGTGAAGTTATCCCCTTTGGTTCATGAGCCTTATAGTTGAGGGATAATAACTGTTTCAGAACCTGGTGTTGTGCGTCATGAGGCTCCTGTACCACCTTCCTGATGGCAGCAGAGAAAAGAGCATGTCTTGTATGGTGGGGGCCCCTGCTGATGGAAGCTGCTTTCTTGCGACTGTGTTTCATGTAGATGTGCTCAATGGTGGGGAGGGCTTTACCTGTGATGGACTGAGCTGTTTCCATTACTTTTGCCATTCAAGGGCATTGTTGTTTCCATACCAGGCTGAGATGCAGCCATTCAATATACTCTCCACCACACATCTATGGAAGTTTGTCAAAGTTTTAGGTGTCATGCCAAATCTCTGCAAACTCCTAAAGAAGAAGAGGTGCTACCGTGCTTCCCTCATAATTGCACTGACATGCTGGGCCCAGGACAGGTCCTCTGAAATGATAACACCCAGGAATTTAAAGTTGCTGACCTTCTCCATGTCTGGTTCTCCAATAAGGACTGGCTCATGGACCTCCGGTTTTCTCCTCCTGAAGTCAATAATCAGCTTCTTGGGTGGCCTTTCTGACATTGGATAAAGGGGTTGTTGTTATGTCACCACTCAGCCACCTTTTCAATCTCCGTCCCATATGCTGATTTGTCACTACCTTTGATTGGACTTAACGTCAGTGATATCGTCAGCAAAGTTGAATCTGGCATTTTAGCTGTGCTTATCCATAAGGTCATAAGTGTCAAGTGAGTAATGAAGGGGGCTGAGCACACAACCTTATTGTGCACCGGTGCTGATGGAGCTCGCAGAGGAGATGTTGTTGCCAATCTGAACTGAGGAAAGTGAGGAAATCAAGGATCCAATGCACAATGAGGCACTGAGGCCAAGATCTTGAAGGTTATTGATTAGTTTTGAGGGGATGATGGTATTGAATGCTGAGCTGTAGTCGATAAAGAGCATCTAGATGTATGCATTTTTGCTGTCCAGGTATTCCAGGGTTGAGTGAAGGGCCAATGAGGTGGCATCTGGGGTGGACTTGTTGTTCTGTTGGACAATTTGCAGCAGATCCAAGTTGCTTCTCAGGCAGGGGTTGTTATGTTATCACCAACCTCACAAAGCACGTCATCACAGTGGATGTAAGTGCTACTGCATGGTAGTCATTGAGGTAGGTTACTGTGTTCTTCTGAGGCACTGGTATAAGTAAAGTCTGTTTGAGGTAGGTGGGTACCTCAGACTGCTGAAGTGAGAGGTGAAAGACCTCAGTGAACACCCCAGACAGTTGATCAGCACAGGTCTTTAGTACTTGGCCAGGTACCCTATGCTTTTTTAGGTTCACCCGCCTGAAGGCCATTTGTATATTGGCCTCAGATGGAATTCACAGGAAGGTGGGAGGAGAAGATGGCGGCATGACGCAGCGCGTGCAGCTGTCTGGTGAAATGATATATTTGTAAGTAGGATGCCGTGCACAATTCTGATTTGATGGAGACAGACATGAGAAGGCACAGAGGAACATCTGGAGAAATTTCTGAAATGCCAGGTTTGCTGCCGCCGTTACTGTGCGATCGAGGATCTCTGGAGGGAAGGCCCCAAAATCCCCGGCTTTGCCTGCTGCTGGTGACCGAGGCTGGGGTCGAAACGCTCGACGGAGATGGTGCTCGGCACTCGGTGTCGGAGGGCTGATCGGAGCTCAAAGTTTTCGGACAACTCAGAGTCAGACTGTGGTCGGGCATGGCAGGGAGAGTTTTCTTCCTTCTCCCATCTGTGTGAGATGTGGGACTTTTGAGAGACTTTGAACTTTTTTACTGTGCCATGGCCTGTTCTTCATCAAGTTATGGTATTGTTGCACTGTTGTAACTATATGCAATAATTATGTGACAATTTGTTAGTTTTTCAGTCTTGGTCTGTCCAGTGTTTCTGTGATATCACACCGGAGGTATATTGTATCATTTCTTAATGACAATAAAAGAGGACTGCGTGTCCTCATAATCTAATCTAATCTAATTGGGAACTGTGGGAGATCGTGATGGTTCTTCAATGTTTTGATGGTCGAGGCGAGCATAGAAGGCAATGAACTCATCTGAAAGGAAGCATTATTGTTGCCTATGTCACTTGATTTAACTTTATAAGAGATGCTAGTATTGAAGCCCTGTCACAAACGTTGAGAATTCTTCATTGATTCAAGTTTAGTCTGGAATTGCTATTTTGCCTGTAAGGTGGCTTTCTGGAGATGATACCAATGCTTCTTGTAACTTTCTTGTTTACCATGCTTGAACGTCTCTGATCTGACCTTGACAGATTGTGGATCTCATGGTTCATCAACAGCTTCTGGTTGGACAAGACACTGAATGATTTTGCGGTGACACACACATCTACAACTGTCTTAACAAAGTCTATGACAACCATATGGTATTCATTCTGCAGATGAGTCCTTGAACACAGCCCAGTCCACCAACTTGAAACAATCCTCAGCCTTTTCTCTGCCTCCCATGACAATTTCTTTGTTGCCCTAATCTCTGGAGCTTTGCTCTTTAGCCACTCTCTGCATACAGGTACGAGAAGGATTGCCAAGTGATCAGATTTACCGAAGTGCGGTCCAAGCATGGAAGAGTAGGCATTTCTTATCTTAGTATAACACTGGTCTGGTGTGTTTGGACTTCTGGTGCTACAGGTTATATGCTAATGGTAATTGGGCAAAGTTTTCTTCAAACAAGCCTGGCTGAAGTACCCAACTATGATTTGAAATGCACAGGGATGGACTGTTTCTTGTTTAGAGATGGCATC
The DNA here is from genome assembly GCF_963921235.1 of Mobula hypostoma. Lineage (NCBI taxonomy): Eukaryota > Metazoa > Chordata > Chondrichthyes > Myliobatiformes > Myliobatidae > Mobula > Mobula hypostoma. The sequence goes on along the minus strand of NC_086101.1, from coordinate 91,010,117 downwards.
ATGCAGTTTTTCAAATGCTTGATTATAATTGACTACTGGTAGTATGTAAATTGTGGTCAGGATTTTGGAGGAGAACTCCCTAGGTAAATCGAATGGATGGCATTTGACCATTAGGTGTTCAAAGTCAGGAGAACATGAGTTTCACAAAACCACCACATCAGAGCACCACTGAGATTTTATCATGAAACACATACCTCCACCTTTTGCCTTTTCCAAATCTGTAATTTGGTACATCCTATGAATCGAGAAGCCTTCAGATCTGATGGCCATATCTGGCATGCTGGGAGTAGCCATGACTCATTCAAACACAGAACACAACAATCTTTCATTTCCCTCCGATACAGTGATCTTGCCCTTAGGTCTCAATTTTGTCCTCCAGCGACTGCATATTTGCTACAAGTTGCTGGGTAGAGGGTGCCTCATTCCTCTGTGATTCACTCACTTCTGGCCATGCAGTGAAACTTCATCTACTTAACAGTGCCGTAACTGCTTGCTTAGGAGTTAAGTCCACTGAGTTCTTCATAAGATCGAGAAAGCTGTCAATCTTTAAGTTGATTTAAAAGTACATTGCTTAAAGGGAAATTCCATGCTGCAGACTGCAGTGAGAGTAATTCAAAAGAGGTATATTTAGAAGTATTGTACATATCCCACAGAACATCGCCAGTGCCATCTTGCTCCAATAATAATCATCCCTAACAGTTTCAGAGTGGAGAGGACATATGCCATACCAGAGCCAAGACTTTGAGAGGAGTGGGCATCTGCTATTAGAGAAACAGTAAGCATCTCACGAGCACCGCTGGAGAGGTTTATTTGACCACAGAGGATTACAAGAGCCAAGCTTACCTTATCAACACTGCAAACTGAATTATCACAGTTGGATAACATGCTCTTGGAGAACTACTCTGTTTTAGAGTCAAATGAGGAAGGGAGCTTGTTAGCTGAACTATCCCGAGGACTTAGTAAAGCACATTAAAATTGACTATGCCCTTTATCTTACACTATTAAAGGAATAATGCAACACAGGTACCAATTTGACAAAATCTGGACTAATGATCTAATACAAATTGGTGAAGAAAGTTTTCACAGGAGGCTGCATAAGAAATGTTACTGTAAGGATATCAATGGACTCTTCAAGGGGTTTTATTATTAAAACAAGCTTGCAGATAGATTAAAGTACGGTATTCTGCCCTTGCTCAAGAGTTTACCCCATTTTCTAATGCTAGACAGAGAGATAACCCCAGTTGCAGTGTAGCTGCAGTTGAAGTCAGTTTTATTATTCACCAACTTGTTATCCTATACAAGGAGCTAGTGTAAAAAGACAGTACTCGGCATTCTTATGAAAGGTAGATTCAAATATCGATTGAAATTCCTTCGACTTCTAACAAGTATCTCTAACTATTAAACAAATGAAACGGCTGCCCTGATGATGAAAGCTAATTACTTAACAATGTGATAATAGGCAATCAACAACAGCTGTGAACCCACAAGTAAGCAGTGAGTCTAGTAATTAGAAAGAAAATAACAATTCGAATCAGGAAAAGATATTACACTCCCCACCTGGTATCTGTAAATGATACTACCAACTGAACCCAGGGCCTTCACAGAATAAAACACATTAAACATTATTAGAGTCAATGCTCCTGATCAGTTGAACAGCATAATCAATACTAAAGAATAATAAGACCATCAACTGGATTCGAAATAAAGAAGTAAAATTCTGTCCTTCAAGAGGGATCACTACCCAAACTTCAAAATAAGCCAATTAGGTCACATCAAATATACTACAGAGAATCCAAAACAAATCTAGAATCTGTACAAACTGAAAATATTATCTTTGTTTTTACAGATTTGTAACCAGAATTCACGTTTCAGTCATTTTCCGACAGTTTCTTTTTCCAGATGTACTGGTTATGTAGTGAAGGAAAGCAGCTGCTTGCTTGCTGATGGGTGTTTGGGTGGCCGTGTTAGGGCTATGGAAAGGGAGATGTCTTGATGGAACCTGATTTCCATCACCCTCAGGAAAGTAAGGTCATCCATTGAAGGAGCTGTTTGTTGTCATCCTTTGCTGGGCAAAGACAGATTCATCCATGCTTACGGTACTGTTTGTCAAACCTCCTTGTTGTGAGGTCAATGCAGGAGAGATGGGAGTTTGGCAGGATGGCCAAAACTCTGCTCGACATGGATGCTGCTAAGGCAGGAGGTCATGACACTGGGGGCCGGGGGAATTTTCTAGAATGCTAGTTCTGAAGACATTCACAGGTGAGGGTTTATAAGACCATAAGACCATAAGACAAAGGAGCAGAAGTAGGCCATTCGGCCCATCGAGTCTGCTCCGCCATTTTATCATGAGCTGATCCATTTTATCCTATTTAGTCCCACTGCCCCGCCTTCTCACCATAACCTTTGATGCCCTGGCTACTCAGATCCTATCAATCTCTGCCTTAAATACACCCAATGACTTGGCCTCCACTGCTGCCCGTGGCAACAAATTCCATAGATTCACCACTCTCTGACTAAAAAAATTTCTTCGCATTTCTGTTCTGAAAGGGCGTCCTTCAATCCTGAAGTCATGCCCTCTCGTACTAGACTCTCCACTTATGTGCACTCTCTAGGAAGATGTCCCTACTATGACCCATCCAAGTTCTAACCTCTGTGCAAAGGGAGCATTTGGAAGCCCATTACGTTGCTCGACTACCTTGTGTACCTGTAGGATGTCTCTTCCTAGCAGGAGCAGTATCAGTATCTTAGCAGTTTGATCAGGTGATGGCATCTTGCTGGCGAGGGACTTGAGGTGAGAGTGGTAAGTCTGCAATGGGACTTTCTTCCTGTTGTCTGGAAGCTTATCACACTCAGTAAGCATGGGAGAGCTTGGTGAGACTTTTCACCAGCTGATTTGACGTTATAGCCTTTTACTCTTTGCCCAACTATCTATGGTGTACCTGCACATGTCTTAAGTGTGTAGGTGAGGCGGCATCAGTTATGTTGAGGACCTTGATTTAGCTTGAGACTTATTGCTCTGATCATCCAAGACAGCATACATCCTTATCCTGTTCTCATGGTGGCCTTCGGGGTAAAGATTGACAAGGCAGATCTTTGAACATGACTTACAGGCAGAGTTTTCCCCACAGACCTCAGTACGGGAAGAGGTGGCAACTAGAGAGGAAGGGGATTCACCTCCCTCCCCACCATTCTGTGAGGAGGTGCTTGTGTTGTTCTTCACAGACCAGGGAGGTGGGCCAACATGAAGAGCTGCAATGTGTTTGTCTCTGTCACATTCAGAGCACTGGGTGACAGCACTACATTCCCTCACCCAGTGACTGGTTGAAGAACAACAGCAGAAACATAGGGTGTGCTCTTTGAGGAAGGCCCAGAAAGGGTATGGTTTCTGATGTAAAGGCACTGTTTGTTAGGATCTTCAGACATTTTAGAATCATCTTTTGAGACAGAGTTGTCCACCTCAGGTTTGTGGACCACCTCAGGGTCTCCAACAGGGTTCTCTGATTTACGTGGTGCTGAGTGGTGGTCATGATAAAGCTGGGGTCATTTTGCATTTTGGCTTCATCCCGGATGAAACTAGAACAGAAGGAGAAGGGTGAGAAGCTGACTCTGTTTCCAGTTGCATCCATTTCCACTTCTCCTGTAGACTAAAATGGAGTTTCTCCAAGATGGGGCAAGTTCTTTGTACAATGTTGAGTAAGACAAGCCTCATAAGTAGCCTTCAGCTTTGGCTGCCTCCAACTTCAATAGCAGGTCTCCTAGATGTTGGGGCTCCCTGTTAGAAATCATGGGGAAGGACTCGAGTTTGTTGAAGAGAGCAGTCTCCATTGTCACCGCAGATCCATAGCATTCTTCCAGTCTTTGCCAGACTAAAGTGAGAGCAGCACTGGGCTGTTTGATGTGACCTGACCTTAATCTTCTTGTTTGCTCAGCAGACTTGGGTCCAAGCTACCTCACCACCAGGTCAAGGTCTTCTGTAGCACTGGAGAACGTGGACTTCCAAGCTAAGTTATTTTCTGTCTTGTCACTGAATTTGGTGAGTCTGGCCATCAGCAGGTCATGACATGCCAGGAATCTCACAAGATCTGACAGATTGTGATTAGGTTGGGGTTAATTAGGGGTGTGGTGCACCTTACCAGGAGGCTGAGTAGTGTCCCCACCTGCATAATGCCATGGTACGTAGGAGCCTTGGAATCTACTATTACATGGCTGCACCTCTTCATTATATCAAATGATGAATGAGGGGCTAGTCATTGGACATTTTGAGATATCTTCCTGGAGATACCTTGAGATATCTTTTTTTGAGATATCTTACCAGGAGGCTGAGTAGTGTCCCCACCTGCGTTATGCCATGGTACGTAGGAGCCTTGGATCCTACTACTACATGGCTGCACCTCCTCACTATATCGAAGCATGAGTGAGTGGCCACTTATTGGACATTTTGAGATATCTTCCTGTTCAGTGTGAGTATGAGCACGTGAGGGAGGCAGTCTCTGTCCTGTCCGGTTTGGGTGAAAGATGTCGACTTGAGGAGTGTTACCCTGTGGGATAAGAGCTGCTCTTTCAGTCTTGAATAACTTGTCTGTCTTCAGTGTCTGCTGGTGGGTGGGTATAAGCATAAGCAGATTGGTCTTGAACATACTACTCAGCCTCCTGGTAAGGTGCACCACACCCCCAATGAACCCCAACCTAATCACAATGTGTCAGATCTTGTGAGATTCCTAGCATGTCATGACCTGCTGATGGCCAGACTCACCAAATCCAATGATAAGCCAAAAAATAACTAAGCTTGGAAGTCCATGTTCTCCAGTGCCACAGAAGACTGCGACCTGATGAAAGCTAATTGCTTAACAACGAGATAATGAGCAATCAACAACAGATGTGAAACCACAAGTAAGCAGAGAGTCTAGTAATTATAAATAAAATAACAATCCAAATCAGAAAAAGACATTACTAAGGGATACTTGGAGAAGGCAGGAGATTGGGGATGAGAGGAAAATGGATCAGACATGTTGAAATGGTGGAGCAGACTCAATGGGCTGGATAAGAAGACAGCTGATAGGAGATGAGAGTGGACCATAGAAGAAAGGGAAGGAGGAGGAAGCCTAGGGGAAGTGATAGGCAGATAAGAAGAGGTAAAAGGCCAGAGTGGGGAAATATAAGAAGGGGGGAGGTGGAAGGAAGAAATTACTGCAAGGAGAAATTGATACAGTCGACATTTCGGCCCAAAACATCCACTGTACTTTTTGCCCATAGATACTGCCTGACCTGCTGAGTTCCTCCAACATTTTAAGTGTGTTGTCTGGATTTCCAACATCTGCAGGTTTTCCCTTGGTTAGGAGAAATCGATATTCATGCTATCAGATTGGAGACTAACCAGACAGAATATAGGTGCTTCTCCTCCATCTTGAGGGTGGCCTCATTGTGGCACAAGAGGAGGCCATAGACTGACATGTCAGAGCCCGACTGAGAATGGGAATTAAAATGTTTGGCCACAGGGAGGTTCTACTTTTGGTGGATGGAGCGTAAGTGCTCGACGAAGCAGTCCCCCCAATTTAAGACTGGTCTCACCAGTGTTGAGGAGGCCATATCGGGAGCACTGTACGCAATAGACAACACTTGTGGATACAGAGGTGAAGCGTTGCCTCACCTGCAAGGACTATTTGGGGTCCTGAGTGGAGGGGAGGGAGGAGGTGAATTAGCAGGTGTAACAAGTGGGCCACTTGCTGAGATATATGCCAGGAGGAAGATTAGTGGGGAGGGACAAATGGACAAGGGAATCACAGAGAGAGCAAGACAGGTGAGGTAGAGGAATAAGAGTTTGAGTTTTCTGTACAGTAAAGTAGGATTTGAAGAAAAAAATTAGAATGTGGTTACTGTGCTGAAGACTACCACTTTCTTTTTGCTGTGGAAGCAGAAGAAACACGCTGTCTTATGTCAACAGAAATATTTTAATTTGAGTGATCTTTGTGGTTTGGTGCAAAGACTATCTCTAATGGTACATAAATAATTATTTAGTTATATATTGAGACTTGGAATGCAGCTTCGCCAATGTGTAACAGTTTAGTTAGCAACATTGAATGAAATGGGTAGCTAAAGATGTAGGCAGCCACTTGTGACATGGCCTCTGCCGCTTGATCAGCTCATTCGAAAACTCCTTTCCTGTGGTGGCTCTGGTGGCCACATGACTGGACCTTATAATGTAGCATGCCTTTGTTCTATTCCAGATCTCTAGTTACCATGGGGAAACCTGGAAGTCAGTTCTGTTGCTGTGGAGACAGTCCTAAAGCTGACTTCATTATTTCTAAATATGATATTGCAAAAGTCTTCCTGTGGATTGGTGGAGATGAAGTTACCTCCAAATGGCTTATCTCATGTGGCTGGACTTGTCAGCTCAGCTACCTAAAATATGTCTGACTTCAGAAAGCAATAATACACGTGTTCTATGACCTGCAAGTTAACCGTATATTTGCACCACTTCAATTTGAAACCTGGTTCCTTATTACCATCATGAGCACTCCAAATATACCTCTGAAGTACTTTACCTATAATAGTGAGAGGTCACTTCTGCTAAGATTTGCCCTTGTATCTGAAGCAGTATCACTACAGTGTTTGTAATGGTTGGTCAGTGATTTGGATAATTTGATCAATGACCTTGCAAATCTTAAGTAGGTTTTTAAATATAGCAAGCTTTTCCTCTCGTAGCTAAGAGAACATTATAGAGTTGGTGAAGACTTTCAAGTTATTGACTGAAATAAAACAGAGCTTAAGAGTTTTAATCTTCTCTGTTGGAGAACAGCTTTGTACAATTGATGATGCTGATGTGTTCAAAATGAAATTTGATTTAGTAGCATGAAGTAACATTTTGCGCTAATTATTAAATCCAAATGAATGCATTTTAATGAGTTTCCAACAGTCATCAAAGAGGAAATAGCATTGTGTTTGTCTTGAAAATCAAGGTCCTGCCCTTCATATTCCTAAACAGAAAACATTCATCATTGGTACTTAGGGGATTGCATTTGAAGCCAACACATCTGAGTAATGCTACATTTTCCATCATGATAAAATTAATGCTGAAGCATAGTGGCATGTTTCAGGGAAACAGCAGCCTTTCTATTATTGGGAGAATAGAACGACTGACACATGAGTAGTTGGCGCTTTATTGTCTGATCACACATTTCCAGAAGGGTGACAACCAAGATACTACTTAATTCCCCATACTTGTTCAATGGTGGTCCATCTTGACTTGCTTGCATGGGTGGAAGGAAAATTGTTACAGGGAAGACTAAAACATGACAGATATATCCTGGGTATCACAAACACAAGAAAATCCGCAGATGCTGGAGATCCAAAGTAATGAGCACAAAATGATGGAGGAACTCAGCAGGTCAGGAAACATCTACGGAAATGAATAAACTGTCAATATTTCTGACCAAGACCCTTGTTCAGGACTGGAAAGGTAGAATGTCGACTGTTTACTCTTTTCCTTAGGTGCTGCCTGGTCTGCTGAGTTCCTCCAGTATTTTGTGTGTGTGTTGCTTCATATCTTAGGTATGATGACTGAATGACAAATGAATGGCATTTCTGGGTGTGAAGAGCAGAATTGCATGTAATATTGGAAATAGCACTGGTCCCATATTGAAAAAGTTATGTACTTGGTCTGTTGGAGCAACAATATTAACATTATTTCTGCCCTGCTTTGGTGATGCATCATAGCAAATGGGAAAGAATATAATTCTACTTCTGTGAGCTATTAAAGTGCATTCAATATCAAAAAAATATTCAGAGCAGTCACTTTCTTGTTGCAATATAAAAATAAAAAATCTTCCCTTCGTGTAGTCCAATAGTTATTGCGATACTGGAGTGTAGAATTGTGCTAATGACAGTGGCAGCAGCATATTTATTTCAGGAATATTTTGCAAAGAAATGTATGTTAAGCATTCAGCTTCTTATTTGTTCTAAATCCTTAAATAAAGGAAGACTCAAATCTATATCGTTTATATTTTAGGTATTGCTGTTGTGATGACTGCTGTGAAAATTAAATTAAGAGCTTTTCATTTTTGTTCCAAATCTCCATTGGTACAGCAGCAGCTGATGCATATTGTCATTTTTGCAAGCTCATTAATTGCTCCATTGTTTTACCTTACTTATGTGGTGGCTAATTCCTTTGTGACCTACCATTGTGATAGAATGAATGCAGACACTTGTTTGCAGTAATGACAGCTACTCTACTTGTTTCGCACAGAGATACTTAAATTAGCTCGAAATTATACAAGATTGTATCAAAATGTTTTTTTTGGCACCCCGTTAAGTTTCATCTCAAGAATCCAATGTTATTAATTTATTCAATTCCAGAGCTGATGCTTTCTTTAATAACAACTTGCATTGTTATATTATAACTAACATGGCAACACTATTCTGAAATGCCATACATGAGCATGATCAAACTAAATTTGATGCTGAACCACATAAGGAAATGTAAGAAGATATTCTTCAAAATGAAGTACTGTGGAGAGCATTCTAACTGGTTGCATCATTGCCTGGTATGGAGGGGCTACTGCAAAGGATTGGGAAATCCTGCCCAAGGTTGTAAACTTAGCCAAATCTATCGTGGGCAGTAGCCTCCCCATCATCGAGGATATTTTCAAAGGGTGATGCAGCATCCATCACTAAGGACCCCCACCTCCCAGGACAAGCCCTCTTCTCATTACTACCATCAGAAAAGACACACAGAAGCCTGAAGACACACACTCAACGTTTTAGGAACAGTTTCTTCCCCACTACCATCAGATTTCTAAATGGACAATGAACCCATGAACACCACCTTACTATTTTTGCTCTCTTTTTGCACCACTGACTGTATGCTTCTTCCTGTAATTTGTAGAATATTTTATGTATTTCTCTGTACTGCTGCCACAAAACAACCAATTTCCTGACATAGGTATTTCAGTCGTAATAAACGTGATCCTGATTCTGAAAATATTGGACTTGGAGGATAATCATAGGAGGAGATTGTGATAAAAATCAGGGAAACTTAGGAAGGGAATTCTGCAGGCTGTGGCTCTGGCAGCTGAAGGCTAGCAGATAGATGGTGGTGTTTGCGGTGATGGAATTTGAGCTGGGATGGAGATGTGGATGCGAGGGGGAAAGTAGTGGATGGATTTGCGAGCCTGGTTAAAGGTTATAGAACTGAGGCCTTGATGGACTGGGAAAGTTAGTGGAGTGGATAATCTGGGTCTAGTTGGTGTTCACATCATGTTGAATGGGCTCATGTGTAAAGCCAGTCAGAAAAATGTCAGAATGATGAAGAGATGAGGAATGTTACGTCCAGACAAGGGCAAAGTTAGGAGAGTGAAGTAGATGGTGGAGTTCTGTGTCGTTGGAAGCATTTCAGATTCAGATATGACATCAGCATAAGGGAAGTTCAGCCTCATACATTTGCTAAGAAGAGGGGACTGGCAGCTAAAGAACGGAGTTTATGATGGGATCGAAGTTGATTTTAGCCCTGTGGTATACAATTTATTGTAATTATTGGCTCAACAATGCTGTATGTCAAGTAAACTGAATGACAAATTGGAGATGATAGTAGTGTCAAGAGGGAATATGCAACCAGACATATATTTGGAATGCTGGCATGTAATTGAGGGATTGAATCTGTGAAGAATTAATCATTGGGAGGCCTATGAGGTACAGGAAGGGAAAGAGAAGCTGTTCAAGGTGATACTCAGGTTATTAGTGAATAATGAAGAACAGAACCACAGTGAAGTCAGGCATAGCTACTGAGACAAATGAGGCTGTTCAAAGTTCAAAGTATACTTATTATCAAAATACATATACGTCACCATATACAACTCAGATTCATTTACTTGCAGGCAATCACAGTAAATGCAAGAGACACAATAGAATTAATGAAAGACTGTACCCAACAGGAAAGACAAACAACCAATGTGCAAAAACATAACATACTGTGCAAATACGAAAGGAAAGAGAAATTAAATAAACAAATAATCAAAAAAACAAACAAACACTCAAGCAAGCAAACAATAAATATCGAGACCATGAGATAATTTGTCCCTGAAAGTGAATCCATGGGTTGCGGGAACAGTTCAGTGTTAGGGTGAGTGAAGTTGAGTGAAGTTATGCCCAACAGTTCAAGAACCTGCTGGTCTAGGGCAATAACTGTTCTGAAGCTGGTAGTGCAGGTCCTGAGGCTCCCATATCTTCCTGATAGCAGTGGTGAGAAGAGAGCGTGGCCTGGGTGGTGGGTTTCCTTGACGATGGATGCTGCTTTTCTGTGACAGCGTTCCATGTAGATGTGCTCAATGGTGGGTATTGTTTTACCTCTGATGGACTGGGCAGTATCCACTCCTGCAGTTAAAGGCCATTAAAAGATCAAGTGATTAGGCTTATTATTCCCAGGTTTGAGGCTTTTTAAAAAATCTTGATAGCGGCAACAGTGCATAGAATTTTGGGAAAGCTGAACGCAAGTTGAATTCAGATTTATATTGTGTCTTCTGTAACTTTAATGTGAAGTGTTGAACAAACATGAAGAGACTTAGGACCACCAGCAATCATGACTGTTTATTCAAATACTTTCTTCAGACAGACTCTGGAAGCTATTATAAGCAATGTTATAACCTGATTAAGTTACCCCATGGAAGGGGTATTGAGAAAGTAAGGAGGCATAGGATCCAAGGGGACCTTGCTTTGTGGATCCAGAAATGGCTTGCCCACAGAAGGCAAAGGGTGGTTGTAGACGGGTCATATTTTGCATGGAGGTCGGTGACCAGTGGTGTGCCTCAGGGATCTGTTCAGGGACCCCTACTCTTTGTGACTTTTGTAAATGACCTGGATGAGGAAGTGGAGGGATGGGTTAGTAAGTTTGCTGATGACGCAAAGGTTGGGGGTGTTGAGGATAGTGTGGAGGGCTGTCAAAGGTTACAGCGGGACATTGATAGGATGCAAAACTGGGCTGAGAAGTGGCGGATGTAGTTCAACCCAAATAAGTGTGAAGTGGTTCATTTTGGTAGGTCAAATATGATGGCAGAATATAGTATTAATGGTAAGACTCTTGGCAGTGTGGAGGATCAGAGGGATCTTGGGGTTCGAGTCCATAGGACACTCAAAGCTGCTACACAGGTTGACTCCATGGTTAAGAAAGCATATGGTGCATTGGCCTTCATCAACGATGGGATTGAGTTTAAGAGCCGAGAGCTAATGTTGCAGCTATATAGGACCCTGATCAGACCCCACTTGGAGTACTGTGCTCAGTTCTGGTCACCGCACTACAGGAAGGATGTGGAAACAACAGAAAGAGAGCAGAGGAGATTTACAAGGATGTTGACTGGATTGGGGAGCATGCCTTATGAGAATAGGTTGAGTGAACTCGGCCTTTTCTCCTTGAAGCGACGGAGGATGAGATGTGACCTGATAGAGGTGTATAAGATGATGAGAGGCATTGATCGTGTGGATAGTCAGAGGCTTTTTCCCAGGGCTGAAATGACTGCCACAAGAGGACACAGGTATAAGGTGATTGGGAGTAGGTACAGAGGAGATGTCAGGGGTCAGTTTTTTATGCAGAGAGTGGTGAGTGTGTAGAATGAGGTGCTGGAGACGGTGGTGGTGGCAGATAAAATAAGGTCTTTTAAGAGACTCTTGGATAGGTACATGGAGCTTAGAAAAATAGAGGGCTATGGGTAACCTGAGGTAAGTACATGTTCGGCACAGCATTGTGGGCTGAAGGGCCTGTATTGTGCTTTTGTTTTTCTGTGTTCTAAGTTAACCACAAGACACTATACATAAAGCAACAATTACACTTTCACAACTAATAAACCCAAACAGCTAAAAACGGCTTTCTAAAAATGTAAACACTAAATCAGAAACAATTAAAAACTTAGATAATCTAAATTAAGTGAATTAAATACAAAATTGAATTATAAATGTACTGAAAATGCTGGAAAATCTCAGCAGGTCAGGCAGCATCTGTGGAAAGAGAAACCGAACTAACTTTCATGCCAAAAAATATCTTGTCAGAACTATGAGAAAAATTAGTTTGTCTGAAGTTGCAGTGAGAGTGGAGGAGAATGAAATTAACTTCTTCTTGTCACAACTGTTTCTTCACTGATTTCGCTGGATCATCTTTGATTGCAACAGATTAAACTGGTGTGGGCTCAGCTGGGAAATATGAGGAAGTCCATGTTTCCCTTTGTGACTCCATGAGGAGTCCCACATCACAGGTCAGCTGCCCCAAGAGAAGCAATTTGCTGAGGTGCTTCTGCTTAGTTAGCTCATAGGTCTGAGCAAATCTGCCAGCTCTGAAGTAGAAGTCTCGGGCCATTATTTTGGCTCACGGAGCCTAACAATTTCATCAGACTCAACACTTATACGGTTTGAATTTAGAAATTCTGTAGGGAGGTGAGGGTTCAGCAGGGTAAGTATTGAACAATATTTAACCAAAAAAATCAGCAAGAATAATGAAAATCTTTTATATGTAACTTGACAACATTTATTCATTAGCATGCTGACTCTGTTTTTCAAACTGAAGGTAAACTAAAATGAACCTAAAATATTAGCATGCAGGTCACCTTCTTTTGGTATTTCTTCCAAAAACTCCTATGATCCTCAAGGAAAAGGAGTTTAAGCTGTGTTTTTTTAATTGGATTTTACACTGATAAAACTTTTGCTAGCTCATTAGAAATCTTACTGTCCAGCCAGGCCTGAGTTCTGGTGTTGAATACAGAATAAAGCAAATCTTCCCTAAATAAGTTAATCTCAGACTCTCATCTTCAGAGGTCTTTGCGAGCTTGTTGAATATATCCCAGAAAATGCATTTTAAAGCAGACAGGTAAAGAGTGTAGAAAAATGGGTATGATTTATATTTTTTTTTCACTAACACTTCCCTTTCCCCAATCTGCTCCTTCCTAGGTGGAGTGTTTAGGGGTAGTGCTGTTGGTGAAGTGCAATTTAAACTTAGCTGAATGTAGTGGCATCTATGTTCCCAAACAAAAAGGGGACAGCAGAGAGACACACTGTCAAGCACACTTGTAGCCAATAAGTAACTGGGACTAATGAAAATATTATCCCCATTGTATATATTATGTACCTATCTTTTACATACTGTCTTTTGCCTGCATCTATGGGAAGACAGCTGCTCTCTCAAGCCATGTAGGCGTAGCTGAAAGGGACACCTTTTAAATAAGCTCTATATTTTAAACAAATAGTCTGCTATATTTCTGACTGTTCTATGTTCCTCTCTGTCTCCCGTATATTAGCAGATTTACCTATATGATGATGAGCCATCGTAAATAAAGAACAGGACTTGGCGTGCATTCGGTTTAGGTTTATGCTGATAGTGACTAAGATGACTTTTTTTAATGGAGTCATTCTCACTTCTATATCTCGCTCTTTTTGTTCTTGAGCTTCATTTGGGAAAAAAATCACATTGATTAATTGAGCTCATTTATCGATATTGAATTAATAAAACAAATAAACTTATCACATTTTATTTCAGTGTCTAGACCAGTGGACCACAGCCTGTGTACAGATCCAACACCAGTTACTTCACAGCTTTGCAATGTTGCCTGTCAAACTGAATGCTTAGTTTCAGCCTGGTCTTCGTGGACACCCTGCATGCCGGAGAACTGTCAAGATCCTCATAAAAATAGAGGTACTTAGGTTTGTTTTGATGATTTTCTGCTGTTAGATTCTCATTTCAGTGACAAAGTTTTTGTCTAAATATTTTGATGTTACACTAGTAGCATTATGCTTGTTCAAATTGTAATTTCTATGTTAAGACCAATACTTATCAGCTACTTCCAGTTGTGATGAAATGCACCAGTGGTCTTAAAATGTGTTGTTAATAATGAAGCTTTATGAATTAGAAATGTTAATATTTGTATCACTCTCAGTATTTCTCTAATTTCTCATTTATATTTAATCTTCTGGATTTAGATTGTTTCTCAGAAGAAAAGCTTTTCGTCCCTTTAGCAAAGATACATTTCTTGCTCACTCGCCATTTAACATCTGTCACGCTCTGTGAATGATGTGCACATTAACCAGCTGTAATTCAAAAGGAATTTATACAGTTGCAAAATAATTATCAGCAGCCAACAGACCAAAGCAACATTTACAGAATGAAACTAGATATTTAATTGAACCTCAGGGATTTGTTATGCTCCTGCCTGGATAGACAAAAGGGTGTCAACAATATGAATTAGATTCTGAGTATGCAGTGCAAATTATTTTGCCTATGGTATAAAAGTATTTTCTTCAGAATATTAAAATGTTTACCGAATCAATAACACATATTTGAAAGTTTGTAACTTTATTCATTTCACTTACAAAGTGATTGATATTTGTCTTCCTATTGACCTTTCTTCACATCCAATTTCCTACTACCTCAGCTTTCTCATCCTGGCACTTCAATTCTTTGGTGAATTCTCCTCTCTTTTGTGGAACTTTCACCTTTCTTGTAACTCTAATTTTACCTTATTTTGACCTCCCTTTCACCATTATTGGTAACCATTGTCGCTGTAATATTTTCTCATTAATCCTTCCTGTTTTTGCACCTATCTCCCTATGTATTATCCTCTTTGAAACATATTTTCTTTGGCTTAATAGTAGTTGAAAAATGTGAAGCCTTATGGCAAACTTTCTGAGCCACCTTAACTAAATACAGGAAAAATATTGTTGTCTGTGAGATAGATATCAGCGGAACTTTATTTTCTGTTGAAAGGTGAATACTGGATGTATTTGGTTTATTATGAGTATTTGGCATGGAGTTTCACTAATGAAGAAAATGTGGAAATTCTAAGTGACTCAGAACATACGAGATCAGAAACATTAATATGAACAAACAAATTAGGTGCAGTAGTAGGTCATTTGGCCCTGTGTGTCTGCCTCACTATTTAATATGATCATCACTGATCTGACTGTAACTTATACTTGGCATTCCCATTAACCGCAGTGACCATCCATGACCTTGCTTATCAAGAATCTATTTACAACCGGCTTAAAAGTATTCAAAAACACTATTTTCACCACCCTTTGAGGGATAAAGTTTCAAAGAATTGCAACCCTCTCGAAGAATAAACAAAGTATCACCTCTTGCCCGTCTTAAATGAGTGCTCACTTATTTTCAAATCATGAAACCTTGTTCCAGATTTTTCAGAAGAGAAAGCAGCTATTTCACATCCACACAGTCAAAACCTCTAAGAATATATATGTGAATCAAATCTCTTCTCACACTTCTAAACTCCAACTGACACAAGTTTGTCCTTTACTCATAAGGCATCTATTTTCAGCTAGTAAAGCTTGAAGCAGCTCCCAATGCATTAACCTCCTTCCTTAACTGAGAAGAATCATACTGTACATAATAATCCAAGTCATATCTCACTAATACTACTCAAACATAAACTTCCTATGTTTGTATTCAGTTCTTCGAGCAACAAAAATCCTTGTTGTAGCTGCGTACTAGCTTTTCTTCTGAATTGTGTACTAGGACACCCAGATCCGACACTGCATCTCAGTGCTCGGCAATCTCTTCCCATTCAGATGATATGCTTCATTTTTGTTTGTTCTGTCAAGGCGAGCAATTTCAAAATTTACTTCATTTGCCAGATCATGCTCATATCTCTGGTTCCCTCTGTAGCCTCCTTGAATTATTTTTTTTATTTAGAAATACAACCCAGAAACAAACATTTCTGACCCAACAAGCCCACACGACCCATTTACACTCATGTGGTCAATTAACAATTAACCTATTAACCAGTATGTCTTCAGTTCTGTATCTTTGAAATGCTCTTCAAGCTCATTTTGTGGAATGACTGAAACTGCCAAACCAGTATCTAATTCCATTTTAATTTGCTTCCTTCAGCATTTTGTACGTGTCTATTTAAATTATGCTGCTTTGTCTATCTCTAGTTTTCACATTGTACATCTCAAAGCTATTCAGTCTTGTGTCACTCTCATCATTATCAGATTTTCATAACACAGTTTTGTGTTCTTATTGAAACTGCAACCTAATGCTTCAGCCTTTTGTCTTGCTTGAGCAGCCAATTTATTTTAGTCTGTCCAACATGCTTTTGGTACATGCCCTA
Organism: Mobula hypostoma; assembly: GCF_963921235.1. Lineage (NCBI taxonomy): Eukaryota > Metazoa > Chordata > Chondrichthyes > Myliobatiformes > Myliobatidae > Mobula > Mobula hypostoma. The sequence continues at coordinate 90,994,023 of NC_086101.1, read as the reverse complement.
CTTTGTTGTATTTTCTACAAGTTTCACCTTTAAATCTGCATTGGTCTGGTGTGTGTGAGCCCCTGTCACAGTGGAAACACAATTTATTTGGCTAGGCCAGTTTCTGTTTAGAGATGCTGACTTTCATTCCTGACTGCAACTCAATTGCACCTCTGTCTGCTGGTTCCATGGAAACAATGATTTCAATTGCCCTTTTAAATGCAAGTTGTGCTTCAGTTAGAAGCTATTTTTGAATGCTTTCTTGTGAGATTCCACAAACTAAATGATCTCTCAGTGCACCATTAAGCCCATTACTGACCTGACAATGCTTAGACAATCTCTTCAATTCAGCCATATAAGCTGAAATGGACTCCCCTTCTTTTTGATTCAATTTATGAAACCTAAAGCATTCTGCAATCAGCAATGATTTTTGTTCTAAGTGTTCCTGGATTACTTTGACAATAACAGCAGAACACATTTCTGCTGATTTGGTTGGAGCAGTCAAGCCTCGTAGCAAACTGTATTTCTTTAAACCCAATGCACACAGCAAAATTGCTTTTTGTTTCTCATTGGCTATTTCATTTGCTTCAAAATACTGTTGGATTAGCTCAGGATACATGAGCCAGTTATTTGTTCTGTAATCAGACTCATCAATCTTTCTGATATACCCAGCCATTTCTGCTCTTTTTTATGATTATTATCACACCTACTCACTTCTTATGAACCTGTGAATTCTTCCATTTTCTGATTTTGTCTTTAAAACTCGATTGTATCTTCCCTTCTGAAGACACATGCTGTGCTGCTTTTTTAATTTGACCATCTCTGCACGTGCTGGGCTGTGATTTTTAATTGTTGTTCCTCACTGCATCTTTTTTAGTTTGAACATCTGACTGTGCTTCAGCAAGTTGATAGCTGTTTTGGTTTCTTTTTAAAAATAACCTCTTCACCAATGCTTTTTTGTAACTTCAGAACATTAAATCATTTCAAGGGAACACATTGGAATCTGGGAATGTGAGTCTAACTTCGTGTTTACTTTAAACGAGGTGCACATGTGTCACATGATAGCATGATGACGTGTGCATTTCATGTGTTTATACATATAGCCTGTAATGAATTATTTAAACAAACAGGAATGCTTAATCAAACAACATATCTACAAACAAGAGAAAATCTGCAGATGCTAGAAATCCAAGCAACATACACAAAATACTGGAGGAACTCAACAGGCCAGGCAGCATCTATGGAAAAAAGTACAGTCCCCATTTTGGGCTGGGACACTTCAAGATTACTCAAATATTGCTGAAATATTAAATACATAACAAAAGTTTTGAGAAGTGAGGGCACAGGAAGATCACATAATATTTAACAAGAATTAAGTCGAATTTCTAATGCTGAAGTTGAAGCAGGAACGTGAAAGAGAGATTTCTCCTTAGAGACAGGACATTATGATCAAAAGTCACAACTAAATGTTTCAGCAAGGCAATAGAAGAAGAAAATACTAAAGGGACTGGAGATTGCAATTGGTGCTTTTCAATTCAGTGCAAAATTTATCAGTTCACTTCTGGAGTTTAAAAGCAGATGCACTTGATAACAATAGGTATATTTGTGTCACTGCCATTGTTCTTGAATACACATATTGCTCTTAACCCATACGATGATATAATTTTCTGTTGTGCTAGTTGTTTCAGAAGAACAGTTGGTTTGTTTACTTACTCACTATGACATAGGAATAGGTGATTTCATCTTTGAACTTGTAACTGCTCCCAGCCGAACATTTCCATTGGTCCCATTTGCTTTTTCATCTCCTGGAACTTTATTCTTTCCCATCTGCCCATCAAACCTCCATAGATCTTCTAGTAATGCTCTTTTTCATATTTCTATCACGTTTATCTGTTTGTTATTGTATTGTTTTTTGTTGGTCTTAAATGTAGTGTTAATTATTTTTAAACTTGGAGTTTTGACCTCATTATTTTATGTTCTTTGTAAAATCCCCTTCCATTTACTATAGATACCCAGGCTGGGTATGGAGTTTTATTTATTTTTATGATCATAAATTATTGTTTCAATCCATTGATATGCTGTGAGAGAAAATGTTCTGCATTGATTTTTTTATTTAAATAATCATGATCATCAGGACAGATTCTGGCTGATATCTCCAAAACAAGATCTTGTTTACTATCCGATTATAATATACAAGGAAGGACTACTGAATAATGGAGAAGATGTTCCCTTGCAATACAAATATTTACATCAGGATGCTGTTTATTGACTATAACTCAGTGTTTAACATAATCATTCCTACAGTTCTGATTGAAAAGCACCAGAATCTGAGACTCTGTCCTACTTCCCTCTGTGATTGGATCTGCAACTTCCTAACTGCAAGACTATAATCTGTGTGGATCACAAACAATCAACACTGGTGCACCTCAGGGACGTGTGCTTAGCCCACTGCTCTGCTATCTCTACACCCATGACTGTGTGGCCAGGCATAGCTCGAATGGCATGAAGTGGAGGAGGATACTGGCAGGGATGATGGAAGACCAGAGGTGGCTGAAGTTGCTGGGAATAGTTCACAAGGTGCAGGCTAGATATGTGTCCCACAGAGGAAGAAGTTCTCAAATGGCAGGGGTAGGCAACTGTTGCTGACAAAGGAGGTTAAGGAATGCATAAAAGCCAAGGAAAGGTAGCAAAAGTGAGTAGGAAACTGGATGATTGGGAAACTTTTAAAATCTAACCAAAGGCAACTTAAAATGCTATAAGCAAGGAAAAGATGAACTATGAGGGCAGACTAGCCAATAATATAAAGCAGGATACGAAAAGATTTTTCAGTTATATAAAGAGTAAAAGGGAGGTGAGAGTTGATATTGAACCACTGGAAAATGATGCTGGTGAGGTACTAATGGGGAGCAAAGAACTGGCAGATGAAGTTAACGGGTACTTTGCATCTGTCTTCACTGTGGAAGACATTAGCAGTATGGCAGAGGTCCATGAGTGTCAGGGTGCAGGGGTGAGTGCCATTGCTATTACAAAGGAAAAAGTATGATGCAAACTCAAGTCTTAAAGCAGATAAGTCACCTGGGCCAGATAGACTACATCCCAGAGTCCTGAGAGAGATTGCTGAAGAGAAAACAAATGCATTGGTCATGATCTTTCAAGAATCACTTGTTTCTGGCATGGTCTCAGATGACTGGAAGATCACGAATGTCTCTCCATTCTTTAAGAAAGGAGGAAGGCAAAAGAAAGGAAATTATAGGGCAGTTAGCCTGAGCTCAGTGGTTGGTAAAGTGTTGTCCATTTTTAAGGATGAGATTTTGAGGTACTTGAAGACTAATGATAAAATAAGCCAAAGCTGGTATGGTTTCTGTAAAGAGAAATCTTGCCTGCCAAATCTGTCAAAGTTCTTGGAGGAAGTAACAAGCAGGGTGGACAAAGCGGAGGCAGTGGATGTCATTTACTTGGATTTTCGGAAGGTATTTGATAAGGTGCCACACATGAAGCTGCTTAACAAGATAAAATCCTATCGCATTACAGCAAAGATACTGGCAAGGATAGTGTAATGGCTGACAGGCAGGAGACATCGATTGGGAATAAAGGGAGTGTTTTCTTGTTAGCTGCCAGTGACTAGTGGAGTTCCTCAGGGCTTAATATAGGAACTGCTGCTTTTCACATTGTTTGCCAATGATTTAGATAATGGAATTGATGACTTTGTGGCAACGTTTGCAGATGATACGAAGTAAGTGGAGGAGTAGGTAATGCTGAGGAAGCAATACAATTGCAGCAGGACTTAGACAAATTGGAAGAATGGTCAAAAAATTGGCAGATGGAATACAGTGTTGGGAAAGGTATGATAATGCATTTTGGTAAAAGAAACAATAGTGCGGTCTTCCATCTAAATGCACAGAAGGTTCAAACATCAGTGATGCTGATATACCATGGAGACTATTCCTATAGGTTGAGTCTGTGTTATGTCACTAAAGACACTCACAAATTGTTACAGATGTACCATGGAGACCATTGTAATTGGCTGCATCACCATCGGGTATGGGGGTGGGGGGAGCATGGGGAGCAGGTGCTACAGCACTGGATCAAAAGAAGCTGCAGAAAGTTGTGTCTCATTCAGCTCCATCATAGGCACTAGCCTCTGTAGCATCCAGGACATCTTCAAGGAGTGATGTCCCAAGAATGTGGCATCAATCATTAAGGACCCCTGTCATGTATGCTATGCCTTGTTCTCATTGCTACCCGGAAGGAGATACAGAAGCTTGAAGGCACACACTCAATAATTCAGGAAGTTTCTTCCCCTCTGCCATATGATTTCTGAATGGACACTGAATCCATGAACACTGGATTCAGTACTCACTACATTTTTATTTCAATTTTTGCACCAGTTATTTAATTTAACTATATATATTTACCGTCATTTGCATTTTTTCTATTATCATGTATTGCATGCTGCAAAAACAACAAATTTCACAACATATGCCAGTAATATTAAACCTGATCCTGACTGCTCTTTTGAATGGTGAATATCAAAGTTAGTTTAGGAAGTTCTGTTTTAGAATTTGATGCCGTCAAATGAACTATTTCACTGGCATAAAGAAAATACATTTATTCTGGAAGCTTAAGTGATTTGCACTTCTTAAGAGATACCAAGGACAGTAACCATGCACAAGTTGTTTGTGAAAATTTATAACTTTAGTGTTCTGTATTGTTCAGATGGCAAATCATAGGCGTGAAGTGGCATAATCTTAGTCCAATATATGTTCATGTATCAGAATATTTAAAAATAATTTAATGCTCATGAAATCTGAGTTTAAACATTTTTTGCATGCAAACTCATTGACACAATTTATTTATTTATTTAACAATTGCTTGAATTGATCCTGACTCCTGCATGTTTGTATGCATTTATACTCAAAGACTTAAATAATAATAGACCAAATATATTCAAAAGCATTCCAGTATACTGTATGGGAGGTAAGAGTTAAATGTTTAAAACATGAATTGCACATGTAAATTCAGTATGGAGATTGTTGTTTTATCATTCATGGGCTATTTAATGCCATTTGCCATGACTAATGGTCCTTCAAGCAGTAAATAAACTTAGATGATTTATCAGTATGCTAATAGAAGGAAATTTTATACAATTTCTCATAAAACCTGAACCGCTGCCAGCAAATAAAGAATGGAACCTGCAAGGTTTGGGTAGAACTACCAGTTTACTAAGCCTTTGGGAATTATTTGCTTTGATAGAAAAACAGTTCAGGTACTTGGATGTTGCCTACAGTGAGCTTTGGCAATTTTAAATTATAATTCTTCATGTTGAAATTAAAGTAAACAGCAAAGTACCATACCAACATGCAATTGAAAGTTCTCTAAGTGAAAAGGAAAACGATCTCAAATATGCTTGACATTAGAAATGAAGTGGATGTTGTAGAATTAAAAGCAATTTTCCTTTGAAAATTAAAAAAAAATTGCTTATTAAACCATAGGAGTAACATATGTCTTTGTGTCAGAATCCAAGATGACAAATGGACTTTGATAGTGCAAACCTGATCTAGGTTGAATGTTAAAAAGTAGTCAATGACCCAGACTTTCCAAAGATTTTCTGTCTAAATATCTTGAAATATATTCACCAGAGTTTTGACAACATGAAGTCCAATGGTGGTACGCTGTTCCTGCAGTAAGAAATGTGTAATGTTAGATTTATTGTAGAAACAGCAATTGCATTAATTTTGCTAGACAAGCACAATGGCAAGGGACATACTGTAGGCAATTAATTGGTCACTTGCATTTTAAAAAAATTATTCAGTTTTTGTCCAGCAGTTTTTTCCCATATATTTAATTTTTTAAAAAATGTTTAATTTTAAATAGAACAACACACAGAAGTTGCTGGAGGAACTAAGCATGTCAGGCACCACCTATGGAAGTCAGGGATGTTAACCTTGAGCTGAACCCCTGAAACTGGAGGACTGGTAGGCCACTCTTAGTCCAGCCTCTGCCCTTTGACCTGTTCGGCATGGGTGACCTTACCAAGAGCCAAAGCATAAGGCCCTAATACCAGACAACATTTCTCTCCAGGTCATTGAGGCATCCAAGCCTCCAAACCCAAACCACGACAATCATAATACTATAGATATCTTCAGAATTTTTTGATACTCTTAGTTATTGGATTGTAATACATTTAACTCAGGGGTTCCTTAACTGGGATCCATGGACCCCTTTTGTAATGGTATTGGCCCATGGCATAAGAAAGGTTGGGAATCCCTGATTAACTGGTCAAATGCACTGCTAGACGAATTAATGAAATTTGTTTCTTTTGATTGTTCTAAATACTATGTACTCTGTCTTCACTTACGCCACTAAATTATAACCAATTCAATTTGTAGGTTTCAAGATAAGAAGGCGGCATGTCATTGGAGAGCCCACTGCCAGTGCTGGAAGATGTCCACATCTTATGGAAGCCATTCATTGTGAAGATCCGGTTTGCTATCATTGGGATCTTCTTGAAGAGAGTCTCTGTGTAGCAGACAATAATCAAACATGTGGGAAAGGTTTTTTCAACCAAAGGATTTTGTGCAAGAATATTCAAGGTTAGTTGCATCCAGATTGAAAATGTTCAGAGGTAAGCAACCATGGTGGTATGCATTCATTTCATTTAACTTGTAACATTCCCTTAGTTGTTAACTTTTGAATCTCAGTGTGTTTTGTTTTCAAACTTTACATGTACTTTGGTTTTAACGATTTTCTTTTGTTCCTGTTTTGTTGCTAACATTTCCTTTCAGTATCGAATGTGTTAGTCAATTTCTCCATTTGTGCTTCAGTGACTAATGCATTCTCTCGATAATCTGCAGACACAAAGGCCTGGATGCTCCTAATTCTCATGCTCTGATTAAAATACCAGTAAACAAAACAACATATTGTCACTTTGTGCACTCACATACCTTGAATTTCCTTTTGTGTTGATAAAATAAAATCTGCATCAGAACCTGATCCAAAGCAAATTTGTCAGTAGTTACTATGTCCTAAGTAGTCCAGGAAAGCATTGACCATATAGTAGGTTATAATTCACTTTTAGAATCACTCAGTGGTTAGAGATGATCAATAGCAATTTCTTGTTTATAGATCAGTAAAATCTTCTATACTTTTGGTACTCCTATGTGGTTCCAAGTAACCTGAACAAGTTTATTAGTTAAACATTTTCGTTATACTCTCAAAGAGTCTGGATGTTTTGGAGAGACATTATTGAAGGATCTTTTCATGAAATTCAAATGGACAACACATTAAGCTATGTAGTTTGACCCGAAAGAAATCTGGCAAAAAGACTAAAACTGATCACTATATATTTTTGTATTTTTGTTAAAGTTTAAACAAAGGGGTTAGAAGTTTCACTCAAAAAAGGAGAAGTTGAATAATGTCAAGGGACATACAGTAATGCAGTCTGAATGCACACAGTATATGGAATGAGGTGGATGATGTAGCACAGTTAGAGATTGGCATGTATGATATTGTGGCCATCACTGAGTCGTGGCTGAAAGAAGATCATAGTGGAGAATTTAATGTCCAAGGATACACAGTGCATCAAAAGGACAGGCAGGTACAGAGGGGGTGGGGTGGCTTCACTGATAAAAAATGAAATTAAATAATTAGAAAGAGGTGACATAGAATTAGAAGCTGTAGAATCTTTGTGGGTAGAGTTAAGAAACTGCATGGATAAAAAGTACCCTGATGGGAATTATGTACTAGAGTTACACACCAGAGGTCCATGAGCCAGTCCTCATTGGAAGATCAGAGGTGGAGAGGGTAAGCAATTTTAAATTCCTCGGTGTTATTATTCCAGAGGACCTGTAAGTGCAATTACAAGGAAAGCACAGCAGTACCTCTACTACCTTAGTGGTTTGCTGAGGTTCAGCATGTCAACTAAAACTTTGACAAGCTTTTATAGATATGCAGTAGAGAGTATATTGACTGGCTGCATCACAGTCGGGTATGGAAACATCAAAGCCCTCCCAACCATTGAGCACGTCCATAGGAAATGCTCTTGCAGGAAAGCAGCATCCATCATCAGGGTCCCCAACCACCAAGACATGCTCTCCTCTTGCTGCTGCCATTAAGAAGTAGGTACAATAGCCTTAGGCCTCACCCCATCAGATATAAGAACAGTTATTACCCCTCAACCATCAGGCTTTTGAGAGAAGGAGATAATTTCACTCAACTTACTTGCCCCATTATTGAAATGTTTCTACAACCAATGGACACACTCTCAAGGATTCTTCTTCTCATGTTCACGAACCTTATTACTTATTTATTTATATTATTGTTTCTTCCTTTTCCATTTTCACAGTTTGTTGTCTTCTGCACTCTAGTTGAAAGCCCTAGCTTGCCTGTAATTCACTGATTCTATTATAGTTACTACTCGATAGATTTGTTGAGTATGTCCACAAGTAAATGATTCTCAGTTTTGTAAATGGTGATATATATGTACTTGGATCATAAAATCTATTTGAACTTTGAATATATTTTGAATGTACAGTGAAACCTCATTATAACGCGATCGTTTGGGTCCACAAAATGTCATGGCGAAAAAAGCGGGGTCGCACTAAATCAGGATCATTGTTACTGTAGAAATTAAAACTTGAGCGTTGAGAATAGGATCCGAAATTGGAAGGCCTTCTGAGCGAGCTTGAATGAACCACTCTTACAGGGAGTCATCGAGGCTGACATCTTTGGTTGTCTTCAGGTGTTTGGTTTTTAATCCTGCTTCTTCTTCAACTTTGCAAAGCGACACGCGTAACTTTTCTTCATCAAATTTCCAGCCACGAAGTGTTGATTCCGGTATCCCGAGGTCTCGTGCAACTTGAGTTTGACTTCTAGTCTTTATCACTGGAGAAGTATTGAAGGCTGGAGGAGAGGGAGTATGGACTGACATGGATATGGAGTCCAATAACTCATTGTGTTATATCTGAATTCGCGTTAAATTGGGGCACGTAAAATCGGGGTTTCACTGCACAAGCCGGGATGTGTACTTCAAATTACAATGGGAGATATAAACACATATAAAAAGGATGATGTTGCAATAATCATGGGGGATTTCAATATGCAACTAGTTTGGGTAAATCAGGTTGGAGTTGGGTCCCAAGAGAGGGAATTTGTTGAATGTCTATTTGATGGCTTTCTAGAGCAGCCTATGGGGAAAGGTATTTCTGAATTGGGTGTTGTGTAATGAACCAAATTTGATTCAGGAGCTTTAGGTAAAGGAACTCTTAGGATACAGTGATCATAATATAATAGAATTTGCCTTGTATTTTTAGAGGAGAGATGAAGTCAGACGACTCAGTATTAAAGGGGAGTAAATATCACTTGTATCACATATGAATTTGGATAAACTAGAAAGTAATATTTATTGAATGTAATGTGTTTAATTGCATTATGCTGCAGATGCTTTTCAACTTGTTGATGACTTTTATTAGTACACTGAGTTTGAGGCTTCTCGCTTAAGTGTTCAACAATAATCAGCCAGCATTGATAGAGTCCAATTGCCCTGATATTGTTTCACCTTGACTACAATATCCTGGTGAAACCTTTCACCATGCTTGTCACTGACAGTGCCAAAATTTGCAGGAAGAGGTCTAAATGGGAATGCAGAAAATTAATCTTTGGTGACATGTTGCACTTCATAGTTTTATATGCTTGAGGTATCGTCTTAACTGGCTGCACATAATGCTCTGTAGTTGCCAAGAAAATTTTCAACAACATCCTTAAAGGCCATCCGTGTGATTTTCTCCGATCCCACTAGAAGTTTTTCAAATTGCCTGTCATTTATAACCTGTTTGGTTTGTGGCCAAGAAAAATGTCTTCCTTAAACTTGACATCAGTTATTCAGGGAAACATCTGTCTCAAATATTGGAATCCTTCATGGAAATTATATTGACAGCATATTCCATCCTTGCAGTCTTGAACCCAGTAATTCTGCTTTTGCCTTTAACAAATCCAAATCTCTGACCAGGTCATTTAACTCAGATTGAGTTATCAGATGAGGCTCACTCAACATAATGAGTTCAAAATCTGTATCACTTTCAGCCTCATTTTCCATTCCTGGCATGTGCATCATGACATTTTTGTCTGCCTCCTCTAAGCTCCATGACTCTGGTGGCTTTGGTACTGGAGGACTATCATCATGTGGCACAGGTCTCATGGCTGAAGGGAGATTGGGGTATTCAATGGATTTCTTGTTTTTTTTAGCAGAGAAACCAGACACTCAGGTCAAACAGAAGTAGCAGTCTGTCTCATGGTCCTTCTGCTCACAATATCATCAGGACTGTGAGTAACATTGGCTTCTGAGTATCTCGGAGCCAAGCTCTATGTTTAACAGCGCATGTTGCATAACAAATGTGAGGAGTCAAGGCTTTGTCTTGGTCACCGATTTTACACCCAAAGTAGAGCTCATAGACTTTCTTAATAAAAAGGAGCCGTGCTCTGTCTTTGAGATTTAAGCGTACAATTGCCAGAAGTATATCAGATAGTATTGTGGCTGTTGCAACATTGACAAGACATTTCAGAAATACTCCTCAAAAAACAGTTACTTTATGAACACACACAATATGCTATGTGTGTAGAGCATGTGCCTGAAGGTGACAGCAAAGTGATATACATGCAAACACAATGCATAGAATGCTGTGTGTCCGCGTGATGCTTTTATAGCCTTTCTAAAACTTGTCCTGCCATGCAGCATCCACCCTACATAAGCCTGACCAGGCATGTCTGGACAAGATAGAAAACTTTTCAACTTTGATTGTGGGCAACATTTTAACTGACTTGAATTATGAATTGAAGTAACAAATACAGGTGATTTCAAGAACATGGTGTGTGACAGCGATATTTCATGGCGATTTTCATGAAATGTTAAAAATCCATCAAATACCCACAGAAGTATTCAGGATGAAAAATCTTAGGTGTCCAGTGTAATAGGCCAGTTTGCCTGACTTCAGCTGTTGGGAAGATGTTGAAGATTATTAAGGATAAGGTTTTGGTGTAGTTGGAAGCATATGATGAAGTGGGCTAAAGTCAGCCCCTTTCCCTAAAGGAAAATCTTACCTGACAAATCTGTTGGAATTCTTTGAGTAAGTAATCAGATGAATAAACAAAGAAGAGTCAGTGGATGTTGTGAATTTGGATATTCAGAAAGCAAACAACCGACAAACAACCGATGTGCAAAAGATAGCAAATTGTGCAAATACGAAGAGAAAAGAAGAAAAATAATAATTTTAAAAAAAATAAATAACAAGAACATGAGTTGTAGAGTCCTTTAATATGAGTCCGTAGATTGTGGAATCAGTTTAGTGTTGGGATGAGTAAAGCTACCCTCTGTGGTTCAACAGCCTGTTAGATTAAAGGGTAATAACTGTCCCTGAACCTGGCTGCATTGGTCTTGAGGCTCCTGTACATCTTTCCTTCTAGCAGCAGCATGAAGAGAGCATGGCCTGGATGTTGGGCATTCTTGATGATGGATGCTGATTTCCTGCAACAATGCTCCCTGTGGATGAGCTCAATGCTGGGGAATGCTTTATCCATGATGGACAGGGCCATGTCCACTTTTTTTGTTGGTTCTTCCATTCAAACGCATTAGTGTTTCCATCCCAGGCTGTCATACAGCTAGTCAATATAGTCTGCACTGCACATCTATAGAAGTTTGTCAAAGTTTTAGATGTCATGCCAAATCTCTGTAAACTCTTAAGGAAGCAGAGGTATGGCAGTGCTTTCTTCATAATTGCATTTACAATCTGGGCCCAGGACGGGTCCTCCAAAAAAAAAACACAGTGGAATTTAAAGTTGCTGACCTTCTCCTCCTCTGATCATCTGATGGACCTCTGATTTCCTCCTCCACTAATCAATTATCAGCTCTTTGGTTTTACAGATTATGTCACCATTCTGCCAGATTCTCAGTCCCACAACAATAATGTCATCAGCAGACTGAAATATAGCAAATGGAGTTGTACTTAAAATCACAGTCATAAGTATAAAGTTGGTAGAGCAGAGGGCTAAGCACACAGCCTTGTGCAACTGTGCTGAAGGAGATTAAGGAGGAGATGTTGTTGCTAATCTGATCTGACTGGGGTTTGCAAGTGAGGAAATCAAGGATCTAGTTGTGAAGTAGGCATTGAGGCATAGTTCTCAATTTTATTTATCCTAATTGTTGGCTATCCTTGTTCATGAACACAGTGGCTGTTTACACCCTTTATTTCAAGTTTTCTGTTTTAGCTTTCAATCAATTTCTCAGGCCACTCAATATACCTGTAAGGTATACTTGAAACTGAATTGGAGTGTATTAAACATGCTTAAAAGCAGGAAGTGACTTTTCCCATATGACACAAGGTCATGCAGTGACATTAATGTATCCTTCTTTCCCCTTTCTTAATAACTATTTTATTTTTCTCACCGTCCTCTTCCCTGTCTATGCGTTTGTGTTGAAGAATTAGTAAAAAATGATAGCAATCGGAGCAGTATATAAATGTTCATATTTTAATGGATGGGCTAGTGATTGAATGCTGTCCAGTAACTGCACAATGCAGAGATGTGGGAGCATGAGAAGATTGGTATTATGTATTGTGTCAACTGAAACTCTACCAAATGTTTGGAGGCTACCAGATTTGGTACTTAGGTTCTAATGGAATATTTCTAATAACACATCCCAGTCTCAGCTAATTGTCTCCGTTGCAAGCTTCCAGGGATCCATGTTTGGTGTTTGCACACCAGTGTGGAACATACAGCTCATCTTTGCACTAAATGGAAAATTATTTTAAAATTATACCACTGACTTGAAAGAAGGTTTGGCAACTGGTTTTATGATGTTTGCACTGTTTTTGTTCAGGTGAAACCTTATGCAATTTGCATTATATTGATTTATCTGCTACAAGAACTATGATAGAGTTTTACAAAGTAGGTTTGCATGAAGTCATTGTGGCCATGAAAGTGAGTTCAGACATACCCATAGTTCCTTGGTGAACAGGAACATGAAGATATTGTTCCCTTAGAAGAATTCAAAACTGACTCCCATTCTTTTTCTTCCATCTATTAATGTTATGATTTGGCCACATGAAAAAACAAAATATACCATAAAATAAATATATTGCAGGTGAAATCATCGCACATTTCATGCAAATGCAATTTGATGATGATGATGATGATGATGACGGCGACTCAGGCCTGAGAGGCCTGCATTGGGCATTTTCATACCTTACAAAGCGCAGATCGGAAGGCTGTGTGGGGCGCCTCTCCTCGCACAGACATGATTAAATGTAATTTAATCATTCAATATTTCCTTAGTGCCTGACTTCCTTCCATGTGGTTCTGTTTGTCCTAGTGTTCCTTAATATTCAACACATTTTCGTCCTCCATAACAGCCTCATTCTGTAGGAGAGATAGATATTTGTCAGTTGACAGTCTTCCAATCTGAGTAGGCTAACGTGGTTGAATAACTGAAGGCACATTGCTTCAGGAATGGAAGTGCATGAAGACATAGTGCAGCATTTGAATGTGATGTATGAATCCTTACTGATAGGGATCATTGTTGAATGAATCATGACAGTCTGATGACAAAGGAGTTTGACTGATGCAGTTTTGGAATATGCCTTTTGAAACTGCATTCACTTACCATGACTATGTGCATTATTCTTTGCACAGTAGATTCTCATGACTTGTCCGCTGGGGCAGACTTCCATACCCATTTGTTCCTTATATCTTTATATTATGTACCTGCCTGTCCCAGGCCTCCTGTGATTAAAGGGTATTTACTCCTATTACTTCCTGCTCCCACAATGATACCAGAAATCTTGTTGTCCCCCTTGCGTTATTCTTCAGTTTCCTGTGTCAGATCCACCTTCTGCATGATGACCAAGACCTGCTAATGCCAGAATAAGCTTACTATTGAAGGGGCACTAAAGCGTTACAGTTTGGGGCTGTTTGTGTGTGAGTGTCAGTAAAGAGCCTGTTTAGTACTCTTGCATATTCTAATGAGTAGATAGCAGAGGAATTGGTAGCTTGTCTGCATTTTGGACAATGGGCGCAAATTACTTCCATTTGGTTCTCCCCCTTGTAGGGAGCTACCTGGTTTAGTCCCTGCCCCTTTAAAATAAGACTATTTCCATTTTGTTTAAAATCAATTTTTTTTCTCATCTTTTAGAATGGAGCAACTTTGTTATTGAATATGCTCTGTTCTCATCTTGTGATTTTCCTACTGTTAACAGAACTTTTGTAAAGCACAATGCAGTTTTTACAAAGAATAATGTAGTGTTTTTGATATGTACTGTTAATGAGTTTTATAGATGAAAATAAATTGGGTTCAGCCGCAGTGGAAGCAATTTATTACCTTTACATCTCAAGCCACAAGTACAAAGAGTGACTTGTTACCTGTGTTTTTGGAACTTCAGTACATTCATTTATAAATAGAGTGTGTTTTATTAGTAATTGCTAATTCATATTAAACTAATTTTGCGGCATTCAAAATTAACAAAGCTGATAAAGCCTGAAAAAAAACCTAATATTACAAATGCCAGTTCACTATATACAGACTAAAATTTTAGGGAGTAGTTGAATAATCAAGACTTGGAACTCAACACTGTCAAAAAAAATCCTGAACTTTCTGAATCATAATCAGAATCAGAATCAAGTTTAATATCACCAGCATATGTCATGGAATTTATTGCTTTGCTGCATCAGTACATTGTGATAAATAACAATAAAAACTGTGAATTACAATACGAAGTATACAGTATATATTTAAAACATTTCAAAGTTCACAATAAATTTATTATTAAAGTACATTTATGTCACCATGTACAACTCTGGGATTCATTTTCTTGTGGGCATACTCAATAATTCCATAATAAAAGAATAACCAGAATAGAATCAATGAAAAACCGCACCAACTTGGGTGTTCACCGGTGTACAAAAGACAGCAAGCTGCACAAATACGAAAAGAAAGAAATAATCAAAATAAAGTAAGCAAGCAATAAATATCAAGCACATAAGATGAAGAGTTCTTGAAAGTCAGTCTTTTGGTTGTGGGAATTTTTCACAGTTGAGTGGAGTTTTCCCCGCTGGTTCAAGAGCCTGGCGGTTGAGGAGTTATAACAATTCCTGAAGCTGGTGGTGTGAGTCCTGAGGCTCATGTGCCTTCTTCCTGTTGGCAGCAGTGGGTAGAGAGCATACTAGGATGGCTGGGGGGTGGAATGCTGCTTTCCTGAGACAGTGCTCCATGTAGATGTGCTCAATGGTGGGGAGGGCTTTACCCGTATTGGAATGGATCATAAACTATTACTTTTTCTAGGATTTTACTTTCAAGAACATTGGTGTTTCCATATGAGAGTGTGATGAGGCGAGCCAGTATATTCTCACTACACATCTGCAGTACAGAATTTTGTTAAAGTACTGGACGTCATGCCAAATCTTTGCAAACTCTGAAGAAGTAGAGGCACTGCTGTGCTCTCTTACATAACTGCTGGGCCTAGGACTGGTCCTCCAAAATAATAACACCAAGGGATTTGAAACTGCTAACCCTCTCCACCTTTAATCCTTCGCCGAGGACTGGCTCGTGGATCTTTGGTTTCCTCCTCCTGGTCAATAATCAGCTCCTTGGTCTTGCTGACATTAGTGAGTGGTTGTTGCTATGGTACCACTCAGCCAGATTTTCAATCTCCCTCCTATGTGCTTATTCATCTCCTCCTTTGGTTTGGCCTACAACAGTGGTGTCATCAGCAAACTTGTGAATGGCATTGAGTTATGCTTAGCACAGAGCAAGGGGCTACACACTCAGCCTTGTGGTACACCTGTGCTAATGGAGATCATGGAGGAGATGTTGTTGCCAATCTGAACTGACTAGGGTCTGCAAGTGAAGAAATCCAGGATCCAATTTCACAAGGAGGTATTGAGGCCAGGGTCTTGGAGCTTATTGAATAGTTTTGAGGGGATGATGGTATTGAACGCTGATCTGTAGTCAATAAAGAACATCCTGATGTATGCATCTTTAACTAAGTAATGCCAAAATGATAGGGAAAAAAAGTACTGTGGAAGGGCTCATGGGTTCATTGTCCATTCAGAAATTTGACAGTGGAGGGGAAGAAATTGTTCATGAAATATTGAATGTGTGTCATCAGGCTTCTGTACCTCCTCCTTGCTGGTAGCAATGAGAAGAGGGCATGTCCTGGATTGTGGAGGTCTTTAACGATGGATGCGGCCTTTTTGAGCTTCGGCTTTTGAGGGTGTTCTCAATGTTGGGAGGCTAATACCCATGATGGACCTGGCTGAGTTTATAACTTTCTGCAGCTTTTTCTGATCCCATGCAGTGGCCCCTCCATACCAGATGGTGATGCAGCCAGTTACAATGCTCTCCACGGTACATCTGTAGAAATTTGCAAGTGTCTTTAGTGCCAATGCTCCTCAAACTCCTGATGAAATATAGCTGCTGTTGTGCCTCCTTTGTAATTGCATCAGTACGTGGGCCCAGGATAGATCCTCAGAGATGTTGACATCAAGGAACTTGAAAATGCTCACTCTTTCCACTTCTGATCCCTTGATGAGGACTGGAGTGTGTTTTACCCTTCCTGAAGTCCACAATCATTTCCTTGGTGGTACTGACATTGAGTACAGCGTTGAAGATACATATAAGACAAGATTTCCAGCTGTAATATGCAATTGGAATGTGTGTCAAGTTCTATTGTATTAAGCATGTAATGAGCTCTGAGACAGTTTGAGTGTTTCTTATGAAGGGTACAGTGGGAAGTTTTGAACTTTGGTCTGTACCTTGTAACACAAAAACATTTTCTAACATAGTTGCCATTAATTGCGGCATCAATAATTAATATCATTGCTCATAAAACACTGTATGAGCATTTTGAAAAGGATGGTTTGGAAATTGAATGGGAGATCCACTCATTGGATCTTGCAATATGGAACACTATCTGTACATTGGTGTACAAAAGTTGTAAAATTTTTGCTTCCTATTATATATTCATTACAAGCTTTATCTTCAATATACTGCCTAACTGTAATTAAAATTCATGCTCAATGCCAACTGGAACCATTCAGGACAAGATTTACAATACGCTGAAAGATGTCAGTGATGTTTACTTCTTCAAATGGAAGGATTCCAGGTATTTTTCATCACGATCAATGATTGGCTGATTTTAATGTTGTTTTCTTGTAGTGACTTTCTTTTTACTGTGATTTTGTCAAATGGTTGGCCTTAGCAACAGCATTGTATTTTAGTGTCTAAACATGTTGTTACACAGAATCTTTTTTCCTGATCTTCTTTAATTTCATTCTGTTGGCTCATACCTTAAGCATAGCAGATAAAAAAATTGTTTGTTTTGATGAAAAAATGTGCTAAAGCGCCTCTCAAAATGGAAGCCTCTGCTTCCAGCTAGAGTCTTTGTTATCCGTTTTTTCAAGAATAAAATATGACTGTGTATATGCCTTTTAAAACACTGGATTTAGAATTTGCCTCATTTTCAGAATCAGTCACAATTGACAGCTCATAGTCTAATTAAATATTGATCACTTTTGTCAGCGATCTTTTAACTAACAATGATAATTAAAGATGTATGGAGTATTAAGATATAATTATTGTGACAATTGTGTAACCACCTGTCAGAAAGGTTTGATACCTGCAGTTGAGAAGACAGCATTGATATTTTTTCTGCTCACTGCTTGTGGTCTATTGTCATCATTTGACTGCAAGATACTGTTTTATTTGCTGAAGGAAGATGCGCAGATGAAATATAAATAATGCATGGGCCATTGCAGATTTTGTGTAAGTGTCAGTCAATTTGTACATGATGTATCTTTTAAGTCTTGGTGAACAGTGTCATCTCACACATTCCATCGCTTTTAATTTCTTTTCTGTATCATTAAGTTACAGTCTATTTTCCACAAATAATAAAGCATTATGTTATTTCCCTATTTATATCTCTTGGAATGCACAGAGGTGCTTTGTACTTATAATATCACATCATCTGAAAGAACTACTTTTTCTAAATTCCAAGCATTAAGGAAAATAAATTGATTGAAATAAATGTTTGGGACTATTAAGTGTTAAAACTAGAAATAACAGTTGCCTGTAAAATGGTAATGCAGTGAAATATCCTGTTTATATCTATTTGCAATCTCATCTCATCAATTGAGTGTTTATTTTAACAAAAAAGACATTTTGTCTCTGTTGTTGAAATAAATATTTTAAAGGGATACAGCAAGTGTGGTATGTTTAAAAAATTATTTGTGCTCTTCTAGTTAACTTGTATTATCTATTTGCATTAAATTAACTCTTTTGAATACTGTGTATTATTTTATATTTTCTTTACACTACCAAGATAACTACTATGTTACCATCAAAGCCCTTATATTTACATCATCTTCAGGTTTTGCCTCCAATATTATGAGAAAGATCTGAGATGGACAGGAATTTGGCAATGTTGTTATGGGGTCTATATAAATTTGAGAGGAATGTTTAGAATTAAACATTCATCATTGGGTCACCATTATCATTGCAAGATTTCCTGAAGGTGGCTGCCTTAACGGTTGCATGGTGAGCTCCTAGTCTTTATTACTCCTGAAGCTAGTGGAGAAGAACAGGAAATATTAATAATTGTCAGGTCCTAAACTTGCAGCAGTCAATGTTTAATGAGCTATTGCTGTTTAAAGGTGTATGGATTCACCTTCTGCACTGAATGATGGGTTTTGGCATGGTAGAGTTGGGGCAGAGGGGAAAGATTGCTAAATATTAACGGGAAACATATTAAATGTGTACTGGTGGCAGGGCGGAGATGCGTCTCTACCAAAGTCTGCTAGCCTGCAGGTCACCCTTGTAAAGTTGCGGCACCTGCTGAGGTCACTCAGAGTCATGGGAGCAGCTGGTGCATATCACAAGTTCTGGTTATGCAACCACTGACAATCTTTGAAGTGTGTTGATACGGCTGGGGCTACCTGCCTTGTAAAGACACTGCCCAGAAAATGGCAATGGCCTTCTGTAGAAAAGATGCCATTTCTGTACAAAAAATTGCCAAGAACAGTCATGATCATGGATAGAGCTAGACCGCGAAGAATTCTTCCCCACAGGCAAAGATCCCTCAAATGATTAAAGACAGATGAAAGACCATGATTGCCCATGTCATATATCACAGCACATAATGATGATGATGATTAAATGTGTATGCCAGAAGTGATGTGAAGTGCAGGGTTTGAGGTGTATTTTTCTCAGTTGTTCATTTATCAGGTCATGTCGGCCAGCCGGCCAGCATTTAATACCCTTCTCCTCTTGCCCTTGAGAAATTGCTGGGTAGGCTTCCCCTTGAGCTACAACTCTACTTTTGATGACAATACTGCCTCAGTGAAGTTGAAGAGAGAACTCAAGGATATAGTCTCAGC
The DNA here is from genome assembly GCF_963921235.1 of Mobula hypostoma. Lineage (NCBI taxonomy): Eukaryota > Metazoa > Chordata > Chondrichthyes > Myliobatiformes > Myliobatidae > Mobula > Mobula hypostoma. Next base: position 90,974,628 of record NC_086101.1, on the reverse strand, counting down.
AACCTTGAAGGAGGATAATGTATTTTCAGATCAGGATGAAGAGAGCATGAAGGCGATTATATTGTATGCATCAGAAACACTAATCCTCTTGGTAGAAGTGGTGGTAAATTCATGAGGTGCTGTCTAAAAAGCCAAGTTGAGTAACTGCAGTGAATTTTGCAGATGTTTCAGCCAGTATGTGCAAGTTTAATAATGAAAGTTCAGGGTGATTAACAGGATACTAATCAAATTACCTGCTTTGTCCTGGATGGTGCTGAACTTCGTGGAGCTGTCCTTATTTGGGCAAGTGGAGAGTATTCTATCACAGTCTTGACTTGTGCCTTGAAACGTGTCTTTAAACAACCCCATGTTTAATAAGAATATAATGAATCAAAACAAGGATAGGCTACTCAGCTGCCACCCTTTCAATTTTTGATTTTTTATCTCAACTTCACTTTCTTGTACTAACCCTATATTCCTTGATTCCTCCAGTGACTGTAAATCTCTCAATCTCTCTCTGGAACATACTTAGTGACTAAGCTTTCACAACCCTTCGGTGAGTAATTCCAAAGACTCAGCAGTTTATTTTCATTTCTGTCCCAATGGCCAATCTCCTATTCAGAGAATATGGTTCTCGATATTCTAGCCAAGAAAAATGGGAACTCCTTATCTATCCTGTCAAACCCCTTAAGAATTTAGCACAATTCAATGAAATCTCCTCTCATTCTTTGAAACTCAAAACAGTGGCAGCCGAGACTGCTTAATCTCTCTTCAGAGAACAAATCTGCTATTGCAAGAATCAATTTGGTGAATCTTTGCTACAATCTCTTTCAGATATATCGTTCTTTAAATAGGAAGAGCAGACTAGGTGCAATCTCACTGTAGCTTTATGGAAGTGGAGCAAGGTGCTTTAATCTTGTACACAGATGCACTTGCTGTCAAAGTCAACATACCACTTGTCTTAATAATTTCTTGATGAACCTCCATTGATTCCAGAAATAGTAAGGGACAGAGGGTCCAGTGAGATGGAGGAACTGAGCGAAATACATGTTAGTAGGGAAGTGGTGTTAGGTAAATTGAAGGGATTGAAGGCAGATAAATCCCCAGGGCCAGATGGTCTGCATCCCAGAGTGCTTAAGGAAGTGGCCCAAGAAATAGTGGATGCATTAGTGATAATTTTTCAAAACTCGTTAGATTCTGGACTAGTTCCTGAGGATTGGAGGGTGGCTAATGTAACCCCACTTTTTAAAAAAGGAGGGAGAGAGAAACCGGGGAATTATAGGCCGGTTAGCCTAACGTCGGTGGTGGGGAAACTGCTGGAGTCAGTTATCAAGGATGTGATAACAGCACATTTGGAAAGCGGTGAAATGATCGGACAAAGTCAGCATGGATTTGTGAAAGGAAAATCATGTCTGACGAATCTCATAGAATTTTTTGAGGATGTAACTAGTAGAGTGGATAGGGGAGAACCAGTGGATGTGGTATATTTGGATTTTCAAAAGGCTTTTGACAAGGTCCCACATAGGAGATTAGTGTGCAAACTTAAAGCACACGGTATTGGGGGTAAGGTATTGGTGTGGGTGGAGAATTGGTTAGCAGACAGGAAGCAAAGAGTGGGAATAAACGGGACCTTTTCAGAATGGCAGGCGGTGACTAGTGGGGTACCGCAAGGCTCAGTGCTGGGACCCCAGTTGTTTACAATATATATTAATGACTTGGATGAGGGAATTAAATGCAGCATCTCCAAGTTTGCGGATGACACGAAGCTGGGTGGCAGTGTTAGCAGTGAGGAGGATGCTAAGAGGATGCAGGGTGACTTGGATAGGTTGGGTGAGTGGGCAAACTCATGGCAGATGCAATTTAATGTGGATAAATGTGAAGTTATCCACTTTGGTGGCAAAAATAGGAAAACAGATTATTATCTGAATGGTGGCCGATTAGGAAAAGGGGAGGTGCAACGAGACCTGGGTGTCATTATACACCAGTCATTGAAAGTGGGCATGCAGGTACAGCAGGCGGTGAAAAAGGCGAACGGTATGCTGGCATTTATAGCGAGAGGATTCGAGTACAGGAGCAGGGAGGTACTACTGCAGTTGTACAAGGCCTTGGTGAGACCACACCTGGAGTATTGTGTGCAGTTTTGGTCCCCTAATCTGAGGAAAGACATCTTTGCCATAGAGGGAGTACAAAGAAGGTTCACCAGATTGATTCCTGGGATGGCAGGTCTTTCATATGAAGAAAGACTGGATGAACTGGGCTTGTACTCGTTGGAATTTAGAAGATTGAGGGGGGATCTGATTGAAACGTATAAGATCCTAAAGGGATTGGACAGGCTAGATGCAGGAAGATTGTTCCCGATGTTGGGGAGGTCTAGAACGAGGGGTCACAGTTTGAGGATAGAGGGGAAGCCTTTTAGGACCGAGGTTAGGAAAAACTTCTTCACACAGAGAGTGGTGAATCTGTGGAATTCTCTGCCACAGCAAACTGTTGAGGCCAGTTCATTAGCTATGTTTAAAAGGAAGTTAGATATGGCCCTTGTGGCTACAGGGGTCAGGGGGTATGGAGGGAAGGCTGGGTTCTGAGTTGGATGATCAGCCATGATCATAATAAATGGCGGTGCAGGCTCGAAGGGCCGAATGGCCTACTCCTGCACCTATTTTCTATGTTTCTATGTTTCTATGATTCATGTGCAAGGGCACTCAGGTCTCTCTGATCACTACGGCCTTTGAAACTCTCACCATCTTGAAGAGCGCTTCACCTTCTTTTTCAACCAAGGCAGATGACATCATATTTTTGTGCATTAAATCCAGTCTTCCATGTCTTCCCTCATTCATCCAGTCTCTTTATAACCACCTGGTAGCTCATCCTCATCCTCCTTACAGTCCATACTGTCACCAAGCTGTGATAGGCAAGACTGGACATATTGCATTTGACCCCACCCCATAACACCATCCAGATCATTTATTCAGATGGGAAACAGTCGGGCTTCCTGCATCTGTCCTTCCAGCAGCCCACTATCCAAACGGAAAATGACCTGTTTTCTCTTACTTTCTATTTCCTCTCTATTAAGTAATCCTTGGTTCACACCAATATGTTATTCCCGGTACTGTGCAATTTGTTATAACCTTCTGTGTAGAACCTTATTGACGGTTTTCTTAAAATCTAAATATACCACCTTTACTAGTTTACTGTTATCTATTTTTTTTCTAATTGCAGCTTAAAAAAATCTTTTAAAAATCAGCAAAACTAATTTACCTTTCACAAATCCATATCGACTATGGCCAGTCTTATTCAAAGGGCCCAAAGTACTACTTCTTTAATAGTTGATTCCAGAAATGCTTCTGCAACTGCTTCTTCCCTTTCCCTCTTCCTCTCCCTCTCTACAATTTTTACACTATAATTTCTATTTCAGTAAAAGAATCTTATTAATTGTTACTATAAAAGCTCTTACAATTTGGTTATTTGTTTCTCATTAACCATCTGTAACTTTTCCTTTCAAAGTCAATTGACTGGTCTTCCTTCACTGTAATCCTCACATGTAACTGCATTTTGGCAACATTTTCATAGTTTCGCTTTGCTCTAATACTGTATTTAATTTCTTTTGATAGTGATTTCTGGACCACAAATTCCATTGTAATTCTTTTACCCTGAAAGGAAGTGTGTTTATTCTACAGAACATAACAATTCCTTAATAGTTAGCCATTACTGGCCTACTGTTATATGTTTTAATGTGATTTCTCAATGTTTCACACAACCTCATGCCTCTTACTTTTGTGCTCTATTTTATTCAGATTTAAGACCGTGTTCCACACCGAAATAAAATCCTTTAAAACTTTCTATAAAACTTCCCTATTGACGGTAACTACTATGTCATCAATGAGTTCCCTTTTATTCTACACTAATAGATCTAAAATAATGTTATTTCAATGGACCTTACACATATGAATGTAGAAAACTGGACTCTATAAATTTATCTAGCTACTCCACTCTGGTTCAAAAGCATTGGTAGAGTGAAAGAAATGGCATGAAATTGTCAGACCTCAGTTGCTTCTGGTTTACTGGGCCTTGCGGATGGGCAAGCAGCTAGATCTGCACTTCAGGCAAGTTCATGTGGTGCCTCTCAAAATGTCCTCGACGTGTGGACTGGACTTAGACTCTACAAGGACTGTGCAGTGATGATTTCTAGCACTGCTCTCATTGAGATAGTTACCTGTGGTGAGAGAAAAGGTTTACCTTTCATTTGGTTTACTGACTACCTGCTCCAAATCTAATCTAGCAGACATATCTTTCGGCTTGCGGTTAACATGATCAGTGGTTCATGGACTAGCTGCTGCTGATCTAATCTGATAGGTATGTTTATTAGCCCTTGGTTAGTATACTCAGTTGTTGAGTAACCAAAGCTGTTTCTAATGGGCAGTAAATAACTCTACCCAGAGTAGTATCTGTCCTTACTATCTTTAGTTCCTTTAATTGTATTCAAAATGGACAAGTCACTGATTGATGAGCTGATGGAGGATGGCTTACTTTCCTCATCCAGATTTGGGGTGCCACAGTAGCGTAACGGTTTGTGCGATGCTATTACAGCTCTGGCTGTCAGAGTTACATTCTGGCGTCCTCTGTAAGAAATTTTGTACATTCTCCCTGTGTGTATATAGGTTTCCACTGGGTACTCCCATTTCCTCACACAGTACAAAGACGTACCGGTTAGTAGGTTACTTTTGGAAAATCAGATCACTCTTTGATCCTGCTTTTGCGGACATCCAGGCAGAAGCTGAAACAAGAGGTGGCCATAGTAAAAACCGTCTACTGTTGGTCCAGCCAATTGGCCTCCATGCTGCAGGACTGCTTCGATGAATGTCTTCCATGATGAGGATGTCTCCGAGGCCACTGATGGAGACACCTGCTTCATCCAGAAGTACATCGACGATGTTGTCCCCCAGAAGTCAGTCAGAGTGTTCCCGAACCAGAAACCCTGGATCAATAGTCCTGTGCGAGCAGCACTTACCACGCGACATCGAGCTTACATTGCCAGTGATCAGCAAAAGCTCAAGAAAAGCTGCAAAACAACAATACAGGGACAAGGTTGAGTCAAGATTCACAATGAATAGCACATGTAACCTGGTGAGGGCTGCATACCATCGCAGACTTCAAAGCCCAAGTTGTGGTGCTGCCAACATCGTGGCCTCTCTCCCAGATGAGCTGAATCACTTTTATGCTCGGTTCGATGTCGCTAACTCTGAGCCTCCGAGGAAATCCACCGCTACAACCCGGTCATCTCTGAGGCTGAGGTACGCAGATGTTTCCAATCAGTGGACAGTTGCAAGGCTGCGGGACTGGATGGCATCTCAGAGCAAGTACCCAGGATGTGCACAGCACAACTGGAAGGTGTGATTACTGGCATTTTTAATCTCTCCCTCTGCCAGTGTAGAGTGCCCTCCTGCTTCAAATTATCCACCATTGTCCCTGTACCAAAAAAGACCAAGGTAACATGCCTGGACGACTCGCGTCCTGTCACACTCACCTCAATAATAAGCAAATGCTTTGAGAGGCTGGTGAAGGATTCCATCTGCAGCTTGCTACCACCCAAACTGGACCCGCTACAATTTGCCTACCTACATAACCGATCGACAGACGACACAATAGCCACTGCTCTACATATACATCTGGAGAAGAAGGATACTTATGTGAGAATGCTGTTCTTGGACTACAGTTCAGCAGTCAACACCACAGTTGCATCCAGTCTTGGCAAGAAGCTCAGAGACATCGGCCTTGACCCTGCCTTGTGCAGCTAGATCCTGGACATTCTGTCAGATTGCCGGCAGGTGGTCAGAGTGGGCTCCCTCACCTCCAACCCTCTGACTCTCAATACAGCAGCCCCTCAGGGCTGTGTACTAAGTCCCCTCCTTTACTCCCTGTATACTCATAACTGTGTCGTCACTCACAGCTTTAATCTGCTAATTAAATTTGCCGATGACACTACATTGATTGGTCTTTTCTCAAACATTATGAGGTGGCCTACAGGGAAGAAGTCATCTCTCTGACATACTGGTGTCAAGAAAACAACCTATCCCTTAAATGTTGCAATAACAAAGGAGCTGGATGTGGATTACAGGAAGAATGGAGTCGGGCTAACCCCTATTGACATCAATGGATCTGGGGTTGCGAGGGTAAACAGCTTCAAGTTCCTCACCATCCACACCTCACGTGGTCTGTACACACCAGCTATGTGGTGAAAAATGCACAACAGTGCCTCCTTCACCTCAGACAGTTGAGGAAGTTTGGTATGGGCCCCAAATCCTAAGAACTTTCTACAGGGGCAAAATTGAGAGCATCCTGACTGGCTGCATCACTGCCTGGTATGGGAACTGTACTTCCCTCAGTCGCAGGACTCTGCAGAGAGTGGTGCGGACAGCCCAGCGCATCTGTAGCGTAGTTGTGAACTTCCCATGATTCAGGACATTTACAAAGACAGGTGTGTAAAAAGGGCCTGAAGGATCACTGGGGACACAAATCAACCCCAACCACAATCTATTCCAGCTGCTACCATCCGGGAAATGACCGCAGCATAAAAGCCAGGACCAGCAGACTCCAGGACAGCTTCTCCCACTAGGCCATCAGACTGATTAACTCACGCTGATTTGAGTGTATTCTATGTTACATTGACTGTTCTATTTATTATAAATAATTATAAATTACTACGATTGCACATTGCACATTTAGACAGAGATGTTAAGTAAAGATTTTTACTCCTCATATATGTGAAAGATGTAAGAAATAAAGTCAACTCAATTCAATAATTGGTCATTGTGAATTGTCCTGTGATTAGGCTAGTGTTAATTGGAGAGTGGCTGGGTGGTGCAGCTCAGTGGACCAGAAGGGCCTGTTCTGTGTTGTATCTGCAAATAAATTGAAGTAATAACCGATCTTGCACTGCAAGACATCATGGGGTCTGAAGGCAACGTTGAATACTCCTGTGAGTACTCTTTCCTTCCTTCAAACCATTTTGACACGGTCTTAAGATGTTTGTATGAAGGACTTGTAAGATCAAATATAATACGAGTGACCTCACTGAGTCTTTATTTGATACTTGGGCCAATACTGGTTTGTCAGTATGGACTTTTCTTTCTCTGTTTTAATGTATCACACTGTGGTTTGGCTTACTAAGCCACATCAGTGGATGTTTCAGAATTAATCCAGGCCAGAGCTCTGATGATCCAGGTTCAGTCCTGACTTCTAGTACTGTTCATGAGCAGTTTACACATTCTCTCTGCGAATTTATATATGATTTCCTTTGTATTTCTATTTGTCATGAGCCCTACGAGCCTGGGCAGTGAGCCATAGGCTGTTGGACTCCAAGGTTTCTAGAGTATCTGTACTTGTTAATTGTTGTCTTAACCAGCTGTCATACGGCGGTGGCTGGGAACAGACCCAAGTGCAAGACACAAACACTGAAGTACTAGGGACAGGACTAGGATACAGGCTGAGGGCAAGGACATGGACGCGAAAACCGGGAACCTGGAACAGGACTGGACAAGAGAACGAGGAGCCTGGGCTTGGACTTCGAACCAGAGACTGGACAAAGACCCAGTACCTGGGTCTTGCCTCTGGCTTGGACCCCAGAACTAGGCAAGGATGAGGCTTGGCTGGCAGGCAGGAGGAGGCTGAAGTCTTCAGGCTTGAAGCTAGAGGTGAGGCTTAGCAGGAGGCAGGAGGCTGGAGGCTGGAGTCTTCAGGCTAGAGGCTGGGCAGGAGGCTGGAGTCTTCAGGCTAGAGGCTGGGCAGGCTCCTCCTGGGCAGGGCACTGTTCACCTGGGCAGGGCACGGATCACCACCCGACAGAAGCATGGAACAGGAAGGGACAAAACCAACCACAGGTAATGGCAAGACAGCCTGGCTTACCCAACGGAGGCAAGGGACAGGAAGGGACAGAACCAACCATAGGTACCGGCAAGACGGTCTGGCTTACCGACAGAGGCAAGGGACAGAACCAACCGCCGGTAATGGCAAGACAGCCTGGCTTACCCAACAGAGGCAAGGGATGGGAAGGGACAGAACCAACCACAGTTAACGGCAAGACAGCCTGGCTTACCCGATGGAGGCAAGGGACAGGAAGGGACAGAACCAACTGCAGGTAACAGCAAGACAGCCTGTCTTACCTGGGCAGAGGCAAGGGACAGGAAGGGAGCTAGGTACGGGGTGGCTCCAGGGCAAGACAGCAAGACAAGTCAAGACTTCAGGCAATGCAAGGCAAGACAGAACTTCAGCCGAGGCGAGAGTTACCAGCAAGACGAGGCAGGGCTTCTGGCATTGCAAGGCAAAATGAGAACTTCAGGCGAGGCAAAAGTTACCAGCAAGGTTTCAGGCAAGGAAACAGAAGGCAGAGGAAGGGATACAAAGAGTAAGGGCAAGAACAATCCAGCAGTCACACCCTGGTCTCTGGAGGTATTTATGCAGCCAGCCCCAACAAGAATCAGCTGCCTCAATTAGAGCTCAACAAGACCAGAAACAGGGTAGACAGGAAAACACGGAGCAAGGGTCGATGGACCGGACTGTGAACCGGAATACGGACTTCATGGACCGGACCACGACACCAGCGTTGTTAAGCCCTTATGCCTTCTGTTTAATCTTGCTGAGTTTATTTTGACTGGCACAGGTTTGCTATGTACTGTGATTACTTAAAGTGGACTACTGATTAGCACTTATGGCGGGGTCCTTGTTCCGAGAATGATTTGTCTCGTGGTGTCGCTTGGTTGAGCTACCGATGTTCTGTTGAAATTGCGATAAACAAACTCTTGTTACTGCCACTACATGGGAGTCTATTGTTCCTCCGCACCTGGGTTCAGTCATTGCTAGCGTGCTCTGTGAAGATGCGTTGATTAATAGGTTAATGGCCTCTGTAAATTTCTGTAATTATTTCCATGGATGGTCCAATCTGCAGGGTGGAGAGGGAAGAAATTGACAGGAATGTGAGGAGAATAGCTTACATGAAAAATTAACGGAGCTGTTGGTGATTTTTTTTGTGGTTGTAGTGTCTATGTGCTTGGACCAAAATAGGCTATTGGTGGTGTTCAACACTAATAACCTCAGCACTGTTGATGAAGACCGGAGCATGTCTATCTCCACCCTTCCTGAGGCCAATGACCAACTCTGACTGTTTTACTGATTTGGAGGGAAGGTTATTGAGATGAATAAGATGAGCAAAATGTTGTGATGACACAATGTTACAAAGATCTCTATTCCTTTCTGTGCTCTGATGTCATGATTTGAGATGCAGACCACTACAGAGGTATTATCTGCAAACTTGTAGAAAGGGTTGAGCAGAATCTGGCCACATATTCATGAGTGAGCAGGGAGTAGAGTACAGGGTGCAAGCACAGTCTGGTGGAGCACCAGTGTTTTGAATAGTTGCTGTGGAGGTTTTGCTGTCTACCCTTACTGACTATTGGTTAGGAAGTCAAAGACCCAGTTGCAGTTGATGGTGTTGACTCCCAGCATCTGGAGTCTGGTGATGAGTTTTCTTCAAGTTACTAAAGGCAGAGCTGTAGTCAATAAATGATAGTATAACACGGGTGACTTCACTGTCCGTATGCTCCAGAAATGTATATCCAGAAATGGCATCACTGTAGATCTGTTTTTGTGGTTGGCAAATTGAAATGGGTTGAGGCTGTTTGGGAGAGAAGTGTCACTGTCAAGATGTTTTACATTTATATCTAGCCTTTTACTAAACTGTCACATTGTTTTACAACACTTGATTTGCTTCCCACACATATTTACGCTTGAGCAAGACACATGTTGTCATAGTTGTCATAGAATCATAGAACAGTACAGCTCAGAAAAATGCCCTTCAACCCATCTAGTCCATGCTGAAATATTATTCTGCCCATTGTCATTGACCTGCATTGGACCATAATCCTGCACAACACTCCCACATCCATGTACCCATCAAATTTCTCTTTGATGTTGAAATTGAATCGGTATTCAGCACTTTTGCTGGCAGTTCGTTCCATACCCTCACCACCCTCTGAGTGAAGAAGCTCCCCCTTATGTTTTCCTTAAACATTTCCCCTTTCACCCTTAACCCATGACCTCCAATTGTAGTCTGACCTAAATTCAGTGGGAAAAAAACTGCTTTCTTTTACCCAATGTATACCCCTCATATTTTGCATATCAAATCTCCCCTCATTCTCCTACACTCTAGGGAGTAAGGTCCTAACCTGTTCAACCTTCCCCTATAACTCATGTCCTCAAGTCTTGGTAACATCCTTTTAAATTATCTTTGCACTCTTTCAATCTTATTTATATTGTTCCTGTAAGTAGGTGACCATAACTGCACACAATATTCCAAATTAGGCCTCACCAATGCCTTATACAACTTCAACATAACATCCCAACTTCTGCACTCAATGCTTTGATTTATAAAGGCCTATTTACCAAGAGCTTTCTTTACAACCCTATCTACCTGTGACATCACCTTAGTAAAATTCTAAGATTTTATAGTCAAGTTAAAGCTGCACAGTCATTGATTGCTTCAATACAAGTCAGGTACATGTTTTTCAATGTGTGTGTATGAGCCTCATTAGTTCACAGTAAGATTGCAAATGTGCTTTTACTGTAATGGGATATAATACCAGATAAGAGATTTACTTGAAAGGAAGGCTCAGAACTTATCAAGATTACGTGTTCATGGAGTTGTAAGGATTACAACACAATCAGCTGCATGAATCAGTGTACCCTGATGCCTTCCCTATCATTGCGGGAGATCTCAACCAGGCCGGCTTGAAGAAGTCCCTGAACAACTACCATCAACATATCACCTGAGCCAATACAATTGACCACTGTTATACAACTATCAAGAACCCTTACTGTGTCGTCCCATGTCCACACTTTGGAAATTCTGATCACCTGTTGTACTTCTACTTCCACTGAGGGAAGACCACAACACTGGAGGTGAGGGCCAAGAGGTATGGTCAAGGGGGGCAGAGGAGAGCTTACAAGGACTACTTTGAGTCAGTGGACTGGATGATATTCAGGGACTAATGTTTAAATCTGAATGAATACGTTGCAGTTATTACTGATTTCATCAAAACTTGTGTGGATGAATGTGTGCCTTTGAGAACAGACTGGACATACCCAAACCAAAAGCTGTGGACGAACCAGGAAATTTGTAGACTGCTGAAGGCTAAATCATGGTATTTAAGACCGGTGATGTTGTGGATTTAATATTTCAGTTCTATTTGTGTAATATTGTAAATATATTGTTAAAATAAATATTCTTGCTTGTTTAAATACTTCAGTACAGGTTATATGTAAAAAGAGGTGAATTGCATATATCATGACACTGCACACGATATGCTAAGATAAACTAAGACTCGCACCATTTCGGACTCCCTTCTTTATAGAGCAATTAGTTTTATGCTTTGAAGTTACAAAACATAACAGGTGATCTAGAACGACACAAGAAGTCCAGGTATGACCTACAAAAGGCTGTCTTAAAAGCAAAAAAAGACAATTGCCATTGAGTTTAGAAACAGAATCAAAGCATATCTGCTCTGACAGGGTCTGCAGGACACTACTTCCTACAAAGCAAAACCTAGCATCAAGAATGGCTATGATATTTCACTCTCAGATGAGTTCAAGGCCTATTGTGCATGCTTTGAAAGGGAGATTAAAACTACCTCTATGTACATTCCTACAGCATCTGGTGACACTGTGATCTCTGTCTCGGAGGCCAATATCAGGACAGCTTTCATGAGTATGAGCCCTCGCAAGGCATCAGACTCTGATGGTGTGCCAGGTGGGCTCTGAAAAACAGTGCGAACCGGCTGGGTCTTCTTCAATCTTTCACCTTTGCAATCAGAAGTTCCCACTTGCTTCAAAAGGATGATGATCATCCCAGTGCCCAAGAAGAGCAGGGTGATTACCTCAATGAGCGTCTCCCAGTGGCACTCAACATGTTATGTGATGAAGAGCTTTGCGAGATTGCTCATGGCGAGAATTACCTCCTGCCTAGGCAAAGTCTTGGACCCGCTGCAATTTGCCTGTCGTCACAATAGGCTACAGTGGATGCAATCTCCATAAGAACATAAGACATAGGAGCAGAATTAGGCCTTTTGGCCCATCGAGTCTGCTCTGTTATTTCATCACGGCTGATTCAATTTTCCTCTCAGTCCCAATCTCCTGTTTTCTCCCTGTATTCCTTTATACCCTGACCAATCAAGAATCTATCAACCTCTGCCTTAAATATACATAGACCTGGACTCCACAACTGCCTTTGGCAAAGAATTCCACAGATTCACCACTCTCTGGCTAAAGAAATTCCTCCTCATCTCCATTCTAAAAGGACACCCTTCTATTCTGAGGCTGCGTTTCTGGTCCTAGACTCTCCCACCATCGGAAACATCCTCTCCACATCCACTCTATCAAGGCTGTTACGCTTGCCCCTGCCTTCCTTTAATTTGCTCTTACTAATCAAACCCAAATGCTGATTGGTCAAAGCTCTGTTACACCGCCGCGACCTGCTCCAGCCTTTTATCTTTGGGCAGTGGACCTGACTGAAGTCCCCTCCTCTCCAAACTTCTCAATGGCTCTCCACTCGGCCTTCGATCACCTGGACAATAGCCGTACTTATGCCAGGCTGTTGTTTATTGATTACAGCTCAGCATTCAGCACAATCACACCCTCAGTTCCAATCAAAAAGCTGTAAAACCTGGGCCTCAGTCCCTCCCTCTGCAACTGGACTTCCTCACTGGGAGAACACAGTCTGCACAGATTGGAAATAACTGCTGACAATCAACACCAGTGCACTTTAAGTGTGTGCTTAGCCCACTGCTCTACTTTCTCTACGCCCACAACTGTGTGGCTAGGCACAACTCAAATGCCATCTATGAATTTGCTGATGACTCATCTATATTGGCAGAATTTCAGATGGTGATGAGGTGTACAGAAGTGAGATAGATTAGCTGGTTGAGGTGTGTTGCAGCAGCAACCTTGCCCTCAATGTCAGACAGAGCAAGAAATTGTGCATTTCAGGAAAGGTAAGTCGAGGAAATGCGTACCAGTCTTCATCGAGGGATCAGAAGTGGAAAGAGTGAGCATTTTCAAGTTCCTGTATGTCAACGTCTCTGAGGATCTATTGTGACGAGAATACACATAAAATTAAGATGTTTGCTAGCCTGGGTTAGCATCAGTGACATCAGCAAGTGGTCTGCCACCTGCCCTCAGGGGAAGGAGAGATAAGGAACAATGGAGCAGTGTCTGGAGATGTGTAATGAAGGAACGGGGGAGAGAGAGCTGTCTGGAGCGGCTCCCCCCTTTGAACCTTGAACTGTTTGAAGTGATGGACAGGCGATACCCCAGCAGGGGGATAAAAAGGGACAGGTTCGCTAAGGCAGAGACACACGCCACCCGAGGTAACGAGACCCTGGAAGCGGTGCGCCTCTCACGAGTGGGTGAGAAGTACCAGACAACGGCCAGGGTGGAAAGGTACAATCAGCGGGAACCCGGTGTGTGTCCGCCCTTGCCTGGGTGCCGGGTTCACTGCAGAGGATCGACTGCATCTGGAGGAGGGGTCACAGTCGGTGACCTCAGGTGACATCACCAAGGACCCGCCCAAAAGTTGCTTGTGAGCCATCTCGCCGGTCTGTGAGTGAAGCAGTGTCTGAATGATCAGTTGTTCCTGTTCTCTCTGTCTCTCTTCCCCCATGTTGTCCATCGCCATGGCAACGATTACTGCGAACTGAACTACTAAACTGGACTGAACTTTGAGTCACTTTTAAATTTGGTCATTTACCCCTAGACAACGATAGAGCTTGATTGATGCTGTTATCTTAATTCTGTGCACGTGTGTTTGTCATCGCTGAACTGTTGCATTTATTATCCTTTCGATTACTGTGTTGCTTATTTCTTTAATAAAACTTTCTTAGTTCTAGTACTCCAGACTCCAACAGAGTGATCCAATTCTGCTGGTTTGGCAACCCAGTTACGGGGTATGTAACACTATCCTGCGCCCAACATATTGGTGCAATTATAAAGAAGGCACAACAGCAGCTGTATTTCCTTAGGAGTTTGAAGGGAATTGATATATCACCAAAGGCACCAGCAAATTTCTACAGGTGTACCATAGAGAGTGTTCTAACTGGTTGCATTACAGTCTGGTATGGAAGGGCCACTGCAAAGGACTGGAAAAAGCTGCATAAAGTTGAAAACTCAGCAAGGTCCATCATGGGCACTAGCCTCCACAGCATCTAGGTTACTTTCAAAAGGCAATGCCTCAAAAAGGCAGCATCCATCATTAAGGACGTACCCTTTTTTCATTGCTACCATCGAGTAGGAGGTACGGAAGTTTCAGGAACAGCTTCTTCCCCTCCATTTCTAAATGGACAATGAACCCAGGAACGCTTGCTTAATTCTGATTCCGTGTTCAACTTTAGTCATCCATTCGGTTAAAAGAAATAGAAGGGGTTAAGGAAGATGAAACATGACGAAAGGTCAACCTCAGATTATATTGCATGCATCTCTCTATATGGAACAGAGCCAGTCACCTGGTAAATACTGTTCACTACAATATTCTGGAGCCCTCAACAGTGTATTGTTACTTTTTATTAGAAATTAAGATCAGAAAGGTGGCAGAATTGGGTGATAATTGAGTCTGCATTCATGCTGGCCTGGGAGGATGTAAAAGCAGAAAGATTACAGCAAAAACGTTAGCTAAGAAAGTGTTTTTAAAATTCATTCACTTTTGGTAATGTAACAGCCAGCAGTCAGTTTGTAGGCAGCAAACCAGGAATGTGATAAGACCTTTAAAATCTTTGAATAATAATTTTTGAGGTATAAATATTATACATCTCAAATTCAAAACCAGTGATTTGCTGTTTTTTTTTCCACATCTGGTGAGAAATTGGTTTGGTAAATCACAAACATAAGAAAATCTGCAGATACTGGAGATCCAAAGCTACACACACAGAATGCTGGAGGAACTCAGCAGGCCAGGCAGCATCTATGGAAAAGAGTAATCAGTCGTCATTTCAGGCCCAGACACTTCATTAAGGCTGAGAAGGAAAGGAAAGGAAAGATGCCTGAATAAAAAAGTGGGTGGAGGAGGAAAGTGTCCAGCAGGAAGGTGACAGGAAAGGTCAGGGACTGGAGAAGAAATAATCTGATTGTAGAGGGGAGTAGACAATAGGAAAAAGGGAAGGAGAACGGGAGCCATGGAGGGAGTGATCCCTGCGGAAGGTAGACAGGGAGAGGTAGAGCTATGTTTGGCCGTATGTCTTTGACACCTCCCTCTCCTTTCTTGATCTTTCTATCTCCTTTACTGGAAACAAACTATCAACTGACATCTTTTATAAACCTACTGATTCCCACAGTTCTCTTGACTACCTCTTCTCACCCTATCTCCTGCACTATGTCATTCTCTTTTCTCAGTTCCTTTGTCTCCACCGCATCTGTTCCCGGCACGTAGCTTTCTATTCTAGGGCATCAGAGATGTCTTCCTTCTTTAAAGAATGGGGTTCCCTTTCATCTGATATTAATGCTGCCTCACCCCATTTCCCATACATCTGCACTCACTCCATCTTCCTGCCAGTGTGCTAGTGATAGAGTCCCTCTTGTCCTTACTCACCACTCCATCAGTCTCCACATCCAACACATTATCCTCTACAACTTCTACCTCCTCCAAAGGGACCCCATCACTAAACACATCTTTACCTCCCCTCCGCCCCACTTTCCGCACGATTCCCTTGTCCACTCATCCCTTCCCACTAATCTCCCTCCAGGCAATTATCCCTGCAAGTGGCCTAAGTGTTACACCTGCCCAAACACCTCCTCCCTCATCTCCATTCGGGGTCCCAAACAGTCCTTCCACGTGAGGCAACAACCCCGCCTGTGAGTCTGCTGCGGTCGTCTAATGTGTCCAGTGCTCCTGACGCGGCTTTCCCTACATCGGTGAGACCCACCGTAAACTGGGGCACCACCTCTGTAACACCCGTCGCAAGTGGGACCTCCATGTGACCAAACATTTTAATTCTGATTCACATTCCCGGTCCAATGTGTCAATCCATGGCCTTCTCTTGTGCCAAGATGAGGCCACCCTCAGGGTGGAGGAGCAACACCTTATACTTTGTTTGGGTAGCCTTCAACCTGTGGCATGAATATTGAATTCTCCTTCTGGTGAACAAACTCCACTCCTCACTCTAGCTTTTCACTTCTTCTCACGTGCCTATTACTTCCCCCTGGTTTTGTGTCTCTTCTGAAAGATCATTGACAATACACCACCGGGGAGTCAGCTTAGAGTTTTGTGCTTAAGTTTCTGGAGGGACTTTGTATCTATAAATCTGTCACTCTGTGGCAATGCATTGCAAACTGAACTCACACTTATTAAATGCACATGAACTGTATTTGTAATAAAACATTAAAATTATTAATAAGCTTAATACATTTATTTATTTATTTGTCTACCTACCTAGTGATACAGCTGTTTAGAGTTCAACCGGAAAAGAACAAAAGAAGTGTTTCTGTCCTTTGGCACCATTCATCCTCGAGACCATTTTTAGATTCTTTCTATGTAACTAGTCAAGCTATAATAGATCGATGCAATGCCATGACCCCAAAGAATTGCGATTTAGCAGGCCTAGTCAGTTATCTTCTTGTGATTCTGAAACAGATAAAATATACGCAAGGAAGATAGATTTCATAGTGGTTTAAAAATTGGTTGTAATTTATCAAAATGTTTTTTCTTAGTTTTTTTCTATTTCTTGTAAATATGTTTCAAAAGCTGGCCAAAGTGTTTTTAATGATGTTTGATTTGGATTGTTTGTGTGGATGAAGATCACTTAGTGAACTGTGATATGACTTGATAAAGACATGGTTTGTGTTAATAACTTGTGTGTGATGAAGAGTCTCAGCTCGAAACATTGACTATTTGCTCTTTTCTATAGATGTTGCCTGGCCTGGTGAGTTCCCCCAGCATTTCGTGTGTGTTGTTTGGATTTCTAGCATCTGCAGATTTTCATTGTTTGAATTACATTGTAGATGGTTTGGCTAAAATCATTTGTTTCTTTTTCTCCAGTGACTGAGATCATCTATAGCTAATATATAAATTAAAAACTTAATCTCTGATTTAAAAAAAAATTATAAAGTCAATTGTAGAGCCTGCAATTTTAATTTGGGTGCTAAAATGGTGCTAATTGGCCTTAATGGCCTGCTTTACAGAGTCAGTGTCACTGGGCACAAATGTATAATCAAAGTCCAATCGCGTCATCATCATCCTCCTCCAGTGAAATACTTTCCCTATGATGAAGGTCAGGGAGTTTAGGTCACTGTCTCTGCAACGCTCACCCACTGAGAGATTTGTCACCTGACCTAGTTCATTTCCTAGCACTGGATTCAGTATGGCCTCTGCACTAGCAGGCCAATATATTGTAGGCCAATAAAAGAATTCTCAGGAATCCTTCCTTGGCATAACTAACAAATTTCACCTCATCTAAACCTTTTGCACTAAGAAGTTGCCAAACAGTATTAGGGAAGTTGAAGCAAATATGGAGGTTAAAGGGAGCAAGTCCAATAGGCAGGTTAGGCAGAGGCAGGACAGGAATTATTGGAGGTATGTTAGGCTACATTGCATTTACTTGAATGCAAGAAGCCTCAGATGACTGGCAAATAGACTCAGAACTTCTGGCATGTCTGAGGTGGAGGTAAAGGAGGAGACACACAAAGTACTAGCGGAACTCAACAGGTCAGGCGGCATCTATGGAGGGGAAAAAGCTGTTGACATTTAGGGCCAAGACTCTTCATCAAGATAAAGGGTCCTGGCCCAAAATGTCAACGGCTTACTCTGTCCTCTGTAGATGCTGCCTGATCTGCTGAGTTTCTGCAGCATTTTGTGTGTGTTGCTCTGGATTTCCAACAACAATTTATTTACTTATTGAGATACAGCGTGGAATAGGCCCTTCCGATCCTTCGAGCCGTGCTGCCCAGCAACCCCCGCCTTAGCCATAGCCTAATCATGGGACAATTTACAATGACCAATTAACCTACCAACTGGTATGACTTTGGATTTGGGAGGAGGCCAGAGCACCCAGAGGAAACGTATGAGATCATGGTGAGAAGGAACAAACTCCTTACAGAAAGTAGCAGGACAGAATCCCTTTTGTTTATAAATACTTGCACAATGGGTTAGGATTCATATCATGGCAACATTTCGAGAGGATTTCCTGTGGGAAGTGTTTCATGAGGACAGATGAGTAGAGTTTAAAAATTATAAAGGGGCGATCACTTTCATGGGATTATACTATTTACCCCTTAATCGTCAGTGGGAGTTAAAGGAGCATATATTCAGGGGATTCACAGATAAGTATAGGAGTAATACGACTGTAATAGTAATCGTTTTTAACTTCCCTAATACTGAGTGGAGGTGCATCTTGCGAAGGGATTAGATTGGGTAGAATTTGGTAAGCGGGTCCCGGAAAGTTTTAGAAGCAACATGCAGATGATCCTACCGGAGGAGGGGCTGTATTCGACCTCCTCTTTGGAAATGGGACTGGACAAGTGGTTAATTTTTCAGTGGGGGTGAACTTTGGGAGCAGTGGCCTAAGCGGGATATCCCAGGTTTATGCCTTTTCCACCTCCTCTTCATTATAAAAATTTTAATTCTCAGCATATGAAGTCCAAATCCAAGTCATTTCTAAATGTGATAAGTGTTCCTACTACCCATTCAAGCATTGCATTCCAAATATCTGACACCCAATCCTACTAGAGATTATCTTCAAACAGCCAATAATTCTGCTTAAATTTCAGGTTCCACTGTAAACATATGTCCCCAGCTATGTAATACAGCTCATTTAAATCTTCTTTAGTTTTCTTCTGTTCCAAGTAAAAATCTTCCATTAACTAAAAATTTCCAGTGCTGGATTTATCCTTGTTAATCTGCCATGTACCGTCTCTGGTGTTATCTCAGCAGTCTTGAATTGGTGCTGAGCAGAACTGTTCACAGTACTCAGGCTAGGTCCTGATGTGCATTCCACCATTTCAGCATAATCTCCCTGGCATTATACTTTGTGCTTTAGTCAATAAGGGAGAACATCCTTTATTCCTCTTTAATCGTGACACCGACCTCTCCTGGGATTTGCAAATGTGCACACGTAAAGTTCCACTGTTATTTTAAACTTTTGACTATCCTGCCATTTATTATGTATTCCCATGACTAATTTACCTTCTCCAACTCCTCCTTCCCTTTGAATCAAATTTAGTTTGCTGTCTTTTACTGACCACCTAACCAATCCATTGATTCCTTCCCATTGTTCAATTTACTTCCTTATCATCAAACCATTTTACAAACTTTTGCAAATAAACAAATGTTTTAATCATTCCTTTCAGAATTAGTTATAAAGCATGGGGATGGGCAGAGTTAAATGAGTGTTGAATGCCAGGTATATTTCTATTACTCAGCAATGGGTTTGAGTCTAATTTTGTTTTTCTTGTTATGTACTTAAGCTGCTGCTTTTAGATTTTTCTGCTACCAAGAATGGAAAATTGGTTTTAACCAAACAGCTTTATCTAGACTTCAAAGAGTTATAAGAGTTGCAACAGAAAGTGGAAAGCAGAATGCAGAGAGCAAAGAACATAGGGGACCTTCTAGGAGGATAGATTAAAGTGGATGGGAATGGAAAAGCTGCACTGAAATTGGATTGCCTGAACCTTTGACAGGAGGGAAATTATGAAGGACACAAAACTAATTTGAACACCACAAAGACTAAGTAAAAGATCACAAAAGCCTTCCACTTACAATTCTATGTCGGTAAGGTGGGCATCATAGGAGCAGACTGATCAGTAAAGATTGATGGGATAGATCAGGATGGAAGACAGTGAACAAATGACTGTTGTACAATTGGCCAGGCCCAGCATTGGATATCAGTGAATATTTGGTAGAACGGGCCAGGAAGTTCACTAAATTTGAATGAAAGGTATTAATTAGCGATATCTGTATATTCAGGAAGAATCAAGAAGACAGCCGTTTTGTTTTAACAATGAGATAGTTTCAATCTTTAGGGGTGTGAATTTAAGCTTTTATGCAGGAAATTGTATCCTTGTAAAAATGGATGCTGAATTTTTTAAAAAATCAATGCCAATGGGAAAAAAAACGATTTGCAAAATTCGGAAATGTACTGATTTGGGCAATTAAAAACCTAGTTTATCCCTGCTTTAGTTGTGGCATTCTGATGCCGTACCCCAAAGTCTGCTTTGTATATGACTCTTCTGGTTTTGACAGAATAGGCAAGGTGCCAAATGGTGCATGCCTTCAATAACTAGATAGTTTGTTCAAGTTGTTACTTGTTATTTTGTTCTCTATCTTGATTGTCCACTGATACCCTAACTCCATCATCTAAACTGTTGCATTTTATTCATTTAAAGACACAGCACAGAATAGGCCCTTCTGGCTCTTTGAGTCGCTCTGCCCAATAACCCCTTATTAAAGCCTAACTAAATCATGGGACAATTTACAATGACGAATTAACCTACTAACAGTACATTTTTGGACTGTGGGAGGAAACTAGAGCACCTGGAGGAGACTTAAGTGTTCCTGGGGAGAATGTACTAAACTCCTTACAGAGGAACCCGGGACTGAACTCCAAATTCTGTAATATCTCCATGCTACATTGCATTTGTTGAACTTTTCAATTCATAATATACAACAGCTAGCCTGGCAAAGGATAGTTTCTAGCTAAAGACCTGGCAATCCATCTAACTGATCAGGTGTGTCATGTCTTTCCGCTGGCTGACAGTATTAATTGTGCTGCCTTGCCCGCAAGTAGCCTTACTTTTACAACAACAGAAAAAAAATGGTGAGCATATATTTGTTTTGCTGCTTGCAACCTAACTCACCTCTATGACACAATTCCGGTTCTCAAGAACTTAATAATTCCAAGAAATGCAATACAGTTTGCAAAGTGCATGAAAGGAAAGTAAAGAGATGACAATCTTCAGTAATATCTAATGATTTGATCTTTAGGGTGGATACCTCTCCACTTTTTGAAACAGAAACAGTTTAAGTTCCTATTATCATACCAAATATTGTTTATAATTTTGGCATAAGCATTTTTTTCCGCAGCAAAATACCTAACATATTCCATACAAAAAATTGAGCTCAATGATGGAAAACATGATTTAGCATTACAAATAAGAACAAGGTTTAATACTCACAGAACAAAATTATCGTGCAATGTGATGTTGGTGTTGTGCTGAATTATAAATAGATACTTTTTTGTGAAAGAAATGTACAAAGGTACTCGCAAGACCGTAAAGAATGATACCATTAAGAAAGCCTTTGACTTCAAGTACCTCAGATCAAGAATGATGAATTCGGAGAAGGACATAAAAATACGGAAGTCGTTGGTGTGGAGGGCAATGAATGACTTGAAGGAAATCTGGAAGTCGAATCTGACCAGAGGGCTTAAAAAGAGGATCTTCAAAGCTGTCATAGAGTCCACCAAGACTATGCGAAAGTCTCTAGATGGTTACTATACACGAATGCTTTGGATGGCTCTTGACGTGAGTTGGCTTCAGCACATGACAAACGTCGAGCTCTATGACGACCTACTGATGCTCACCATTAAAGTCGAGGCGAGAAGACTGCAACTAGCAGGGCACTGTCTACGCCACCCCGAGCTACCTGCCAGCCTTGTCATCATATGGGAACCCAAGCATAGGAAGATGAACCCTGGGCGCCCTCCCAAGACTGTGGTCAACACGCTCCTAGAAGACAGCGGCGTGGTTAATGTGGATGAACTGAACACACTGATGAGGGAGAAGGAGAAGTGGAGAGTCCGTTATCGTGCCCGACGCTGGTCCCCTAGGCCTGAGTCGACATAGTAGTGGTAGTAGTAGTAGTAGTGGTTTTTGTGAAAGTGGGTAAGTATGACAGCTTCATGAGTGTGAAAAATGCATTCATGTTAAACAGAACTTTTCAGAAGTTTCAGGAGAAAATGACACTAGTTCATTTTATTGGCCCCTCCAACAAGGCACAAAAAATACCGAGTAAATAGTTATGTGCAACCGACAATGTGATAAATTAGCATTTAAAACATTGATTTACTTAGAGCAGGCGGTGCCTTTCAGTACGTTTGAAAAGCCTTTATTCTTACTCAGAGTATCAGGTTTAAATGCCTGCAACCTAAAATGTCAGGGTCTAAAATAAAGATATTCTCTAAGCTATCATTGACTGTAGAGGGCAATATAAGCAATTAAAATTTTATTGATGAATTCCTAACTGGTCTCCAACTCAAAAAAGTGTTTTTGACAATAAAATTCTTTATTGATTGAAGTTTGAAAAATTAAATTTGTATTCCTTCTACAATTTCAATTTAATTTATTTCTTTTCTGTTCAATTGCTGTATTTGATTAGCATGGTTTTGATGCTCATACCTCAAGTAGTCTCATGAACATCACAAAGTACAGATGCTTATTCTATCTGCAGGATTTAAATAAAAATACCCAGCACTTGAAACACTCCTAAAAGGGCAGCAGATTTTCATAGTCATAGTCATAGTCATAACTTTATTGATCCTGGGGGAAATTGGTTTTCATTACAGTTGCACCGTAAATAATAAATAGTAATGGAACCATAAATAGTTAAATAGTAATATATAAATTATGCCAGTAAATTATAAAATAAGTCCAGGACCAGCCTATTGGCTCAGGGTGTCTGACCCTCCAAGGGAGGAGTTGTAAAGTTTGATGGCCACAGGCAGGAATAACTTCCTATGACACTCTGTGCTGCATCCCAGTGGAATGAGTCTCTGGCTGAATGTACTCCTATGCCCACCCAGTACATTATGTAGTGGATGGGAGACATTGTCCAAGATGGCATGCAACTTAGACAGCATCCACTTTTCAGACACCACCGTGAGAGAGTCCAGTTCCATCTCCACAACATCACTGGCCTTACGAATGAGTTTGTCGATTCTGTTGGTGTCTGCTACACTCAACATGCTGCCCCAGCACAGAACAGCAAACATGATAGCACTGGCCACCACAGACTCGTAGAACATCCAGTATTATACCAAGATGTACTTCTGTTTTCATTACATATTTTGTTCTGGGAAGTAAGCCTTCCAGGGAAGATAGGACCTGTACAAATGGGACTGTTGGCATTTGAACTGGAGGGAAATCATATCCTTGCAGGGAGGATTGCTAGCGCTGCTGGTGGTTTAAAGTAGAATTGAAGGGGATGGGAACCAGTGTGCAAAGACAGCTTGTGGAATGGTTAGGAAGAGGGTAGGTGGTAATCCACGGTAGCGTAGGTATTAGTATGATTCTCTTACAGACTGGGGCGTTCAGGAGTTCAGAATTCAATTCCACTGCCGTCTGTACATCATTCCTGTGGAATGTGTGTGTTTCCACGCTCCACACGTGGGACTTGACACACCATATATAGTGGCATGCAAAAGTTTGGGCACCCCTGGTCAAAATTTCTGTTACTGTGAATAGCTAAGCAAGTAAAAGATGAACTGATTTCCAAAAGTTAAAGGTGACACATTTCTTTAATATTATAAGCAAGATTACTTTTTTATTTCCATCTTTTACAGTTTCAAAATAACAAAAAAGGAAAAGGGCCTGAAGCAAAAGTTTGGGCACCCTGCATGGCAGCGCGTAGTAACACTCCCTTTGGCAAGCATCACAGCTTGTAAATGCTTTTTGTAGCCAGCTAAGAGTCTTTCAATTCTTGTTTGGGGGATTTTTGCCCATTCTTTATTGCAAAAGGCGTCTAGTTCTGTGAGATTCTTGGGCCGTCTTGCATGCACTGTTCTTTTGAGGTCTATCCACAGATTCTCAATAATGTTTAGGTCAGGGGACTGTGAGGGCCACGGCAAAACTCTCAGCTTGCACCTCTTGAGGTAGTCCATTGTGGATTTTGAGGTGTGTTTAGTTTCATTATTCTGTTGTAGAAACCATCCTCTTTTCATCTTCAGCTTTTTTACAGATGGTGTGATGTTTGCTTCCAGAATTTGCTGGTATTTAATTGAATTCATTCTTCCCTCTACCAGTAAATGTTTCCCATGCCACTGGCTGCAACACAAGCCCAAAGCATGATCGATCCACCCCTGTGCTTAACAGTTGGAGAGAGGTTCTTTTCATGAAATTCTGCACCTTTTTTTCTCCAAACTTACCTTTGCTCATTGCGGCCAAAAAGTTCTATTCAAAAGGTTCAAAGGAACATGTAAACAAGCCTGATGCATTTTGGAAACAAGTCCTGTGGACTGATGAAGTTAAAATAGAACCTTTTGGCTGCACCATCTGTAAAAAAGCTGAAGATGAAAAGAGGATGGCTAGTGTTTTGAGCTGCATCTACTCAAGTACAAGGAATATTGCAGGTAAGGCAGATGACTTTAGAGCATTGATCATTATGTGGAATTATGATATTGTAGCCACCATTACGTCAGTTACAGGAAGAGCAGGACTGGCAACTCAATGCTTCCGGGTTCAATTGTATTAGACAAGATAGATGAGGTGGCATTGCTTGTCAGGGAAAATGTCACAGCAGTGCTCAGGCAGGAAAGACTAGAGGGCTTTGATCATTAAAACATAGTGGCAACTTCAAAAACTCCCACAGCCCCTGATGACCCTGTGTTTTGAATCTCTGCAGCTGATGTATGAGCATCCTTCAGGTGTAAACGCACGGAAAGCATCTAGCCCAGACAGGGAATCTGGCCATGTACTGAAGGCCTGTGCTGATCAACTGACTGGAGTGTTCACTGATGTCTTTAACCTCCCACTTCCGAAGTCTGAGGTACCCACCTGCTTCAAGCAGTCTTCAAATATATTGGTTTCAAGAAAAACATGGTAACCTGTCCTAATAACTATCATCCAGTAGCACTTACATCCACTGTGATAAAGTGCTTTGAGTGGCTGGTGATGAAGCATATCAACTCCTGCCTGAGAAGTGACATAGATTTAATCCGTTTTGCCTGCTGTCACAATAGGTCAACAGCAGATGCCATTTTATTGGCTCTTTGCTCAACCTGGAACATCTGGAAAGTGAAGATGCATACATCAGGATGCTCTTCATTGACTACAGCTTGCCATGCAATACTAAATCTCCTCAAAACTAATCAGTAAGCTCCAGAACCTTGGCCTCAATACTTCCTTGTGTAATTGGATCCTCGATTTCCTCACTTGCAGATCGCAGTCAGTCTAGATTGGCAACAACATCTCCTCCACAATCTCCATCAGCACAGGTGCACTACAAGGCTGTGTGCTTACCCCCTGCTCTACTTGCTTTACACTTATGACCATGATGCTAAGCACAGTTCCAATGCCATATTTAAGTTTGCTGAAGACACTACTTCATTGGCCGAATCAAAGGTAGTGATGAATCAGAACCTAGGAGGGAGATTGAAAATCCGGCTATGTGGTGCGTCAACAAGAACCTCTCAGTCGATGTCAGTGAGTGAGCTTATTGTTGATTACGGGAGGAGGAAACTGGAGGTCCTTGAGCCAGTCTTCATTTGGATTTGGGGAAAGAGGTGGAGAGGGTCAGTAACTTTAAATTCCTCAGTGTTATCATTTCAGAAGATCTGTCCTGGGTCCAGCAAGTACGTGCCATTACAAAGAAATTATGACAGCGCCTCTAATTTCTTTGAAGTTTTGAAAATTTGGCATGTGACCTAAAACTTTGACAGTCCTCTATATATGTGCAGTGGAGAATATATGGACATGTTACATCCTGGCCTGGTATAGAAAGACCAATACCCAGAAAGGAAAAGTCTACCAAATGTAGTAGGTATGGTCCGGTCCATCAAGGGTAAAGTCCTCCCCACCATTGAGCACATCTATGTGGAGCACTATCGCAGTAAAACAGTATCCGTCATCAAGGAGCCCCACCATTCAGGCTATGCTCTTTTCTTGCTGCTGTCTACAGAAGCCTCAGGATCCACACCACCAGATTCAGGAACATTATCTCTTGAATCAGAGGGGATAACTTCATCAACTCTCTCACCCAACACTGAACTGTTCCCACAACCTATGGACTTGCTTTCAAGGACTCTTCATCTCACGTTCTTGATATTTATTGCTTATTTATTTATTATTATTATTATTTTGTTCTTTTTTTCTTTTTGCATTTTTACAGTTTGTTGTCTTTTGCACATTGGTTGTTTGTCCATCTTGGTATGTATAGTTTTTCATTGATTCTATTGTATTTCTTTGTATTTACTGTTAATGGCTGCAAAAAAAATGAATCTAAGGCTTGTATATGGTGACATATATGTACTTTGATAATAAACCTACTTTGAACTTTGAGAAATGTCCTTATTCAATATGTAGGTTTCCCAAATAGGGAGAGTGAGACATTAGGTCTCCTATTATGCAATGAGACAAAGCCAGTGACAGAACAGTTTGGATTGAGTTATCATAATTCCATTTGATTCAAGATAATCATGAAGAAGGATAGGACTAGTCCTTGGGTTAAGATTCTAAATTGGATGGCATCAGAATGGATCTGGCAAGTATGGATTAGGATAGGTTGTTTTTTGGTCAAGGGAGGCCTTCAGAAGTGAAATATTGAGAGTACAGAGTTTGCACGTTTTTGTGAGAACAAAAGGTAAGGCTAACAGGTTCAGAGAACTTTGGAGCTCAAGGACTATCGAGGCCCTGCTTAAGAAGAAGAAAAGGGCATGGCAATTATAGGCAGCAAGGAGAAAGTAAGCTGCTTGAGGAGTACAAGAAATGCAGAAGAACACTTAGGAGTGAAATCATCAGGGCCAAAAAAAGGCATGAGGTTGTTCTAGCAAACAAGGTAAAGGAGAACCCCAAGAGCTTCTGCAGATGTATTAAAAACACAACGACAGCAAGGGACAAAAGTGGTCCAGTTGAATATCAGGGTGGTCATCTCAGCATGGTGCTGAAAGAAGTGGGGGAGATCGTAAATGGATTTTTAATGGTATTTACTCAGAAAATCAACACAGAATCTACAGAACTGAGGCAAAACAATAGTGAAGTCATGAACTGTGTCCAGATTACATAAGGGGAGGTGCTTACCGTACTGATGAAAGTTATGGTGGATAAGTCTCTAGAACCTGCTAGCTTGTTTCTTTGGACCTTGTGGGAGGCTATTGCAGGAACTGCAGGAGCACAAGCAGAGGTATTTAAAATGTCCTTAAACACAAAATATTGGAGGATCGGAGGATAGACGGTGTTGTTCATTGCTCAAGAAAAGCTTTAAGAATAAAACAGGAAATTATAAGCCAGTGAGCATGTCGTCAGTAGTGGGCAAAATATTGGAAGGTATTCTAAGTGTTAGGATATGTAAGTATTTGGATGGAAAGAGTGTGATTAGAGATGGTCAACATGGCTTTGAGTGTTGTAGGTTGTATATAACCAATCTTATAGATTTTTGAGGAGGTTACCAGGAAAATTGATGAAGAAAAGGCAATGGATATTCTTTAGATTAAGGTTAGCAAGGTCTTTGACAAGATCCTGCGTTGGGGGATGGTTCAGAAGGTTCAGTAGCTTGGCATTCAGCATGAAGTAGTAAATTGGATTCAATGTTAGATTGATGGGAGAAGCCAGAAAGTGATAGTGTATTGTTGCCAGGCAGAATGACAGTTCACCACAGACTAGATGGCTTGAAAGATCTTTTTTTGTGCTGCAGTGTTCTATGAATGTAAGAATACTACTGGCAACTTTATGATATGCACATGCAATAGATGTTCATGTTTTTCTATCCATTTTATTTTTTGATACACAAAACTAAACCTGCCTACTTAGAAAGATTACGCTGTGCAAAGTTATGTCATACAGTAACAGTACAGAAACATAATGTCATAGAGCCCTATAGCAGAGAAGCAGGTCCTTTGGCCCGTTTAATCCATGGTAAACTGTTTCCTGCCTAGTGTCATTTACCTGTACATGGACTATAGCCCACCATACCCATTTCATTCATGTAACTATCCAAACTTCTCTTAAATGTTGCAATTGAATTGTATTCACCACTTCATTCCACACTTTCACCGACGTCTGAGTGAAGAACTTTTCCCCGAGGTTCCCCTTAAGTATTTCACCTTTCACACTAAACCTGTGACCTCTACTTCTAGCTTCAACTAACCTCAGGGAAAAGAACATCCATGTACGTATTTTCCTGATCTATACTCCTCATAAAAGATCTCCCCTCATTTTTCTACGATCCAAGGATTAAAGTCCTAACCTATTCAACCTTTCCTCATAATGCAGATCCTCAAGTCCCAGCAACATCCTTGTAAATGTTCTCTGCACTCTTTCTAGCTTATTGATTTCTTTCCTCTAGATAGGTGACCACAACTGCAGAATTGAAAAAAATGGATATAGTAAACAAATATATTATGTGGTAGGGTAGATACTTCTCTACCAAAGGAGGTGTAGGTGCTCCTTCCTTCTGCTAGCTTGCAGGTCACCCTTGGGCAAGGTGTAGCACCTGCTTAGCCCCCTGATCAGGATCACATGAAACCACGGGATCAGGTGGTGGCTGGTCATGTGAGCAGCAGGTGCATATCACAAGTTCTGGTTATGCGACTAGACACCAGGCAGAAACTCTCTGAAGAGTAATGATAATGGCTGGAGTCACCCACCTTGTAAAGACGCTGCCCAGAAGAAAGCAATGGCAAACCACCTCTGTAGAAAAATTTGTCAAGAACAATCATGGTCATGAGACCGTGATCGCCTATGTCATTCGCCTTGGCACACGAAGCTGATGATGAAGAAATGCATATAAAAAATTATTTGGTGAAGGTGTCTTGGTAAACTGGAAAAAAAGAATAAATTAGCATAAAGTCAATGTAAAACCATTGCTTCAGGTGATTGTTAAGCAGTAATACACTTGCTATTCTTCTGATCCAGACAATCACCTCTAATGCTGTCACTGGCCATTGGAATTGCCAACATAAATGAGATTAGATTAGATTAGATTATGAGGACACGCAGTCCTCTTTTATTGTCATTTAGTAATGCATGCAGTAAGAAATGATACAATGTTCCTGCAGTATGATATCACAGAAACACAAGACAAACCAAGACTAAAACTGACAAAAACCACATAATTATAACATATAGTTACAACGGTGCAGAGCAATACCATAATTTGATAAAGAACAGACCATGGGCATGGTAAAAAAAAAGTCTCAAAGTCTTTCGAAAATCCCATTATCTCACGCAGACGGTAGAAGGGAAAAACTCTCCCTGCCATGAAACTCCATCACCGCAAACTTGCCGATGCGGCACCCTGGAAGCACCCGACCACAGCCGACTCTTGAGTCCGTCGGAAAACTGCGAGCCTCCGACCAGCCCTACGACACCGAGCACTGAGCACCACCTCTGCCGAGCGCTTCGGCCCTGGCCCCGGCAACAGGCAATAGGCAAAGCGGAGGATCTGGGGCCTTCCCCTCCAGAGATTCTTGATTGCACAGTAGCAGCGGCAGCGAAGCAGGTATTTCAGAAGTTTCTCCAGATGTTCCTCCGTGCTTCTCACATCTGTCTCCATCAAATCAGGATTGTGCACGGTACCTACTTAACAAATACCGATATCATTTCGGAGCGGCCGCGCGCGTTGCGTCGCACCACCATCTTCTCCTCCCCTCCTTGGGTGATCACTTGGAGGGCACTTGCATTCACTTTGCAGAGTAGGTGTATTCACTTCACAATGTGATTATTAGGTTCTGTCTACCTTTCACACTGATTCTCCATCTCACTCTCACGATAATCTTATTTTTTATTTGCATGTGAAGTCTTCAGCTAATTATTTTTGCTGAAGTCATATTCTTGAAATTAAACAAGGACAACATTCTTTTACACAAAAAAAGACATGTTTGTAGGTTGACTTCTCTTTTTTTGGCTAGAGTATTGGTTCTGGCTATTGAAAAGCTGGATGCAGCACATTAGGTATCATTTAACTTGCAGCTAGTCGAATTCTAGCATTATGTGGAATTGGTAGAGTGTGATGTCATTCAGCAAGCCATGCTGATTGAAGCCATCGCTCAGTACTGCAGATAGAATCGTCAAGATGTACTGCAAAGAAACAAACACTTTTGTCCGACATCTATTGTCAACCTTTCTGTCCAGCTATAGCAAACCCATTTGCCCACACTGGGCCAATAAATAACCTATCCAATCACTATTAAGCAATATTTAAGACAAATCAGCCACCTGCAGGTTAGCTGTTAATTGATTTCTGGCTGCCGATACAATGTGTTGGTGCTTTCTACAATCCTTCAGATTTACTAGAATTTATAAAGATAGTTTGTGCTGAATGCTGAAGAATTTTGTCTCCATTTCTACATGAATCAGTTTTTGCCAGACACAAGTGTATTTGTAGGTATGATACTTCCATGAAGCATTCCGACACAGCAAATGTACATCCACAGAGCTAGAGGAGCATTTGCACAATAGCACACTAAATTATGAATATATGTTGTAAATATTGAAGGGTGGACTATATCAAGTCAAGTCAAGTCGCTCTTATTGTCATTTCAACCATAGCTGCTGCTACAGTACACCGTAAAAACGAAACAACGTTCCTCCAGGACCATGGTGGTACGTGAAACCACACAAAACCACATTAGACTTCAGACCTACATGGGACTACATAAAGTGCACAAAACAGTGCAAGACAGTACAATAATTAATAAACAAGACAATAGGCACAGCAAAGGACAAATTACAATATAATGATGTAAATGCAAATGTAAACAATGTTGTAGCAGGAATTAAGAAAGAAATGAGCAAAAATTGCAAAGGGAGTGGAATGGTGTTCAGTTGAGTGTGTGTGTGTGTGTGTAGGTTGGTGTCAGACTAGACTCTGGAAATTGAGGAGTCTAATGGTTTGGGGGAAGAAACTGTTGCACAGTCTGGTCGTGAGAGCCTGAAGGCTTTGGTACCTTTTGCCAGATGGCAGGAGGGAGAAGAGTTTATATGAGGGGTGCATGGGGTCCTTCACAAAGCTGTTAGCTTTGCAGATGCAGCGTGTAGTGTGAACATCTGTAATGGCGGGAACAGAGACCCCAATGGTCCCTTCAGCTGACCTCACTATCCGCTGCAGGGTCCTGTAATCTGAGACGGTGTAATTTCCGAACCAGGCGGTGATGCAGCTGCTCAGGATACTCTCGATACATCCTCTGTATGATGTGGTGAGGATGGGCGGGGTGGAAGATGGACTTTTCTCAGTCTTCGCAGAAAGTAGAGATGCTACTGGGTTTTCTTGGCTATGGAGCTCGTGTTGAGGGACCAGATGAGATTCTCTGCCAGGTGAACAAGAAACTTGGTGCTCTTAACGATCTCTGCAAAGGTGCTGTCGATGTGCAGCAGAGAGTGGTCGCTCCGTGCTCTCCTGAAGTCAACAACCATTTCTTTTGTTTTGTTCACATTCAGAGACAGGTTGTTGGCTTTGCACCAGTCCATTAGCTACTGCACTTCTTCTCTGTATGCTGACTCATCGTTCTTGCTGATGAGACCCACCACGGTCGTGTCATCGGCAAACTTGATGATGTGGTTTGAGCTGTGTATTGCTGCACAGTCGTGGGTCAGCAGAGTGAACAGCAGTGGACTGAGCACATAGCCCTGGGGGCCCCTGTGCTCAGTGTGGTGGTGCTGGAGATGCTGCTCCCAATCCAGACTGACTGAGGTCTTCCAGTCAGGAGGTCTAGAATCCAGTTGCAGATGGAGGTGTAAAGCGATTGAAAGGTTTTTTGTATTAGAGGGATCAGAAAGTCATTGTATATTTATGACAACTGAAAGCTCATATGGAAATTCAGCAAGATGTCAGGAAAGGATGCAGTATGCTGGCCTTTATTGGCAAAAGACTCGAACACACGAGCATTGCCTTTATTCTGTGGTAATGCATGTGGAAGTCTGCATTTGAAGTACCAAGGTAAACCAAAATGTGGCTTCTGCATGACCAGTGTCATCTACCAAACAACTGGACAGATGGTCTTCCATTTTATTCTTTTACTGGTTATGCTGATTTTGGCAAGGCCTGCAGTCTAATGCTGTGTTAAACGGGGTAGGGATGAGCCATCTTCTTGAAGCTTTATAGTCCTTTTGATGAATGTGCTCTTTAGTGGGAGATTTCAGGATTGGTTAGAGAGTTCCAGAGTTCAGAGATTAATAGATAAAAGGAGAAATTAGATTGAATCAGTTGATATGAAATGAGACAAGAAGCATTTACAAAGGAAAAAAGACTGAATGGAGAGGAAAAAAGGAGACAAAGATAAAGCAAAAAAAACTTAGATTTGTCTTATTTTTTGAAAGTTACGACATTCGCACAATGGAATAAAGGGAACTCCACAATTTTAATTCTTCATTTTCTGGACAAGAGACAGAATAGCAAATATAAATAATGATGCCTCTGTTAAAAAGTTATGTGCTATTAACTAATACACTTAATTCTCTCCGGTGAGGCTAATGAATTAATTAATCTATTTAGAGATAGAGCACGGAAGGAACATCCCCTTCCAGGCCACCAAGAATCAGAATCAGAATCAGGTTTATAATCACCGGCACACGTTGTGAAATTTTTTAACTTAGCAGCAGCAGTTCAATGCAATACATAATACAGAAGAGAGAAAAAATAGTGAAATTAATAATAATAAGTTAATTAATAAGTAAAACAATTACAGTATAATGAATAGATTAAAAATTATGCAAAAACAGATATAATATATATTAATAAAGTGAGGTAGTGTTCACAGGATCAATGTCCATTTAGGAATCGGACGGCATAGGGGAAGAAGCTGTTCCTGAATCGCTGAGTGTGTGCTTTCAGGCTTCTGTACCTCCTACCTGATAGTAACAGTGAGAAAAGGGCATGCCCTGGGTGCTGGAGGCACTTAATAATGGACGCTGCCTTTCTGAGACACTGCTCCTTGAAGATGTACTGGGTACTTTGTAGGCTAGTACCCAAGATGGAGTTGACTAAATTTACAATCCCCTGCAGCTTCTTTCGGTCCTGTGCAGTAGCCCCTCCATATCAGACAGTGATGCAACCTGTCAGAATGCTCTCCATGGTACATCTATAGAAGTTTTTGAGTGTATTTGCTGATATGCCAAATCTCTTCAAATTCCTAATGAAGTATAGCCACTGTCTTGTCTTCCTTATAACTGTGTCAATGTGTTGGGGCCAGGTTAGGTCCTCAGAGATCTTGACATCCAGGAACTTGAAACTGCTCACTCTCTCCCCTTCTGATCCCTCAATGAGGATTGATATGTGTTCCTTCATCTTACCCTTCCTAAAGACCACAATCAGCTCTTTCGTCCTACTGACATTGAGCACAAGGTTGTTGCTGAGGCAACACTCCACTACACAAGCCTCTCTGCACAGCAATCCACCTGTTAACTCCAGCCTAAGCACAGGACAAGTTACAGTGACCAATCTACCTACCAACAAGTACGTCTTTGAACGGTGGGAGGAAGCCAGAGTACTTGAAGGAAACCAACGCATTTTTAGGGAAAACGTAGAAACTCCTTACAGACGGCGCTGGAGTTGATCTCTGAAATCCAGCACCTTGAGCTGTAATAATGTCATACTAAGTGCTCCTGTGGCACCCATGATCAATCGATATACAAAACCAACACCATCTTCAAAATTGGAGATGCTTGAAAGCTACAATGCCAATTTCATGTGTTAATTATAGGGATGTTCAATTCACAGAATATTTCCTCTCTGCTTCATGTTAATGGTTGTGTGTTGCATACGTACGTTGTTTACATGCCATTGTTTTCGTTCAGCAAATGTTTAATCATTCTAGCTCCCAGATGGCTTTCTGTTGTAAACCACCTTATCATGCAACACCTGAGGTTCCTTTCAGATGGTGATACAGCCGGATTTGAGGAAAACAACAGAATAAAACATAATCACCAAATGCATTCATTTGAGGATGCATGCCTGGAATTAACATTTGTGCAGATTTATGCAAGTATTTTAATAAACTAGAATGGACTCTGAAACATTATTACGTAAGTTCAAAATTAGTTTGGGCTACAATTCTTTTAAATTAAATTAAATAATTTTGCACAGCTTATAAATTCTATGTTTTTGGCCGCATTTCTCTTTGTGAGTTTAATTTTTTTTTCTCCGGGAGGGCTAATTATTGCAACGAATCCCTTGTTCTTCCTCTGTTATGTTTGGTTTAGTCTCTTTGCTCCCCTTCCCCACTCCGCAATCATAGTGTAGCTATGTTCACAGCCTCCTTCTTCCCTCTCTGAAGTTGTGACAGCAACGCAAACAAAATTCAGGGACGTGAGAACGTGCTGGAAGTCAAGTGCATGTATTTCTCATCTGCTCTGCTCTGAATGGAACTCTATGTCAAAATTAAACACAACTTTGCAGTAATTGTTTGCTTTAATTTATATCATTACATTTTCATGTCATATTTGTTTATTCAAAAGGGTTTATGTAGAGTATACTGTAGCTGTAACTATTAGCAGAGTTTATTGACCTTTCCTGCTCTGTATTTTTCTGGCAGTTATTATTTAGGTTACTTCCAGTCATTATGATGTAAATGTTGAGAAAATTAAATGAGGAAGTAAAAACCTGGGAGCATGCAGTTTACTGACTTCCATGGTGCGATTCCCAAGCATGAAACTTCCTGATAGAGTGAATACTGTAACCGTTAGACCAACATCTGTTGATGCTCATTGTCTTTCTACAGGGTAAGCGAGTGAAAAGAAAACAGTTCTTCAAGATAATTTATATTTTAAACAACTCAGTAATATTCTACAGCTCATCTCTTATTAACAGAAATAGTCTCTGTTCAAGGTAACTTTTTATATCGGAGTATTATATCTCTGCATGAAATAGCTCCTTTGGCAGAATTCTCTGATACAAATCACTCTATATAAAAAGCACAAAGAAATGTATTCATGTGTAGCAAAGCTAGGAAGAAAGGATAGAAAAGAAAATGAATAATGGCAATCAAAATTCCAATCATGGAAACTTTGTTCAAAGATAATATATAGACTGCTGAAAGCTATGTATTTGTTCTCAGCTGATTGTACAAGTCTAATGTTTTCACTCTGTTTCAATGTGAATCAAAGGGGAAATGAGGGGTGAGCTCATCATAATAGGCTGTTAAGATCTAAAATGCATTACCTGAAGGAGTAGTATTTGATCCTTTAGATGTTCTCTACTTGTGAAGAGCAGTTTGAATGGATCATGGAAAAAAAGAAGCAGGTCCAGCTTGAAGAGCATTTTAAAGAACTCTAATTGGTATGATTCTAATTATGAATAGAAACATGAGCTTTCCTGTATCTAAATAAATTATCTCATTGGCTGAATTTTGCTGTACTATCTTGCTGCTGAAATGACTGGTCATAATCTTCACCTGTCTTACGGCTATGACAAATATCAACAGGATAGGGCATGTGGCCCCTTGACCCTGGTTTGCAATTCAATATAAAAACTAACTAAACTGTCATCAAATATTATTCCCTATCCTCATAATCCTCGAGTCATCTGTTGATTAAAAATCCATCTGTCTCTGCTTGAATATCTTTGCTTTTGGGTACAAGGAATTCAAAATACTCTCAATCTTCTGAGAAAATAAATTCATCTCGGTCTTAAATGCACACACTTACCTGAGCTAGAAAGGAAGAGCCAATCTCGTCAGCCTGTAGATCCCTGAGCTATTGAAGGTGCTTGAGCTTCAGATGTCATTGTGCAGAATCCTCACCAGCGCCACAATCATGGAAATGTGATAGCTTGTTTTGGTGTACCTGTTAGTTCCAATGGGAAAAGTAGAAAACAATCTTCATAAATGGCAAACAGAAAGCAAAATTATTAAAAGCCAAAAATATTATTATGAGTTTGTGAAAAATAAAATAAGCATAATACACATAAAACAGACAGCTAATTAATAGCATGAAACCTTTTCAAGCTAATTGAAAACATAACTTTCCCTGATCTGCTGGCCGAGACTCCTGATTGAATTCAGTGGGATTTCAGATCCAGTGTGATGTCTCATTAGCTCTGCATGATACTGCTGGAGAATCCAATACAGGGTATAATCTGTCATTGGAATGCATATGAATTCCAAGGTTGGAGGGCTGTCGAAGATGTGGCACCATCTGTTAGCATGTCTTGAACTTCTGCATTCAGCATGGATTGACATTGCAATGGTACCACCAAGTTGTGCTGGCAAGGTTCAGCTGAATTCTCTTTTATGGGCTGTCTGCTGCTGAGACAACAGCACAATATAATATTGTCTGCTGCTGTAGCAATGGATAGTGGAATGCCATCGTTTTCAATATTTCGCCTATGTCACAGTCATAGAACTGTGACAGGGTGTGATTCTCTGCCTGCTGCCTTTTGATGTGAAAAGTAAAAATCATATTTTATACCAATTCTTCAGGCACATTTTACAGAATAACGAACAGCTGGTAATTTCAGAGTGTCACTAAATTAAATTTTTGAGCCTTGCTGACATTTACAAAACACTTTGTCTCCTTTGTTTCTATTTAAGGTCATCATCAGAACCTCTGTTGTATTACAACGTTGTGACATGCAGCCAGCTGTTAGCCTACAAATATGTATGTGTTAATCAGCTGCAGCCTTTGAGAAGTATGGTAACTTTCGGTGACTTAAACTGAGTATACCCTGTGTCTACCAACAATGCTTCCAGACTTCAGTAGTTCTGCATATAGCAACATATATATTTTAGAGTATTTGGCTTAAAAATAAGTATTCAACTACCAGTAAATATTGTCTGTATTTTGAATTCAATACCTTCAAAGTCAAATTATGAAATAGTCCTGAAATTCTATTGTTCAAGGGTCTTAAATATGCCAAGGTGCGAAGGTCCATGGCTTTGTCTGCCACGTCTTCCCATTGGAATCTATCAAATCACATACCATTGTCTTTAACAAATCCTTCCATGACAGTAGTTTATTATCATGCTTGACATGTTTGCTGCCTTTGAAATAGTGAATCATTCCACCCTGCTTCAAAACATCCATTGCTTTATTTTATAAAACTTGTATGCTTCTTTTCTTGCAAACCTGAGCTCAGGACAGCATCTCTGACAATAAGTTCTCTTCTAAGCAGTGTACCGTTCTACCTAGATTCCCGCTTTTTTTCTTGGTCTAATAATTTTTCTTTTTTGTCACAATATTCCTGCTACTTTGAAGTCTAATGACACATTTTCCACTAGTGTTACAGTACCTTGGCCCATTTCCATTTCCAGAATTTTCTGTGTAAGCACCAGCAGGTGTTCAGTTTGAAAGCCAAATTGGAGCTGGCAAACTGAGATCAGATATGATAACGGAAACACACAACAAAATCCAGAAAGTTATGATGCATGGGAACAATAGAAACTTGGCCTATGGTTTCAGAACCTGGCTTGTCCTCAGAAGGCAGAGGGAAGTAGTACATGCAGTGTATTCTGTCTGGAAGTCAGAAACCAGAAGTGTTCGGGGACCCCTACTCTTTCTGATTTTGATAAATGTCTTGGATGCAGAACTGGGTTAATAAGTTTGTAAATGACATGAAGTTGGTGGTGTTTTGGATCGTGTGGAAGGTTGTTGTAGGTTACAGTAAGGTGTAGACCTGACTCAGAGCTGGGCAGAGAATTGAGTTTAATCCTGAAATGTGTGAGGTAATACACTTGGAAGATCGAACTTAAAGGCAGAGTACAAGTGTAATAGCAGGATTCTTAGTAGAATTGAGTAACAGAAGGAAATTGGGGTCCAAGTCCATAGATCCCTTAAAGTTGAGAAGAAGGTGTACTGAAATTTATTCATCAGGGGATAGAGTTCCAGAGCCACAAGGTAAAGTTGCAGCTCTAAAAAACTCTGCTTAGACCACAGGGCTGTGTTCAATTCTGGTCGCCTCATTATAGGAAGATTTAGAGAGGAGATTTACCAGGATGCAGCCTAGATTAAAGAACATTTCTCATGAAAGAAAGTTGAGTGAGTTAGAACTTTTCTCTTTGGAGTGAAGGAGGATAAGAGGTAACTTCAGAGAAGTGTATACAGTATAGGAAAGGCATAGAAAGAGTGTCCGCCAGCACTTTTTTTCCCCAGGGTAGTAATGGCCAATACGAGAGGACAGTTGTTTAAGGTGAATGAAAGGAAGTTTAGTGGAGATGTCAGAGGTAGGTTTTTCACATTGTGAGTGGTGGGTACCTGGAATTCACTGCCGGGGTGGTGGTAGTGGCTGATACAATAGGGATATTTAGGAACTCTTAGGCACATAGATGTAAGAAATTTGAGGGTTTGAGCCGTGTAGCAGGGAAATGTTAGATTGATCACAGGGCAGGTTTATATAGTATCATGTAAAAGTCTTCAGCACACACATAGACAGGTATATATATCTAGGGTGCCTAAGACTTTTGCACAGTACTGTATTGTCAACATGGAATGAAAAGCAACTTTGTAAATCTGGCGGGAGAAAAGGATTTTGAGAGTAGCGGGGGTGGAGCGTTGGCAGGAGGGTTGTGGTAAGGGAGCAGAGAGGTGTGCTAGGGGCATAGGGTGGCGCAGGTGCAGAGTCACCCAACATTAAGACAGCAGGCAAGATAATTTGATTCCAAACAATTGGTTTATTGATCATTACAGAATGTCTCTCTGGTGCTTCCTGCTCCCGCCCCTCTTCCTTCCCCTTTTCCCAACCATGATTAACACAAGAGGGTATAGTTTTAAGGTGCTTAGAAATAGGTACCGAGGGGATGTCAGGGGTAAGTTTTTCACACAGAGAGTGGTGTGCGCGTGGAATGCACTGCCAGCTGCGGTGGTGGAAGCAGATACAATAGGGTCATTTAACAGACTCTTAGATAGGTACATAGAGATTAGAAAAACAGAGGGCAATGCGCTAAGGAAAGTCTAGGCAGTTTCTAGAGTAGGTTACCTGATCGGCACAACATTGTGGGCCAAAGGGCCTGTAATGTGCTGTAGAATTCTGTGTTCTATATTCTATGATTCCCGTTCGCACTCTCAGTCCATAACAGAGATTCTTATCAAAATCAGGATTATCATCACACACATATGTCATGAAATTTGGTTTGCACATAAAACTAGCACAGTACTGAGCAAATATCTTAGGCACCCTAGCTATATACATATATGTGCCTAAGACTTTTTAACTGCACTGTACAGGTCTGCACAACATCATGGTCTGATGACACGTACTGTGCTGTTCTGTTCCACGTTCTAGCTTCTATGTTTGAAAACACATTTGATGTAATTTGTACCATGGCAATACTAGGCACGAGGGAACACGCTGCTTTATTGGTGTGTAGCATTGCTAATAGAAGCCATTTGGAAGGTGAAAGTTTAAGTAGACATGAATCAATTGGGAACTGATTCATTTTGTACCGACAAGCTGGCGCATACTGATTTTTTAGAGATTTAAAGGAGGCACTGACACCCCATCAACTGCTCTTCTAGCAGTTGAAGATAAGTCCCGGATTTGAAGTCCTGTAATGAAATGTATCTTTGTTCCATGAGGCTTGTCTCCTGAGGCACAGATGGAGGTAGGGTCTATCTCTCTCTCTCTCTCTCTCTCTCTCTCTCTCTCTTTCTCTCTCTCTCCCCCCCTCTCTTCTCTTCTAAATTTACTTGATGGATCTGAAAATGCATGTAGTTCTGGTCATGTACTGTGGCATTACTCATTCCCTATCTAAGATGTGCCTGTGTCAGGACAGGGAATAAAATGAATACCAAACACAAGAGATTCTGCAGATGCTGGAAATCTTGATCAATGTGCAATAGACATAAAATGCTGGACGAACTCAGCAAGTCCAGTAGCATCTATGGAGGGAAATAAAGAGATAGCATTTTGAACCCGCAAACCACTTTGAAGGGTCTTGGCCTGAATTGCCAAATGAATTCCAAAATGAGTTTGATAAAAATGGAGATAAACTTCTGCTAAAGAAAAGGTTTCACCTTCGTCAATAGCATTATTGATATGTTGTTCACAATTTTCAAAACTCCACTTGCTATCAGAAACAATTTTAATATTATCTTCATCATTATGTGTCAAGTTGTAAGACATGGGCAATCATGATCTTTTACCATGATTGTTCTTGGCAAATTTTTCTACAGAAGAGGTTTGCCATTGCCTTCTTCTGGGCAGTGTCTTTACAAAACAGGTTACTCCAGCCATTATCAATACTCTCCAGCGATTGTCTGTCTGGCATCAGTGGCAGCATAACCAGGATTGTGATAAGCGCCAGCTGCTAATATGACCATCCACCACCTAGTTTTAATAGCAGCATAACGTCAAGAAATGTCGGGACACTGGAGCAGGGATCCAATCGCAGACCCACTACTGTGCACACAGTGATATTAATTGTGTAACAAATCCCGAGGTGCAAACAAAGTCAGCGTCAAAGTTCAGGCAAAGATCAAAATTTCCAGAGAAATCCAAAAACCTGAATCAGGAAGCATGCAGAGTCAATATTCGGACGGACAGAGTACAGATACAAAGGCTCAGGAAAATTCACTGGCACAATCTTGAAACAAACAGGTGAAAACACAGGACGAAAATACACCGAGCAATAAACAGAGAGGCAGATGATAGATGTAGCACAATGAGACAGAAGTGGCAGCAAAACAGGTAATAATGAGAAACAGGTGAGAGGCAGAGTACTCAGTAATCCTGGAGTTGGAGTCAAACAGGAGCGGGGACAGGAGCACATGGAGCATGAAAACAAACAAGAGCACATGGCAATACAAAACCAGACTGATGGTTAGGGGGGAAAACACAAAAAAACAAAGTTCAACTGGAAGTACTGACAAAAAATGGTAGTAAAACTCTAATGATCCATATTTTTCAGCATATTCTTGTGCTCCCTGTAGCACACTGAGGTCTGGTTCCCGAACTTCCTTTAATCCCCTGGGACCTAGATTCTCTATTCTCATTAACCCTGTCCTAGTTTCTTCACAGCCTCTAACTCACCATGATCTTCGGTTCGATGGCCCCACTAATATGGTAAGGTACTCATTCCTGCATTCCCTTTAACATACTTGGGTCCAAGTTCTGATATTCCCATCAAAGTCATCAATTCCCTTTAAAGTTACTTGGTCCACTGAAAAAAATCTACACATAGCAGTTAAATAAAAGTGTGTTGGAGTATGAATTGGAATAACTTCCAATAGCCCTGAAAATTTACCAGCCAGTACTACCAAAGTCCTGAACATGACAGATTAGAATTATAATCACCATGCTTAATAAAAAAAGTGTAGTGTGACCTACCCTTTTCTTATTGAAGATTAGTGTTTAATTTAAATGAATGTTCCTGCTGCATTATATCAGCATGCCGTCTGCCAGACAGTTTTGAATCAGTCATAAGTCAGATGCATAATGGTTCCTTCTTATACTCAATCACTCATGCTTGAGTGCAGGTTCTGTATGGGAACTGGGAATGCAAAAATAATGGCATAACTCGTGGATTTCCTGCACCATTGTTCATTGTGAGCAACAGGATATTCTCTGCCTTTTCTGTTTATATACTCTGTGTTGTTGCTATGTTCTATTGAGATTATCTTTAAATCTTCACAGTGTTCTGTGGTTGTCCATTGTTTTATGCTCTAGGGGATAGACCACTGCACTATGCTGCTCCTGCTGTTAGTTATGTATTCACATTATGTTATACTGTATTGTCTTACATGTCCACTTTTCTTGTATGACATTCAATTCCTCACATAATTTTTCCAAGTCTGTATGCATTGACTGGCCACTATTCACTGTCTCGTTTGTCATTTAATTCTACTTGTGCCCTGCTTTTTAAGCAGCTGCTTCTTCTGATTTTTTTTTTTTTACTTTTTTTGTTTACAAACCTTTACTTTGTGCCACAGCCTAACAATTGTCAGTGATGCGCATTCATACATATGACAGTGTTTCAAATCCTTAGCCTCCTGGAGCCCAAACTTTTGCTTTCGTGCTTATCATGGTTGTAGATGGGTATCATTAATGGTATCTGCCGCACTTTCATCCTTGGATGATTTTGCTGAATGTTATAGTTAACCTGCTGGCAATGATTCCTGAACCTTTTGCCATTCACATATAACATTTTGAGCGTTGCAAGTTACAAATTACCAACCCTAGCCCAGTCCTGATGACTTATCAATTTGAAGTTCAACCTCTTACCTCTATTTCCATATTATCAATTTTTTAAAAAATTCTAGTATCTCATTTATTTCCTCATTCATTTTTTTCTTCTCTGATGAAAACCTAAATGAAGTATCCAATTCATACTTATACAATGCTTTTGGTATCCATATGCAAGTTCACATTTTTGGTTTTAATGGATTCCACTCTCCAATGAAACTAGTATGTTACTATTTGTATGTCTTTGATTTATTTTTATTTATGTTTTTAGTTAAGCTTTCATCATATACCCACTTTGCTTCTTTTAAATTTCTTCAG
Organism: Mobula hypostoma; assembly: GCF_963921235.1. Classification (NCBI taxonomy): domain Eukaryota; kingdom Metazoa; phylum Chordata; class Chondrichthyes; order Myliobatiformes; family Myliobatidae; genus Mobula; species Mobula hypostoma. The sequence goes on along the minus strand of NC_086101.1, from coordinate 90,932,273 downwards.
CTCCAGATTCTTTTAGAACACAGAGCATAAATCCAAGAGCCATATAGCACAGGAACAAGCTCTTTGGTTCACAATGCTGTCTCAGCTAATTGAATTAGTAATGAAATATCCAATTAAACTCGCCCTTCTGCCTGCACCATGACCATATTGCTCCATTTCCTGTACATTTATGTGCCTAAGAGTCCCATGAATGTCTCTATTGTATTTGCCTCCACCAACAGACCAGGCACCCACCACTCTGTGTGAAAAAAAAACTTACTCCTGCACATCTCTCTTGAACTTACCCCCTTTCAGCTTCAATGCATGCCCTCTGGTATTAGCCATTTCAACCAAGGGAAAAAGATACTCCCTGTCTCCCTTAATCATATAAACCTCTATCAGACCCCTCCTCAGCCTCCACTGCTTCAGGAAGACAAACCTAATTCTGGCCAACTTCTCTTTATAGCACATGTTCTTTTATCGAGGCAGCATCCTGGTAAACCTGTTCTGCATCCTCTCCAAAGCCTCAACATCTTTTCTATTTCAGATGCAATATAGCTAGAGTTCTATAAAGTTACAACATACTTTCCTGACTCTTGAACTCAGTTTCTTGACTATTAAAGGCAAGCATGCCATGTGCCTTCTCTACCTTCCTAATAACCCATGTAGCCAATTTTAGGGAGGTAGGGTCTTGGACCCCAAGATCTCTCTGCACTTCAACATAGTTAAGGGTCTTGTCTTTAGCAGCCTACTGTCCCTTTACATTGGATCCCTTCACGTTTTGCAGGTTAATAACACAAGCAGCAGAGGTCCAAGTACAGAGTCCTGCTGAACACCAGTAGTCAGAGGTCTACATAAGTCCATCGACCACCTCCTGAAGCCAATTCTGAATTAATTGTGGTCTCCAGGCATCTTGCTCTTTTGAATGAGCATCCCATGAGGGACCTTGTAGATAACACCCAACCTTCATCAACCACCTTTGTCACTTCCTTGAAGAACTTAGTCAAGATATGACCTTACCTGCAGAAAGTAAAGCTGAATGTCCCTAATTAGGTTATGATTTTCCCATCTCAAGAATCCTTCCCAGTAACTTCCCTACCATGGATGTGAGACTCACTGGTCAATGGTTTCCTGGATTACCCCTATTTCCCTTCTGAATAATAATGGAATACCATCAGCTACTAGCAAGTCCTCTGGATGGCCAAAGAGAACATGAAGATCTTGGTCAAAGCCCCAGCAATCTCATCTCTTTTCTCTTTTAATAAACTGGAGTATTTCCTTTCAGGCTCTGGAGACATCCACCTTAATGCTCTATAATAAATCTAACTACTTATATCTCCTTTATCTCAAAATGCCATAACAAATTAGCACACTCCTCACTCTTCTCTCTATCCTCCACATCCTTCTGCTTGATACTGATGCAAGAAACTCTTTTAGGACCTTACTGACATCGTCCACCTCCAAATATCTGCTCCCTTCTCAACTATTGAGTGGTTCTATGCACTCCCTAGTTAATCTTTTGTTCTTGATATAAGGCCGAATGCCTTAGGGTTCTCTTTAATTGTACTTCTAAGGGTTTGTCATGGCCACTCCTAACTTTCCTAATTCCCTCTTGGCTTCTTTATAATTCTCAAGGTCTATGTTTGATTTTGGCTCCTTAAAACTTCCTTTTTCTTCCTGACTAAATTCACCACATGCAAGATCACTGACCTTGCCATCCTTTTCTTTCCTTTTTACTGACACATACCTATCCTGTACTCTGTGGACTTGCCGAAAACACAGCTGCTCCCAATTAACTCTCATAGTTCCGACCTAATACTGTCACTATTTGCTGAGCTCCAATGTAATACTCTCCTGGAAAGTCCATTTTTCCTTGATGCACCTAATAAGTTCTCCCCCATCTGAACCTTTTGCACTAAGGAGTTCCAATTTATATTAGGGAAGATGAAGTCACCCACCAGAACAACCCTGTTGTTTTTCAACTTTCCCTAATCTGACTTTATATCTGCTCCTCACTATCCAGATGGTTGTTTTAATATCAGGCTGATTCTCACTGTACTTCCAGATTTATTCTTGTCCAAAGTGGACATTTTTGCTTCCTTTTCTCTGCTTTTTTTTTTGCCCTTCAGGGAGTTCAGGATTTCTGTACACTCCCTTTGCCATTCCTGGGAACATGCTTCAACTATTCCCTTCCCTAAACACAGCCTATTGCTCTGTTCTAATTTTTCTCATCAAATTTTTGTTGCATCTTCAAAACTTCACTCATTCAGCCTGCTTCATACTTCAAATCAGCCACGATCATCCTGTACCAAAGAACTTTACACCAATCAGAGCTAAACAGCTACCACCCAGTGACACTGACACCAATCATTATGAAGTGCTTTGAACGACTGGTAAGGGCGTAGGTCAAAGTCTGTCTTCCAGGCACTCAGGACACTCCCCGATATGCTTACCAATAGAATGGCTCTATGATAGATGCCAGAGGATCTGTCATGCGCCTGATTTAGGACACTTATGGCAGAATTCTGCATGTGGAATTCAGTTCAGCATTCAACACTATTGTCCTACAGACCTTGGCGAATTACTCCTCAGTCTAAGTATACCACTGTGCAATTGTGTGTCAGACTTCGTAACCAACAGATCTCAGACAGTCAGGATGCACAATAACTCCTCCCTCCTCATCATCTTCAACATGGGTGCCCCCCCTCCCCCCACGGCTGTGAGCTGAGCCCATTGCTGTACACTCTGCTCACACGACTGCATGGCCAATCACATTGTCAAGTTCGACAGCCTACAGAGAGGAAGTGTGAAAGCTTGAGGCATTATGCCAGGAAAATAACCTCTTCTTTAATGTGAATAAGACAAAGGTGATGGTTATTTACATCAGAAAAACATGCCACACTCACACCCCTCTTTACATAGAGAGGAAAACTGTGAGCAGTTTCAAACTCCTGCAACTGCACATCTTGTACAACCTCTCATGGTCCCAGAACACATTCTACGCAATCAAGAAAGCTCACCAATGCCTTTATTTCAGAGGAGGGTGAAGAGAGCTGGGCCATGCAGAGATATACTCATATCCTTCTATGGATGTGCAGTAGAAAACAATCCTGACATGCTACAGCACGTCACTATTTGGTACAGAAACTGCACTATGGCACTATGGGTAGTGAAAACTGCCCAACTCATTACTGGCCCTAGCTTACCCACCTTCAAGGTCATATGTACAGAATGGTGCTGGAAAAAGGCCAGAAACATCATGAAGGGTCCCACCCACCTTGCTCATGGACATCAGGGAGGAGGCTATGTAGCATCCACGCAAGGACTACCAGACTCAAAAACAATTGGTCTTTACAAGCAGTGAGGTTGATCACCACCTCCACACCACTCACCACCATTGCCTTGTCATTTCTTGTCAGAGTCACCTTATGTACAGACACTCCTGTGCTTAGCATCACTTTATGGACATGCAATCAATGTATACAAGTTATATTTTGTATTTATATTTAAAGCACATTTATTATTGTGCTTCTTTTTGTGTTGCATCAGATCCAAAGCAACAAACATTTTGTTCTCCTTTCACTTCTGTGCAGGAAATGACATTAAATAATCTTGAATCTTCAATCAATTTACTTGCATCAGATCCACTTTCATCCCCTTGAAATCTCACTCAATTAATTATTTTTACTTTGGATTGTTTCTCATTTTCTCTGGAAAACCTAAATCACATTAGTATCTCCTCTACTGAAACTTGGTTTACTTGACCCGCCTCCTCCTCAAAACTATATCAATGATGCCCCTTTCTTATTATGACAGAAGCATATTGCTGAAAAAAATAGCAGGAAATATCTGCAAAACTCTTCAGCTTCTTTTAACACTACTACCATCACTACTTAAATTTGAGTGATTAAAGGCCTCGCATTATAACTTCCATATAGTTTTTGAAATCTTCTGTTATCTGCCTGCATGTTTACTGTTTTATATTCTATCATAGATGATCAATAGAATGCACTCTACTCTAACCAAATAGATTCTGTCTTTGACTATCTGTGACATCTCTCCAGGACGAAAATATTCTCTTTAATCAATATTACAATTCATCCTCCTTTCTGATGTTCATTCTTTTAAAACTTATTTAAAAAGTTACACATGAAGTGCAGAAGAAATGTTTACTGAAAATAACAGCAAATTTAATATAGTAGAGACTGTAATATAGATGTATTATTGTATAGATTCTTTGTGATTTATAGATATGTTGTTCAAAATAATTTTCTTACTGAGAACTGATTTCACGACCTATGGACTCATTTTCAAGGGTTCTACAATTCATGTTCTCAATATTTATTTATTGTTTTTTCTTTGTATTTGCACAGATGGTCTTTTGCACATTGGTTGTTCGTCCAGCATTGTGTGCAGTTTTTCATTGATTCCATTGTGTTTCTTTGTACCTACTTTGAATGCCTGCAAGAAAGTGAATTTTGGGATTGTATATGGTAACATATACGATATGTACTTTGATAATAACTTTACTTTTAACTTTGTTCTTAGAATTGAACTTCTTTTCAAAGTAAAATAGGCGAACGCAAATAACTAAAAAGTAAAATAAATGGTGGAATATTTTATAAAACATTTTATCCTTTGATTTGTTATCTGCTACCCCATGAATCCTGCTGCTATCAATAGGATCTCATACCATGTTTGGATCAAGATGAAACAAGATCCTCCTGCAAGTCTGCTGCTGGAATTGTGTTGGTATATCGAGCACCATTTATCCATGTCAATGCTCCATTGACACTCTCATTTAGAAGTGTTCTCAGGTCCATCAGAGAATAAAATAGTGTCACAATCCTGATTCAGGAGTTACAGAACCTGGGCTTCTGAACCTCTCTCTGCAATTGGATCCTCTACTTCCTAACTGGAAGACCACAATCTGTATGGATTGGTGATAACATCTCCTCTTGCTGACGATAAACACTGGTGCATCTGAGGGGTGTGTGTTTAGCCCACTGCTCCACTCTTGATATATCCATGACTGCATGGCCAGGAATAGCTCAAATAACATCTATAAATTTGCTGAAGATGCAACCATTCTTGGTAGAATCTCGGATGGTGATGAGAGGGCATACAGGAGTGAGATATGCCAACTAGTGGAGTGGTGTCGCAGCAACAACTTGGTGCTCAATGTCAATAAGACGAAAGAGCTGATTGTGGACTTCAGGAAGGGTAAGACAAAGGAAAACATACCAATCCTCATAGAGGGATCAGAAGTGGAGAGAGTGAGCAGTTTCAAGTTCCTTGGTGTCAAGATCTAACCTGGTCCCAACATATTGATGCAGTTATAAGGAAGACAAGACAGCAGCTATACTTCATGAGGAGTTTGAAGAGATTTGGTATGTCAATAAATACACTCAAAAACTTCTATAGATGTACCGTGCAGAGCATTCTGACAAGCTGCATCACTGTCTGGTATTGGGGGTGGGGGGGTGGGGGTGTTGCTACTGCACAGGACCGAAAGAAGCTGCAGAGGGTTGTAAATTTAGTCAGCTTCATCTTGGGTACTAGCCTACAAAGTACCCAGGACATCTTCAAGGAGCGGTGTCTCAGAAAGGCAGTGTCCATTATTAAGGACCTCCAGCACCGAGGGCATGCCCTTTTCACACTGTGACCATCAGGTAGGAGGTACAGAAGCCTGAAGACACACACTCAGCGATTCAGGAACAGCTTCTTCCCCTCTGTCACTCGATTCCTCAATGGACATTGAACCCTTGGACACTACCTCACTTTTTTAATATATATTATTTCTGTTTTTTGCATGATTTTTAACCTATTCAATATATGTATACTATAATTTATTTATTATTATTATTTTCTTCTTTATTATGTATTGCATTGAGCTGTGGCTGCTGTTAACATATTTCATGACACATACCAATGATAATAAACCTGATTCTGATTCTGATATTGCAGGTGGCATAATGTCGAGGATTGGTCCCTGATAGGCTTTGGCAGTAAACAATTCTCTCAAATCTGACATGAGATTTTGAGGACATTTAAACACTTAAAATGGAAGTATGTTGTTTAAAAATGAAAAAAAAAGTATTAAAGGTATCTAGATACTGTATAATTAAAAAGAGTAAACTGAAACAAAACAAAAATCCTTTCCTTTCCTTTGACAATAATCCACAGGTCAACAATCATCACGAAAATCAGTGCAGCTTCAGATCATAAGAGAAACTTGACCTGGCACAGAGTCCAAATGATAGTCCCCCAGCTTAATAGTGGGAAACCACTGAGACTGAACTTTACTGGCACAGTGAAGGATTTGATCTCCTGAATCTGTCAGCAAACTGTAGGCTCTTAGTGTGTGCTTTTAAATGTATGGCTTCAGTTTGAATAGTTAAATGGTGGCATTTCTGCTCAGAACTGTCAGCAAAATTCAGCCCATTTTTTTACTTCATGTCTGCTTTACATACTTCTCCGAAGCCCTGAAGATACATTCTATCTTACTGCTTTAAATAATTAAAGCTGCTCCACCTGTGAACTCTAGATAGTAATGTATTCTTGAACTGCTTCTCAACAGTTCCCTGGTGTTCATGCAGAAAGGTATTAGCTTAATAAAACTCATTGATAAAGTTCCAAGTTCCTTTGTTGGTTTTATTTCAAGACCTAAAGTTCAGAAAAGTTTAAGCATCAGTTGTTTCCATTCAGAACAGAATTGCAAATGTCTAATATAGAAATAAAATTTTATTTTTCTGTGGGAAAGGTTAAATAAGCCAAGCACAAGAACATTCCTTTGCTTTTAAATATTCTAATTATTGACTATCATAATTTTTACTAATTTTAAGAAGAAAAGTTTATACAATATATTTGAATATTTGGAGCTGCAAGATGCTATTTTAAAATTCACTCAATATATTGTGCTTGCTGATAGTCTTGGGAGTAGAACAATGCAAATAAAGAGTAAAAATGAAACAAGAAATTAGATAGGAAATTTCGACATTATTTAAGCAGTAGTGCTTGCCTATGATGATATTGTTAAGATAAAATTAGTTAGCCATGACTTATTCTTTATTTTAGCAAATCAAGTGAAATATAAGGTATAAAAGATGTGTTTAATGAAAATATAAGTGAGTATTAAAGTCTGTCATATAAATATAGCGATATATATTATGTAATTTATGGAAATTTATGCTCAAGATAATTTCCTTGTAGCATTTTAGAAGCACCTTTAACTTGGAGAACAAAGATTAACCATGAATGGTTTTGATTTTTTTCTTTATTAGCATTTTTATTCCACAGGCATAAAGTATGAAATATTTTTGAACTGTCACAAGCAATTTTAAAAATCCTCCGAGTTCCAGTTTCAATAAAGAAAGGGCTTGCCAGGCTTATGAAACCAAACCATGGTGTGAGAAAGGACTGAATCTAGAACTAAAACTTCTGGTATTAAAATACTAAATACTGAAAATACTCAGCAGGTCAGACAACATCTGTGGAGAGAGCACCAGAGTTAATACTTCCATCACACTTTTCAGATGCTGCTTGACCTATTGAAAATTTTAATCAAGTTTTGCATGAATTTCAGTTTCCCAGACTGAGCAGCATTTTACTTTAATATTAAGATTTTGCAGCTAGAGGAGTTAATTTGAATTTTCTCTATCTGGTGATAATAGTTTCAAAATGAATTTGATAGCTAAACAATCTCTGTTGGTTTTCTGGCTCTATTTTGGAGGGCTCAATCACTGTGTCTACAAAGCAGCCTTTCCTAGTGACAAAAAATAGAGAAATAGAATACTGACTTGGATTTCAGATTGGATCTGGTCAGCAACCAGGTTTATTGAAGAATTCTGTCAATCATGGAAATAATTTGCATTATGATACACGTTATTTTAACTATTTGTGATCTAAAATACTTTTGAACATAAGTCAGGATTTATCATGAAGTCTTTCTAGCAGACCATATCACCCAGTTGCACCTGGAAATGTGTACTCTGCTAGATAGGTTCAAGGTGTTGGCCAAATATCAAGGATAGTTTTAAACTTGCTGCTTTTAATCTGTGAATGAAATTCCTTTGCAGATACATTTGATTTGATGACTGGTTTTGAACAAGATGTCAGAGCTTACATCTGGCTGTTCTCCACTAGATACTGTGTGTAGTACACATTCCAATTTTTCGTAGCCAGAAAAATCATTCTGTAGCATTACAGGTTCCTCTTAGAAAGTATTGAATACTTATTGTGCCTTTATGGCCTTTTACAACAGTCTGGTACTGGTTTGATTTTGTTTTACATTGTTCTTCAGCTTCATCGTAGTGCACTTGTGTAGTCAAATCTTTTGTGTGATCTACTTGTTCATAACAATTCTTGTGACATTCGATAAACTCAAAATAATAGCGGTGAGGAACGGATGTGAAAGCAATTGTAGTCCATCTAATTTGTCCAACATCTAGAATTATTTCATTGTTCTGGTAAATTGTTTTCTTTATCTGATTCTGGACAAATTCCAACAGACGGTAGGAATAATTCCAACATCATTTAATGCTTCCATTTGTCTATGATTGATAAACCTTCTCATACTTATGAATGCATATTAAATCTTCTAACATTCTCTGTTATGATGAAAAGTTTAATTATTTCTCTTGTCTCTCGATCCTGGTAACATTGTTGATCTCTCATATCTGCTAACCATTAAAGTCTACATTGTACTATTTTGGCAAATGTTGTATCTCAATGACAATGACAGATTTACATCTGTGGCCAATAATTCTTTCAGGTTTAGCATCTCTCTTTTTTCTGTAGAGGTCATGGCTCATACTTAGATGTGTTTTTAGGTTCGTAACGATGGTTTTAGGGACAGAGACGGGAATTAGGGGTCAGGTTGGGTTTAGGAACAGGAGTGTGGCAAAGTTAGAGGTCAGATTAGTGAATGGGGACAGGGATATGGGATTAAGGCAGAGACTAGGCATCTGTTCTGACTCTGTGTTTGAACGGCACTGATGTAAATGGATGACGATAAACTACAGTAGATGTTGGGCTGCCCCGGTGGATGGGCCCCAGGATCAGATGTCTATGCGTGCAAAAGACAAGAGGGCCGAAGAGTTGGCAAGCTTGGAGTTCAGGATCCTGTCATCAGCTAGTCCAGGGCTCAATACCAAAGATTGAAGCCCTGAAGGTCAATCAGATGTCTGGAATCCTAAGTCTGAAAGTTGGAGACTGGAAGCCCAGAGGTCTGGGGTTGGAGGATTCTCCATGTGTGTGTGTGGGTGGGTGGAAAAGAGGAAAGAGGCTTGTTTTGCTTTGTTACCTGTTGTATTCTGTTTTGTTGTTGTGTTCTCTGTTGTTCTGTTCAGCATTGTGGACTTGCTACACTGGTGCTAGAACGTGTAATGACCCTTGCAGACTGCTCCCGGCTCATCCTTGGATGTCTTGGTTGTTAACACAAATGATGCATTTCACTGTATGCTTTGATGCGCATGTGATTAATAAATCTGAATCTCAATCTCACATTTTCTCAAGTTCCTTTGTCACAACTTCTTCAATCTAGAATGCTCTCTATTTTTCCTTCATGCACGTTTTCTTTATTTTGATACCGTATGTTTGTTTTGCAATTAAAGTTTTGTACAACATTGGCTGGTCTTTTCCTTTTACTTTTGCATATTACATCTCATTTCATCCTATTGATGCAAACTAAGTTGTGTTTGAATTATCTATTGACCTGCAAGCCTCGAGTTAATATGTCTTCTGAAAATATTCCCTTTATATCAGCCCACAATTTTATTTGATTTTATTGATAAGTCTGCTCAATAATCCTAACAGAGACACCTGGAGTATTCACAGCAATGAAAGCGATGCACTTTCTTAGAGATGCATTAGGAAGCTAAAGTATTCTTGCATTTCAGTGCTAGAAAGAGTAAAGACGTTACATGGAGAAACACATTTTTTAATCTCATCAGAAGTACTAATAATTTTGACCTGTCCTCCAATTTGGACAGCTTGGTTAGAAACTAATAGAGTAGGTAGCAGCATAGAAACAGCAGCAGATAACACCATCAGCTGCAGGTTTCCCTTCAAATCAAACATCATCCCAACCTAGAAATATATTGATATTTCTTTATCCAAGAATTAGACCATACCCAAGGGTACCATGGGAATGATTTTACCAGAAATACTATCCACAAGGAATAAATGGTTTTATTACCAGGCTCCTGCTATTGGTGTTTTCATTTTAATGTCCATTGATTTCAATTGACCAGGGTTCCTTGAAGTCACACTCAATTAAAATTTGCTTTGATGTGCAATGGTTTTCATCTGGTTTTTCAGATGTGATGGCCTTTTTATATAGATTTAATTGGTTCAGCTGGTCATTGCAGATTAGGTTGCATTTTTTTATTTAGAAGTTGGAGCTTTCTTCCAGCTGACATGAGCAAAAACATGAGCCATGTATTGGCCATCTTTTTTTGAAATGCTGTATTTTTAAGTGCAAAATATTTCCTTCAAAGCATAGGCCATTCTTTATATATTTGAAGTACTTTTGACATTTACTTGATGCCATAAATACATTCCATAAATGCAGATTTTTATCTTTTGTACAATTCCTTGCACAATAATACAATGTACTTAAACTTTTTTTGCACTGCAGACCGGTTTCATATTGACCATATTCTTGCGGACTGGCCAACTGGGGGGCAGGGGTTAGGGTTGCCAACATACAAGAGTAGCAGTCAAATATGTTGTGTTTACCCTGAGAAAGACTACAATGACCATGAAGCCTTGCGCGGGCACTAGTGCGCATGCATGTACGTGCAGATTTAAAAATAATTGATTTTGGCGATTCTGTTCGGGGGAGAGAGGGGGTTGTTAATCATGACCGGAATATAGGTGATAAGCAGCTAATACACTCAATTTCATTTCCAAAGGGGTTTATCTAACGAATTTAATATTAAACACACAGCGCATATTTTCCTCGCATGAACATAGCGATAAGTCAATTATCAGGGGAGGACAGGGAGCTTGAAGTAAGTGTTGAACGAACTTCCAGTAGAAGTGGTAGAGGCAGGTTCGATATTATCACTTAAAGTTAAAGTGGACTGCTATATGGACAGAAAGGGAATGGAGGATTATAGGCTGAGTGCAGGTCAGTGGGACGAGGTGAGAGTAGCGTTCGGCACGGACTAGAAGGGCAGAGATGGCCTGTTTCCGTGCTGTAATTGTTATATGGTTATATAGGTCACTTATAAGTGAATAGCATCATGACATTTTAAGTAACGTTTGGATATTAAACACACAGTGCATATTTTCCTCATATGAACATATAAAATCATTGCAATGCACCAATGTCGCTGAACCAGTGGGAGCCCTGGGCTGAATACTTGTTTTCCTGCAACAAGACGGTCCTATCGAGGGGTGATGGGAGACAGCGATACTCGAACGGGGTTCCTTATGTCCAGTCTATTCTGCAATTTAGTTTTTGTTACATTCATCGCAGAGATATGTTGGAAATGGAAGCAACGTTTTCGGTGCTTTCGTGTCTATCTCAGGATATTTAGCCTTGACTTTGATCCAGAATGCCAGCAGAGATGTTATGTCAGACATACTTTTCAGCCCGCCGTCATTTGCAAGCTCGAGGAGTTGATTCCCTTCCCGTGCTGACATGGATGATGTGTGCGTAATGACCTCGCGTGCGTTCAAGCTCAACAGTGCGCGTGACAGGGAATGAGGAAAGGTGCAACTGACTCATATCGCCAAATCATATCGTTTTCTCGCGGCCCAGTAGCGCATGCCCTGCGGCCCGGTACCGGTCCGCGGCCCGGTGGTTGGGGACTGCTGCTTTAGCAAATACAAGCAGAGAAAGTGAGCCTACCTAGGTGATCATGCCTAGACCAAATGACATCATAGATGTTTGAACTAGCCATTTTTCAATTCTGGTACTAAAGTTACACATGGATTATGTATAATCTTATTGAAAATAAAATGAACGTGAAATCTGAATTAGTCAAATTTGCATAAATCTGGTGAAACTTGTGACCTTGGAAAGATGCCTATTACAAAATTTTGGTTGTATAACAATTTGTGAAACTGGTCATTTTAATCTATTTAACACTATTTCTTTCCTACTTAACTTTAACAAATTAATTTTTTTTCTAGAGTTACAGAGATTCAATGAGTTAGTTATTTTCTAATGGTATTTTTTACATAGCATAGAAGACAGGCAAAATAACCATGGGATATAGATTGGTTGCAGATATGGGTTGGAAAATGGCAGATGGACTTTAACCCAGCCAGGTGTTAAGGGTTGCACCATGGTAGGTCAAATATAAAGGGAGAGTACACTGTTCAGGGCAAGACCCTTAACACTGATGAGCAGAGGGGTCTTGGTGTCCGTTGATAGCTCTTTGTAAGTGGCTACACAGGTTGATAGGGTGGTCAGGAAGGCATATGACATGCTTGCCTTTATGAGTCAAGGTACTAAGTTCAAAAGCCAGGAAGTTAGTCATGGAGCAAGATGGTGCCAGTGACCAACGATGACATTTTGCAGAGAGCTCACAGAACTACTAGACACTGCTCTCTTTTCTAATATACATTTTCTTCTGAACCATGATCAATTGCAGCTTGTAATTTCCATTGTAAGGATGTATTATGTCAACTAAATGATCTGGTGCCTTTGCGATCTGCTGGGGTAGGAGGGGGTTGTGGAAGGGAGAAGTTCCTTAAACTGGTTCTGTTCTGTTTCTTTGTTTTGTGGTTGCCTGTGAGAAAATGAATTTCAAGGTAGTATACCGTATACATACAGTGATAATGAACGTAATTTGAAATTTTGAACTTTGAACTTTGAGACTATGTTGCAGCTTTATAAATTCTAGTTAGGCTGCATCTGGAGTACTGCATACAGTTCTGGTCACCCCATTATATGAAGGATGTAGAGGGTGCTTTACCAACATGCTGCCTGCATTAAAAGTCATGTTTTATAACGGGAAGTTGGATAAGCTTGGATTGTTTTCTCTGAAGTGGCAGAGGCTGACGGGAGATCTGATAAAGCTTTACGAGATTATGAGAGGCACAGATAGAACAGATAGACAGTGTCTTTATCCAAGGTTTGAAGTGAGTAATACCAGAGGGCTTTCATTTAAGGTGAAAGTGAGTAATTTCAAAGGAAATGTAAAGGGAGTGTTTCTTTTACACAGAGTGCTGCGTATCTGGAATGCATTGCCTAGGGTGGTAGGGGACCATTAGGGATTTTTAAGAGACATTTAGATAGGCCCATGAATGGAAGGGTATGGACATTGTGTAGGCAGAAGAGAATAGTTTACTTTACTTCATTGTCGCCAAAGAATTGATACTAGAGCGTACAATCATCACAGTGATATTTGATTCTGCGCTTTGCGCTCCCTAGATTACAAGTCAATGGTAAATATTAAAAATTTAAATTATAAGTCATAAATAGAAAATAGAAAAGGGAAAGTAAGGTAGTGCAAAAAAACCGAGAGGCAGGTCCGGATATTTGGAGGGTACGGCCCAGATCCGGGTCAGGATCCGTTCAGCTGTCTTATCACAGTTGGAAAGAAGCTATTCCCAAATCTGACCGTATGAGTCTTCACGCTCCTGAGCCTTCTCCCGGAGGGAAGAGGGACGAAAAGTGTGTTGGCTGGGTGGGTCGTGTCCTTGATTACCCTGGCAGCACTGCTCCGACAGCGTGCGGTGTAAAGTGAGTCCATGGACGGAAGACTGGTTTGTGTGATGTGCTGAGCTGTGTTCATGATCTTCTGCAGCTTCTTCTGGACTTGGACAGGACAACTTCCATACCAGGTTGTGATGCACCCTAGAAGAATGCTTTCTATGGTGCATGTATAAAAATTAGTTTTAGGGGACAGGCCAAATTTCTTTAGCTTTCCCAGGAAGTAAAGGCGCTGGTGGGCCTTCTTGGCAGTGCACTCTGCTTGGTTGGACCAAGTCAGGTCATTTGTGATATTGACCCCGAGAAACTTAAAGATTTTGACCTGTTCCACTTGCGCACCACCGATGTAAATTGGGTTGTGCGGTCCGCTATTCCTTCTGAAGTCAACAACCAATTCCTTCGTCTTGCTGACGTTGAGGGATAGGTTATTGTTTTCGCACCATGCCAACAGGTTCTTAATTTCCTCTCTGTACTCAAACTCATCATTACCCGAGATATGGCCTGCAATTGTTGTGTCATCAGCAAACTTATATATTGAGTTTGATGGAAACTTGGCTACACAATCATGGGTGTACAGTGAGTACAGCAGGGGGCTGAGTACACAGCCTTGTAGGACACCGGTGCTCAGAGTGATTGTAGAGGAGAGCTTGTCCCCTATTTTCACAGCCTGGGTCCTGTCTGTGAGGAAGTTGAAGATCCAGCTGCAGATCTGAGTGCTAAGGCCCAGGTTCCGGAGCTTAGGAATCAGTTTATTTTGAACGAGGGTATGGTTTAGTTGGCAACTGGATAACTGATTTAATTGGTTCAGCACAATATTGTGGGCTGAAGGCTCTGTTCTTGTGCTCTACTGTTCTATGTCCCATTGCAGAATGGAGTGAAGGTCAAAGTTAAGGTTTGCTCTGTTTAAACTTCATTTTGAAAGAATGTGATTAAATCAGTTAACATGCAATCATAAATCAATGCTTTTGCATATGGATACATGGCAGCAGAGCATACATTTAGCAATGTAAAGTAATGAAACAGCTTAGGTCTCCACACAGAGGCATAATCTGACAGAAGTTAATAGTGGTTCAAAGAGTGGGTAACTCGGACAGGTGTGGAAAGAAGCAGGTTTTGAGAAGTGTCAGAGTGTTGAGACATTAAGCTCCATCCAATATAGTTAACTATGAGAGCTCTCACTAAAGGGAGGTTATATTGCAACTACCCACTCTGCATCCCTTCAGTTCCCTGCTTATTCTCCACACCAAGTTTACCTGCCAATACCCACCATTTGAGTGGTGGGACCCCCACCCCCTACTCTACCAAGGAGGAGATAACAAAATAGTTTAAACTTAGTTCTTTTAATTTTCGTGATACACATTTAAATCCAGACAAAACGTTGAAAATACATTTAAAACTCGGAGAATTTTTACCTAAAAACATTTCCAAATTGCAAACAATTTCTAAAACACAAAGGATTCCAAAACACAGATATCATTGCTATAAGCTAAAAAGACATATCAATAAAGCATATGAGTGAATCGCCTATCGCAGAAATCGAAAGCAGAGGAATAGATCCTAGTCTCTTTGTCTTCCTGTTGTTCTTCTTGATGTCCTTTAACCATTCCTAATAAACCTGAACTGTTATCTACATTTATATTACTTCTTCCTGCCACTTGCATGACTTCACACATATATGATATTTTTCAGATACTTGATATGCTAAGTGATGATATCAGTCTGGTCTGCAAATTTCCTTCAACTAAGTAACTTAGCCAACCTGTCTGGTTTGAAACAAGCCCAATTAAGTTGTCTTACACTGCAACTCTTGAAAACTCAGTAAAAATTGAAGCCTAGCTCCCGATTATGTCAAGAAGCTAAATAAAGAATATTGGTTGAAAGCTTATCTTAGAAACATAGAAACATAGAAAGCCTACAGCACAATACAGGCCATTTGGCCCACAAAGCTGTGCCGAACATGTCCTTATCTTAGAAACTATCTAGGGTTACCCATAGCCCTCTATTTTTCTGAGCTCCATGTACCGGTCCAGGAGTCTCTTAAGAGACCCTATCGTATCCGCCCCCACCACTGTTGCCGGCAGCCCATTCCACGCGCTCACCACTCTACATAAAAAAACTTACCCTGACATCTTCTCTGTACCTACATCCAAGCACCTTATTCAAAACCAGCCCTTTGATGTCTGAATGTTTCAGCTGCTATGTTAGAAAGCTAAGATTGACAAAAAAGAAAGCAAGAAAGGCCCTCTGGCTATGGGCAGTGAATATCTATCACAATGGAAGAAGTGGAGGATAGACAAACCACCAAACTTGGAGGCATTTGAACAGATATGGAAGAACAAGAAGATGAAGGAATTTAATCATAAGGTTTGGAATTCAAAGGTTGATGCTTTAGTGGACCAAGAAACAACACAGACAATAGGGCCTTAGTTCAAGTTAAACATAGAAACATAGGCAGCAGAGGGATACCACTACTTTTTTGCTGGCTGGGGGGGGGGGTTGTTGCTTTTCCGCTGCTTATGCGTGGGAGTGGGAAACCGGGGCGGGGGGGGGGTCTTTGGGTTTTAACATTTAACTGCCCTTCATTCTTTGATGCACTCCACTGCTTCCGTGGATATTTGCGGAGAAAAAGAATTTCAGAATGTATATTGTACACATTTCTCTGATATTAAGCCTATGGAACCTATTGAGTTTCAGGTGATATTGAGGTTTTGGAATGTGGAATGAAAGGTTAACTGGGAAAGTATTGTAATCGTTTTGAGGTAATTAAAGGTTGGAAGAACAGCTGGTGGACTGAGGCAAGAGAGGGAATGGAAGAAATTGCAGAGGTAGATAGTCTTTGGTGACTGAGAAGCTATAAGGAGAGAAACCCAACTTGGGATCAAATAGACTGCAAAGAATGAGAAGAACCTTGGTTCATCTAAAACAGTTACTGGGGAGTATGCGTGGGATTTGTGACAAAGAGTGAAATGTTGTGGTGTTAGCTAAATTCATTATCCAATATTTTATTGGAGGAAAGTTTACTAATTCACGTTTGGATAGTTAACCAAGCGATTTGATAGTATCCTTTTGCCAATCACCTGTCTAACTCTTGGCTCCATCCCTCCCCCTCCTGTCTTCTCCTATCATTTTGGATCTCCCCCTCCCCCTCCCACTTTCAAATCTCTTACTAGCTCTTCCTTCAGTTAGTCCTGACGAAAGGTCTCGGCCAGAAATGTTGGCTGTATCTCTTCCTAGAGATGCTGCCTGGCCTGCTGCGTTCACCAGCAAATTTGATGTGTGTTGCTTGAATTTCCAGCATCTGCAGAATTCCTTGTGTTTGCATTTTTAAATTCACTACTGCAAAGCCTCTTCCGGTGATGCCTACACTGAAGAAGTTTAAATCTTCTCTTCGACGGGAGTTCAGTGAAGCCATCTCTCACAGCTCCCCGTCTGTAATTTCTTCGGCTCTTCAACTTTTCGACCACATTTTGACTCAGACTCGCTATCACAGCCATATATCCTTCCTTGGAATGTGCCTCCATCACCAACTTACTCCAGTGGGCTTTAGGATTCGTTTTCGAGCCCCTCAATTTGGACCTTCTGAGGATCCCAGGTACTCACACTTCATTGACTCAGCCTCTCGTCGCTTCTCCCATCAAGCTCTGAAGGCGACCCTCTCCGTCATGAGGAGGTATTTGGTGTCCCTATTTGGTGTGACCCTTCCACACCTTCGGGACACTTCCTTCGCCGTCTGTAATGGTCCTACCCGTTATTTCATCCTCCGTTGGATCCATGCCTGCAATCGCCATTTTTTTGACTTTGTTATATTAGGCAAAGATTGCAAGATCTTACATCTGCAGACCCCAGAGCCTGCTGGCCCTGACGCTAGCAGGCATGAACTTCAGATTGCAGCTCCTGCCATTGATCTCGCCGGCTCCAACACCTCAGGACATATTCAAAACCCGGACTCCAGCAATGACCACGGACACCTTCAAAGAGATGGCGCAACCACCAACTGCGACTCCAGCCTTGAACTCTAGGCTGGGTCTTTATATGCCACTACTGTGAATCCCGTCTCCCCTTCCCCCACCACCACTCTGCAACCCTGACTCCCTCAGATCCCACCGTCAGCTCCTGGGCCCTCAGAGGCTCCATCTTCCCCTCACCCCAACCATCCCCTCTCCACTGACACCCCCAGCCTCCCCCCCACCGCCCCTCTGATCCCAGCTCTCAAGATTCCAGCCTTGAACTCCAGGCCGGTCTTTATGTGCTGCTATTGTGACTCCCGTCTCCCCTTCCCACTCCAGTACTCTGCAATCCCGTCTCCCTCAGATCCCACAGTCAGCTCCTGGTCCCACAGAGGCTCCATCTTCCTCTCACCCCAACCCTCCCCTCTCCACTGACACACCCAGCCTCCCCCCTCCCCCCTCTGATCCCAGCTCTCATCCGTGCCGGGTCTTTACCAACCCCTCCGACCTTCAACAGTCTAAGGCAGAGCACTCTGTCCTCAGTAAGGTCCTCACCTTTGTCACCCTTCGCCCACACCTCAGCGAGTTCCATGTTCGCCATGACGCGGAACTCTTCTTCCGCCGTCTCCGTCTCCGAGCCTGCTTCTTCGGCAAGGACTCTTCCACCCCCACCGATGACCCCTTCTCCCGTCTTCAACCCTCCTCCTCTTCATGGACACCCCACTCTGGTCTTCTGCCTGCTCTGGATCTCTTTATTGCTAACTGCCGACGGGACATCAACTGTCTCGACTTCACCGCACCTTGTTCCCATTCCAAACTTACTCCTTCCGACACTCTGTTGTCCACTCCTTCTGCACTAATCCTAACCTTACTATTAAACCCGCCGATAAAGGGGGTGCTGTTGTAGTCTGGCATACTGATCTCTACCTTGCCGAGGCATAGCGACAACTCGCGGATACTTCCTCTTATTTACCCCTCGATCGTGGCCCCACTAAGGAGGACTAGGCCATTGTCTCCCACACCATCACCAACTTTATCCACTCAGGGGATCTCCCATCCACTGCTACCAACCTTATAGTTCCCACACCTCACACTTCCCGTTTCTACCTCCTACCCAAGATCCACAAACCTGCCTGTCTTGGCAGACCTATTGTCTCAGCTTGCTCCTGCCCCACCGAACTCGTTTCTGCATACCTCGACACGGTTTTATCCCCCCTTGTTCAATCCCTTCCTACCTATGTTTGTGACACTTCCCACGCTCTTAAACTTTTCGATGATTTTAAGTTCCCTGGTCCCCACCGCTTTATTTTCACCATGGATGTCCAGTCCCTATATACTTCCATCCCCCATCAAGAAGGTCTCAAAGCTCTCCGCTTCTTTTTGGATTCTAGACCTAATCAGTTCCCCTCTACCACCACTCTACTCCGTCTAGCGGAATTAGTCCTTACTCTTAATAATTTCTCCTTTGGCTCCTCCCACTTCCTCCAAACTAAAGGTGTAGCTATGGGCACCCATATGGGTCCTAGCTATGCCTGCCTTTTTGTTGGCTTTGTGGAACAATCTATGTTCCGTGTCTATTCTGGTATCTGTCCCCCACTTTTCCTTCACTACATCGACGACTGCATTGGTGCTGCTTCCTGCACGCATGCTGAGCTCATTGACTTCATTAACTTTGCCTCCAACTTTCACCCTACCCTCAAGTTTACCTGGTCCATTTCCGACACCTCCCTCCCCTTTCTAGATCTTTCTGTCTCTGTCTCTGGAGATAGTTTATCCTCTGGTGTCTACTATAAGCCTACTGACTCTCACAGCTATCTGGACTATTCCTCTTCTCACCCTGTCTCTTGCAAAAGTGCCATCCCCTTCTCGCAATTCCTCCGTCTCCGCCGCATCTGCTCTCAGGATGAGGCTTTTCATTCCAGGACGAGGGAGATGTCCTCCTTTTTTAAAGAAAGGAGCTTCCCTTCCTCCACCATCAACTCTGTTCTCAAAAGCATCTTCCCCATTTCTCGCACATCTGCTCTCACTCCATCCTCCCGTCACCCCACTAGGAATAGGGTTCCCCTGGTCCTCAACTACCACCCCACGAGCCTCCGGGTCCAACATATTATTCTCCGTAACTTCCGCCACCTCCAACGGGATCCCACCACTAAGCACATCTTTCCCTTCCCCCCTCCTCTGCTTTCCGCAGGGATCGCTTCCTACGCGACTCCCTTGTCCATTTGTCCCCCCCATCCCTCTCCACCGATCTCCCTCCTGGCACTTATCCTTGTAAGCGGAACAAGTGCTACATATGCCCTTACACTTCTTCGCTTACCACCATTCAGGGCCCCAGACAGTCCTTCCAGGTGAGGAGACACTTCACCTGTGAGTTGGCTGGGGTGATATACTGTGTCCGGTGCTCCCGATGTGGCCTCCTATATATTGGCGAGACCCGACGCAGACTGGGAGACCATTTTGCTGAACACCTACACTCTGTCCGCCAGAGAAAGCAGGATCTCACAGTGGCCACACATTTTAATTCCACATCCCATTCCCGTTCTGATATGTCTATCCATGGCCTCCTCTACTGTAAAGATGAAGCCACACTCAGGTTGGAGGAACAACACCTTATATTCCGTCTGGGTAGCCTCCAACCTGATGGCATGAACATTGACTTCTCTAACTTCCGCTAATGCCCCTCCCTGCCTCGTACCACATCCTTTATTTATTTATATACACACATTCTTTCTCTCTCTCTCCTTTTTCTCCCTCTGTCCCTCTCACTATACCCCTTGCCCATCCTCTGGGATTTCCCCCCCTCCCCCCTTTCCTTCTCCCTGGGCCTCCTGTCCCATGATGCTCTCATATCCCTTTTGCCAATCACCTGTCCAGCTCTTGGCTCCATCCCTCTCCCTCCTGTCTTCTCCTATCATTTTGGATATCCCCCTCCCCCTCCCCCTCCCACTTTCAAATCTCTTACTAGCTCTTCCTTCAGTTAGTCCTGTCGAAGGGTCTCGGCCCGAAACATCGACTGTACTTCTTCCTAGAGATACTGCCTGGCCTGCTGCGTTCACCAGCATCTTTGATGTGTGTTGCTTAAATTTCCAGCATCTGCAGAATTCCTCGTGTTTGCGATTTGATAGTATGGCTGTATAGCTCATTTTGCCAGTGATGAGGGAGAGTTCTTTATTGTTTTCTAATCCAGTGCCAATTTTGGAGGCTGGTATAGAGATGAAGGGGAAAAATGGTCGCGATTAGACCTTTGGGGATGTAACTGCGTAGAGTGAAGAGAGAAACAGTTGCAAATGATTTGATGTGTACTACTGGAGAGGTAAGAGTAGAACCAGGTGATCATCGGCCCACTCAGCTAAGAAGTTAACAGTATTGAAGGTAGTGGGCAGAGGTAATCCACAGTGATAAGGGTGGATATTCAACCTGTTGGCATAGCATATAATTTTTACAATGTCATGTTTAAAAGTAAGATGCTTTTTTCTTATATATTGCTCATTTGAAAGTAAGTCAAAGTCTTTCATTTTCTCCTTAATGTTGCAAAACAGAAGAAAGATCAGTCTGTCAACTCAGGTACTTTATGCTATAATTTACAATTCTGGCTTACTAAAGATCTAGCAAGTTAAATACCAGCAAAAGATCAGCACAGCTGATTTCACCAAGATTGTTTAATTTACACCTCCTCAGCTATAGAACTAGCAATGGTATCTCCCAAACTCAGAAAAGCATTTTCAATTTAAAGTTTAATATCTAATGATTAGCCTACCAACACCACCTACCACCATCCTTCTAGAATTTGCAGCGATCCCTCCCTAACACTCCCTAATGCACTGCCTGAGTCAGTGGTGGAGGCAGATACACTAGTGACATTTAAGAGTCTGCTAGACAGGTATATGGAGGAATTTAAGGTGGACGGTTATATGGGATGCAGGGTTTAAGGGTTGGCACAACATTGTGGGCCGAAGGGCCTGTACTGTGCTGTATTGTTCTATGTTCTATGTTCTATTCACCTCCCAGTGCATTGCAGATGCAAATTGAACTTATCGCAACTGGTTTTGACCTATGCCGGCACTGGAAACCAAGATTTATCCAGGCAAGTGTGATTTGGTCTTGGCATTCATGGTGATGTGGAAGCAGCAATAGCATCTTTTGTGTCAGATGCAGGTCGCATAACAATGTTGCACTATCTTCTCATTGGTCATTCAATACTAACATTACTGCTTATTGACTTGTCAGGGAGCCAGTTTGTGGATAGCTCACTCCACTTAAGGCTATCCTACTCCTCTTAAAGGTAATGTGTATGTATCATGGCTGCAATTGGTGGTGATACCAACTGCAGCCATGATACATATACATTATCATTCTGGAACTCATTCTGATCTGGGATCTATTGAAGAATATCACAATAGTGGAAACAGATTTCTGAATCAGGAACGGTAGGAGAGGGGCAAACTTGGAAAGTGTATTGGAGGAGACCTAGATTTGCAATGCAGCAGCGATGAGATCGAGGCAGCAATGACGGTGAATGTCAGGTTCATACCGTAAGGTTCTGGATGTTATATAGGCAGAGTGTTACCAATGGAGATAGTACATGTGACTCCAGTTACACAGGTTGCATTCCGATCTCCAGTGAAGTCTATGGGGAGTTTATGCTGTTTCTCTGTGACCTTGTGAGCTTTCACCTGGATGCTCCAGTTTTCTGTCACATACCAAAAGAGTGCTGCTCACCAGGTTCATCTGCTGCTGGAAGTTATTCCAATGTAGAAGAATTGGGGGTCTTAATGTTTATCTGTGAAAGAATTAAGTGTGGGAATGACATTGATGTAAATTCAGAGAGCCTACATAAACTGGATAGATTGAATGGCATCTTGCCATGCTGTGAGGAATAAATGAGAATGAAAATCATGAAACAAGAAATGGAAATGAAATAGAAATGCTTCTCACATCATTTGCTTTCACTACCCCTCCCCCCACCTACTTTCCCCATCACCTGCCAGCTGGTGCCCCTCCCCCTCCCCTCACTCCTCTTCTTCCTTCCTTTCCAATCCTGATGTCTTGAAGCATTGACTGTTCATTTTTCTCCGTAGACACTGCCTCACCTGTTGAAATCCTCCAGCATGTTGCGCGTGTTGACAAAATTCAGTGACTACACTCATGCTCTAAGCAGGCAAATATTTCTTCAGCTGGCACCTCCTGCCAACCAGAAGCTTTGCATCAGAAAACACTGATCACACTCAGTGTCAGCAGCAGGAGCAAACACCTGTCAGTCAGAACTCCAATCAAGCACTAATATGTTAACACACTCTTGTACATTCACCCAAAACCAGCTATTCAACTGTGTAAGTGTCACAGTGGCGGGGGCATTGGGAGCATTGGTGGACCCAAATGCAAGACACATCTTGTGAAGTTACTTAGATTTAGTTTATTGTTCGATACCAGGAGAGATAGGCAGGAGCAAGAGTAGCGAACTGGACAAGTACTGAGGACTACGACTAGGCTGGGACCAAGGGTCTAGGCTAGGATATGGACTCCGAGCCAGAGACTGGGCAAGGACCCAGAACCAGGCAAGGACATGACATGGGCTAGGGAGAGGAGGAACATGGGAACACAGAGCCTCGGTCTCAGGAGAGCAGGTACATGTAACCGTGGACACATACACAGAACACAGAGTCAGGACCCCTCCTTGGGTACAAGACATAGGGCCAGGACTCACACACAGAACAGAGAGCCGGGACCCCTTCTTGGGAACAGGACATAGGGCTGAGACTCATGACCCTCCGCAGGGCAATGGCAAGATGGCCTGACTTACCCCACTGAGGCGAGGACAAGACAAGACCAACAGGAAGGAACACCAGACAGTACCTATCCAGCTCCGGCGATAGAACTAGACCAAAGTGCAAGCGAGAGCTGCAGGCGAGGGCTAAAGGCGAGAGGGGCAGAGAAGGGATATAGACAGGGGGGGCTCGACTTGGTACTTGAATGCCGCCAGGACCAGGACTTGACTTGGTACTTGAATGCCGCCAGGACCAGGACTTGACTTGGTACTTGAATGCCCCTGGAGCCAAGACTTGACTTGGAGCCTCTGGGTAGTGGCGAGCTCCAGACTCGGCTCAAGAACAGTAGACAGCGGCTCCTGATTCTCTCTGGCGGATTAACTGACGGATCCCCCTTGATGAGGAAACTTGGCAGGCTCGCTTCGTCGAGGTAACTGGACAGGGTTGCTCCGGTGAGGAGAGGCGAATTACCAGCACTCGCTTCGGCAGAGACTAGGCTTGCTCTGGCCAGATGACATCGGCACACCGTACCTTTGATGACTTTGCAGACGCTCCCGTGCCGAATGGCTGAAAGCCGGAGACTATAAACTATTGGTTCAGCCGAGCCTTGATTGCCTCTAATCACCAAAGCCGAGGGACACGGGAAAACAGGGAATCAACGGTCTGGATCGTAACATAAACAAGCTAAATTTAAAGGGACCCCGATCCGGACCATGACAGTAAGATACATCGCCCAAAATATTGCAAGGTGTTCACGAGTACACTCTCCACTCCTTCTCCTGCTTTTATCAGCCCATAAATCTTGACCTCCCCCCCACACACACCAATTCACCTATCACGTACCAGCCTATCTATCACCCATAACCCTCCATCATTCCTCTCCATTCTATGTCTGTACTTTTAATCCTAATGTGAGGTTTCAGCCTGAAACATAAACTACACATGCTAGTAAATGATGAATCTTCTAAACGGTCCAAGACCATGAACACTACCTCATTATTCTTCTTTTGCATTATTTGCTTATATTTGTAATTTACTGAGGAAATAGCTGTCATAAGGAGGTGGCTAGGAATGGACCCAAGTGCAAGACACAGACACTGAAGTACTACGGACAGGACGAGGATACAGGATGAGAGCAAGGACATGGACACAAAAACCGGGAACCCAGAACAGGACTGGACAAGGGAGCTAGGAGCCCAGGCTTGGACTCCAAGCCAGAGACTGGACAAGGACCAGTACCTGGGTCTTGCCTCTGGCTCGGACCCCAGAACTAGGCGAGGACAAGGCTTGGTAGGCAGGCAGGCAGGACGAGGCTGGAGTCTTCAGGTTTGAGGCTAGAGGAGAGGCTTGGCAGAAGGCAGGAGGCTGGAGTCTTCAGGCTTGGCAGAAGGCAGGAGGCTGGAGTCTTCAGGCTTGGCAGAAGGCAGGAGGCTGGAGTCTTCAGGCTTGGCAGAAGGCAGGAGGCTGGAGTCTTCAGGCTTGGCAGGAGGCAGGAGACTGGAGTCTTCAGGCTTGAGGCTAGGCAGGCTCCTCTTGGGCAGGGCACGGTACTCCTGGGCAGGGCACGGATCACCACCTGACGGAGGCACGGGACAGGAAGGGACAGAACCAACCGCAGGTAACAGCAAGATGGCCTGGCTTACCTAGGCGGAGACAAGGGACAGGAAGGGAGCTAAGTACAGGGTGGCTCCAGGACAAGACTGCAGGCGAGATGAGGCAAGAGTTACCAGCAAGACAAGGCAAGGCTTCAGGCAATGCATGGCGAGACGAGAACTTCAGGTGAGGCGAGAGTTACCCGCAAGACAAGGCAGGGCTTCAGGCGAGGAAACAGAAGGCAGAGGAAGGGATTTAAGGAGTAAGGACAAGAACAATCCAGCAGCCATGCCCTGGACTCTGGAGGTATTTATGCAGCCAGCCCCAACTAGCATCAGCTGCCTCAATTAAAGCTAAACAAAAACAGAAACAGGGTAAACAGGAAAACCTGGAGCAAGGGTCGATGGACCAGACCGTGAACTGAAATATGGACTTCACAGACCGGACCATAACAATAGCAGGCAGGATAGACAACAGAAAGTCATTGGATGTTATAAACTTGGATTTTCAGAAGGCTATTGACAGGTGCCGTAATGAGGTTACTAAAATTTATTTTGCACTAGCAAACGGGGAGGTTTGCTAGAGCTGTTGAGGAAGGTTTAAACTAAGTTGGCAGGGGATGAGAACTGGAGAGAAATGGCTAAGGATGTGGCAGTTGGTGTACAAGTCGATCCAGTGTACAGTGAGACTGTAAGGATTAAGTGTTTTCTGAATGACTGAAAATGTTATGTTTGAAAGCATGCAGTATATGGAACCAGATTTGATCAGTGAGTTTAAGGTAAAGGAATCCTTAAGAGGCAGTAATCATAATATGATAGAATTTACCCTGCAGTTTGAAAGAGAGAAGATAAAAGTCAGATGTTTTGGTATTACAGTGGAGTAAGGGGAATTACAGAAGCATGAGCGAGGAGCTGGCCAAAGTTATTTCAAAGGCTACACTAGCAGGGACGATGGCTGGAGTACCTGGGGGCAACTCGGAAGGTGCAGGATGGATACATCCTGAAGGTGAAGAAGAATTCTAAAAGGAGGCTGACGAGGGAACTCAAAGACAGCATAAAAGCAAGAGAAAGCATTTAATATACCAGAAATTGGTGGGAAGTTAGAGGACTAGGAAGTTTTTTAAAACCAACAGAAGTGAACAAAAAAACCAGAAGAAGAGGAAAGATGAAATATGAAAGTAAGCTAGCCAATAATATCAAAGAGGATACCAAAAGTTTTTTTCAGATGTACTGTATAAAGAGTAAGAGGGGGCGGGGGCGGCGGGGGGGCAAGAGTGGATATTAAGCCACTGGAGAGATAGTAATGGGGCACCAAGAATTGGCTGATAAACCTATTAAGAACCTTTCTTCAGTCTTCACTGTGGAAGATACTAGTAGTATGCCAGAAATTCGAGACTGTCAGGGGCAGAAGTGAGTGTAGTTGCTATTACTAAGGAAAAGGAGCTTGGGAAGCTGAAAGATCTGCAGTTAGATAATTCACCTAGACGTGATGGACAACACACCAGGATTCTACAAAAAGTAGCTGAAGAGAGTGTGGAGGGATTAGTAAACACCTAGAATGGTTCTGGAGGACCGGGAAATTGCATATGGTGCTCAGCTCTTTAAGGAGGGAGAGAGGCAGAAAAAAGGAAATTATATTCCAGTTACCCAGACTTCAGTTGTTCGGAAGATGTTGGAGTCCGTTTTTAAGGATGAGGTTCAGGGTACTTAGATGAAGTAGGCCAAAGACAGCATGGTTTCCTGAAGGGGAAATCTTGCCTGACAAATTTGTCAGAATGCATTGGGGAAATAACAGGTAGGATAGAAAAAGGAGAGTCAGTGGATGTTGTTTATTTGGATTTTCAGAAGGCCTTTAACAAGGTGCTGAACATGATAAGGTAAGATAATAATAAGATAAGAACCCATGATATTACAGCAAAGATATTAGCAAGGATAGAAGATTGTCTGACTGGCAGGACAGAAAGAGTCGAAGAAATAAGAGTCTGTTCTGAATGGCTGCCAGTGACGAGGAGTGTTCCGCGGGGGTCGCTATTGGGATTGCATATTTTCTCATCATATGTCAATGATTTGGATGACAGAATTGATGGCTTTGTGGTTAATTTTGCAGATGGTACGATAGGTAGAAGGGCAGGTAGTGTTGAGGAATCAAGGAGTCTGCAGAAGGGCAAAGAAGTGGTGGATGAATATAATGTAGGGAAGTGCATGGTCATGCACTTAGATAGAAGGATAATATCATAGACTATTTTATAAACAGGCAGAAAGTTAACAGAATCAGAGGTGCAAAGGGACTTGGCAGTCCTTGTGTAGGATTCCCTAAAGGTTAACTTGCAGGTTGAGTTGGTGGTAAGGAAGGCAAAAGCAATGTGAGCATTCATTTCCAGAGGGCTCAAATATGAGAGCAAGGATGTGATGCTGAGGCTCTATAAGGCATGGTCAGACCACACTTGGAGTATTGTGAGCAGTTTTGGGTCACTTATTTATGAAAGCAGGCAGGTGGGGCCCATCAGCCTTAGACAGCAGCCCGTCTAGGAGAAGGAAAACTCCGATTTTAAACCTCTGCTGCCTTGTGGCCACACCCACTCATGGGAAAGGCTTCGGGAGTAAACCCCGAGGAAGAAATATGGAGCCAGGGTCCCTAAGGCAGCTCGATGTTGTTTACATTTTCACTCTATCAACCTCTGTGATGACACTGGTGCCAAGCTCTTCCTTCACTTGCCCTTCCCTTGGACTACATCAGTGATGTGGAGAGGGGGAGCCCGCTGCATGGGCAACAACCAGTTCTTCAAATCATCCCACCCAGGCTTGCGCCCAGGAGAGGACACAGTCCACCAGAGGCACAAACCCATGATCCCCTGGGATCAACGGCTGCCTACTAAACATTTATGAAAAGATGTCTGGGCATTGGAGAGGGTCCAGAAGAGGTTCACGAGAATGATTCCAGGAATGAAAGGGTTAATGTATGAACAACATTTGATGGCTTTGGGCCAGTACTCGCTGGAGTTTAGAAGAATGCAGTAGGATCTCACTGAAAACTATCACTATTGAAAGGCCTAGACAGAGTAGATGTGGAGACAATGTTTCCTGTAGTGTGAGAGTCTAGGACCAGAGGGCACAGCCTCAGAATCGAGGGACGTCTATTAAGAACAGAGATGAGAAGGAACTTCTTTAGCCAGAGGGTGGTGAATCTCTGGAATTCATTGTTGCAGACAACTGTGGAGGCCAACTAATTGGGTAATGTAAAGCAGAGGTTGATAGGATCGTGATTAGTAAGGCCATCAAAAGTTATGGGGGGGAAGGCAAGGGAATGGGACTGAGCTAGATAATAAATCAGGCATGATAGACTGGCAAATCAGACACGATGGGCCAAGTGGCCTAATTCTGCTCCTATGCCTTATAGTCTAAGCAAATAAGAGACCATGGTATTATTACAAGAAAGAATTTAGTATGGGTAGAAGATTGGTTGACTGGCAGGAGGCAAAGAGTAGGAATAACAGAGGCTTTTTCTCATTGGCTGCTGGTGATTAGAGGTGTTCTGGGACCAGTCCTTTTCACATTATATTTCAATGAACCTGGATGACAGAATTGTCAGCTTTATGGCTATCTTTGTGGACTATACCGACGTAAGTGCAAGCATATGCAGTGGAGGCAGTTTAGGAGAACGTACAATGACCGTAATAAGAACACAAATTCATGATTATAAAATATTCCTCTTGTAGGTGCTTACATTTGCACCATTTTGCCTTTACATTTTACTTGTTATCATAATCTGCCAACCCTGCATAATTTTGGTGGCCATTAGCTGTGCACTTATTAATGACCTCAATTGGCATGACTCATGACATCGTTGTTCATGTGCACTTTGGATGCCTCATAGGTAACAGCAAAACATTGTAATCTGTGTTGTGTAGACCCCAGTATTGCTGGCTGTACCTGTGTCCCACAGCCTGCACAATGTATGATTTGTCATTCTTTTCAAAACCATATCTACATTTTCTTCTTTCTCCTTCTATTAATCTTGTTGAAAGCACTCAATAAATCTTACTTGATGTTAGATTATAATGGTATTTATTTACTTGAAGTTAGATTATAATGGTATTTATTAATGCTTTTTCGTAATACTGCCCTTTGAATGGTGTTCTGGAGTTTTTTTTTGAAAACCTTCTTGAGATCTTCATTTCTTCACAACTCTGCTCAGGTAAACATGAATAACAGAAGGCATTACTGTGCATTCGTGGGGAGTCAGTCATTCTGTTTTCAGATGAAAAGAAGGTTATCAGGGATCAACAGCTAGTAAACAAGAAATTCAATACGCAAGGGAGGGAACTCAAAAAGGGCATTGTGAGTGTGTTTCTATATCCAGAGGTTATGATTTCAGCACATTAGTTGAAAATTGTGGTATTAATGCTAAGGAGACCTAATCAAATCCAATTTTTAACACAATCTTCCATAGATCTTTGCAGTTCAGACATTTTTAATAATACTGAATATATTACTGAAAGATAACCCTTACCAGAAAATCAAAAAGTTTATTAGTTATTTCAAGCAACAATCATTTGGAAATACTGTCTGTACTTGCATTCCCTTGTCACTGGTTTCTCTTTCCACAGATTGTACCTGACCCGACTGAGTGTTTCTAGCATTTTTGTTTTTATTGTGACTCAAACTATTGTATATGTTTTCCACAAAGCAATGCATCAAATGGGGCTTAAAACCAGGCTGCCAGTGTAAAGAGGATTGTGATACTTTAAACAGCAAATGGCTGATTTGTTTCTGATGTATCAAACTTGATGTATGGTGTTATTTTGTTAAGTAGACCCTATCAACAAACGTATAATGGCAAAGGTGTTCCTTGAACAGACCTGGCACTTCAGCACGATCAGTGATGCTCTTGCAAACCAAGCATGAAAAGTGCTTGATTTGCTCACCTAAACACCTTTAGAAAATCGCGTGTTAGCATTTAAAGTTTAATCTCGATGCTCAGGATATCACAGAGGAAAAAGATGCATATCCGGTGCAAATACTTATGCTTTGAGATCTACAGCCTTAGTAATAAACAATATATTATCTGTTTTTCAAAAATATGAAACATGATATCACAAATGAGAATGAATAGATTTACAAACAACAAAACTTGTTTAGTTTGACAGTCTCACACACACACACACACACACACACACACACACACACACACAGTTAGATTAACAAAGCCCTAGAGGATACAGTATAAACCATTCACATTGGAATAGTAGAGATATTGGATAGAAGATGGGCCATGGTGCAGCTTATTTAATCAGATGGGGTTACACGAAAACTTCTGTCTGATTACTGCACATCAGAAATTAGCAAACACTAAAGAGAAAGCAAGTGTTGCAGGGTGAGTTCATGGGCTAAAAGAAGTCCTTCTAGATACCTTTCTTCCACCAGTTGAATGATTGAGTTAAGGGCATTGTCTCAATCACTGAGTGTTTTAAAGGTATTTGCTGCCCCTAAAATCAACCACAAAAGGAGGGCGAACAGAGTGGAATCTAAGTGAAAAAAAGCAGCAACAGAAGATAATCAAGGAGAATAGACTGCTACTCTGAGCTCCCAAGATTGATTTGAGGTATTATTCATTAACCACCTCATTCCATCTATTAGGAATCGTATATCCATCCTATGTCACTGTATTTAATGCTTGCAGTAACTATAGACTCACAGTGAGCCAATAAACCAGACAATTCTTCATTTTTCCATGAGAAAGAGTAAAATGTAGTCAGTTTGTGCCTTTGTTTAATGAGATTCAGAAACCTGAGCAGTGTTAATCTCACATCTTTTTTTCTATTACATTCATTTCAAAAATAACGAGGCTAACCACTTTGATCCTTGGCTGCTATTCACAACTCCTGATTGCACTGTTTTCATGTCCAAAATACAGGTTTGGATAGGAAAGGACTACTTGATGGCAAAAGGTAACCTGGACTCATTTTATGTGGTCTAAATGATGGCAGGGCCGCTAGCAGTGCATTGAAGAAAGGCTGCTCCTGAAATACTCGTGACAGCTGTAATAGTTGTGTCATTAGACAGTTTTTAAATGCCTGACATCCAGAGACATTTAAAAAACTATTACAGTTGAAGTAAGTAATAGAAAATAAAGTGAGTATGTTTTTAAATAATTTGGACATTAATTTAAAGAGGATTTTTTTAAAGTAGCTTGCATTGTATCTGTAGCTATACAATTCCCTTTGGAGTGAATGGAGTCTTGGATCCTGCAAAGGATTAGAAAGGTTATTTCCCCAGTGTGAATTCTGGGGAATCTTAACAAATACAAGCTGTTGGATGATAGACTCCATATAAATGGATTTGGCATTCCATATTTATCAGTCAGCCTGGAACCTTCTGCATTTTACAGTCCAGGCACAGAATGTTTTGACTTGCTTTATTTAAATCAATTTCATCTGATATTCTTAGTTCACAAACAGTAAGTGTTGTGAACTAACATAGTGTCCTAGAAATAAACTGTGTGGTGCTGTTTATTTTACTGAAGTGCAACTAAAAGCCGTCTGTGTGATCAGGTTCCCGGTTCCAGGGTGGGGAATGGTTGTATATACTGCTCCAATGAGGTGTGTCAGGAATTACTAACCCGGAATCTCCTGAGAGCTGTGGAGCTATCTGTGCAGAACCAAATTTAATCTTGAGTAGATGATCCTGCAAGAGCATCCTTAATAAAGTTGGTTTGAAACTGTTTATTGAAGCCCTCTTCACATAAATCCGATGTAAGGACTCAATTTGAGCTCTGCCTGGGGGTGTACAAGGAGAAGCACATACATGTACTTGTATTTGTGCATAAACTGGACCTTAACTTAGACTTTGATCAAACTGGGAGGTTAACCTCCTGTGATCTGGCTCTTTTCAGATGAAGCCCTCAATAAAAATCAGTGCTTTAGCCATCCGCTCATTATCAGATGTCCACAGTACACACTCACACACACACACACACAAGCACACAGTCACACACTGACACACACACACAGGCACACATTCACACACATAGATACACACACACACACACACACACACACACTCACTCACACACATACACACACACTCTCATACGCAAGCACAGTCACACACTGACACACACACACACACACACACACACAAGCATACAAACACATGCATACACACAACACACACACACATACACACACACTCTCATACTCAAGCACACAGTCACACACTCACACACACACACACACACACACACAAGCATACAAACACATGCATACACACAACACACACACACACATACACACACACTCACTCACACACACAAGCACACAGTCACACACTGACACACACACAAACATACACACACAGATACACCCACAGGCACACATTCACACACACATAGATACACACACACACACACACACACACACACACACACACCATGCACACACACAACCACCCATGCAAACACACAACACACAATAAGCTACACACACACACACACACATACAAACACACATGCATACACACAGCACTGTGACAAGAATACACATAGATAAGATGTTAGCTGTCCTGTGAGGTCAGCAGTTGGTCTGCCACCTGTCTTCAAGAGAGAGATAAGGAACACAATGAAACAGCATCTGGAGATGTGTAATGAAGGGACGGAGAGAGAGCTGTCTGGAGCGGCTCCCCCTTTGAACCCTGAACTGTTTGAAGTGATGGACAGGCGATACCCCAGCAGGGGGATAAAAAGGGACAGGTTCGCTAAGGCAGGACACACACGACACCCGAGGTAACGAGACCCTGGAAGCGGTGCGCCTCTCACAAGTCGGTGGGAAGTATTGGGCCTTAAACGCACAGGGTGGAAAGGTACGATCAGCGGGAACCCGGTGTGTGTCCACCCTCGCTTGGGTGCCGGGTTCTCTGCAGAGGATCGATCGCATCTGGAGGAGGGGTCACAGTCGGTGACCTCAGGTGACATCACAAAGGACCCACCCGAAAGCTGCTTGTGAGCAATATCGCCGGTCTGTGAGTGGAAGCCGTTTCTGAATGATCAGTCGTTCTCGATCTCTCTCTTTCTCCCCCCCACGTTGTCCATCGCCATGGCAATGATTACTGCGAACTGAACTAAATTGGACTGAACTTTTGTGTCACTTTGAAATTTGGTCATTTACCCCTAGACAACGATAGAGCTTGATTGATGCTGTTACCTTAATTCTGTGCACATGTGTGTTTATCATTGCTGAACTGTTGCATTTATTATCCTTTCGATTACTGTGTTGCTTGTTTCTTTAATAAAACTTTCTTAGTTCTAGTAATCCAGACTCCAACTGAGTGATCCATTTCTGCTGGTTTGGCAACCCAGTTACGGGGTACGTAACATAAGTGGGGTTCTCGTCCGCGATTTTGAACGCTAAATTTGGGGCGGAGTAAATTGATTGGGTTAAAATTCCCGAAAGAAAGAAAAGACAAACAGCAGAAATGGAGGCTGAGGAATTTATAAAGGCGCCGACCTTGGAGGCATTAGAGGATGCCAGGAAATCGGAATTGGTAGCTGTGGCCAAACGGTTTAATCTTGCTAAGGGGAAGTCGACAATGAGGAGAGAGGAGATACACAGAGCTATCGTAGAGTACTATGTATCTAAGGGTGTGTTTCCCCAAGGCAAGCTGGGGGTGGTGTCTATTGAAAAACCTGCTGGAGACGCGGTACAGGTGCAGCTTGAAAAACTGAGACTCAAGCACAAGTTCCGGGTATGACAGTTGGAGCGAGAAGAGAAGGAGAGAGAGGTAGAAAGACAAGAGAGAGAGAGACAGTTGGAGAGAGAAGAGAGAGAGAGACAGTTGGAGCGAGAAGAGAAGGAGAGAGACAGACAGTTGGAGAGAGAGGAGAAACAGAGGGAAAGGGAATTCGAATTGGAGAAGTTAAGGTTAAGGGCAGCGCAGGGGCTCGTGCCGAACCAAGGTGGAGGGTTCCGGGTGACCCAGGAGGTTAGGCTGGTTCCCCCATTTGACGATACCGACGTGGATCGGTACTTCCTCCATTTCGAAAAAGTGGCTATAAGTCAGGACTGGCCGAGGGATAAGTGGGCTGTGTTACTTCAGAGTGTACTGAAAGGGAAAGCCCAAGAAGCTTACTCCGCTTTGTCCGCGGAAGATGCCCAGAGGTATGAGGTGGTGAAAGAGGCCATCCTCAGGATTTATGAGTTGGTCCCGGAGGCATACCGGCAGAGGTTCCGGAATGCGAGGAAGCAGTGGTACCGCACTTATTTGGAGTTTGCCGTGAGATGCAGACATATTGTGAGCGTTGGTGCGCCTCAAAGGGGGTAGAGGGGGATGATGACAGACTGCTGCAGCTGATCCTGATTGAGCAGTTTAAAGGTTGTGTCCCTGAGGGTATGAGACCCTACCTCGATGAAAAAGAGGCAACCACGTTAGCCGCAACTGCTAAGTTAGCGGATGAGTATGCGTTGACGCATAAAATGAAGTTTGCCCCGAGTAAAGGCTACCAGAAGGGTAGTCAGGACGGCGGGGAGAGTCCACTGGAAAAGTCAGAAAGTAAGCCGGGGACTAGTGAGAAGGATAAGGTAGACCGGGAGCAGTCTGGCAGGAAGTCTCCTGGGGTCGTCTGTTATAATTGCGGGAAAATTGGACACTTTGCGTCCAGGTGCTTTGCCTCAAGGAAGGAGACGGGGAAAGGAAAAACGGGGGTTCCGAATGGCTGTATCGAGCTGTTAAGCGAACCGTTAGGGAAGGACAGGTCTGCCAAAGTTAAGGAAGGGCGTGAGAGGTTTGTCTCGGCCGGATTGGTGTCAGTGAAGGAGGGGTTAAAACCGGTTCCAGTGCGGATCTGGAGAGACACGGGAGCGTGTCAGTCACTAATACTGAAGGGTGTATTAGAGTTTAGCTTATAGACCCAGACTGGGGAGGTAGAGGTCGAAGGTGTTGGGGAAGGGACAGAGTCAGTCCCTTTGCACCAGATACACTTACAAAGCAACCTGGTCTCGGGACTAGTCACAATCGGGGTGAGGTCCGAATTACCGATGAAAGGCGTGGAAGTCTTGCTCGGTAATGACATCGCCGGGGTAATCGTGTTCCCAATCGTGAGATTGACAGGTCAGCCTGCCAGCAGTGAGGCCCCGCCCATGGACTCACAGGTTCATCATGGGGCTGCGGTAGTGAATTTAGCTGCGGTGGTAAATTTAGCTGAAACGTTTCTGCCAGTCTTGTACGAGACGGGGGTAGAAAATGAAAAGAAGGAGTGTAGTGAGACAAGAGGTAGTGAGGGAGCTGAGACAGACGTAGCAGTAGCCAGGAAAGAATTTGTGCAGATGCAGGAGCGAGACGAGGGGCTGATGGTTTTGGCAGAGACAGCTCTCTCTGACACAGCCTTAACAAGGGAACTAGTAGGCTATTGTGCGGAGGAGGAAGTGCTAAGGAAGAAAGGGAAATCAAGTACCGTGCCCGCCGATGAGGATGGGGGGGGTGCAAAAGTGTTATGGGGGTGAGGTTTTTAACATGGCCCACGAGGTACCCCCCGGTGGACATTTTGCGGTGCTGGAGGAAACAGTTGGTGGAATCATGAAAGAGGTTTACCGGCTGCCCAGGGGGAAGGATGTTATTGATCATCACCAACGCGAACTGAGATGGTCACAGGCTTTTGATATGCTAACAAACCTAGTCGGTGTTAGCGTGGAAATCAATGAAGCTAGGGGCCCCCTGATAAGAGAAAAAAACCATTTTGAAAAGATTAGTATGGGATCGATCAGATGGGAGAAGGCTATTGTTTTGGCCAGGTCTACTGATAAGGTCTCTCCTTTAATCCCCGAACAAAGTGGCTCTTTAGAAGTAATTAAACGACTCGCACCCGTGTGTTTGATTGTCCCGAGGCGATACAAAGAACTGGGACGTTGATGTTGGTTAGAATAGGCCAGCCTAGTAAACAACAACCATATATAATGAGTAATTCAGTGACTAGAGGGCTGACGAACACAGAGGTGTGTATTGGCAATTTAATACGGCTGTCTGAAGCCAGCTTGATAGTGAACCTTGAAAAAAATGAATTCGGCCACACGGGGGTCACTTACCTGGGAATTGTGGTGACACAGGGGCAGCTGGCAGCGATGCAAGCTACAGTGCAGGCTATTGCTGACCTCCCAACCCCGACAGACAAGAGGGCCCTCAGAAGGCTCTTGGAGATGGTGGAGTACTGTAGGAAGTTTTGCAATAACTCTGCTGTCACTACCCCTCCCCCTCCTACTAAGCCCTTGCGAGAGAAAACGGAGTCGGAATGGGACGACCCTTGTTATTGTGGTCCGGGACGAAACCAAATGAGAGGTTACATTGATCGCAATTCATCAGTGTTTTTGGCCACTATGAAGTTTGCTGAGTTGGACCTGGTCTAAGGGATTATTAATAACACGTGTAAAAGGAACAGAAAATGTGATGACTGTCTGTCAAGGTGTTGACAACTTCAAATTCTCTGTATTAGCCAAATAGCTGATAAAGATGTATATTTGTGTGTATCAAATAATGTACTCATGTTTGTAATTTTTACCCCGGTAAAAATCCTTAAAGGGGGGGAAGTGTGACAAGAATACACATAGATAAGATGTTAGCTGTCCTGTGAGGTCAGCAGTTGGTCTGCCACCTGTCTTCAAGAGAGAGATAAGGAACAATGAAGCAGCATCTGAAGATGTGTAATGAAGGGATGGGAGAGAGAGCTGTCTAGAGCGGCTCCCCCTCTGAACCCTGAACTGTTTGAAGTGATGGACAGGCGATACCCCAGCAGGGGGATAAAAAGGGACAGGTTCGCTAAGGCAGGACACACACGACACCCGAGGTAACGAGACCCTGGAAGCGGTGCGCCTCTCACGAGTCGGTGGAAAGTACTGGACCTTAAACGCACAGGGTGGAAAGGTACGATCAGCGGGAACCCGGTGTGTGTCCACCCTCACTTGGGTGCCGGGTTCACTGCAGAGGATCGACCACATCTGGAGGAGGGGTCACAGTCGGTGACCTCAGGTGACATCACAAAGGACCCGCCCGAAAGCTGCTTGTGAGCAATATCTCCGGTCTGTGAGTGGAAGCCGTTCTGAATGATCAGTTGTTCTTGTTCTCTCTCTCCTTCCCCCAACATTGTCCATCGCCCTGGCAACGATTACTGCGAACTGAACTATTAAATCGAACTGAACTTTTGTGTCACTTTGAAGTTGGTCATTTATCCCTAGACAACGATAGAGCTTGATTGAAGCTGTTATCTTAACTCTGTGCACATGTGTGTTTATCATTGCTGAACTGTTGCATTTATTATCCTTTTGATTCCTGTGTTGCTTGTTTCTTTAATAAAACTTTCTTAGTTCTAGTAATCCAGACCAACTGAGTGATCCATTTCTGCTGGTTTGGCAACCCAGTTATGGGGTACGTAACAACACACACACACACACACACACACACACACACACACACACACACACACACACATACACACACACTCACACACACAAGCACACAGTCACACACTGACACACACACAAACATACACACACACACTCACTCTCACACACAAGCACAGTCACACACTGACATACACACACACATATAAACACACATGCACACACACAACACACACATACACATACACTCTCACACACGAGCACTCAGTCACACACTGACACACACACATACAAACTCATGCATACACACAACACACACACAAATACACATACACACATAAACACACATGCATACACACAACACATATGCACAAATATACACACACACATACAAACGCATGCATACACACAACACACACAAATACACGCACACTAACACACATACACACACACTCATTCACACACACAAGCACACAGTCACACACTGATACACACACACACACACATAGATACACATAGACACAGAAACACACGCACACACTCACACACAGACACACATGCATACGCACACGCACTGACACACACACACACGCACACAGAGAAAAAATAGAAGAAAATGTAAATAATATTTGAAAAGGAATTGTGGAAATTCTCTTCCTAGCTTACTATTTAATGTAAAGTGAAAGATACCTTATATGATAGCTGTCTTTATTTACACGTTATTTATTATTTTTTGGGTAAAAATATTAACTTTCTTTAGTTGATCTATCTTGTCATTCTGTATTGCCCTATTTTAATAGTTTAATTTAATAATCAAAAAATGCCACCTAATTCTAAAGATAAATTCAGTTGGAAAATATAGCATTTTGTTTTTAGAAAAATAAAACCATCAATGAAGCAAATTTCAATTCTCAATTTAGGCAGAAACTCATTTATTCTATTTTGAACTGCACCCTGCTATCCCCTTAAGAACATCTGTCCTTAAAGTATTTAATCTTGTCATTTCATTTAATTCTTAAAATGAATTACAAGATTCAAGATTATTTAATGGTATTTCCTGCATACAAGTGCAAAGACAATTAAAATAATTGTTACTCCAGATCAGGTACAGCACAAAAACAACAAAAAATCCACAAAAAATAAAGAACATAATAATAATAAAAATGCAATAAATCTAAGTACGTAAGATATCTTACATGTATTTATTGATTGTACGTCCATTAAGTGACACAGGGCTGTACCTAACGTGACAGACAGAAAGTAATCAAGTTGTGGTGAAATAAATTGGTGGAGGTGTTGATCAGCCTTACTGCTGGGGGAAAGTAATGGTTTTTGAGGCTGGTTCTCCTAGCATGGATGCTACAAAGTCTCCTCCCTGATGGGAATGGGGCAAACAGTCCATGAGCAGGGTGGGTGGGATCCTTCATGAAGTTACTGGCCCTTTTCCAGTACCTTTCTGTACAGGTGTCCTTGATGGTCGGTAGACTGGTACCTTTAACCTTGTCTCAGAATTGCAAACTTTAATCCTACTCAAAGTTGCAAGAAACATCAGCAAAAGAACACTAAGCAGTGTGAGCTCACTTGAGCATGAAACTTCAACATAAATTTTGATTATCAATAAAATCATAATCAAGATATGTGCTGAGTCTTCTTAGGAGGATGACCCAAAATCAGCAGACTCACAGTCTGCGTTCCTCATCCAAATTACATCCTATTTATAAGATTTATGAATAATTTAATCAGCATAGAAACAATACATTGAATTTTTCATTTTTCAATGATCTTTTATAAAAGAGATGTGATGAGTATTGTAATCATGGGCTGTTTATTGGATATTGTATTATTAAGGAATTATTTCAAACAGATAACAGATATCATGAACCTGGCAACCACTTTCACTAGCTACTCCATAGAAACAAATGGCATAGTGATGTCAAATCTCAAATTCACTCTGTGTGTGTGTTTGGACATCATTCTTTACAGAGAAATTGACTGAGTTCAAGCTCATGGAAATTGTGTCTCTGCACCTTTTTTCAAAAGTGTGTACTAATCATTTGAATGAATACTCTTTCCTTAGCTTCCACAAACCCTTTGACATAACCACACCGGTGAAATTTTCTTAATTTTGCTTCTTCTTCTGAGCTGAATTCTGATTTATTTCCCTGCTCTGTGACTGGAAGGTTATTTGTTCTCTCTCTCTCTATTTTTGCTAACTTACCTCTTCTTCCTCAGTGTCTTTTACAATGGCAGATTTCTGATAGGTAACTACTAGTTTTTTGTCATGTCAATTGAGAAAATTGCAGAATGGCTAGGTCCATGGAGATTGTTGAAAATTCTTTAAGATCATTCACATGGTCGCTGGCATCTTAAAAACAATCTTTTGGGTGTTTTATTGGAAGACTATAATTCTAGTAAGGTCACAGGCCCTTTCTGTTTGATGCGTGCTAGAAAGGGAAGTTCAATTGTGGCCAGTTATCTTTGATCATAGAGCTTCAATGACCTCTCCTGCATTGTAGAGTCTGACAAATTATGGGGTGTTTTACACATATTCTCTATGTTCTGGAAGAGGCTGACTTAACGTAGTTAATTGATACAGTCATCTTAACACCCTGACTGTGCTGTTAACATAGGGCAAACCCTGCACCCCTCCTCTTCCCCCTCACACCAAACAAATTGTCCCAAGCAGCAATTTTTTTGAAGGCCATGACCTCTAACTTCCAGTTCCTTCTAACTACTTCCATACCCTTGCCATGAGTGCCCTAGACTGACTAATACTGGTCTTCTATTGTACCTCTGTGACCCTCCTCACTGCACTGATGGGGTCATTCATTAACACCCTAAGGCTTGGACTTTGGGTACTGCTCAGGTTTGGGGTGGTTGGTCTAAGGCCAAGCACACTGGAAGCATGTTTAGGCTATTGTTCCTCACTGAAGTTTGTGCAACAAATAATTTAATGAACAGCCTGGGAAGTGTGATCTCCTGCTTCTCTGACACTTCCATCCAACAGCTTGTTGAACTCTGTGTGGCCTCTGCTCTTTTCCCCAGACTCACTGTATTGTAAGAATAATGTCAATGAACACACCCATGTGTGACAGTGACTCTTCTGTAAAAATGTAGAAGGTAACAAAGATTTTTTGAACTCCTGCCAAACATCTCCCTGCTGGCTTCGGCAACCAGAAACAATTAAAGGAAGTCACCGATCCTTGTCGATTCTTAACAACAGCCAAAAGAAATCAACCAGTGATTAGACGGAGTGGCTGATGATTCTTTTAAATACTCCGAGTAAAGGTGGTGGAGATTCAGGGGACTGGTTACATTCTACTGTGTTCAGCAGTGTACATCTACGAGGGACAGGTGGTTGTACGCGTGTGTTCTAATGCAGGGGATGTTGGTATTAAAGCAACACTCACAACACACTGGAGGAACTCAGCAGGATGGGCAGCATTGGTGGAAATGATGAGTCGACGTTTCGGGTCGGAACCCTTCGTCAGGACTGTAGAGGGAAGAGGCAGAGGCCCTATAAAGAAGGTGGGAGGAGGGTGGGAAGGAGAAGGCTGGTAGATTCCAGGTGAAAAACCAGTAAGGGGAAAGATAAAGGGGTGGGGGAGGGGAGGCAGGGAGGTGACAGGCAGGAAAGGTGAAGAAAGAATAGGGGAAAATACAATGGGTAGTAGGAGGAGGCGGAACCATGAGGGAGATGATAGGCAGCTGGGGGAGGGGCAGAGTGACATAGGGATAGAGGCAGGGAGGGGGAGGGAATTACCGGAAGTTGGAGAATTCTATGTTCATACCAAGGGGCTGGAGACTACCTAGACGGTATATGAGGTGTTGCTCCTCCAACCTGAGTTTAGCCTCGTCATGGCAGTAGAAGAGGCCATGTATGGACATATTTGAATGGGAATGGGAAGCAGAGCTGAAGTGGATGGCTACCAGGAGATCATGTCTGTTATGTTGTGAGTGTTGTTTTGATCCCATCATCTGCATCTGCAGATTATTTTGTGTTTATGTTGGTATTAAAACTGTTTTTCATGCTGTTTGACATAATGATCTCCAAAGTATGTCCAGTTCCCATGGGCAGACTGTGGAATTCTGGGGGAGCCGATTTAACACCTGCAATTTGCAGCATTCTGGTACAATTCAATCAGGGTCTCATATCCGTCCTTTAAAATGCTGAATTTAGCTTCCAAAAATCTCACCTCAAGCAGCAGAAAACAAAAAAATTGATTAGGAGAATTTATTTTGGTTGACATCAATCCAGCCGCCTTTTATGCAGGAGTCACATATGAAGTGTGACTGAGACAAATAGTTCATTTTATAGTAATTCAAAGACAAAAGTGCTCTCTGTTGTTGAGTTGTTTTCTTCTTATAAGCTGTGGAGAATGGCGAACCTGAATTTTCCAAACATGCATTACATTGGCACCCACTCTGAGAAAATCAAATTAATGGTATTTGTGTTGAATCCACGGTAATGCAATGTTAATTCAAGGTTTAGATTTGTGAATAATAGGTTTTTAAGTTGTGGGCATGCTCTGTTGGCATTGGAAGCATGGCTACCCAGCACAATCATCGCTGATTTGATTTGACGCAAACAACGCATTTCCCTGTTTGTTTCAATGTACCTGTGACAAATGAAGCTAAGCTTTGATCAAATCTCTCCAAAATCCGAATTTTGGTTTAAGCACAGGCTGGAAACCCTACCCCTGTGATGTACCATTGTTAATTACACTGTTTTGGGTGTCGGTTTCATAAAATTGTGGAATTAATAAATACAAGAAGAAAGGTTACAGCAATGTGTAAGATAATTGGTAATTAGTAAAATATATAGTGTTTGCTTTATGCAAATGGTTAAATGGCAAAATTTTTCAGCTCCTGTCTGTCACTGGCGTGCTAGCTTGGCACCAGTTTGTGAGTTCAAGTTCTACAGTAGAACTTGAAGGCCTAAACTGGGTAAAATTCCCACAATGGTACGGTAGCATTATGTGAACATAAACTCTGTCCTTCACACGACAGTTTGAATTGAGCCCACTTCTGTATTGTTCAATAGCTGGTAAGGTTCCCAACATACTCAAGACATTATTTAAAAATGTCCTCTTTAATCCTGTTTCCTCTTGGGACATGAAGCTGATGCTGCACTTTCCACTACTAGCAGTAAGACCATATACGGATAGTAATTTTTTTATTTGCATGTGGAAATCCTTTCAGAAGTAAGCTGCTGTTTGATAATTAAACTTTATCAAGCTAATGTGCTGTTATGCATTAAATGCTTAGCAGCTTACATTGGTAAATGCTAATTCAAGTATTTCCCTTATTTGTCTTTATACTATCTCAAGGAAGTTTGGAATTCGAAACTAAGCAAGTTGTGAATCTTTGACAGAGATTTAAGTACAGATTACTTGGGAAAAATTGTGCTCAGTTTTATGCTTCAGATTTAGGTGAAGCTATGTTGTTCTTGAACAGAGAATGCTATAATCACATAAAATAACAATCAGTATTCAAACAACTGAATTATAAGGGCTAACTGTGAAGACATACAGTCGGCCCTCCTTATCCGCGAGTTCCACATGAGTGAATTCAACCAACCACGAATCGAGAAAACCCGGAAGTGCTCTTTCAGCACTTGTTGTTCGAGCATGCACAGACTTTTTTTTCTTGTCATTATTCCCTAAACAATGCAGTATAACAACTATTTACATAGCATTTACATTGTATTAGGTATTATAAGTAATCTAGAGATGATTTAAAATATATGGGAGGATGTGAGTAGGTGATCGTGGATCGGGATTAAAAAAAACGGAAGTTCTCTTACTAAGTAATTCGGAACAGGTATATCCGGTATTATTTAGCGTCAGTTAGTCAAAAGTTTGTCTTAGTATGTAGTATATATTTCACCTTTCTATGCATATAAAGCACTTAAGAAACGTATGTTTCAGCGCCGGGCTCGGAAACGGAAATTCCCCAGTCTGATCCAGTGACAGACCACTCCCGAGCGTGCTGTCCATCCCTGCCGGGTTGATGTGGAGGATCAAAAACTCACAACCCCAAAACCCAATAATTAAACCACTGTGTTGCTTAGTAATAATTGTAGCTTTCATCGGGGCAGGGCCTTTCTCACTTTATCCTTTAAAATTGTTCCGATCATTGACCGACTGTATCCTAATGCTTTTCGAATGACCGATCGTGTTTCACCTCTTTCCGATCGCTTTAATATTTCCATTTTATTTTCAATCGTGATCGTAATTATTTTCATGAACAGAAACACTGCGGATTCAGAGCTCCGCCGCCGGGTCCTAATGTCCACCGCACTAAGTCAGGTTAAATAAAGTCTGGGGTTCTGCTGGGTCCTAAGGTCCACAGCATTGAGACAGGTTGAATATGGGACTTGAGCATCCACATTTTTTGGTATCCGTGAGGGGTCCCGGTACCAATCCCTCGCAGATAAGGAGGACCGACTGTATTGTACTTCTTAGAGTTTAAGGTTGAGTGGTCACCTGGGTAGTTAAAAGTGTGTGTAGAATCAAAAATGTAAAAATGATTTCCTCTGATAACACGACACTCAGAATAGAAGTGCATGATCTTAAAATTGATGTTTTGCAGAACAGGAGTGGAATTAGCAAAAGGGAATAGAAATGGAAGTCTGGAGAATTCCCAGAAAGCTGTAATGCTGGAACAGTGCATTATGGTAGACTGGCAATAGTGGAGAGAATCAGGATCTGTGAAAAAAATGAGCAACCACAGGCTCCTCAGCAGTCACTATCAGGTCATCTGTGATCTGGTCCAATATTGGAACAGTGTGGAAAAGAATGGCCCATTCATGTTCCTATGTTTTTAAATTCTAAAGCTTGCATTGTTTTCCATATGTAGAGTAGTTTCATCTAAATGTAAGGGTTTTCCTTTTCTGTTTTTTTATATAGATGAAGTAGTATCTGATGAATTGTGCAAGGAGTCCTCTGTTCCTAGTCGCAGGGCATGTGAGGTGCAGTGTCCTGTTGACTGTGTCCTCAGTGAATGGTCAGAATGGT
This sequence comes from Mobula hypostoma, assembly GCF_963921235.1. Lineage (NCBI taxonomy): Eukaryota > Metazoa > Chordata > Chondrichthyes > Myliobatiformes > Myliobatidae > Mobula > Mobula hypostoma. The sequence goes on along the minus strand of NC_086101.1, from coordinate 90,887,919 downwards.
CAGACTGCTCACGCTCCTGTTCCAGCAAGAACGCAGAAGGAAGGCAGAGCAGAACCAGATCCATTGTCGCAATTGCTGGAGAAGGTAAGTGTGTCTGCATCCACAACATTGGCAGCAGAACCTCTCATTATGAATGTGGTCCGATTATAATTCTGTCTGTAAAGATGCATTGCCACCCTATGGTGCAGAAGAGTAGAATTAGTAATTGTGGTAATAACTTAAACTCATCTAGACTGCTTTTCATGATTACAGCCAATAATATAGCAACAATTAAATGATGCCAATTACAAGAAGTTAAAATCTTTACTTTTCAGAAGAACAGTGCCTTCAAAAAGTATTCAGCTCCCAACCCCTTGGTCACATAAATGAGTATTACAACCAGGGATTTTGATCAATTTAATTGAGATTTTTTATTTGTGAATCACATGCTATTTTTTCACTGTAGACCCCGGAAAACAGGGGAAATTGCAAGGCATGAAAAACTAATAATCCAAAAATTGATATGTCAGTATTTCAAAAGTTTTCATCCCGCTTTGCTCAGTACTTAGTTGAACCATTTCTTACAGCTCTTTGGGAGAGTCTATAATAGTTTTGCACAATGTGTTGGAACAAGATTTGCCTATTTCTCCTTACAAAATTGCTCAAGCTGTGCCAGGTTAGTTGGGGAGCAGCAGTAGACAGCAACCTTGAGGTCTTGCCAGTGACGTTCGATCAGGTTAAGGTCAGGACTCTGACTGGGTCACTCAAGAACATCAATTTTCTTCATTTCAAATATCGATTGTTGCTCTGACAGTGCGCTTTGGGTTGTTGTCCTGCTAAAAATTGTACCTCCTCCCCAGTTTAAGCTTTCTGGTAGAGGCTAGCAGGTTTTTATCCAGGATCTCTCTGTATTTAACAGCATTCATCTTCCCATCAACCCTGACCAGATTTCCAATCTCTGCAGCTGAAAAGCATTCCCATAGCATGCTACCTCCATCCTACTTTACAGCAGTGATGTTGCCTGGCTGATGCACAGTATTGGATTTACGCCACACCTACTGCTTAATGTTGAGGCAAAAAAGTTACACTTTAGTCTCAGCTGAACACAAGACCACCCAATCCTTTACAATATCTTCTAAGTGATATTTTGCAAAGTCTTTATGAGCAAGAATATGCTTTTTTTTTTAGCCAGGGACTCTTCCTTGCCACTCTTCCATAAATACCTTTTTTGTGCAAGGCCTTAGAGATTGTGGAGCTATGAACATCATATGCAGTTGCAGCCACTGACTTCTGCAGCTCAGTCAGAGTGACTGTTGGCATCAGAGTAGCCCTTACTCAGAAGTGCCATTCTTCTGCAGCGTTTATGTTTAGAGGGTGCCCTGACCCAGGCAGTGTGGCTGTGGTTTCATATTTTTTTTCACTTTTTCATGAAGGACTGCACTGAGCTCCAAGGTATGTTCAGTGCCTTTGAGATAGTCTTGTACCCTTCCCCAGATTTGTGCTTCTCTATTATCATTTCCCCAACTTGCTTGAATGCTCTTTTGTCTTTGTTTTAGTTTGGTCTGTTGAAAATCTACATGACTGTTGGACTTTAGAGTCAGAGTCTTATGAATTCATTGAAAACAGGTGATCCACTAATTTTCTACATCAACAAGTTTAGCATAGTAATTACAAAGGGGATGAATACTTTTTCGGCTCAGGATTTTGGCTTGCAATTGTTGACAGGTTCTGGATTTTTCTTTTAATTTGACAAGATGCACAATGTTTTGTAGACTAGCTCAAAAAATCTTACTTCAATATATTTCAAATTTAGAAAATAAGAGTAAAATGTGAAAATAGTTGGGGCTGAATACTTTTTCAAAGCATTGTATGTTTTAACGAAGATGATACTATTTAAATAAACAATGCTTGGCAGTGAAAGTATTTTTCAGTTTCATATTTTGCTACCATGGCTTATATTGTGAAATAGTTGCTTTACTCTCAGGAAAGAGGCCATTTTATTAGATACACCTGTACACCTACTCGTTAATGTAAATATCTAATCAGCCAATCGTGTGACAGCAACTCAATGCATAAAAGCATGCAGGCACTGTCAAAAAGTTCAGTTGTTATTCAGACCAAACATCAAAATGGTGAAGAAATGTGATCTAAGTGACTTTGACCATGGAACAATTGTTGGTGCCAGATGGGGTGGTTTGAGTATCTCAGAAACTTCAGATCTTCTGTGATTTTCACACACAACAGTCTAGAGTTTGTAGAGAATGGTGCAAATAAAATCCAGTGAGATGCAGTTCTGAGTGTGAAAATGTCATGTTAATCAGAGAGATTAAAAGAGATTAGCCAGACTGATTCAAACTGATACTAAAGTGGTCACTAAGTGTATGTTACATTAGAAATGCTCAAATGATGAATGGGCCATCAGTTACATTCTAACATTCACAATGCTGCTAACTTAAAAATCCCAGTCAACAGTGTGTGCAACTGTTGTGTGCAATACCTGATCTTTTTAAGCAAATGAACATTTGAATTTAGAGAACTAATATTTTTCTACGATGTATGCACTTCATGGAAAGAATGTCTCAAAGCATTTTAAAATCAGGGAGTGAATGTTAATCATAAGAAGTATATGCAAACCTTAAGTTGCAGTGACCAATTGCTTGATTTCAATTCCTATGTACATTGACAAATTCAGTATATTAATATTTTGATCTCATAATTTTTCCATGGTGAGATAGTATTGTCAATGCTTTGACAATTTCTTCCCTGATTCCTGTCTGAACATTCTGAACTATAGGAATGATTTCTGGATATGTTCATGGTTTGATTTCAGTTACTATTCTCCTTTACTTCTGTTCTGTTCAGAATTTATAATTTGCCTGTAACCTGTATCATTGACCCTATGACCATAAATTATAAAAATAACTCCTGAGTTGGAACAAATGCAGCCAAGGTCCCAGCTGAAATTCGAAGAAACAGCATCTGAAACTACAGTTCCGTCACAGCTCATAACCCTCTGTAACCTGACTGCTGCTTGATTTAGTAGTTAAGCTATTTTTGAACTTGCAAGTAATTACAATTCTGCAACATCTGGAATGGCTTAGGAGCCTGCCGTTCTTTGCAATTATCCGTGTGTCATTTTTTTAAGGGCAATGTAGATTTTAGCTATGTGATTGGCTGAGAGATTATAGGATTAAGCAAATATAGCACACAATTACATCAAGGGACAAAAAGTGGGCAATAAAACAGAAAATGATAAATAAAATTATGTTGAATGTGTAATCTAATGAATTCAATGCATGTATTGAGGATCTTCCATTTTATTGTTTGCTTTAGTGAATACGTTCATATAATAATTTATCATGAGTGACAACAGAAAGTGATGATATACGCATTGGGTTTGTAAATAAAACCTTCTTGGAGAATCAACAAGGTGAATATCCTATCATGAGCAACAATTCAGCTAGTTAAGACTGAATCATGCAAACCACAGCAGGCCCACGCCTCTATCCTAATCTTGAGTATTAGTTGATCTTATCTGAGTAGTACTAATAATATTTTAGTAATCTTGAGTATATATTGGTTGATTAAGTCTGCTTGTTTAAATAATTAATTAAGGGTTGCATGTGGAACTGGGTTGATTGCGAGCACCATCGCACTGCCACGTGATACGTGTGCACTTCACCTAAAGTAAACTCGAACTGCCTGTTATACCAACAGTGTCTACTTTATTAGATACCTCGTGTACGTGCTGAGTGAACATTTGTGGTCTTTTACTGCTGTAGCCCCTCTAGTTCAAGGTTCGATGTGTTATGCATTCAGGAATGCTCTCCTGCATGCCAATGTTGTAATGTGTGGTTATTTGAGATGCTGTTGCCTTCCTGTCAGCCTGAACCAGTCTGGCCATTCTCCTCTGACCCCTCTCATTAATGAGGCATTTTTGCCCACAGAACTGCTGCTCATTGGCTGTTCTTTTTGCTTCTCGCACTATTCTCTGTAAGCTCTGGAGACAGTTGTGCATGAAAATCGCAGGACATCAGCAGTGTCTGAGATATTCAACCCAGCCTGTCTGGCACTAACAATCATTCCACGGTCAATGTCACTTAGATCTCATTTCTTCCCCATTCTAATGTTTGGTCTGAACAGCAACTGAACCTCTTCATTATGTCTGTACGCTTTTATGCATTGAGTTGTTACCACATGATTGGATGCTAAGTTAAATACATTAATGACCAGATGTACATGTGTGCCTATGAAAGTAGACACTGAGTGTATTTTGGTGCCTTGTTCAGTGCTCATGATGTCCTCCCAAGAAGGAGGGTGTTAATAGACTCAGCACCGAAAGCTGTTGTTTTCCTAAGCTTTAGGACATTCTCTCACCTGGAGATGTTTCCATGGCAACAAGAAGGGACAGCAGATTCCATCATATCCAAAGGAAGGCAAGGACGTGATAGTCTGAAGGGTTCACTTCTCTGCTATAGAAATCGATGTTGCTAAGGTGGAGAGGCCATGGTATCCAAGCACACCGTCAACACATGAAGCTGGTGTTGCTTGTCCCGGAACAGGCTGCACTGACCATGCAACACTGAGTGGTTGCCTTAATCACTCATACTCAACACCACTTCCCACAGATAGCCCATTCGCCTGCGCTGTCAGGCAATTCATTGCTGTTGGGCTGTCAGCAGAGGGCAGGGATCCACATCAGGTTCCTAGAGCATCAGTATGTGTTGTACAGCCTGAAAGGATGTTACTTTTAATGTCGGGCTAGTACATTCCCCGAGTGTTCGAACTGCAGGACAAAAGTTCAAAGTAAATGTATTATCAAAGTACATATATGTCACTATATGCAACCCTGAGATTCATCTTATTGCAGGCATATTCAATAAATCCATAATAGGATAATAACCATTATAGAATCAATGAAAGGCCACTCCATCTTGGGGGTTCAACCAATGTGAAAAAGACAAAAAAAACTGTGCAAATATAAAAAGAACAAAATAATAGTAATAAATAAATAAGCAATACATATCGAGAATATGAGATGAAGAGTCCTTGAAAGTGAGTCCATAGGTTGTGCGAACACTTAGTGATGAGGCAAGTAAAGCTGACTGAAGTTATCCTCTCTGGTTCAGGAGCCTGATAATTGAGGGGTAATAACTGTTCCTGAACGTGGTGGTGAAAGTCCTGAGGCTCCTGTACCACCTTCCTGATGGCAACAATGAGAAGAGAACATAGCCTGGGTGGCTGGGGTCTCTGATGATGGATGTTATTTTCCTGCGACAATGTTTAATATAGATACGCTCAATGAGGGGAGAATTTTTCCTATGATGGACAGGGCTGTATCCACTACTTTTGTAGGATTTTCCATTCAGGGGCATTGGTGTTTGAATACCCGGCTGTGATACAGCCTGTCAATAAACTCTTCTCTACACATCCAGAGATGTTTGTCAAAGTTTGAGATGTCATGCCAAATCTTTAAAAACTTCTATGTAAGTAAAGGCTCTGTCATTGTAATTGTACTTACATACTGGGTCCAGGTCAGGTCCTCCAAAATAATAACACCAAAGAATTTAAAGTTGCTGATCCTCTCCATATCTGCTCCTCTGATGAGGACTGGCTCATAGATCTCTGGTTTTCTTCTGAAGTCAATAATCAGCTCCTTGATCTTGCTGACATTGAACAAGATGTTGTTGTTATGACACCACACAACTAGATTTTCAATCTCCTTCCTATATACTGATTCATCACCATCTGTGATTCAGCATATGACAGTGGTGTCATCAGCAAATTTGAGTATGGCATTGGAACAGTGCTGAGCCAGAAATGTCAAGCGAGTAGAGCAAAGCTTTATGTTGCACTGGTGCTGATGGAGCTCGTGGAGGAGATGTTCTTGCCAATCCAAACAGATCGGGGTCTGTAAGTGAGGAAATTGAGGATCCAATTACACAAGGAGGTATTGAAGCCAAGGTCTGGGTGCTTGCTGATTAGTTTTGAGGGGATGTTAGTATTACGTGGCAAGCTGTAGTCAATAAAGGGCATCTTGATGTATGCATCTTTGCTGACCATAAGACAGGAGTAGAATTAGGCTATTCAGCCCATCGAGTCTGCTCCACCATTCCATCATGGCTGAACCCAGATCCCACTCTACCCCATACACCTGCCTTCTCACCATATCCATTGATGCCCTGATAGATCAGGAAGCTATCAACTTACACCTTAAATATATGTACAGACTTGGTCTCCACTGCAGTCTGTGCAAAGCATTCCACAGATTCACTACTCTGTGGCTAAAAGAGTTCCTCCTTACCTCTATTCTAAAAAGTCACCACTCAATTTTGACTCAATCCTGACGAAGGGTCTCGGCCTGAAACGTCGACTGCACCTCTTCCTACAGATGCTGCCTGGCCTGCTGCGTTCACCAGCAACTTTTATGTGTGTTGCTTGAATTTCCAGCATCTTCAGAATTCCTGTTGTTTACTCAATTTTGAGGCTGTGTCCTCTAGTTCTGGACTCCCCCACCATAGGAAACATCCTCCCCACATCCACCCTATTTAGTCTGTTCAACATTCGGTAGGTTTCAATGAGATTGCTCCGCTTTCTTCTAAATTCCAGTGAGCACAGGCCTAAAGCTGCCAAATGCTCCTCATATGTAAACCCCTTCATTCCCGGAATTATCCTTGTGAACCTCCTCTGCACTGTCTCCAATGCCAACACATTCTTTCTGAGATATTGGGCCCAAAACTGTTTATAATGCTCTAAGTACAGCCTGACTAGTGTCTTATAAAGATTCAGCATTATCTCCTTGCTTTTATATTTTATTCCTTTTGAAATAAATGCCGACATTGCATATGCCTTCTTTACCATAACCTCAACCTGTAAATTAACCTTCTAGGAGTCTTGCCCAAGGACTCCTTAGTTTCTCTGCTCCTCTGATGTTTGAACCTTCTCCCCATTTAGATAATAGTCTGCACTATTAGAACCATAGAACCATAGAACCATAGAAACTACAGCGCAGAAGCAGGCCCTTTGGCCCTTCTTGGCTGTGCCGAACCATTTTCTGCCTAGTCCCACTGACCTGCACACGGACCATATCCCTCCATACACCTCCCATCCATGTATCTGTCCAATTTATGCTTAAATGTTAAAAAAGAACCCGCATTTACCACCTCGTCTGGCAGCTCATTCTATACTCCCACCACTCTCTGTGTGAAGAAGCCCCCACTAATGTTCCCTTTAAACTTTTCCCCCCTCACCCTTAACCCATGTCCTCTGGTTTTTTTCTCCCCTTGCCTCAGTGGAAAAAGCCTGCTTGCATTCACTCTACCTATACCCATCATAATTTTATATACCTCTATCAAATCTCCCCTCATTCTTCTACGCTCCAGGGAATAAAGTCCTAACCTATTCAACCTTTCTCTGTAACTGAGTTTCTCAAGTCCCGGCAACATCCTTGTAAACCTTCTCTGCACTCTTTCAACCTTATTTATATCCTTCCTGTAATTTGGTGACCAAAACTGAACACAATACTCCAGATTCGGCCTCACCAATGCCTTATACAACCTCATCATAACATTCCAGCTCTTATACTCAATACTTTGATTAATAAAGGCCAATGTACCAAAAGCTCTCTTTACGACCCTATCTACCTGTGACGACACTTTTAGGGAATTTTGTATCTGTATTCCCAGATCCCTTTGTTCCACTGCACTCCTCAGTGCCTTACCATTAACCCTGTATGTTCTACCTTGGTTTGTCCTTCCAACGTGCAATACTTCACACTTGTCAGTATTAAACTCCATCTGCCATTTTTCAGCCCATTTTTTCAGCTGGTCCAAGTCCCTCTGCAGGCTCTGAAAACCTTCCTCACTGTCTACTACACCTCCAATCTTTGTATCATCAGCAAACTTGCTGATCCAATTTACCACATTATCATCCAGATCATTGATATAGATGACAAATAACAATGGACCCAGCACTGATCCCTGTGGCACACTTCTAGTCACTATTGTTTTTTTTTACCGAAATGCATTATGATACATTTCCCATCTACTAACATTTTGCCCATTCCTCCAATTTATCTAAGTCCTCCTGCAATCAAATTGCTTCCTCAGCACTACATACCCGTTTACCTATCTTTGTATCATCCACAGACATTGTCACAATGCCATCAATTCCATTATCTAAATCATTGACAAACAATGTGAAAAGCAGCAGTTCCTATATTAAGCCCTGAGGAACACCACTAGTCACGGGCAGCTTTTATTCCCATTTGCTGCCTCTTGTCTGTCAGCCATTCTGCTATCCATGCCAGTATCTTTCCTGTAACACCATAGGATTTTACCTTGTTAAGCAGCCTCATGTGAGGCACCTTATTAAATGCCTTCTGAAAATTCACCTAATTACATCCACTGCTTCTCAGTTGTCCACCCTGCTTGTTACTTCCTCGAAAAACTCTAACAGATTTGTCAAGTAGGATTTCCCTTTACAGATACCATTCTGACTTTGAATTATCTTATCATTAGTCTCCAAGTACCTTAAAACCTCATCTTTAATAATAGACACCAACACCTTCCCAACTACTGAGCTCAGGCTAACTGGCCTATAATTTCCTTTCTTTTGCATTCTTCCTTTCTTAAAGAGTGGAGTGACATTTGCAATCTTCCAGTTCTCTGAGACCATGCCAGAATCAAGTGGCTCTTGAAAGATCATGACCAATGCACCCATTTTCTCTTCAGCAACCTCTCTCAGGACTCCGGGATGTAATGCATCTGGCCCAGCTGACTTATCCACTTTAAGACTTGAGTTTGCATCATACTTTTTCCTTTGTAATAGCAATGGCACTCACCCCTGCTCCCTGACACTCATGGACCTCTGACGCACTGCTAGTGTCTTCCACAGTGAAGACAGATGCAAAGTACCCATTAACTTCATCTGTCATTTCTTTGCCCCCCATTAGTACCTCACCAGCATCATTTTCCAGTGGTCCAATATCAACTCTCATCTCCCTTTTACTCTTTATATAACTGAAAAATCTTCTTGTATCCTGCTTTATATTATTGGCTAGTCTGCCCTCATAATTCATCTTTTCCTTGCTTATAACATTTTAAAATGCCTTTTGTTAGATTTTGAAAGTTTCCCAATCATCCAACTTCCCACTCACTTCTGCTACCTTATATGCTCTTTCCTTGTCTTTTATTCAGTCCCTAACTTCCTTGTCAACCACAGTTGCCTACCCCTGCCATTGAGAACTTCTTCCTCTATGGGACATATCAATCCTATGCCTTGTGAACTATTCCCAAAAACTACAGCCATTTCTGCTTTGCCATCATCCCCGCCAGTATCCTCCTCCAATCCAGCTGGGCAAGTTCCTCTCTTTTGCCTCTGTAATTCCCTTTATCCATTGCAATACTGATACACATGAGTTATGCTTCTCCATCTCAAATTGCAGTATAAATTCAATGATGTTATGATCACTGCCTCTTAATGGTTCCTTTATGTTAAGCTCCCTAATAAGATCTGGGTTATTACACAACACCCAATCTGATATAGCCTTTCCCCAAGTAGGCTCAAGCACAAGCTGCTCTAAAAAAACATTTCATAGGCATTCAACAAATTCCCTCTCTTGTGATCCGATAGCAGCCTGATTTTCCTAATCCCTTTGCATCTGTCCAGATGTTCCAGGGTTGAGTGAAGAACCGATGCAATGTCATCTGCTAGGGACGTTGCTTCGGTAGGCAAATTGGAGCGGATCCACGTTGCTTCCCAGGCAGGAGCTGATATGTTTCATCACCAACCTCTCAAAACACTTCATCACTGTGGATGTAACTGCTACTGGATGATGGTCATTGAGGCAGATCACTATGTTCTCAACTCATCAGCCCTGAACTAAACTAATCAGGGCTTTGTGGAAAAATACCTCGTGAAATAAACAGGAACAAAGTTACTAATATCAATACTATCAGCTAATGAACTACAGATGTGAATGTGTGGGGTGGGAGGATGTGGTATTGGCATATGACATAAAAGTAGTCAGTTTATTGGTCAGCAAACAAAATCAAATTACGCTGTAAAGTGGTTTAAAGAACAGAGGAAGTTATTACTGCAATTTCTCCCAGTAAAAGAGGAATGAATTCTGCAGAAAAATGATAACCCGCAGGATGTTAAAGACTGAATAAAAGACAATGAAAGGGCATATAAGGTAGCAAAAGTAACCCGCAGGTAAATGCGGGTTCTTTTTTAACATTTAAGAATAAATTGGACAGATAAATGGATGGGAGGTGTATGGAGGGATAGGGTCCATGTGCAGGTCAGTGGGACTAGGCAGAAAATGGTTCGGCACAGCCAAGAAGGGCCAAAAGGTCTGTTTCTGTGCTGTAGTTTTTCTATGGTTTCTATGGTTTCTATGTGAGTGGAGGATAATTAATTTAAATAATGTGCATAGGATAAATCTTGGTGATAATATCATAGACTGTAGGTTTGATCGACAGGAGAACTATTATTCACCTGTATTCCATATGGCTAACTTTCTCACCAATTACAGTCAATAGGAAAACACTGACCATTGGTATTCCAATCAGCTTACAGCAATGCATTTCAATAGCGCCATTCATTCAAACAGATGCAGTTAAATGAATTAGAGCTATTCTGCAGATCAGGTCTGACGAATCTCATAGAATTTTTTGAGGATGTAACTAGTAGAGTGGATAGGGGAGAACCAGTGGATGTGGTATATTTGGATTTTCAAAAGGCTTTTGACAAGGTCCCACACAGGAGATTAGTGTGCAAACTTAAAGCACACGGTATTGGGGGTAAAGTATTGATGTGGATAGAGAATTGGTTAGCAGACAGGAAGCAAAGAGTGGGAATAAACGGGACCTTTTCAGAATGGCAGGCAGTGACTAGTGGGGTACCGCAAGGCTCAGTGCTGGGACCCCAGTTGTTTACAATATATATTAATGACTTGGATGTGGGAATTGAATGCAGCATCTCCAAGTTTGCGGATGACACGAAGCTGGGTGGCAGTGTTAGCTGTGAGGAGGATGCTAAGAGGATGCAGGGTGACTTGGATAGGTTGGGTGAGTGGGCAAATTCATGGCAGATGCAATTTAATGTGGATAAATGTGAAGTTATCCACTTTGGTGGCAAAAATAGGAAAACAGATTATTATCTGAATGGTGGCCGATTAGGAAAAGGGGAGGTGCAACGAGACCTGGGTGTCATTATACACCAGTCATTGAAAGTGGGCATGCAGGTACAGCAGGCGGTGAAAAAGGCGAATGGTATGCTGGCATTTATAGCGAGAGGATTTGAGTACAGGAGCAGGGAGGTACTACTGCAGTTGTACAAGGCCTTGGTGAGACCACACCTGGAGTATTGTGTGCAGTTTTGGTCCCCTAATCTGAGGAAAGACATCCTTGCCTTAGAGGGAGTACAAAGAAGGTTCACCAGATTGATTCCTGGGATGGCAGGACTTTCATATGAAGAAAGACTGGATGAACTGGGCTTGTACTCGTTGGAATTTAGAAGATTGAGGGGGGATCTGATTGAAACGTATAAGATTCTAAAGGGATTGGACAGGCTAGATGCAGGAAGATTGTTCCCGATGTTGGGAAAGTCCAGAACGAGGGGCCACAGTTTGAGGATGGAGGGGAAGCCTTTTAGGACCGAGATTAGGAAAAACTTCTTCACACAGAGAGTGGTGAATCTGTGGAATTCTCTGCCACAGGAAACAGTTGAGGCCAGTTCATTGGCTATATTTAAGAGGGAGTTAGATAGGGCCCTTGTGGCTACAGGGATCAGGGGGTATGGAGGGAAGGCTGGGGCAGGGTTCTGAGTTGGATGATCAGCCATGATCATAATAAATGGCGGTGCAGGCTCGAAGGGCCGAATGGCCTACTCCTGCACCTATTTTCTATGTTTCTATGTTTCTATGTCTGGTTACATTTCCCTCTTTCCACTGTTGAGAGAATGTAACTGTCTCATTATTGGCACCACCCACAGGACCTCATCCATCATCCACAAAAATGCTGTGTTTTTTCTTGAAGACAAAATATCAGCCACGGCATACCCACTTGGTCCAACATATTTTGTCGGAGAACAATTGTTCAGATTGCACGAATGGTTTTCTTACAGTGAGGCATCCTAATCTAATAAGTCTTTTAAGTGTCAATGTATAGTTACTGTGCCATCTGAGTAAACTGCTTAGCACAATATGATGTTTTCAAAAAGAGCAGGAGATCCTTGCAGTAACAGTATTGCTTTTAAAGATTTTTCGTGCCTGGTTATTCATCAAAATGAGGGACAACAATGGCTGAGCTGAAGCATTTTCTTCCTTAAACAGAAAGAGGAAAATAATCTGTTCTCTCCTCGACAAAAAAAAAGTAGACAACATTGCAGTTGTTAGGTTCTATAGTAAGTTTGTTTCACACATGGGAAGAGAAAAATAATAATTTGCAAGCCGTACAGAAGCATTTCAAATCAATGTCTCAAGCAAGTTAATAACATGCCATATACAGTGAAATGTTTTACCAATTATATGTTCAATGTTATACAAATTTAAAAAGTAAGCTTGCTTTTGTAACTTAAAATAAAACTTGAAAAATAGATTTTATATTTTTACTGCACTCCCTGAACTGTTTTATTGTGTCTTTTGATTCCATTTAAAAACCTCCTTAAATGAACATCATAAGGCAGCTCTTTCACCTAGGTGGCAACTTGTTTGCTAGCCTGACGAAGGGTCTCGGCCTGAAACGTCGACTGCGCCTCTTCCTATAGATGCTGCTTGGCCTGCTGCGTTCACCAGCAACTTTGATGTATGTTGCTTGAATTTCCAGCATCTGCAGAATTCCTGTTGTTTGCTAGACTTGGTTGGGTTTCTCTGCATAATTCCTAAATCCTGCACTTCTGCAGGGTTAAACCAGCAGAGACTCCATTCACTATGTCACCCATGGTACCACTTATTCCTGCGCTGTCTGCTGATTTCCCTTAATTTCCCATGAGACAGGAAGAACTTCTGTGGATTTCTGAGCTGTCAGATTAGGATAACTGCCCACTGTGTCTGTACCAGCTACAAATTTAGGAAACCTGATGGCATCCATCAGTCAGAGTATTATGTACAGAAGTTGTTAAGGTCATATTTGAAATATTGTGTTCAGTATTGTTCACACTGCTATAGAAAGATGCTATTAAGCTAGAAAAACTGCAGGGAAACCTACGGAGATGTTGCTTGGACTGGAGACTGTAATGACTGTACAGGGTGCCAAAGAGTGTTGGGCTCTGAGGTTTTTAGTGCACCTAAATTTGTCAATTGTTGTTTAATGACAGTCATTAATCGCTTAGAGTTCCGTACATTTTTCTTGAGTGAATTGCTGTTTTTATAGTGCAGTCTCCTGGTGCTTTCTGTTTAAGGTTATGATAGGCTTGGGAATTCAGTGTTATTTGTATTATTTAAGCAGATGCCTGATTGGTGCTAATTGCAGGGTCCTAGTTTTGAGAATGTTGTAGTATCATTCGGCCACGCCACTGATGATTCTCTGGAATTATTATGAACAAACTTTCTGTTGCCGTCTCTACATAAGAGTCTATCTTTCCTCAGCACAGGGTTCCGATATTGCCAGCAAACATTGTGACAGAGAGAGTGACTTAAGGAGAGAGGTTGAGCAGGTTGGGAATTCTTTCTTTGGAAAGTAGGAAAATGAGGGGTGACCTCATAGAGGTGCATAAAAAAATGAGGGGAATAGATATAGTCAATGTGCACAATTCTTTTTCCCAAGGTTAGGGAATCAAGAAATAGGCTTAATGTGAAGGGTGAGAGATTTAATAGGAACCTGAGGGGCAAATGTTTTCACTCAGAGAGTGGTCAGTATATGGAATTTGATCAGTGATACTACCAACCTCCTTCCCCCGCTGATCCCAGCTCTCATCCGTGCCGATCTTCACCATCCCCTCCGACCTTCCCCTCTCTGAAGCAGACATCCTGTCCTCAGTAAGGGCCTCACTTTTATCCCCCTGCGCCCACACCTCAGTGAGCACCACGCCCACCATGACGCACAACTCTTCTTCTGCCACCTCCGTCTCCGCGCTTATTTCTTTGGCAAGGGCTCCCCACCCCGTACCGATGAACCTTACTCCTGTCTTCAACCCTCCTCCTCTTCCTGGACACACCACCCTGGTCTTCTGCCTGCTCTGGATCTTTTCATTGATAACTGGTGACGAGACATCAACCATCTCAGCTTCATCACTCCCCTCTCTAATTCTATCCTCACTCCTGCTGAATGCACTGCTCTCCACTCTGTCCGTACTCATCGTAACCTGACCATCAAAGCTGCAGATAAGGGAGGTGCCGTAGCAGTCTGGGGGCCTGACTTCTACCTCGCTGAGGCCAGGTGATAACTCTCAGATACTTCCTCTTACTTATCTCTCGAACAGGACCCTGCTAAGGAACACCAGGCCATTGTCTCCCACACCATCACCGACCTTATTAAGTCTAGGGAACTCCCATCCTCTGCCACCGACCTCATAGTTCCCTCACCCAACCCCTCCCATTTCTACCTCCTACCCAAGATCCACAAATCTGCCTGTCCAGGTAGACCATTGATTCTCCTTGTTCCTGCCTCAGCATACTTATATCTGCATACCTCGACTCAGTTCTATCCTGTTTGGTTCTGTCCCCTCCTACCTACACCTGTGACACTTGACATGCTCTTGATCTTTTCAATGATTTCTGGTTCCCTGGCCCCAGTTGTCTTATTTTCACTATGGATGTCCAGTCCCTATACACCACCTCCATCACTACCACTCAGGGCCCTAAACAGTCCTTCCAGGTGAGGCAACACTTCACCTGTGGGTCTGTTGGGATTATCTACCATATCCAGTGCTCCTGGTGTGGCCTCCTGTATATCAGTGAGACGTGACATAGATTGGGAGACCACTTTGCCGAGCATCTATGCTCTGTCAGCCAGAAAAAGCGGGATCTCCCAGTGGCCACCCTTTTTAATTCCACTTCCCATTCCCATTCCAACATGTCAGTACATGGCCTCCTCTACTGCTGCGATGAGGCGATACTCAGATTGGAGGACCAACACCTGGGTAGCCTCCAATTTGATGGCATGAACATTGATTCCTCAAACGTCTGATAATTTCCCCCACCACCATTCCCCATTCCCATTTCCCTCACCCACTTTATCTCCATTCCTGCCCATTACCTCCCTCTGATGCTCCTCCGCCTTCCCTTTCTTCCATGGTCTTCTGTTCCTTCCTATCAGATTCCCCCTTCCCCTGCCCTGTATGTCTTTCAACAAACAGCTTCCCAGCTCTTTACTTCACCTCTCCCCCTCTCTCGGTTTCACCTATCATCTACAACCTTGAACTTCTCTTCTTCTTTCTTCAGTCCTGATGAAGGGTCTCAGCCTGAAACATTGACTGCTTACTCTTTTCCGTAGATGCTGCCTGGCCTGCCGAGTTCCTCCAGCACTTAGTGTGCGTTGCTTGGATTTCCAGCACCTGCAGATTCTCTCATGTTAGTATACGGCATGAGCTGCCAGAGGTAGCGGTAGGGGCAGGTACATTAACAACATTTAAAAGGTACTTGGGAAAAATACATGGATAAAGAGAAACATTCAGAATGCAGGGGAAATGTTTAGATGGCAATCTCGGCCAGCGTGGAGAAGTTGGGTCAAAGGATCCAGTGCTGTATTATATAACTGTATGATGACATCAATGGGGAAAATCTACTGCTATGAGAATGGTGAGCAGATCATATAATTTGTTTCAAGCCGGGTCAATTGAATTTATTTATTGCTCTTAGTTTTGTGTTACTATTTTTCATTTCCAAAAAATATGTTTATTTTGAAAAGCTTCTTGGCATTTTTGAATATTTGTCAAATGCGAAAGGCATTCAGTTTTGGAGAAAGTCGCTGAACCTCGAAATAGGCCCTTTCAGGAAGCTCCAGCCCCTTTGGAATGTATCAGGTTACTTGCACTGAGGGAGGTCCGGGAGCAAAGTTTACAAGGGGAAAGCTTCGCGGGAATTCAGCTATAACTGGAGCATCAGTTGTGTGTTGGAGAACAGGGAAGGTTCAGGCATAAAAGGGAGACGTTGCTTAGTGGAGCGGTCATCGATGGAGTGGTCTGAGTCAGAGTGGCAAGGCTTTGGTTCATTCGGGCTTTAGTGAAGTAAGTAAGTAAATGGACTTAATTTTTCCTTGCATCTTTTGAGGAATAGAGAGCATGTGTGTACGGTTACTAATTTGCTCTGAGTGTCAGATGTGGGAATCCTGGGAATCTTCTAGTTTTCCAGATGGCCACGTCTATGCCAGGTGCACCGAGATGCAGTTCCTGAGAGACCGTGTTAGGGATCAGGAGCTGCGGCTTGATGACCTACGGCTTATTAGTGAAAGTGAGCAGGAGATAGTTAGGAGCTACAGGGAGTTGATCACCCCGAGGCTGCAGGAGTTAGATAAGTAGGTAACTATCAGGGAAGGGAAGGGTAAAGCTCAGATAGTAAAGAGCACCCCAGTAGGCATCCCCCTCAGTAATCATTATCTCATTTTGGATACTGTTGAGGGTAGTGACCTCACAGAGGACGGCCACAGCGATTGGGTCTCTGGCACTGAGCATGGCTCCGTGGTGCAGAAAGAAGAGAGGAAGATGAGAAATGCAATAGTCATAGCTGATTCCATAGAGAGGGGTACAGACAGGAGGTTCTGTCAGCCTGATAGAGACACCCACATGATGTATTGCCTCCCAAATGTCAGGGTACAGGATGTCTTGGATCAGATTCAGAGTATTCTGAAGGGAGACGGTGAGCTGCCAGATGTCTTGGTACACGTTGGTACCAATGACATAGGTAGAAAAAGGGAGGAGGTCCTGAAAAGAGAATTCAGGGAGTTGGGCAGGAAGCTGAAAAGCAGAATGTCTAGGGTAATAATCTCAGGATTGCTGCCTGTGCCACGGGCTAACGAGCGCAAGAATAGCGTGATCAGGCATATTAATGCGTGGCTGAGAGACTGTGTGGTGGGCGGAGCTTCGCACTCGTTGAACACTGGGGCCTCTTCTGCGGGAGATACGACCTGTACAAAAAGAACGCGTTACACCTGAACCCAACGGCGTCCAATATCCTAGCAAGCAGTTTTAATAGAGCTGTTAGGGAGAGTTTAACCTGATTTGGCAGGGGGATGGGAACCGGAGTGATAGGGCTGAGGAAGGGGAAAACAGAAATAAATCAAAGAGAGCGTGCAACAGAGATGATGGAAAGGACAGGCAGGAGATGAGGCAAAATCACAGCCAGTGGGATGATTCACAGGCAATAGAGGCGTGGTCCAGTTGAAACAGAAGGCAACAAAAACTGGACAAATCTGAATACGTAGTGGCCCTGATGCAATCAGTTAAATATTCTCCATAGCAGATCTGTAGAAATTTGCAAGAGTGTTTGGTAACTACCAAGTCTCCTCAAACTCCCAAAGGAATATATTTGCTGTAGTGCCTTCTTTGTAACTGTATTAATATGTTGGGCCCAGGACAGATCTTCAGAGATGTTGACACAGAGGAACTTGAAACTGCTCACCCTTTCCACTGGTGATCCCTTATTGAGGACTGTGTACTCCCTAAACTTCCCCTTCCTGAAGTCCACAATCAACTTCTTGGTCTTACTGTCAAGGTTGTTGCTGTGACAACACTCAATCAGCTGATCTATCTTGCTCCAGTACGCCCCATCGTCACCATCTAAAACTGTGCTGAAAACAGTTGTGACATTGGTGAACTTAAAGATGGCATTTGACCCACACAGTCATGGGTCTAGTGAGAGTAGAGCAGTGGACTAAGCACGCATCCTTGAGGTGCACAAGACTTGATTGTCAGCAAGCAGGAGATATTATTTCCCATCTGCACCAACTGTGCTCTCCCAGTGATGAAATCAAGGATGCAGTTGCAGAGGGAGATACAGAGGCCCAGAGTTTGGAGCATGTTGATTATAACTGAGGCTATGAATATGTTGAACACTGTAATCAATAAACAGTAGCCTGATATAGGTATTGTTATTGTCCAGGTGATCCAAGGCCGAGTGGAGAATCAGTAAGGTTGCATCCACTATAGACCTATTGTGGTGTTACGTAACCGGCAACAATGAATATTAATTGAGACAGGTTTTATGAAAACAACCAAACATTTATTAAACACATAAGCAATAAGGAAAAAAAAACAAAAAGGCAAACTTTAACCGGAGGTTAAACAGGTACACAGCCATTCATCAACTCCACTTGGCTCTGGTTCTTAAAGCGTTAAATGCGAAAACAGTTCTTAAAGCGATAACTTCAAAAGTCCAACAGTTTTACACATTCAATTGGGAGAGACTTCTCTAGAGAAGGATTTCTTCACTGACGCACCTTTACTGCTCGTTCTGTCCACAGGATTCCCAATGCCAAAAATAAACAGTTTAAATCGACTGACCTTAAATTCCTTTTAGAGAGAGAGAGCCTTTGTGCATGAACTCATTGCGCTATTGCAAGAGTTATCTCAATGCAGGTTCTCTCCAACGAAGACTCAATAAGGTCGATTCTTTATTAAACTGCCAAACGATGCCGGCTTCTCTCGATCCTTCACTTCAATGAATTCTTCACTCTCCCTTCAAAAATGTCGGAATTGAGTAAATTGGCATTTCCAGCCACAAATTTCCAGTTCAAATACAATATCTTGTAAGAGAACGCACCTTCCATTTTAAAAATGAAACTGCGTCACAAAAACAAACACGCAACAGAAACGGAGGCACAACACGTTCTACCTGGAAATCTACAAACTCAAAAACCCACTGCGTCACCTGGGTCGACCCTTATATACCCATGGTGCACATGTCATCACGTGACCTCACATTGGCGGGAAAATCACATCAGGTGACCTCCAAAAGACCATTACATCATTCTCACAAAAAAACAGACCTCCTTGAGCAAAGTGGTGATATGCAAATTGCAGTAGGTCCACGTTCTTGCTTTGGCAGGAGTTGATTCTGGTCACAATAGATATAAGTACAACTGGGCAATATTCATTGAGGCAACTCACTCTGTTCTTCTTGGGAACAAGTATGATTATCACCCTTTTGAGTCATATGGGAACCTTTGAGTGCAGCAGTGAGAGATTGAAGATGTCCTTAAACTCTCCTGTCAGTTGGTTAGCACAGATTTTCAGTGCCCTACCATCTACACCATCGGGACCTGATGCCTTGCGAGTGTTCACCCACTTGAAGGATGTTCTAATGTCAGCCTCCAACACAGTGATCACCAGATGCTGCAGGGATTCCCACAGCTGTAGTTTAGTTCTCCCTTTCAAACTGCGCATAAAGTGTGTAGCCCCCCGGCCACCCTCAGGTCGCTCGGCTCGCTGTCGTCTAGGGAGCCAACCCTCGGCCCCGCCAAACTGAGTAATTAGTTTGTGTGGATGCTGTGTGATGTACCCCACCTTGCCCAAATAACAGACAATACACCAGATACGATTAAATGATTTACAGTTTATAGATATTACTGGAACAATATAATTAATAGAGAATAAAATATAAAAGGAAAATAAAAGGTGCCACACTTATCAAAGTTCAATTTCTTCGTGCACAAAACAGTTGGAGCTCAAGAACCTTCTTCTTCACCCTGCGACCCCACGGACCACCTTGACCGGCCTCCTGGGACCAACAATGGTGGTTGACCAGACGCTCCACATGAGTCCGTCTCCGTCTCCTCGCCAAACGCCCTCCTCGGGGTCTGACCCCGTTAGTGGACATCACAGCACCTGGTTCATCCTCTGTCCCGCTCCCCTGCCTTCTCCCCTCAAACCCCGCGCATACAGTATCTTCAAATACACCAAAACCATAACAACTATCCCAATTGGTTCATAACATCCTCTTATTAGTAACATGATTCAACAAACTGCTAGTGGGAAGAATTTTCTCAGCGTTTAACATAACAAAGAAGCATTCCTAAGTATAACATAAAAAAGAAGCCATTTTAATTAGCCTACGCAGTAAAAGACAAAACTCCCTTACAAATGCATTGAGCTTGCCTGGGAGTGAAGCATCACAGCTATTCATGATGTTACGTTGCAACTTGGCGAAAGTAATGGTTTCTAAATCCTGCCAGAGCTGAAGTGTTTCTAATTTCAATCACAATTGGGTTTTTCTGCTCTTAAAGTTGCCTTCCGCAGGACATACCTGGACTTCTTATACAGCTATGGATCACCAGTCACAGATCTAGCCCTCAGTAGACTACAAATCTCTTGGTTTATCCACGGCTTTTGGTTTGGGTATGCCCAGTATGATCTTGAAGGTACAGATTCATCCACACGGGTCTTGATGAGATCAGTGACAACTGTGGAGTATTCATTCAGATTCGAAGATGAATATTGTACAATCCACCGACTCAGAGCAGTCTTGCATGCCTCCCTTCACCATACCTTCTTGGTCTTCATCATTGGTGCTGCAGTCTTTAATCTCTGCCTATATGCTGGGAGTAAAAGTACAGCCAGGTGATCAGACTTTCCAAAGTGTGGGCATGGGATGGCACAGTAAAACTGTGATCAAGTGTGTTGGCTGCTCTGGTTCCACAGCTAATATGTTGGGGTAGTTGTTTAAGAGACTTCTTCAAGCTGATTTGGTTAAAATCCCCTGCAATGAGAAGTATCCAGGAGTGTTGTTTTATGTCTGCAGATTACAGTGCTTAGCTCCTCCACTGCCTGCCTCATGTTGGCCTGAGGTGGAATGTACATTGCTACCAGGATTATGCCGGAAAATGTCCTCAGCAGATAAAATGGATGACATTTGACAGCTAGATGATCTAGTTCAGTGGAGCAGGACTGAGACAGAACAGGCACCACATCAATGCACCATGATGAGTTAATCATGAAGCATACTGCACCCCCTCTGCCTTTAAAAGACTCAGCTGTTCTGTCTTTGTGGTGGATGGTGAAACCCTCACGCTGTAGCGCTGCATCCAAAATGGTGGAAGTGAGCCATGTTTCTATGAAACAAAGTACACAGTAGTCCCTGATGCCCCTCTGGTCCTGAAATCTTGCTCTGAGGACTTCAGTTTTATTTTCCAGAGACTGTACATTTGCCAGCAGGATAATTGCGAATGGAGATCAAAGGCCTTTGTATTTGAATTGTACCTGTAGAATGATTCATCTTCCATGTCTTCATTTTCTTAATGTAGAACTGCAGTCACAACTTGAGCCTGCAGTCCAGGATCCATTGATATGACCAGATTTGAGTATTGATAGACACGTATAATTAAACTTTGCTTAAAACAATAAACCATTGTTACTAAATACTAGGCTTTAGATAAGTTTGAATTTTAGAGATTTGAAAATCATCAATGGTTGTACAAGGAAGGGAGGTAGTTGCTGGCTATCAAAAACTAAGGGGTGTGATTTAGTGATGGGGTTTCCTCACTACGTTGGCAGTGATCCTGTAACCATTTAGAGCACATTGTCAGTACTGGATAGTTTATGGCTGATTCGACTGAAGGTCCATGTTCAGATTAGGAAAGTGCATGTGTGGTACCAAGTGGAAGTAATTGGTTTCATCTCAATTATGGAGTACTTTCTGTTTTTCCAATAACATGAACTGTTGGCCACATTATCGTTCCCAGGTTTTGCAATTTTCAGTCTAGCTGCTCATTATGGTTGTGAAGCAAAGCTCAAGAAACCTCTAAAATAAAGATCCAGTGCAATAGAGTATCTGAAAATGTATTTTTATTTATTTATTTTACAACTTCTCTGGATTGTTAAGTAACAGCTGCACTTTGGATACTGTAACTCATCAGGTTTTCTTAAAGTCTGCGTGGCAATCCCAAGGTTCCTGGTATTAGCCACTTTAATTCACCATGCTATTTCTAATGTTGTTTCCTGCAATTTTACGATGAAGCTCAAGGTAAGCTGGAGAATCAGCACTTTATCTAGTGCCAGGGCAGGTTATCGTCATCCAGTCTCAATACTGAACTTTATAGGTTCATGCAACTCTCTTTCTCTTCACCGAGCCAGTTCTGTTTTGGCCATTAATTTAATATATCAGTTCAGTTCATCTCTCTCCACTAATGTTGCCAGACCTGCAGCATTCCTCACATCTCTGCATTTCATAACTTTTATCTTCCTTTGCTTGGGTTTTTTCTCTCCAACATCCCTCATAACTCGCCGTCTCTAATTACCCTAATTACCAAATAACTAACTGGTCTATCAACAAGTTACCTTCATGTGCAACTTTTCTGCATGGGACCTCTAAACTCATTCTAATTCAGGTATTCCCTTTGTCTTATTCACTCCCTTTCCAAATGTTTCTGCAAGCTAAATCCAACTTATTTTTTCTCTTTTCCAGTTCTGATGAAAGGTCTTTGGCCTATTACATTAACTCTATTTCTTTTCTTCCGCATATGCTGTCTAAATTGTGCAATGTCTCCAAAATATATTTTTTATTCCAAAATTTTTAGAAGTTAGGCATACAGTGTTTAATTTATCAGCAAAAATTGTCCTCTATTCAAAAGTCCCTATTCACCAATCTTGTTAACTTGTGCATTATTCTTTTCCATTCAAAGAGAGAGGTGGCTGTGACATTTGACAGTCTTGTTCTAAATTTTGCTGTGTATAAAAAATGTATAGAGACAAATTAAATTAACTTTTCAGGTCAAATCAATTACTTTCTTTTTCTAAACACTAATATTAATTTGCATCTTCTGATATAAAAATCATTAAATGAATTTGTCTCTCTATTGATGCTGCCTGACCTAATACATCTTACAGATTCACATTATCCATTGTATTTTGCTTTTGCATCATGCTGAGTGTCTTTGCCAGTGTAAGGTCAAGTGTAATTTCTGCATTAGTATTAGTATAGCTTGTGTAAGATAATCAATTACATTTCTATGTATCTTCAATGGTACATGTTTTCACTGGTGTGAATTACTACCAGTTGAGGCTGAGAACAGTGCTAATCTCTTTTTTTCACAGAATCTTGGGAAAAGTGAAGCCTGTGGGACTTTAGGAAAGTCTCCAGCCTATTAATGGATTATTAAACCACATAATGGTTATTAGGGTGCTAAACAAACACTTGTATCCTTTTAATGAGCCATTGAACCACACGTGTATAACTTTGTTAATAGGTTAAGGATCTACCAACCCATGCAGTCACAGCTTATTAGGCTGCTTAAAGGAAATTAAGCATCTGTAATTTGATAGAATATATATTTTGTTAGTTGTTATTTAAATATATAAGCACATACAGTATATTGTTAGACACTTTAAATATATACCTATCATTTTGAAGGCTATTTGATTACACACCTGTAATTTGTTCAGTTACTTAAAATATCTGTAACCATTTAATGATCTATTTTAATTTGTATCTATAACCTGTTGATGTAAAATATAAATATACAATTTAAAAATGCATATGGGTTGTTGCGAAATTTTTATTGACATGATTATTTCTGAAAGTCAGTCATGCATATTCCTTAAGTAGATATAGATAAAAGTTAGTGGTAAAACAAACTAGTTAAATTTATTGGGTGCTAATATCTTCTGCAATAACATTAAGAATGCAGGTATAGTAAATATAAACTTTGTGCTCTCAAAATGTGTACTTAAAGATCAGTTTTACTAAATAAGTTAACATTTATTGAGCATAAGTAATTTTTCACATTCTTAAATATAGTGTACTCTTAGCTTTGATAGACAGACTTTCTTGTGGATAGAAAACTGAATGATATTCTTTAAGGCATAACCATAAATTACTTATGATAAGTTCCTTTATATTCTAGGTGGAAAGCCATGCCCGTCTAGCCAAGCTTTGCAAGAATGGCGATCCTGTAATATTCATGGCTGCACAGTGTTTTACTGGGAGGCATCACCATGGGGTCCTTGCACAGTAGATACGTCAGTGGCAGCCCTCAACACTACAGTCAATTGGAATGGTGAAGCCACTTGTTCTGTGGGCATCCAAGTTCGACAGGTCCACTGTGTAAGGAACAAATTTGGACCTGTTTCTCCAAAAAGGTATTATTTCCTATTCAGAGTGAAAATTTAACAGAAATAAATAGCATATCTTAATCCGTTAAAATTCTCATCATGTATGAAGTGTGAAGATACTGAGTGTATATTTTTGCTTTTCTTTAATCTATTGATCAGCAATACCATCTTGTTCCCTTTTAAAAGGTTTCATACTGCCCCAAAGGCTGATCTAACTAAATTGGCAAAATTGCATTTCAGTCAAAAATATTCTCTATATTAATAATTAAATAAATTTACCTACAAAACAATGCTGCTTTGAAGTTCTCATGGCTTTACTGACAAAAGAATACTGTCTTAAAATTCTTGAAAGGAGAAAAAAATATTTCTTTTGAAACAATCAATCTAATGAGTGAAATATGAAGAAGTTCCATTAAGACCATTTACTCTGCCCTAACATTGGACAATATAAAATGGGGGATATGAATAAGATACTGGCAGGTAAGTCAGTTTATTTGGCGTTTGTTTAACATTAAATTATCCCTTTCAAATAAAAAGGTTATCCTGTTAGATCAGTACTGATAATGTCTGGCTGAATCCTTCACAGTGTATTAGCTTGATAATATTTATTTTGAAATTATGCATATAGCTTTATTCGGTATTAGCTACAATAATATTTTATGGGAATTTTTAAGCACATTAATAGATTTTTTGATATATAAAGAGGAGAAGCAAAGAGCAATGAAAGGAAAATAAAAACTAAGTAGTGCTAATGGACAGCACATTAAAATACCATGGGCATTTTAAAATCATGCTGATGAGTGAGTCTTCCGTGTTTGAACATCAGGAACAATAATTACATTGTACAATGTTAATAAGATACTGAAGTTCAGCCTTCAAATTTTGTCATTCTCTTCTGCAAAGAAACACATTTTAGATTATAAATGCAGTCAAGTTCTGTCAAGTCTTGCTATTTAATTGTCCTTATTAAAAATGATGTTAATAAATGAACAAAGGGTACTTGGACAATAGCTGAATATTTCAGTAAAAAGGACCACAATGTAGATTAACGTCTATTACACATTTACATATTCAATTTCAGATTGGAACAAAATGACTATGCTCCAAAGATCACGTTGAGAAATAACAAGGGAAACTACTTTCCAAGGAGTGTTCTATGGCCATGTTAGATCTCATTCTTTATGTTTTTCAATGAAACATGTTTTTCAGATGATATGCTAAGTTTGTATTGGAGCTATTGAATTTTGATGAAAAGCCCTCAACCCGTAGCGTTAAAACTGACTTTCTCTTTCTACAGATGCTGTCTGATCTGACAAATATTTCCAGCTTTCTCTTTTCTTTCAGATTTTTAGCAGCTGCAGGTTTTTCTGTCTCATGGTTCCAGTATTTTGTTTTCTGTCCTCTGCTGTGATTTCCCTTCTTTTAGTTGCACCTTTTCCAGTAATATCAGCCCTAATTAAACAGCCTTCATCACCCGTTCTCCACTGGCACTTCTACCACCTGTGCTATGCAGCCTTTCTTGGTCTAAGCCCATCGCAGATATTCCCTATATTCTCTCAAGCCCTCATCCTTTACAGCAATTTAACACATGCTGGATTTCTAACTCTCCCCAGTTCTAATGAAAGGTCATTGATCTGAATTGTTAACTCTTTTTCTCTCCACAGATAGTACCTAATCTTTGGATTTTTCTTGAACTTTCTTTTATTTCACATTTCCAGAATCTGCAGTGTTCTCTTCCTTTCCAGTACCATGATCTGTTGCGTCACTGTGTGTTAGCGAAGATAAGTTCAATTTGTTGGGCTGAGCTGCTGATATTGCATCATCATCCGTGATCTCAGTGAGAGAACTATAATTCAGTTCAATGCTGGTTCTTGGTTAATAATGATACTCCTGTTAGTATTTCATTCTCCATTAGCAGCAATGGGGATATTACTGACACTGGTGTGGGCATAATTTAAGTCAATGACCCAGTATTGAAAAGCTCTTGTTCACTCATTGTCTCCCCTGCTTGAAGTGAAAGCAAACTCTGGGGTTCTTTATTCAGGTCAGTATTGGTTGACTTGACAAACTGCAGTTTTTTTAAAACATACCAGCATTGTGATTTAGAACATTGATTGTCAAGCATAACAGGAATTTCAATTAGGCAATTGTTTGAAAATGCATTTAAATTATTTCTCTGATCATGTGCTGCAGATGATGCATGTGACTGACGTGCTGTATAAAGTACATCCTGAAAGTTTGTATAACTCAGTTCGGGAGCCTAATATAATTTTTTTATATAGCAGGAAGTCACAAAATCAGGGATATAGACTCGGAGTAAGAGAATAGTTACTTAAGGCTTAGATGAAGACCCTTGGCAGAGAGTGTAATTTCATGAACCTCTCCACCATGGGATTGTGGGCGCATTTTTCAATACAGTTATTTAAAGTTAAGATAAATTTGTTTTTAAATACTGAGACAATCAAGGGGTGTAGGATTAGCTGGGAAAGTGCATGAGGCACAGGATCATTCTGATATTATTCGGTAACATAGCAGGTTCAAGGATCTATGTGGCCTATTGTCATTCTCTTGTTTAAAATAAATTATCCTTTAACATTATTTTTTAAAAAGGTTTGTTGCATCTTTTATGTCTGATCTTTGGAACAGTAATTATTGATTCCTCCTCTTTCCCAACATTTCCAGGTGTCCTGAAAATTCCCAGCCTAAAACTTTTCAGCCATGCCTTTTGCCATGTAAAAAGGATTGCATTGCCACCCCCTTCAGTGAATGGACCTCTTGCCCCACTACATGTCAACAAGGTAATTCTTCTGATGACGTATCTTTAGTGGTGAAGATACTCAATCAGTTTAATTATGCCACATTGTATGTGGTTCTGGTCACCCCATTGCAGGAAGGATGTGGTGGCCTTGGAGAGCAGGTCACTGACAGTCACAAGGGTGTTGCCTGGATTAGAGATTAAGAAATGTGAGGAGAAGCTTGGATTGTTGTCTCTGGGCTGTTGGAGGCTGCAGGGGGACCTGACTCAAAGTTATAACATAATGAGAAATGTTGATCAATTAGACATTCAGAAGCTCTTTCCAGAGTAGGGATACTAGGGAAGATAATTTTAAGGTGAGAGGGGGGAACATTTAAAGAAGATGTTTTTTTACACATATAGTGGTAGATGCCTAGAATGTGCTGTCAGGGGTGGTGATGGAAGTAGGCGCAATTGTGACATTTAATTGACTTTTAGATAGGCACTTGAACAGCTAGGAATTGAGGGGTTATAGATGGGATTAGTTTTAAATTGGTTTCAATGTCAGCACAGATATCATAGGCCTAAGAGCCTGTTTCTATTTTTGTTCTTCTGTGGTAAAATGTACTCAAACAGATCATTAAAAGTAATTGAACAACAAATTTGTGAAAGAATCTCCTCCAATAGCACACATCTACTCAAACTGCATTCCAGAGAAGATGAATAGTAAGTAAGTAATAGGATGAGTGTGGTGACTGTGTCTTGTGCACCAATCAACTACTCCCATGTAAGGAGGTCCCTGGCTGACCCAAACACATGTTTGCATCCCTCAGTCACAGATTCCAATTCCTTATCATTGATGCCTCGCTTTCATTATTTCGAGTCCCACTGAGATCACACAGACAATGGCGTGAAAAGGCCTGGTCTTCCAGCTGTTGGAAGAAAATAATTGATGGAGGGCATGGAGCAAAAATAGATGTTGACAGGTTTTTAAAGATTATAGGAATCAGGGGTTTGGGGGTTGGTGCAGGAAAGTAGTGCTGAGTTGAAGGTCAGTCGTGACCCTGTATTACTCACAGAAGTGGTGAACAGGGTGTTCCACCTTGTAGTTTGCATGTGCACTTTTCAACTCAGAATGCTGCTCCAACTGTTCTGTCAGGGGCCCAAACGAAGAGGCTTGGTTCAATTCCAAGAATAATAATTTTACATCACAGACTGTTCATGATTTCATTGCTGTAAGCAGTACCAAAAAGAGCCACCATAAGGCAGCCATATGAATATCTAGTTTTCATGGGAAGGTTGGTAACACTAATATAATATAATCTTTCTATGGCAGAGAATAGGAATTGCATATCAATTGAGTGTGTGTGCTCATGGAGTAATTGCTTGGTTATTGCTGGAACATTTGAAGAGTAATCCCATGACATATTTTCACAGCATCCTGGCACATGCATAAGAAGGTTGTGGTATGTGAGTTTGTTTACAGGCCTAGAATAGGCCAAGATGTTAAAGACCTGGTTGACATGTATTCAACATTCATGGATTGAATGCACCAGTGATGGTAAGAGTAGAATGATTTGGCAGATGAATGTGTGGCTGAGGAAATGATGCAGGGGTTCAGATTTCTGGATCAGTGAGATCTCTTCCAGAGAAGGTGTTATATTTGAATGCACCTAGTACATGGAATAAGATAGATGAGCTTGTAACACAGTTACAGATGGCTTTGTATGATGTTGTGGCTATCGCTGAATCATTGCTGAAAGAATATTATAGCTAGGAGCTTAATGTCCAAGAATATAAATTGAATCAAAAGGACAGGCAGGTAGGCACAGCGGATGGGGTGGCTCTGTTGGTAAAGAATGAAATGAAATCATTAGAAAGAGATGACACAGGATCAGAAGGTGTAGAATTGTTGTGGGTAGAGCTAAGAAATAGCAAGCGTAAAAAGACCCTGGTGGGAGTTACATACAGACCTCCAAACAGTAGCAAAGATGTGGTGAACAAATTACAATGTGAGATAGAAAATGCATGTCAAAAGGGTAAAGTTATGACAGTCATAGGGGATTTCAATATGCAGGTAGATTGGGAAAGTTAGGTTGGTATTGTATCCCAAGGGTAAAATTTGTAGAATGCCTAGGGGATGACTTTTTAGAACAGCTCATGGCTGAGCCCATCAGGAGATCAGCTATTCTAGATTGGGTGCTGTGCAATGAACTGGAATTGATTCGAGAGCTTAGAGTAAAGGAACCCTTTGGAGTGTTGACCATAATATGATAGAATTCATCCTGCAATTTATAAAGGAGAAGTTAGTCAGATGCATCTGTTTTACAATGGAGTAAAGGGAATTACAGAGGCATAAGAAAGGAGCTGGCTAAAATTGTTTGGAAAGCAACACTAGCAGAGATGATGGCAGAGCAGCAAAGGCTGAAGCTTCTGGGAGAATTCAGAAGACACAGGATAGATACATCCTAAAGAAGCAGAAATATTATAAAGGCAGAATGATGCAACTGTGGTTGACAAGAGAAGTCAAAGCTAACAGAAAGGCCAAGCGAAGGCATATAATAGAGCAAAAGTTAGTAGGAAGTTAGAGGATTAGAAAACTTCAAAAAAAACAGAAAGCAACTAAAAAAAATCATAAAGGAAAGAATATGAAGGTAAGCTAGCCAATAATATTAAAGAGGGTACCAAAAGTTTCTTCAGATATATAACATTTAAAAGAGAGGTGAGAGTAGACATGAGACTGCTGGAAAATGATTCTCGGGAGGTAGATACAGGATACAAGAAACTGGCGGACGAACTGAATAAATATTTTGCATCAATATTCACTCTGGAAGACACCAGTAGTTCACCGGAAGTTCGAGGGTGTCATGGAGCAGAAGTGAGTGAAGTTAAAAATACTAGAGAGAAGGTGTTTGGGAAACTGAAAGGTCTGAAGGTAGTTAAGTCATCTGGACTAGATGGTTTATACCATGGGAATTTGACAGAAGTGGCTGAAAAGATTGTGTAGGTATTGGTAATGATCTTTCAAGAATCAATGGATTCTGGAATGGTTCTGGAACACTGGAAAATTAAATGACACTCTACTCATCAAGAGTGAGAGAGGCAAAAGAAAGGTAATTATAGGTCAGTTAGTCTGACCTCAGTTATTGGGAAGTTGTTGGAGTTGATTGTTAAGGATGTGGTTGGGATACTTGGGAGCATATGTTAAAATAGGCCATGCTCAGCATAGTTTCCTTCAAGGGAAGATCTTGCCTGACAAATCTTTTGGAATTCTTTGAAGAAATAACAAATAGGATAGACAAAAGAGAATCAATATATGTTTTGTACTTGGATTTTCAGAAGCCCTTTGAGAAGATATCACACGAGGCTGCTTAATAAGTTAAGAGCACATGGTCTTACAGGAAAGGGACCAGCATGGATAGAGCATTGGCTGATTGGCAGGTGGCTAAGAGTGGGAATAAAGGAAGCCATTTTTAATGGCTACTGGTGACTAGTGATATTCCACAGGGGTCTGTACTGGGACTGCGCTTTATGTTATATGTCAATGATTTGGATGACGGTTTTGATGGCTTCCTGGCCAAGTTTGCAGATGATGCGAAGATAGGTGGAGGGTCAGGCAATGTAGAGGAAGCAGAGAGGCTACAGAAGGAATGGCACAGATTAGAGGAACGGACAAAAAGTTGTAGATGGAATACAGTGTTGGGAAATGTTTGGTCATGCACTTTGGTAGAAGATATGAAAGCATAGAGAATTTTCTAAATGGAGAGAACATTCAAAAATCTGAAGCGCAAAGGGACTTGGGAGTCCTCATGGGAGATTCCCTAAAGGTTAACTTGCAGGTTGAGTCTGTGGTGAGGAAGACATACACAATGTTAGCATTCATTTCGAGAGGACTAGAATATATTATAATGTTGTAGAAGGATGTAATGTTGAGCTTTTATAAGGCACTGGTGAGTCCTGACTTGGAGTATTGTGAGTAGTTTAGGGCTCCTTATCTAAGAATGGATTGCTGACATTGGAGAAGGTTCAAATGAGATGCACTAAAATGATTCTGGGATTGAAAGGCTTATCAGATGAGGAGTATTTGATGAACTTGGGCCTGTAATCACTGGAATTCAGAAGAAAGAGGGTGGAACTCATTGAAACCTATCAAATGTTGAAAGGCCTCAGTGGAGTGGATGTGGAGAGGATGTTTCCTATGGTGGGCAAGTATAAGACCAGACAATGCAGACTCAGAATAAAGTGGCTTGCTTTCAGAACAGAGAATCTAAGGAATTTCCTTAGCCAGAGGGTGATGAATCTGTGGAATTCATTGCTACAGGTGGCTGTGGAGGCCAAGTCATTGGGTATATTTAAGGCCGAGGTTGATAGATTCTTGTTTAGTCAGCACATAGAGGGATACGGGGAGTAAGCATGAGGCTGAGGGAAATGGATCAGCCATGATGAAATGGTGGAGCAGACCCGACGGGCCAAATAGCCTAATTCTGCTCCTACATCTTATGTTCTTATGAATTATAAAACCCATCTTCTGAGAAGGCTAATTTGGACTTGGACTGTATGGTTGGTGTACTAATTATTGTCTAATGGTGATATGATAGCCTCCTCATATTATTCAGAATCTTCTGCAAGTGGTTTGAAATATAACCTGTGGAATCGTGCACTATGAGAAAAAAAACACTATTGCTGAATTTTGACCAATTTGACCACTATTGGTTTGCCAAATATATAGGGAGGGACTGCAGTTCCTTTCCAGCCAATTCAGGGAATTTATTGTGTTGCGGCTACAAAAAAAGTCTCCCACCTCCCTACAAAGCTGCTTCCATTGGGTAAACAGACTAGACCTTTCAGACTGTGAAGGATACTTTAAAGAAGTAGATGATTATCCATAATGGCTCAAGCAAAACAGAATTCTAATTTTCGTCCATCAGCTCAGAAGAAACCTAAGCCAGGTGCAGCCAAACTGAGTTGGGAGAATGGAGGAAAGCTAAAAACTGTAGCTGATAAAGAAAGACAGACAGTTTCGAGTGAGTAGTAAAGTGTGGGAAAAGTTTTTTTTATCAGCTTTGCAATAAATAGGTGAGAAGTTCAAAAAGATGCAGCAGATGTTGATCACTGTTCCCAAGGTGCAAGAATTGGTGACAAACCGAGTCATTAAATACAGGATGTGCTAGAAGAGGCTTTCACTACAGAATATGAGGAAGGTGTAGAAGAGGTAATGAGAGAGTACCTGATGGAGATCACCGTGAATTATGAAACAAGTGTTCAGTTAGCATCCGGAGTGAATGCTGGAGAGGCACCAGGCAAGCCAATTGTGTGAGAAGATCCCAGGGAAAGAGGAAGACTATGATGTTGTTGA
Organism: Mobula hypostoma; assembly: GCF_963921235.1. Classification (NCBI taxonomy): domain Eukaryota; kingdom Metazoa; phylum Chordata; class Chondrichthyes; order Myliobatiformes; family Myliobatidae; genus Mobula; species Mobula hypostoma. The sequence continues at coordinate 90,855,865 of NC_086101.1, read as the reverse complement.
TCATGTATAAATAATACATTAAATGAGAGTAGTATAGTGTGTGCCTCCTTAGGACACAGCAACAGACAAATCCTTAGGAAAACATCATACACAACTTAAGTGATCACAATTAATTTGCAATCAGTAAAAATGTAAATTAATTTGCAGGCACTCCACACTGCTGCAAGCCCCAAACCCATATTTTGTAGCAAGCACACAATACCAGTACCTCAGATAATATTACTTAAAGAATTTCAAATCTGAAAAAGTTGCTCCCTAACCACTATAAATTTACTTAACTTGATCTAGGCCCCTCTAAGGTTCATTGATGTGACTGATGCTAACCAATTATTCTTTGTTCTACATGTACACCCTCTGAACTGGTTTCTTGGATGGAATCTTTGAATTCCAGTCTTGATCTCTACACCACCCCCAAACCCCTACCCCAGCCTTAATGCCCCAATCTCAGGCACTGGTCCATATGGAAGATCCTCTGTCCTCTGGCATAGTCATCCCAAATGATCTCTCTCTGCTCAGTGTTCCTCCAGCAATACCAATTGTTTGTGAAGGTCCCCACCAACCACTGATCCCTGATATAAATCCCCTTCAAGGGGTAATCTTTGGACCTGTGACTCCTGACCCTAGACACCAATTGTTCTTGAAGACATTACCAAGCCAGTAAGTTAACCTTTTAAATTTTGTTTATGGCTGACAAATTTGTTGCTCCAGATCCCAGCCTCTGCAATCTCTTGTCACTCCTTGTCTTCTGCTTGCCAGGTCTCTGTCCCATCCATGTAACATGCTTTGCTCTCAAAAGTCCTGGGTATGAGAGAGATTTTTTGTGGGATGATCACTATTTGGGAGCACAGAGAAAATTAATTTTAAGCCGCGCACATTCTATGATACATATCTAGAACTATGCTGAGTAGAATAATTGAAAAATTAAAAATAACTAATCAGTTGGAAAATAGAGCAGTAATATACGTATTTCATTGCAAAAATTTAGGCTGCAGAGCAGTGTTAAGGAGAAGAAAATAAAAAAAACACCTCTATTTTGAGAATGCAGAACTATAATGAATTACAGAAAGATAGAGATCTTTAAATGAAATTCCAATACTAGGCAAAATGTAAGAAAGAATCTGTTGTTTTTATTTTCAATCACAGTTTATGCTCAAGGACACTTTATACAGGCTTCAAGATTGTATAGAGCAAAAGAGCGGCTGAACATTCAGATCTCTCTTTAAAAATGTCAACAGAAACTAATTTAATTGTACTGAGTAAACTCCTGAGGCTGTTATGAAGAACATTGTTCTACAATTACAGGAGTAAAGAAACATTTCGCATCAATGACCACAGTAACACAGTCCTTTAATTAAATTCTGACTGTTTGCAGTGAGGATGTTGAGTGTTTCTCTGGGGTTCTTGGTGACATTGCCCTTGTATTTCGTGAACTTCACCATGCACAATGATTGAAAGCACATAATAAAGTGTATCCATTAAAGAAACAATTCTAATTTACTGATTACAACCAACTCAATTAAGCCAGACTTTTATCTCCAAAAATCAAAACGTGGATCCGTTAAGAGGTGTAGCCGGGAATGCCATTGTCTCCTCTATCACACATGCTTGTGGACTTCTCCAGAAAGCTTTGATAATCATGGGCAGGTATATGAGTTGTTTTGGTATCACAGTCACCCATTTTCCAAGATACTGCAACATTCTTCGTACTTTGATGCCACCTAATGAACACATAGTCATGTGATAAAATCATTAAGGTGACATCCCTTACCTCCATTCTAATATTATATTTAACCTATATAATTTATAGTTACACTTCTTTTATAATGCTTTATAATGCTTTAGGGTCAGCATAGAAAGGCACCATCCAGTCTACAATATCCATGCGAACCTTTTCATTGACCCTCTATGCTTTGCCTATTTAAGTGTCTGTTTGAAACACCTTGGTTTCCTTGGCTACGCAAGTCTAGGGGAGACACTCCCTGGTCCTGCCAAACCTGTGAGATTAAGATGACTCTTCCCACCCCAAACCCCGGTTTATGTGGATGCTGCTTGCTACCCTGTTAAAGATTAGTGCCACGAAACAACAGACAGTACACTGCAAACGATTAAAGGAATATTTATGAATCTTCTCTTAACTAAAGGGTTAGTAAAGAATAACGAAAAGGACCCATTCTAATTAAGCAGTCAAATGTGCACAAGTTAGAGCCCATCTTGAACTTCTCTGTCACTCACAAGCTGGGCCCTTGGCCAGTGAAAGCACAGACCATCTTCTGATCGTCGCTCGCAATCCATCTCGAATAAACGGGTCTCCCACCAGATCGTATGCTAAAACCGGTTCTCCCCAGTGTCTTCTTGTTCCATCTCCTGCCAAACACAAGCCCACCCTTATTTGTCCCTCACCGAGAACCTCCCACAAATTGGATTCCACATCATCCCTTATCTTTAACAATAACCCAAACAGGCTGAAATCAGAACAAGCTGCTCCTACAGAGCTGCTATGTGAAATACCTACAGCATAACAGTAAAGATGTGAACCAGGGCATTACATGCATAAATGCTTCTTCAACATAGTCTCCGCCACCCTCCCTGAAAGTACATTCCAGGTATCAACCACACTCTTCATAAAAAAATGTGCCTCCAGATCCCCTTTGAAACTTCTTCCTCCCACCTTCTTCCAACCTTAAGTCAATGCCCTCTTTTTTTTCAATACTTCAACAATGGGAGAGAAGATTTTGACTTCTTAGACTACCTATGTTTCTTATTGTTCTTATTTTTTTTCTATCAAGTCATCCCTGGGCAAACACACCCAGACTATCTAAAGTCCTCCAATCCAAGCAACATCCTTGTGCAACGGTCCTCTCTCCAGTGCAACTATATCTTTCCTGTAGCGTTATAATGGGAAATACACACAATATCACAAGTACAGTCCAACTGATGTTTTATAAAGTTTACAAATTTACTCTGACATCAGGTTTTCCTGATACTGGTCAACAGACTTTCTTCAATTCTATTCCCCACTAGTTAGAGATCCACAGGGCCTTTAATCAATCTGCTAGTGTTTTGCTCTGCAAAGATAATGGTGCATCTTACCATATTTCTACATCTGGTTCAGATCTGGCTGCATAGTACATGAAAATATTGTTCAGATGTGCTGGAAATACAGAGGCTCAAGTAACTCCTTGTTCCATTGTGCACCATCTTAATATATGCAATTGATCACATATCATCTTAGTTGAGAAGGATGATGACTGACTCAAACTCGTGGAAAGACATTATAATTCCACCCACCAGCACTTCCGGTACCACATCTCAGTAACCCTCTCAGTGGAGATACTGGACAAAAGTCAGAAAATCAAATTATCTGGTGAGACACTTGTTTTACAGAGAGAAAAAAAGCTTTTCAGTTTGAGGCAGCATTTTTTTAGTATTTTCTCACATAGCCTTCCTCTGGAACTTTGTGCATAGGATGTCGCTGCTGTCCTCAGGGCAGTCAACAGTAAACCAGCTAATAGTATCCACACTGCAGCAGCATATAATGATACTTGTGTAACATTAACGATTTAATTACCTCATGTGCTTTATTAATGGTGTAACATAGCACTTTTGTGTACCAAAGGCACTAGGAACAAATTATTTGATGAGATTTATGATTTTGTTTCTCTCCCCACCCCACCATGCTGAGTTCTATCAATGAGAAACAGTTGGGAAGTTGGAAACTGCTAGTCCTGATAGAGAGTAGCAAACTCAATCTGCATTGTCCTGGGATCAGTGCATGTGCTTATTGTTATGCAAAAGTTATGGACATTAGGGTTTATATTGGCTGTCTAGCATTTTTGTATAAGGATCTGATCTTGTGCCTCTGTGTGGAGGTGGGGTGAGCTGCATGTAGGTGGGAGGGAATGAGTGGTTGTAGATTAGAAAGTATAACTAAAATATGCCTTGTTTTATAACTATATTTTAATGTTTCAATTTTCCTTCAATTCTCAGGTTCATCAATAGTAAACCATCTGACTATTTTTCCAATACTCTTTTTTCAGGCAATTCTTCTAATGCAAAGCAGTCTCGCTATAGAATTATCATCCAGAAGCCTGACAATCAAGGGCAGGAGTGTCCAGATACATTGTATGAAGAAAGAGGATGTGAACCACTCTCTGTTTGTCCGATCTATAGGTAAAAATAACTTGAGGCAAAACTTAGAGATACACTTCATTCACCTGTAGCATATCCCATTATTGGAAAGGATCTTGACGTCAAAACACAAGCACAGAATAAGGTGGATTATTGACCAAACTCCTGGCAAAGTCTATTGACACTTTAGTGTGCTCTGCCACAACTTCCTTGTAGCAGAAACCTTAGGCACATAAAACATGTAAGAAACAAGATTGGGATGAGGACAATCATCCTTTAAAGCTTTTTCTTTTGATCTAATCTGAGTGTAAATACCACTTGCATTACTCTCTCCCATTACTCTCCAGCAGGTGAAATGTTTTTCATTCTTTGCCTTGAACATATTCTTTGAACCATAGAAACTACAGCACAGAAACAGGCCCTTTGGCCCTTCTTGGCTGTGCCGAACCATTTTCTGCCTAGTCCCACTGACCTGCACACGGACAATATCCCTCCATACACCTCCCATCCATTTATCTGTCCAATTTATTCTTAAATGTTAAAAAAAAACGCATTTACCACCTCGTCTGGCAGCTCATTCCATACTCCCACCACTCTCTGTGTGAAGAAGCCCCCCCAATGCTCCCTTTAAACTTTTCACCCCTCACCGTTAACCCATGTCCTCTGGTTTTTTTCTCCCCTTGCCTCAGTGGAAAAAGCCTGCTTGCATTCACTCTATCTATACCCATCATAATTTTATATACCTCTATCAAATCTCCCCTCATTCTTCTACGCTCCAAGGAATAAAGTCCTAACCTATTCAACCTTTCTCTGTAACTGAGTTTCTCAAGTCCCGGCAACATCCTTGTAAACCTTTGCTGCACTCTTTCAACCTTATTTATATCCTTCCTGTAATTTGGTGACCAAAACTGAACACAATACTCCAGATTCGGCCTCACCAATGCCTTATACAACCTCATCATAATATTCCAGCTCTTATACTCAATACTTCGATTAATAAAGGCCAATGTACCAAAAGCTCTCTTTACAACCATATCTACCTGTGACGACACTTTTAGGGAATTTTGTATCTGTATTCCCAGATCCCTCTGTTCCACTGCACTCCTCAGTGCCCTACCATTAACCCTGTATGTTCTACGTTGGTTTGTCCTTCCAACGTGCAATACCTCACACTTGTCAGTATTAAACTCCATCTGCCATTTTTCAGCCCATTTTTCCAGCTGGTCCAAGTCCCTCTGCAGGCTCTGAAAACCTTCCTCACTGTCTACTACACTTCCAATCTTTGTATCATCAGCAAACTTGCTGATCCAATTTACCACATTATCATCCAGATCATTGATATAGATGACAAATAACAATGGACCCAACACTGATCCCTGTGGCACACCACTAGCCACAGGCCTCCACTCAGAGAAGCAATTTTCTACCACCACTCTCTGGCTTCTTCCATCGAGCCAATGTCCAATCCAATTTACCACCTCTCCATGTATACTTAGCAACTGAATTTTCCTAACTAACCTCCCATGCGGGACCTTGTCAAAGGCCTTACTGAAGTCCATGTAGACAATATCCACTGCCTTCCCTTCATCCACTTTCCTGGTAACCTCCTCGAAAAACTCCAACAGATTGGTCAAACATGACCTACCACGCACAAAGCCATGTTGACTCTCCCTAATAAGCCCCTGTCTATCCAAATGCTTGTGGATTCTGTCTCTTAGTACTCCCTCCATTAACTTACCTACTACTGACGTTAAACTCACCGGCCTATAATTTCCCGGATTACTTTTCGATCCTTTTTTAAACAACGGAACAACATGAGCCACTCTCCAATCCTCCGGCACTTCACCCGTAGACAGCGACATTTTAAATATTTCTGCCAGGGCCCCCGCAATTTCAACACTAGTCTCCTTCAAGGTCCAAGGGAACACCCTGTCAGGTCCCAGGGATTTTGGGTTAGAGAATTCATATGGTCACAACTCTGAGGGAAGAAATACTTCCCCATGATTAGGGTTTGATCATCTGTCTGAGATTATAGTGACTAGTTTCCGATACTCCCACTAGGAGGAACACCAATTTAGAATCCACCTTGTCAATCCTCTTCAGAATATAGTATGTATCCATTTCTCCTTCTTCTGAACTCAATGAGTATTGACCCAAACTGTTAAATTTCTTTCCATATGTTAACCTCATTTTCCCAGAAACCAATCAAGTGAACTTTCTCTTGTTTTGTCTGCAATCCAGTGATATATTTCTTTAGCTACAGTGATGAAAATTATGAACAGCACTCATCAGCAACCTATAAAGTTGTATCAGCGATGCCCTACCTGTGGCAAGAAAGACCAGTATTCCATAAGACATTTAAAGACTTTCTTCTTTTCAAAGTAGAGAATTTTACAGTTTCTCACATTATATTCCATTTACCAACTTCTGCAGTCATTACATCCCTTTGCAGGGTCTTTGTATCTTGCAGCAAATTTAGCTACAGTACACGTGGATCCTTCATCTACAAACATTTGTGCATTATTAATGTATTTGTAGATTGTAAATCATTGTAGATTCTGGTCCCTGTCATATTCCAGTATTTATTGATTACATATTGGTGATATGTTCAAAAGTGTTGCTCTGTCAAAAATATTTTTGATGTTTAGGTCCTTTTAAACAAACTTTTGCATAAAGTTGAAACTTATTAGAATTCTCTATGATAAGCAAAAAAATATAACAAAGCAATAGTTTATCATTGAAACTCCTCTGGTACTAAGGTTTATAAACATATCTGGACACTGCATCTTTCTGTTCCCTTGTTGTATCTTCCTTTTTCTCACTTCTTAAGTCTCAAGTATTTTGTGTTCTTCCCTGATATCTAGACTTTCTCAATTTCTCTTCCTTTATTACTGGATATGTGGCTATTAATTTGAATTGAAGTGCAAACATACATCTATTATCATGTGCTCCACACACCTATAGTAAGTGGGGATTATACGAGGGCCATATAATATAACCATATAACCACATAACAATTAACAATTACAGCACAGAAACAGGCCATCTCGGCCCTTCTAGTCCGTGCCGAACTCTTACTTTCACCTAGACCCACCGACCTGCACTCAGCCCATAACCCTCCATTCCTTTCCTGTCTATACAGCTGTCCAATTTAACTTTAAACGACAACATCGAACCTGCCTCAACCACTTCTGCTGGAAGCTCGTTCCACACAGCTACCACTCTCCAAGTAAAGAAGTTCCCCCCCATGTTACCCCTAAACTTTTGCCCTTTAACTCTCATCACATGTCCTCTTGTTTGAATCTCTCCCACTCTCAATGGAAAAAGCCTATCCACGTCAACTCTATCTAACCCCCTCATAATTTTAAATACCTCTATCAAGTCCCCCGTCAGCCTTCTACGCTCCAAAGAATAAAGACCCAACTTATTCAACCTTTCTCTGTAACTTAGGTGATGAAACCCAGATAACATTCTAGTAAATCTTCTCGGTACTCTCTCTATTTTGTTGACATCCTTCCTATAATTCAGTGACCAAAACTGGACACAATACTCCAAATTTGGCCTCACTAATGCCTTGTACAATTTCAACATTACATCCCAACTCTTATATTCAATGCTCTGATTTATAAAGGCCAGCATACCAAAAGCTTTCTTCACCACCCTATCCACATGAGATTCCACCTTCAGGGAACTATGCACCATTATTCCTAGATCCCTCTGTTCTGCTGCATTCTTCAATGTCCTACCATTTACCATGTATGTCCTATTTTGATTAGTCCTACCAAAATGTAGCACCTCACATTTATCAGCATTAAACTCCATCTGCCATCTTTCAGCCCACTCTTCAAACTGGCCTAAAACTCTCTGCAAGCTTTGAAAACCTATTTCATTATCCACAACTCCACCTATCTTAGTATCATCTGCATACTTACTCATCCAATTTACCACCCGTCATCCAGATCGTTAATGTATATGACAAACAACATTAGACCCAGTATAGATCCCTGAGGCACACCATTATTCACCGGCCTCCAATCTGACAAACAATTATCCACCACTACTCTCTGGCGTCCCCCATCCAGCCACTGCTGAATCTATTTTGCTCCTTCAATATTAATACCTAACGATTGAACCTTCCTAACTAACCTTCCCTGTGGAACCTTGTCAAAGACCTTACTGAAGTCCATATAGACGACATCCACCACTTTACCCTCATCAACTTTCCTAGTAACCTCTTCAAAAAATTCAATAAGATTTGTCAAACATGACTTTCCACGCACAAGTCCATGTTGACTGTTCCTAATCAGACCCTGTCTATCCAGATAATTATATATATCATCTCTAAGAATACTTTCCATCAATTTACCCACTGCTGACGTCAAACACGCAGGCTGATAATTCCTAGGTTTACTCTTAGAACCCTTTTTAAACAATGGAACAACATGAGCAATACGCCAATCCTCCAGCACCATCCCCGTTTCTAATGACATTTGAAATATTTCTGTCAGAGCCCCTGCTATTTCCACACTAACTTCCCTCAAGGTCCTAGGGAATATCCTGTCAGGACCTGGAGACTTATCCACTTTTATATTCCTTAAAAGCGCCAGTACTTCCTCTTCTTTAATCATCATAGTTTCCATAACTTCTCTACCTGTTTCCCTTATCTTACACAATTCAATATCCTTCTCCTTAGTGAATACCGAAGAAAAGAGTTTGTTCAGCACCTCCCCCATCTCTTTTGGCTCCACACATAGTTGTCCACTCTGATTCTCTAAGGGACCAATTTTTTCCCTCACTATACTTTTGCTATTAATATAACTGTAGAAACCCTTGGGATTTGGAATAATGACATACCAAAATCACTTTCTTTACTTATATTTATCGTTGCTACATTCAGTACTCTCTTGGTCTTTGCATTCCTTCTGTAAAATGTTCTAAAGATTAAAGATTACATTTATTTGTCACATGTGCATCAAAACATTCAGTGAAATGTATCATTTGCATCAAATCAAATCAGCAAGGGTTGTACTGGGCAGAGCCCAATTGTGGTCATGCTTTTGGTGCCAACATAGCATGCCAACAGCCCTAGAAACCTAACTGTATGTCTTTTGGAATGTGGAAGGAAACCGAAGCACCTGGAGGAAACCCACACAGTCATGAGGTTAATGTACAAACTGCTTACAGAGAGCTGCAGGAATCGAATCCTGATCTTACATCTGGTGCTGTAAAGCATTATGCAAACTCTATGCTACCCTGCTGCCCCATTCCACGTGGACAACTGTTCCCATTCTCTCTCATTATCAGAATCAGGTTTAATACCACTGGCATATGTCAAGAAATTTGTTGTTTTGCTCAACAGTACATTAAAAAACATAGTAATTATAACTATAAATTAGTATGCATAAAAATAAATTAAATAAGTGCAAAAAGAGAGGGAAAGAAAATAGTGAGGTAGTATTGATGGATTCATTATCCTTTCAGAAATCTGATGGCAGAGGGGAAAAAGCTGTTCCTGAAACACTGAGTGTGTGTCTTTAGGCTCCTCTACCTTCCCCACTCCCCACTTTGATGGTAGCAATAAGAAGAGAGCATTTCCTGGATGATAGGGGTCCTTAATGATGGATGCCACCATTTTGAGGTGTCACCTTTTGAAGGTGTCCTGAGTGTTGGTGAGCCCAGTGCCCATGAAGGAGCTGGCTGAGCTTACAATTTTCTGTAGGTTTTTCTGACCCTGTGTGGTGGCTCATCCAAACTAGACAGATGCAATTAGTTAGAATGCTCTCCACCATACATCTGTAGAATTTGCAGGTGTCTTTGGTGACAGACCAATTCTCCTTGTAGTTTTGAAGTTCACCTTAACAATAGAGAGAGCAGTTAATGAATATGCTTAAAAAGTTTACAATAAGCAGAGAATATAAGAAATCAAATGTTATTAAGTCACAAAGTCATATTGCACAACAGACATGTCCTTTGATTCACTAAATCTGCAATGAGCAACAAGCCCTTATTTACATTAATCCTATGTCATTCTGACCATGTTCTTATCAACTCCCTCCGTGATTCCACCACTCGTATGCTACCGATTAGGTGGACTTCTTTGGCATGTGAGAGGAGGCCAGAGGACTGTCTATTGAATGGAGGAGCTATCTCCTCAGTTCTGTGATGTTTTTTCAGGTGACCACAAACCAAAGGATTCTCATCATAACTAACTTTCATATGAACTACAGACTTAATAGCCCTTACTAAGTCAATCTTCCCATCAGGCCTTGTGTCTGCGATCGCCTGTCCTCATCAATGCCATTGCATGAGTTAGGCATTTTTCCTGTTTGGTATCTTGGGAAGTTCCAGAGTTCGGAGTTCAATTCCGGCGCCGTACTGTCAGGAGTTGGTGTACGTCCTCCCCGTGGAATGTGTGGGTTCTCCCCAGTGCTCTGGTTCCCTCTACTGTCCAAATTTGTATTGGTAGGTTGATTGGACATCGTAAATTGTCTTGTGGTTGGGTCAGGGTTAATCAGCTGTGTCAGGAGTTGTGCAGCTTGGCTCATAGGGCTGGAAGGGCCCACTCTGTGCTGTATAACTAAATAAAATAAAATAGTGTGTAGAGTTCACTGATGAACTTAGTGATTTCCTCTTAAACTGATTTGACCATTTTGAAAGGATTATTACCACTTTGTTTATTTAACTTTAGATGGAAAACACACAAATGGCATCACTGTATTTTGGCTCCTGATTATGTCAGACAGAGAACGATTGGAGCAACAGAGGCCTGTGGTTCTGGTTTGCAATCCAGGGGTAAGTGTTGTTGTGCCACTGGCTCGTACATGAGCCCCCAAAGTTCATACTAATTGTCCAGTCGGAAAATGTCGGAGACTCAGCATCCTACTAATTCATAATTGGTAATTGGTTTATTATTGTCATATGCATGATGGTGCAGTGCAAAACCTTCTAAGTTTAAACAAAACCTATTATCAAAGTACATACATGTGACCATGTACAACTTTGAGATTCATTTTCTTGCAGGCATTCACAGTAAATACAAAGAAGCATGATATAATCAGTGAAAGACCACACACAACAAGATGGACAATCAATATGCAAAAGACAATATAATGTGTAAATACAAAAAGTAATAAATGAGCAATGAGGTGAAAGTGAGTCCGTAGGTTGTGGGAACTGTTCAGTGCTGGGGCGAGTGAAATTGAGTGAAGTTATTCGCTCTGGCTCAAGAGTCTTACAGAAGAGAGGTGATGACTGTTCCTGAAAGGTGTGGTATGGGTCCTGAATCTTCTGTATCCATCTCCTTCCTGATGACAGCACTGAGATAAAAAACATAGGCTTGATGGAACCAGGATGATAGAGCTGAGGGTGAACCAGAAAGCTTAGATGATGGATGTAACATGAACGTAAGGAAGGATAAGCCAGTGATGGGGTACAAATGCAGACAGAGCAAAGAGTTATATTGTACAACCAAAGCAAAATTCAAAAAGCCAAAGAATGCAGCACTGAAGGTGCTGGATTTAAATGTGCGTAGCATGACAAACTTGTGACGCAACTAAACATTGGTCGGTTATGACGTTGTGGGCATCACTGAGTTGTGGCTGAAAGAAGGCCATAGCTGGGAGCGTAAACTCAAAGGATATACTTCGTATTGAAAGGACAGGTAGGAAGGCACAGGTGGTGGTGTGGCTCTGTTGGTACAAGATGGAATTACAAATATAGAAAGAGGTGACATAGGATCAGAATGTTGAACCTTTGAGGGTGGAGTTAAGAAATTGAAAGGGTAAAAAAACTATTATGAGAATCATATATAGGCCTCCAAATAGTAGTCAATATCTAGGGTTGAGATTCCAAAGGAAGCTGGAAAAGACATGTAATAAGAGTAATGGCATAATTCTAATGGGGACTTCAATATGCAAGGGGATTGGGAAAATTAGGTTGGTGTCAGATCACAAGAGAGGGAATTTGTTGAATGCCTACGAGATGGCTTCTTAAAGCAACTTGTGCTTGAGCCTACTTGGGGAAAGGCTATCTTAGACTGGGTGTTGTGTAATAAACCAGATCTTATTGGGGAGCTTAATGTAAAGGAACTATTAGGAGGCAGTCATCATAATATGATTGAACTCATACTGCAATTTGAGAGGGAGAAGCATAAATCACGTGTATCAGCATTGCAGTTGAATAAAGGGAACTACAGAGGCATGAGAGAGGAACTCGCCCAGGTGGATTGGAGAACTAAACTGAAAGGAATGATGGCAGAGCAGAGATGGCTGAAGTTTCTGGGGATAGGTCACAATGCACAGAACAGATATGTCCCTCAAAGGAATAAGTTCTCAAATGGCAGGGGTAGGCAACTGAGGCTGACAAAGGAAGTTAAGGTAAACACAAAATAATCTACAGATGCTGGGGTCAAAGTAACTCTCACAACACGCTGGAGGAACTCAGCAGGTTGGGCAGCGTCCGTGGAAAAGATCAGTCAATGTTTCGGGCCGGAACCCTTCGTCAGGACTGAAGAGCGAAGGGGCAGAGGCCCTATAAAGAAGGTGGGAGGAGGGTGGGAAGGAGAAGGCTGGTAGGTTCCAGGTGAAAAACCAGTAAGGGGAAAGATAAAGGGGTGGGGGAGGGGAGGTAGGGAGGTGATACGCAGGAAAGGTGAAGAAAGAATAGGGGAAAACACAATGGGTAGTAGAAGGAGGTGGAACCACGAGGGAGGTGATAGGGAGCTGGGGGAGGGGGCAGAGTGACATAGGGATAGGGGAAGGGAGGGGGAGGGAATTACCGGAAGTTGGAAAATTCTATGTTCATACCAAGGGGCTGGAGACTACCTAGACGGTATATGAGGTGTTGCTCCTCCAACCTGAGTTTAGCCTCGTCATGGCAGTAGAAGAGGCCATGTATGGACATATTTGAATGGGAATGGGAAGCAGAGCTGAAGTGGATGGCTACCAGGAGATCATGTCTGTTATGTTGTGAGTGTTGTTTTGATCCCATCATCTGCATCTGCAGATTATTTTGTGTTTATGTTGGTATTAAAACTGTTTTTCATGCTGTTTGACATAATGATCTCCAAAGTATGTTCAGTTCCCATGGGCAGACTGTGGAATTCTGGGGGAGCCGATTTAACACCTGCAATTTGCAGCATTCTGGTACAATTCAATCAGGGTCTCATATCCGTCCTTTAAAATGCTGAATTTAGCTTCCAAAAATCTCACCTCAAGCAGCAGAAAACAAAAAAATTGATTAGGGGAATTTATTTTGGTTGACATCAATCCAGCCGCCTTTTATGCAGGAGTCACATATGAAGTGTGACTGAGACAAATAGTTCATTTTATAGTAATTCAAAGACAAAAGTGCTCTCTGTTGTTGAGTTGTTTTCTTCTTATAAGCTGTGGAGAATGGCGAACCTGAATTTTCCAAACATGCATTACATTGGCACCCACTCTGAGAAAATCAAATTAATGGTATTTGTGTTGAATCCACGGTAATGCAATGTTAATTCAAGGTTTAGATTTGTGAATAATAGATGCGGCAGAGACGGAGGAACTGGGAATAGGGAATGGCATTTTTGCATGTGGCGGAGTGGGAAGAGGTATAACATAAAAAATAGGTGCAGGAGTAGGCCATTCGGCCCTTGCAGCCTGCACCACCATTTATTATGATCATGGCTGATCATCCAACTCCGAACCCTGCACCAGCCTTCTCTCCATACCCCCTGATCCCCGTAGCCACAAGGGCCATATCTAACTCCCTCTTAAATATAGCCAATGAACTGGCCTCAGCTGTTTCCTGTGGCAGAGAATTCCACAGATTCACCACTCTCTGTGTGAAGAAGTTTTTCCTAATCTCGGTCCTAAAAGGCCTCCCCTTTATCCTCAGACTATGACCCCTCGTTCTGGACTTCTCCAACATCGGGAACAATCTTCCTGCATCTAGTCTGTGCAATCCCTTTAGGATTTTATACGTTTCAATCAGATCCCCCCTCAATCTTGTAAATTCCAACGAGTACAAGCCCAGTTCATCCAGTCTTTCTCCATATGAAAGTCCTGCCATCCCAGGAATCAATCTGGTGAACCTTCTTTGTACTCCCTCTATGGCAAGGATGTCTTTCCTCAGATTAGGGGACCAAAACTGCACAAAATATTCCAGGTGTGGTCTCACCAAGGCCTTGTACAACTGCAGTAGTACCTCCCTGCTCCTGTACTCGAATCCTCTCACTATAAATGCCAGCATACCATTCGCCGTTTTCACTGCCTGCTGTACCTGCATGCCCACTTTCAATGACTGGTGTATAATGACACCCAGGTCTCGTTGCACCTCCCCTTTTCCTAATCGGCCACCATTCAGATAATAATCTGTTTTCCTATTTTTGCCACCAAAGTGGATAACTTCACATTTATCCACATTAAATTGCATCTGCCATGAATTTGCCCACTCACCCAACCTATCCAAGTCACCCTGCATCCTCTTAGCATCCTCCTCACAGCTAACACTGCCACCCAGCTTCGTGTCATCTGTAAACTTGGAGATGCTGCATTTAATTCCCTCATTCAAGTCATTAATATATATTGTAAACAACTGGGGTCCCAGCACTGAGCCTTGCGGTACCCCACTAGTCACTGCCTGCCATTCTGAAAAGGTCCCGTTTATTCCCACTCTTTGCTTCCTGTCTGCTAACCAATTCTCTATCCACATCAATACCTTACCCCCAATACCGTGTGCTTTAAATTTGCACACTAATCTCCTGTGTGGGACCTTGTCAAAAGCCTTTTGAAAATCCAAATATACCACATCCACTGGTTCTCCCCTATCCACTCTACTAGTTACATCCTCAAAAAATTCTATGAGATTCGTCAGTTGAGGTAGTTATGAGAGTCAGTGGGCTTGTAGAAGATGTGAGTGGACAGTCTGTCTCCAGAGATGGAGACCGAGAGATCGAGAAAGGGGAGAGAAGTGTCCAAGATAGACCTAGTGAATTTGAGGGCTGGGTGGAAGTTAGAAGTAAGGTCGATGAAATTGACATGGGTGCAGGAAGCAGCACCAATGTAGTCGTCAATATACCGAAGGAAAAGCTGGGGAGCAGTACCAGAATAGGTTTGGAGCACAGACTGTTCCACATAACCAACGAAGAGGCAGGCATAGCTAGGGCCCATGTGAGTTCCCATATCTACATCCTTAGTCTGAAGAAGGTGGGAAGAGCCAAAAGAGAAGTTATTGTGTGAGAACCAGTTCCACCAACCGGAGGAGTGTCGTGGTGGTGGGGAACTGGTGAGGTCTATTATCCAGAAAGTAGCGGAGGGATTTGAGGCCTTCTTGATGGGGAATGGAGGTGTATAGGGATTAGACATCCATAGTGAAAATGAAGTGGTTGGGACCGGGGAACTGGAAGTTATTGAAGAGGTGGAGGGCATGGGATGTACGCACAGGAAGTTAAGGACTGCATAAAAGCCAAGGAAAGGGTATACAAGGTAGCAAAGGTGAGTGGGAAGTTGGATGACTGGGAAACTTTTTAAATCTAACAAAAGGCAACTAATGCTGTAAGAAGGGAAAAGATGAACTATGAGGGCAAACTAGCTAATAATATAAAGCAGGATACCAAAAGTTTTTTTCAGTTATATAAAGAGTAAAAGGGAGGTGAGAGTTGATATTAGACCACTGGAAAATGATGCTGATGAGATAAAAATGGGGGACAAAGTAATAGCAGATTAACTTAATGGGTACTTTGCAGCTGTCTTCACTGTGGAAGACTCCAGCAGGGCTGTGAGTGTGAGGGGTCAGGGGTGAGTGCCATTGCTATTACAAAGGAAAAAATGCTAGGTAAACTCAAAGGTCTTTAGGTGGGAAAAACCAACTGGACCAGATAGACTACATCCCAGAGTCCTGAGAGAGGTTGCTAAAGAGATAACGGATGTATTGGTCATGATCTTTCAAGAATCACTTGATTCTGGCATGATCAAGGAGAACTGGAATATCGCAAATGTCACTCCACTCTTTAAGAAGGAAGGAAGTTAAAAGAAAGGAAATTGTAGGTTAGTTAAGCTGAGCTCAGTGGTTGAGAAAGTGGTGGAGCCTATTAAGTATAGGTTCCAAGGTACTTGGAGACTATTGATAAAGTAAGTCAAAGTCGGCATGGTTTCTGTAAAGGGAAATCTTGCCTAACAGATCTGTTAGATTTCTTCAAAAAAGTAACAAGCTGAGTGGATAAAGGAGAGACAGTAGATGTCATTTACTTGGATTTTCAGAAGATTTTTGAAAAGGTGCCACACATGAGACTGCTTAACAAGATAAAATCCTATGGGTGTTACAGGAAAGATACTAGCATGGATAGCGGAATGGCTAATAGGTAGGACACAGTGAGTGGTAACAAAAGGGGCCTTTTCTGGTTGACTGCTGGCGACTAGTGGTGGTCCTCAGGAGTCAGTATTGGGACTGTTGCTTTTCACATTGTTTGTCAATAATTTAGATAATGGAATTGATGGCTTTGTGGCAAAATTGGCATGTGATGCGAAGATAGGTGGAGTAGGACTTAGACAAATTGGAAGAATGGGCAAAAAAGTGGCAGATGGAATATTGTGTTGGGAAATGTATGATAATGTATTTTGGTAAAAGGAACAATAGTGTGGATTTTTATCTATATAGGGAGATGTATCAGACATCAGAGGTGCAAAGGGACTTAGAAGACCTTGTGCAAGACTCACAGAAGGTTAACTTACAGGTTGAGTCTGTGGTAAAGTAGGCAAATGCAACGTTGGCATTTATTTCAAAGGGAACAGAATATAAAAGCAGTGAGAATTTACTGAGCTTTTATAAGACACTCATCAGGCCGCACTTAGAATACTGTCAACAGTTTTGGGTTCTACATGTCAGAAAGGATGTGTTGTCATTGGAGAGAGTCCAGAGGAGGTTTATGAAGATGGTTCCTGGAATGAAGGGGTTAACATATGATGAGGCTTTGGCAACTTTGGGCCTGTACTCACTGGAATTTAGAAGAATACAGGGGGATCTCATTGAAACCTATTGAATGTTGAAAGGACTAGATAGGATGGATGTGGAGAGGATATTTCCTATGATTGGGCTATCCAGAACTAGAGAGCACAACTTCAAAATTGAGGGGTGACCCTTTAGAAAAGAGGTCAGGAGGATTTTTTTCTAGCCAGAGAGTAGTGAATCTGTGAAATGCTCTGCCACAGACTGTGGTGGAGGCCAAGTCCGTGCGTATACTTAAGGCAGAAGTTGATAGTTTCCTGATCAGTCAGGGCATCAAAGGATATGGCAAGAAAGCAGATGTATGGGGTTGAGTGGGATCCTGGATCAGCCACGGTGGAATGGTGGAACAGACTTGATGGGCTGAATGGCCTAATTCTGCCAGACTGGTGGTGGTGGTGGGTGTGGGCCCTTTAACTGTAATGGACTGTGCTGTATTCATTATTGTTTGTAGGGTTTTCCATTCAACAGCGTTGTGTCACTGGGCCATGATGCAACCAGTAATATCCTCTCCACTGCACATCTGTAGACATTTTTCAAAGTTTTAGATGACATGCTGAATCTGTGCAAACTTCTAAAAAAGTAGAGGCGCTGGCATGCTTTCTTTGCTACTGACACCTAAGGGAAATGATAACACAGAGGAATTTAAAGATGCTGGGTCTCTCCACCTCTGATCTCCTGAAGAGGATTAGCTCATGGACCTCTGGTCTCCTCCTATAGTCAAGGAGGCGTCTAAAGATTGGAGGATGCATGATGTTTTTTATTGTTTAAGAGCACTCTAATAATGAGCCAGGAAATTATAGACTGGTGAGCCTGACATCACTAGTGGGTAAGTTATTGGAAGATATTCTAAGGGACCAGATATATCAGTATTTGGATAGAGAGGGACTGGTTGGGGGATAGCCAACATGGATTTCTACATGCTAAATTGTGTCTAAGTTACAAGAAATGTTGATGAAGGCAAGGCAGTAGATGTTGTTCTTGACAAGGTCCCACATGTAAAATTAGTCAAGATGGTTTAGTCACTTGGCATTCAAGATGAGGTAGTAAATTGGATTAGTCATTGACTTTGCAGAAGAAGCCAGAGAGTGCTTGTAGATGGTTGCCTCTCTGACAGGACCTGTGACCAGTGGTGTGCTGCAGGGATCGGCACTGGGTCCGTTGTGGTTTCTCATCTATATCAATGATCTGGATGATAATGTGGTCAACTGAATCAGCAAATTTGCGGATGACACCAAGATTGAGGGTGTAGTGAACAGCATGGAAGACTATCAAAGCTTGCAGCAGGATCTGGACCAGCTGGAAAATAGACTGAAAAATTGCAGATGGAATTTCATACAGACAAGTGTGAGGTGTTGCACTTTGGGAGGACAAACCAGGATTGATCTTACCTGGTGAGCTGTAGGGTACTGAGGAGTGTGGTAGAACAGAGGGATCTGGGAATACTGTACAGGTCCGTCATTCCTTGAAAGTGGCATCACAGCTAGAAAGGGTCGTAAAGAAAGCTTTGGCACATTGGCCTTGATAAATCAACGTATTGAGTACTGGAGTTGGGGTGTTATGTTTTGGTCACCTACCTACAGGAAAGATGTAAGTAAGATTGAAATAGCGCAGTGAAAATTTACAGGGATGTTGCTGGGACTTGAGGACCCGAGTTATCAAAAAAATTTGAAATTGCTAGGAATTTATTCCCTAGAATTTAGAAGATTGAGATGAGATTTGGTAGAGATATACAAAATTATTAGTGGTATAGACGGGGTAAATGCAAGTAGGTTTCTTCCACTGAAGTTAAGTGAAACTACAGCAACGTCTCATTGGTTACTATGAGTTATTTTAGCTGTCTTTTAATTAATTGAGTTGAACTAATTACTTCTATTGTTTTAAATTTTATATTTTTGTTTTGGATGTTTTAATTAAATGACATTTTAAATGTTTTTGAATGCCAAGGGTACTCAATAACATTCAAAGTCCTTGTAGTAAAACAAAGAAGAATAATACCTTTATAGGAATCTGAAATGCATTAATTGGAACTAGATGTAATTGTGAATTAAAATGATTGTAATACCAGATTACAATGCAGCCAACATACTAACTCCACACACCCAGCTCATTTCAGTGGTTCCAGGCTACACTCTGATCCAATGCAGATGTAACTCTGCACTGTGTGAAGTTACAAAAGTAAAATATGACTGCAAGTTCAACAGAGAAGCAAGAACTGCTGGAAATAGTCCTCATGACAAGCAGACAGTGGAATTTACCTTCATTCATACCTACGTAAGCATGTTCATTGACATTAGGGTCATAAGTAAAATACTGCAAGTCCGGTTCACTGATTCATTGTCAAGACCGATAGCAAAGGGGCTCCACCGCCTCAGCTGGAGTGAGCACAAGGCCCATGCCATGGGGTTGAATATTGCAGCCAACCAAGAGAGGAGACGTAAAGGCAACCTTGGAGAGCCTCTGTAGAGTGTGCTGGAATCCATGCTTGGGTTGGAGGCTGCCATCTGGTGTTCGCTCAGTGCTGCCTTCCATTGTTCACTTGGTGGAAGAATAAGCTATACCAGGACAACTTACCATCAATCTTACAGTCATGCCAATCAAGGGCTTGGGCTATATTATTTATTTGTGACTCCATGTTTTTCTGAAATCGTAACCATATGTGCTATGTGCTGTGGGTAATGTTTTTTTGCTCCTTGGACCTGGAGGAACACTGTTTCATTTGGCTGCTTTTATGTATGGTTGAATGATAATTAAATCTGAATGATAATTAAATCTTGAATTTGAATGCAGTCAAAGGGTTCACTACTGGAGACTTCAATACTTTACACAACCCAAGAATGTAGGGGTATAGTGGGAAAAGTTCACAGAGGTCTTTAGAATGGGTTGAAGATCAGTGGGGCTCATAACCAAGACCGATATTTGGAATAGACTTTAGTGAAAATAATATCTAGATGGATTGATAAAGAGGATAGGCCAGGAAGATGGCAGAATGTTCAAGCTGAGGATTGATTGTTGTGGGTTAGTTAGCAATGGCAAAGTTGATGGTCTGAAAAATTTGGGTATGTTGCTATGTTACTATTGGACAGAGTGTGTAGTGATGAACTGGAGTACTAAGGCAATTGAGAGATAGAACTGGATGGAGAGCAGGTCAAGACATTTATTGAAAGAGGCATCTTTGACATGGGTTCCCAGTACCAGACACTTAGGCGAACAGGGTACCCTTTAAATAATACTCCAGAGGATTGGAGGATAGTCAATGATCCGCTGTTTAAAAAAGGTTCTAAACATAAACCGTGTAATTATAGGCTGGTGAGTCTGACATCAGTTGTGGGAAAGTTAATGGAAGATATTCTAAGGGACCGTACATATTAATATTTGGATAGACGTGGACTGATTAAGGATAGTCATCTTGGCTTCGTGCATGGTCGGTCATGTCTAACCAATCTTATAGAGTTTTTCAAGTAAAAAGGATCTAGTGCTTTCCTGGAATATATGATAAATAAACAGTTCTTGGGCTTCCAGCCAGGTACAGGTATCAATTTTAACCGACGTTTCAATGACATACTCTGCCACCTTCATCAGGGATGATGCCTGGGCATGTCTAATCTGGTGGTATTAATACCATTGTAGTCTGTCCTCCTTATTGGTTAGTCTTTATCCAATCAGATTTCCGCTGTCCCACTATGTTTACAATCGAATTCCAGTTCTTACTTAGAGTGAGACATTCGACTTTGTTAAAATTCTTCTCCTCTAGTTTTATTTCAATGGCTTCCTTAGCCAGAAGTTTCCAAAAGCCATTGGTGTGGCACAGTAGTTTTATGCCAATGAAGTCAGTAGCAAGGAACCCATCGCTACCACCTGTCTTCCCTGTATTTCCACAGATTCCGGAAGGATCGCGACGAGCCCGTAAGGAAGCTCAAGGCAAAGCATATGTTGGTCAAAGATGACCTGGGTCTCAAGACCGCTGTGTTTACAGGATTCCCTGTGAACGCAGAGCAGTACATATTGGTCAGATGGGATGCATGGTGGAAACCCACATCAAGGAGCACAGGAGATGTATCCATTTGAGTTACCCAGAGAAATTGGCGGTAGCAGAATATTGCATTCACAACGGCTATAAGATTGACTTTGTGGCACAAAAATATTGTGCAACGCCAATGGCTTTTGGGACTGCCTGGTAAAGGAAGCCATTGAAATAAAACTAGAGGAGAAGTATTTTAACAAAGATGATGGTCTTGGTCTAAGTAAGAACTGGAATTCAATTGTAAACAAAGTGGGACTCAGCCACCTAAGGACTAACCAATTAGGAGGGAAGGACAATGGGAAAAAATACCACCAGACTAGCCATGCCCAGGCATAATCCCTGATGAAAATGGTGAAGTTTGTTATTGAAATGTTGGTTAAAATCGATCCCTGTACTCAGCTGGAAATCCGAGTAGAGTTTGTTTTTCGAGGAAGTTACCAGAAAAGTGGCTGAAGGCAAAGCAGTGGATATTGTCTACACAGACAGTAACAAGGCATCTGACAAGGTCTTGCATGGGAGGTTTGTCAAGGAAGTTCAGTCACTCAACATTCAGGATAAGATTGCAAATTGGATTAGGCATCGGCTTTGTGGAAGAAGCCAGAGAGTGGTAGTAGATGGTTGCCTCTCTGACTAGAGGCCTGTGACTAGTGGTGTGCTGCAGGGATCGATCAGTGCTGGATCTGTTCTTGTTTGTCACCTATATCAATGATCTGGATGATAATATGGTTAACTGGATAAGCAAATTTGTGGATGACATCAAGATTAGGGGTGTATTAGACAGTGAGGAAAGCCATCATGGCTTGCAGCGAGCTGAAAAATGGTAGATGGAATGTAATGCAGACAAGTGTGAGGTTTTGGATCAACCAGGGTAGGACTTACACAGTGAATGGTGAGGCAATGAGGAGTGTGTTAGAACAAAGGGACCCGGGAATACAGGTCCAGAATTCATTGAAAATGGCACCACAGGTAGATAGGGTCATAAAGAAAGCTTTTGGCACATTGGCCTTCATAAATCAATGTACTGAGTACAGGAGATGGGATGTTATGCTGAAGTTGTACCAAAATATCGGTGGGGCCTAATTTGAAGTATTGTGTGCAGTTTTGGTCATCTACCTACAAGAAAGATGTAAGCAAGGTTGAATGAGTACAGAGAAAATTTAGAAGGATGTTGCCAGGTCTGGAGGACCTGAGTTATAAAGTATGAACAGGTTAGAACTTTATTACTTAGAATGTAAAAGACTGAGAGGAGATTTGTTAGAGGTATACAAAATTATGAGGGGTATGGATAGGTTAAGTACAAGCAGGCTTTTTCCACTTAGATTGGGTGGGACTACAACCAGAGGTCATGGGTTAAGGGTGAAAGGCTTACAGGGAACATGAGGGGAAACTTGTTCACTCAGAGGGTTGTGGGATGTGGAATGAGCTGCCAGCATAAGTGGTGCACGTGAGCTCGATGTCCATGTTTAAGTGAAGTTTGGATGGGTAGTCATAGTCATAGTCATACTTTACTGATCCCGGGGGAAATTGGTTTTCATTACAGTTGCTCCATAAATATTAAATAGTAGTAGAACCATAAATCATTAAATAGTAATATGTAAATTATGCCAGTAAATTATGAAATAAGTCCAGGACCAGCCTATCGGCCCAGGGTGTCTGACCCTCCAGGGGAGGACTTGTAAAGTTTGATGGCCACAGGCAGGAATGACTTCCTATGACACTCTGTGTTGCATCTCGGAGGGATGAGTCTCTGGCTGAATGTACTCCTGTGCCCACCCAGTACATTATGTAGTGGATGTGAGACATTGACCAAGATGGCATGCAACTTAGACAGCATCCTCTTTTCAGACACCACCGTGAGAGAGTCCAGTTCCATCCCTACAACATCACTGGCCTTATGAATGAGTTTGTTGATTCTGTTGGTGTCTGCTACCCTCAGCCTGGATAGTAGGGGTATGGAAGGCTGTGGTCTCGGTGCAGGTTATTGGGAGTAGGCAGTTGAAATGCTCTTTGCACGGGCTAGATGGGCCGAAGGGCCTGGTTCTGTGCTGTACTTCTCTATGACTCTATTTACATGTGATATCCCTGTAAGTAAATTATATTATAACATTTGCAAACAATGTTGTCTGGAAAGAGGAGAATGCTGTTCCTGTTTTTCTCTTTAATCATGAAGGATTTATATTTAGTACTTAGAACAGTATATGCCCTTCAGCCCACTATGCTTTGCCAACCAATGTAAACCTTCTCCACAATCAATCTAAGCTTTCCGTCCTACAGAGCACATAACCATCCATTTTCCTTACATCCATGTGTCTCTTTTTTAAGTTTCTTCAATATCCCTTTTGTATCAGCCTCTACAACCACCCCCAGCAGTTCATTCCTGGCATCCATCATTGTCCGTGTGTGAAATAAAATCTACCTTTGGCATTCCCCCAAACTTTGCTCTATCATTAGTTATTGTCACTCTGAGTAAAAGGTTCTGGTTATCCATCTACGCCTCTCATAATCTTGTACACCTCAATCAACTTGCCTCTTGTCCTTCATTGCTCCAAAAGGGAAAAATAGATAGCTTGTTCAACCTATTCTCTTAAGACATGCTCTCTGATGCAGATCTAGGGAGCATTTGGTACATCTTCTCTGCACGTCTCTGAAGTTTCTACATCCTTCCGATAATGAGGTGGTCAGAACTGAACACAACACTCTAAGTGTGGTCTAATCAGAAAGTTATAGAGCTGCAGCATTACGTCCTGGCTGTTGAACTCAAATTCCTGACTAATTAAGACTGGTGTGTATTATGCCTTCTTAACCACCCCATCAAATGCATGGTAATTTTGAGGGATCTATGAACTTGGACCCCAAGATCTCTCTTTCCTGCCATTCACCTTATATTCTGCCTTCAAGTTTAATCTTCCAAAACTTATCACTTCACATTTTCCTGGATTGAATTTGATTTGCCACTTCTCTGACCAACTCTGCATCCTGTCTATTTATATTCCATTGTAACCTATGACATCTTTGTACACTATCCACAACACCTCCAGCCTTCATGCCATTTGCACACTTGCTAACCCAGCCCTCCCCTTCCTCATCCAACTCATTTATAATAATCACAAAGAGCAGCAGTCTCTGTGGAACACCGTAGGTCATCGACCTCAAGGCAGAATATGGTCCATCTACTGCCACCCTCTACCATCTGTGGTCAAGCCAATCCTGAATCCATGCAGCTAAGTTCCCATATCTCCATGGGGAACATATTTCATTCTGTTTGTGATAGTCAGACTAATTATTGACCCTTGGACTACATTCAAGTTTAATTATCATTCAACCGTACATGAAAATAGCCAGCGTTCCTCCAGGGCCAAGGTGCAAAGCACATTACTAACAGCACACAGCACGCTGCACATAGCACAAACAGTACATTTGGTTATGATAGAAATTAGTTTAATTTCAGAGAACATTTATAACATAGTTTTTTAAGAAGTTGTTAAGCAAGAAGCTAAATTACCACACTTGTAGCTCAGTCAATTGAAGACAGATGCTACCTATTAAGAGCAACAAACAATCCAGTTTTACACCGAGAACATTGTAATCTCAGCATTACTTCTTCTTTAGATCCATTAAAGGGACCTTTATTGTTTTTGGCCTGTCTGACTTGTCAGCAATCATGGTCTTTGTCTCCATTTAATTGCCATCTATTCAATAATCACATTTGAAAAAAAAATGCACAGGGAATTGGACATTGCAAGCTTCTTTGAAGTAGTCCCATAGAATTTAAAAGAAGAATGAATACTGCTCTACTTGAATAGTCCAAGGGTAGGCTTTGCTAAATATGTTTAATTCTAAATTAGAAGCTTATTGGGATATTTAGATTGCATTATTCCACTAAGCAAAAGGTATGCCATATATTCTGTAACATTTGCTCTAACCCCATCCCACGGGTGTCAACCCAAGTTGAGAAGTATCTCCTGTGTATCACCTGTGTATGCTCATATGGTCTAAAGTCATCCATTGAAGCAGGCTAATACAAAATGAAGTTCTTTCTGTCTCTATGAAAGAGTTGCTAATCAATTCTGATGATTAACAGAAGCCATTGCAAAGGCTTCAGAAGATTTATGGGAGCCATAGCGGAGCAGGTGCAAGAGCAGGCATCCTGATTTTCTAGGAGAGTAGTGGTTACCTTGGCTATTGAGATGGAGAGTTACAGAAAAGACCTGTACACATGAAAGCCCATAATTCCTTTTGATCTATACTGAGGTGATAAAGATTAGGAATAAAGCACCAGAGCTATTCAAAGAGTGCCACAACGAAGTTCAATAACAGCACACATTGTCAATGAAGAATCATTAAACATAATCAACGGGGCCATATCCTCATATATCTCTCCATTCTGAACTCACAGTGACCAATCACAATGTCTAACCAGCACAACTCCTAACATTTACATCCATTATCATGTACACTTAATGGCTATAAAGTCTTTCATTGCATCACACAAACTAATCACACTGCCACTAAGGCAAGCAATGCAATGTATTGTTCAGGCACATTGTATACACTTCCCTCTCTTTCAGGCCAAGAAGATGTGTAACTGGTATCAGCAACAGCTGCCTCCTTTGGAACAAGCCTGACTCAGTTGTTTCACTGGAGACAATCATACTGTCCGCCATTTGCTCTGCTATCACTGAGTCCTTGTTCACATACAACCTGACTTTTTACATCCCACTTGTCCCTCATCCTGATATACAAGATAGAGAAGATATTAGCAAGTGTCTCTTAGTTGGCCCATCCCCTAACGGTGATGCCACAATTTTGCTTCTTTGCTCCCAAATAGCCAACATATCACACTTGGCTAGACAGTGGCAACTGAAAGTGAAGAAAAAAAATTATTCCTTCACTCACACTCGTGAGCGCAGAAGCTGGGACTCTGTCTAATACAAAATGATGTTTATTCTTTATCTCTGTGAAGTAACCTTGACATGGGGTTGGCACACAGGAGTCACTGAGCATGGGTGATCTGCTGCTATGGTAAGAGTGGCTCAGGTCCCAGAACCCCGGGAGCCGGAGACACAAAAAGAGAGTGGTTGATATCTGGAATTCACTGTGAGAGAAGTGAATGAATTACCATGTGGCATAATTATCATGTTTGGGATGTGTTTAGAGAGGGACTTAAATAGGCAAGGCACAGAAGAATTTGGACCTAATGTGGGGACATAGGATGTCTGTAGATGGATAAAAGGTCAGTGTGGATGTGACGGCTGAAGAGCCCATTTCTGTGCTGTACAGCTTTGTGACTCTGTCTTTTCATAGCCCAGATCATTGCCAAGATGTTGCATATTGAGTTCACATCATGGTGTGGCCAGGCCATACATGCATCATTTGTGATAAAATAGTTTTGAGATAATCAACAATAGATGAGAACCTTTTTGTTTTGTAGGAGTTGGGGCGGATTCACTGTTTAAAATGAATTCTTATTAGTAGTATAATTAGATATTTGGAGCATTGGCAGACCTGACTTAAAGTCTACTCAAAATGGAAAATATTTTCAGCTCCAATTATGTCCACGGTGTTTGTGGAACTGGCACTGGTATGGTGACCACCTCTAATCCACCTGCAGACCATCAAGCTTTATCGTAGTTCATTTCTCATGATCCATTGAAACATGTTAGAAGCAGTCTATCATGAATGTTTCATTGAAAATCTGACTACTGGTATAGATCTCTGTCAGCTGTGAATAAAACTCTGGGTATTATTGTTCAAGGGGACTTTGAGAGTATTGTGGTACACCAACCATCTCTCTTTCAGCAGATTATTAGATCTGCTGAGCAATGTTCCCTCTAATTTTTGGTAGTCAGTGTGCACAAAAATCTTCTGTTGTGCAAATCTTTTTCCTGTGACAAAAGTTTGTGCGCACTGAATGCACACATGGTACAGTTTATGAAGGTTTACAAAATATTTGACATAAAACTGCACAGAATAACAACAAAATAACATACATATTTAAGTCACTCAGTTATTTTTTTTTCTCTCCTGTCTTTGGCATTTACCCATTCTTTGTAAACTTTATCTAGACTAATAGAAATTCCATCCAATTAATAGCTTTTGATTCTCATTAACATATCCAAATGACATTCAACTAAACGGTATCTCAGCTTGTTTTTGAGTTGATTCATTAGGCTAAAACTTTGCTCACAGTCCGCACTAGACACAAGAAAGGTTCCCCCAATGTCCATCAAACGTGCAAGGTTGCAAAAATATCACCGTTTGAGCAAAGTTTGAAATCAGTTTGGATTTAATTTTTTCTTGCACGGAAAATTTGAAATCATTAAACTGTCTAACTATTACAGTATTTTCAGCTGGAAAATCATGATATTTTAGAAATAAGGCATTAACTTGTTCATCGCCAAATGTGAAGTCACAATCTGTAATTGCAGAGAAATCAAAAACTGACCATTCTTGTACCTCATCTTCAGGAAACCTTTCTTCTAAGTGAACATAAAGACTATTTATAGAAGTCAACAGCGAACTTGTATCTTCTGTGATGTTTTCTTCACATCGTTGGCTTAGCAAAACTTTAACTTTGTCACTCCATGAAACATTATCTAACAATATGAAATATTGTTTATTGCTCTATTCTTGATTGGTGTGGCTGTAACGAAACCCAATTTCCCTCGAGATCAATGAAGTATATCTATCTATCTATCTATTGTCTCCCAGATACTGCTTTCTTATCTTGTTAATTTTGCCTCGCTCAAAATGAAGTGAATCAATCAGTGTCAGGCCACTCTTTTGCAGAATCTTACACAGTGCAGCCAGTTCATCAAAGACGTCACTTAAAACCTGTAAAGCTACTTTGTATGTAATGTTTATGTCATGGCCTGGACTGTGAAGTCCGCATTCTGATTCACGGTCCGGTCCATTGATCCTTGTTCTGGGTTTTCCTGTTTTCTCCCTTGTTCTGTTGGGTGCCTTATTTGAGGCACCTGATTCTCATTGTGGGCTGGCACATAAATACCTCTCAAACCAAGGATTCCCTGCTGGCCTGTTCCCTTCCCCTCCCTATCTTAATCCCTGGCGGTTACTTTGGCAGTTCATCTCGACAGTTACTTTGTCGCTAACCTTCATCTGTAATCTTCATCTGTTGCCTTCACCTGCTACCTCGCCTGCAACCTCACCTGTATCGCCATTTAGTTGAACCGCCAGAGTGAGACCGGAGCCTTGCCACGCCAAGATAAGGAACTATCTATCACTGAGTTTGGAACTGTCTCTTTGTGTCCCTGTGTTTAGTGTCCGTGTCAAAGAAGAGTCCCGGCCCCAAATCCTGCTCCCACGGAGGGGTCCTGGCTCTGTGTTCTGTGTTCCTGTGCTCAAGTCGGAGGTTCTGTGTTCTGTGTTCCTGTGCTCAAGTCCAGGTGCCGTGTTCCAGCCCTCTCCATGTCTGAGCTTCGTGTCCTCATCCAGTTCTGGTGCCTCTTCCAGTCCATGTTCCTCACCCAGCCTGGTGCTGGAGATTCCTCATCCTGTGCTGGATCGTCCCTGTCCGGATCCTCGGCAGTTTATCTCGGCAGTCATCCCGACCCTTCGTCCTAGAAAGAGTCCCGGCCCTGCGTCCTAGAAAGCATCCTGGCTCTGCGTCCAAGAAAGGGTCTTGGCCCTGTGAAAGCATCTTGGTCCTGCATCCTAGGAGGAGTCCTGGCTCCATACCCAAGAGCCTAACGAAGCTGAGTCCAAGAGCCGAGCCAAACCTAGTCCAAGAGACATGTCCAGTCTGGTGCTGGAGATTCCTCGTCTTGTGCTGGTGTACCTTGTCCTGTCATGTAGCCACGTCCTGTCCTTGCCAAGGTCCTAGTCCCGAGCGCTAGCCTAGACCCACATTCCGGTTCCGAGTCTCAACCAAGACACAGGTTCCAGGTACTTGACCAGACTCTGGTTCCAGAGTTCCGTGTTCCTAGTCCTGGCTCCTTGTTCCTAGTTCCAGGCCCGGGTCCTGTGCTTCTAACCCAAGTCCTAGCCCAAGCCCTGTATCACCATCTAGGTAGTCTCCAGCCCCTTGGTAACCGTCCAGGTAGTCTCCAGCCCCTTGGTATGAACATGGAATTCTCCAACTTCCGGTAATTCCCTCTCCCTCCCTTTCTCTATCCCTATTTCACATCACCTCCCTCATAGTTCTGCCTCTTTCTACTACTGCGCATTGTTCTCCTGCCAATCACCTCCCTGCTTCCCCTCCCCCATCCCTTTGTCTTTCAAATTACTGTTTTTTTCAACCACCAGCATTCTTCAAACCCTCCCCAAAGTTCTTCCTTCAATCCTGACAAAGGGTTTCGGCCTGAAACATCGACTAATCTTTTCAACTGATGCTGACTGACCTGCTGAGTTCCTCCAGCACATTGTGAGTGTTCCCTGTATCCTAGTCTCGTCCAGGGCCTGTGTCAATGTCCAGCGTCATTTCTTCCCTTGCTTTCTTGACAAACCTAGTCCTGTTCCTAGAACTTCAGTGTCTGTGCCTTGCACTTGAGTCCGCTACCAGCACCCCCTTGTAACAGTTTATCTCTTTATTGTGACAGTATTTAGCCACAGGGTCATTTGACTGATCTTTTTCAATAAAAACTTAGTAAGCTATTGACAGGATTTGAAACAGATCTTTGTAACCTTTACAATATGAATACTGCCCACAAAAGACGGCTGCCGCCCTGATGCAGCTGTACAAACCGGAACAGGATAGGTGAGGTCACATAAATTAGTGACGTGCATTCTGGTATTTGAAAAACCGACTAACTAGTTAACAGAAACATTGGGCTGAAAGATTATTTTCAATAAGTATAATTATTAATTACTACATGATTTTAGGTAACTAACCTTTTGTGTGCACATTAATTTCCTTTGTGCGCTGGTTGAAAAACGAGTGTGTGCACGCATACGCACACAGTTTAGAGGGAATATAGCTGCTGAGTCATCATCCAGGAAGTAGCAGTAGCTTTATGTAGTTTTCAGTTCTCAGGTTGGTAGCATTCATAATTTCACAATACTGAACTATCAGTGTCCTCTCTATTATTTTAGAACTGAGATTTCAGGTGAGAGGAAGGAGTTTTAAAGGGGATTTGAGAGGATTTTTTTCTACGCCAAGAGTGGCTGTTATCCCAATGTCAACCGATTTGGAAGCATGCAGTTTGGATGCTTCCAGTTGCAAGGTGGAAATGGACAATTGGAAGTTGGGAGTTAGAAAGTAGAAAAAAAGACTTTTTAAACACTACCAAATTGCATGCATCCAATACTATCCCAGCTAACCTATTCAAAGGGGAAAAAATGCCCCTCACATCACACTTAAACATCCTCCCTCTAACCTTAGCAGGAAATTTTCTGATGTTTGATATTTCTGCCCTGGGGTAGATTCTGAATGTCTACTCTATCTATGCCTCTCATCTCCCAGTAGCCCCTGAACCTAGATAAGACATATATAGTATATAGATATGCTCGAGTGTCAAGGTCATATCTAGACACTAGATATGATCTGAATTCAAAGTGCAATGCCTTGGCAATGAGCCAGGCTACTTAAAGTCATGAACAACCAATGTTTGTCCAGTCTTTCCTGATCGCTTATACTCTTGAGAGGGCCCAGTGGTAGTTCATGAGAATGATCCCGGGAATAAAAGGGTTAACATACTGTATGAGAAGCATTCAGTGGCTCTGTGTTTGCTGGAGTTTAGAAGAATGAGGAAGGGTTCCATTGAAGCCTATTAACTATTTACAGGCCTAGATAGAGTGGACATTGAAAACATGTTTTCAATAGTGGGGGAATCTAGGGCCAGAGCGCACAGCCCCAAAATACAAGGATGTCCCTTTAGAACAGAAATAAGGAATTTCTTTAGCTAGAGGGTGGAAAGTCAGTGGAATTCATCGCCACAGAGGGCAAGTCATTGGGTACATTTAAAGCGGCAGTTGATAGTTTTTCTCATTTGTAAGTGTGTCAAAGGTTACAGGGAAGCTGCAGGAGAATGGGATTGTGAATGGGACTGCATAATAAATGGAGTGATCGAATGGCGGAGCAGCTCAGTAGGCAGAGTACACTAATTCTGCTCCTGTATGGCCTCTAATCCATACTGCATCCTAGTAAACCTCTTCTACACCTTCTCCATAGTCTCCACATTCTCCCTATTAATAGGGCAACTGGAACTGCATGCAATAATTTGTTTGAACTTTTATATAGCTACAGCATTACCCTTATACTCAGCACCCCTGTTAATGAAGACAAACTTACCATACCATTTACACTCTTTATCACTTTCCCCACTTGCATAGCCCCTTTCTGTCAATGATGGGCCTGGACCCTTCATACGTTAATGCTATTAGGGGTCAACCATTAACTGCATAATTTCTCCTTCCATTTGATCTCCATCACACTTGAATGTATTAAACTCCATCAGACATTTCTCTGCTCATATCTGCAACTGATCTATGTATACCTTGCTGTATTATGTAATAGTCCTTTAAACAGTCCATTTCTCCATCAATCTTGGTGTCATCTGCGAACTTGCTAATCAACCCATCTACATTTTCATCAGATCATTGATCATTTGAAGCCAGAATAATAGACTTCCACCTCTACTCTCTGTTTTCTCTGGGCAAATCACTTCTAAATCTGAATTTGGAATTTACCCTGGATCCCATGCATTTTTATCTTCGATCTTAGAGGACCTTACCAACTGCCCTACTAAAGTCTATGTTGATAACATCCATTGCCCTATCCTCATTGTGCTCCTTTGTCAATTCCTCAAAAAAACTTGATTAAATGTGTAAGTCATAACCCTACCTGCTGACTGTCCCTAAGTAGGCCATGTCTTTCCAAACCACATAACCCATATCCCTCTGTATCCTCTCCAGTAGTTTCCCTACCACTGACATAAGGTTTACTGGCCTATAATTACCTGGATTATCCCACTTTCTTAATTGTACAAAGGCACATATTTGGTACTCTCCAGTTCTCTGGGATAATGCCACCTGCTAATGAGGAGTCGAAGATCTCTATCAAGGCCCTAGCAATCTTCTCACTAGATTCTTTCAGTATTCTGGGATATATGTCATCAAGTTCTGGGGAGCTATTCGCCTTAATGCTGATCAGAAGACCCAAAACTCCCTCCTTCTTAATCTCAAAATGCCCAGGACATTAGCTCTTGGGTCATCCAAGGTTCCATTACCTTACTATCTTTGTCCTTACTCCTTTAAAGAACATGTTGATGCTGAACTCTGATTCTGCTGGTCTTTTAACAAATCTCTCACATGTCAGACAGGACTTGATCAACAGCAGCAGCTCCCAGTTGATAACCATTAGCTCCTATGTTTTAGTATCATAATTTGCCCTTTCCCAGTTTAGTACCATCCTGCAAGATACAATTTTATCTTTACTCATAACAATTTTAAAACACAATGAGTTCGGTCGCATTTCCCGAATGTGTTCTCTCACTATCTGGTCTAGTACCTGGCCTGCTCCTTTACCCAAAACTGGATCCTGGATGTCTCCTTCTCTACTTGAAAGATACTCCTTCTACAGAGTGGACATGGAATGGAGCATTTCTGCATGCCTTTCTGCCTCACACACCTTCCTCCACCCTTGATCCGCAACAGTCATAGGCTGGGTCAAGCTGAGCAGAGCTGGGAGTGCTAAGCAGACCCACTCACTCACTCACTCACTCACTGAGTCAGTGAGACAGGCTTGCAGTCACTCACTCACATCTGCTGCCTCCCCTGTCACAGGTGTTTCTGTGATTCTCTCCCACACACTGCTTTTTTTCATCTTCTGACTTAAGAAACAGCCGGGGTTTCAACAGCTCTCGTCAATGGAACCCTCTTTAAACTGGAGACTGCCTGCACTACTCAAATTATGTCTGGGAATGAATCTTCAACTTCTTGGTTTGTGTAACCCAGTCATTCTTTGTCTATTTTTTTCTGGGTTAACGGGGAAGTGCTTTTGTGTAATTTCAACCAGTGTGATTTGCAAAATGTCAGATTGTAATGTGAAATGACCCTTTGAGAATTTTGCTGTCTAGTAATTTGCAATGCAAATATAGTTTACTGCAAAATTAAGAGCAAAACACAAACAAATAGGAATAATCCCCTTAATTCCTTCAGCAATCAGAGTGGTGCTTCAAATTGTTGTAATCACTTAATTCATGTGCAGACTTTGCATTTAATTGAATTAGAAATCTATGTTTCGAGTATTGTGAATGATGATATTGTAGTTTGTGAGTAGAAGCACATTTAAAACTAAATGTAGTTCTCCAGACATCGGTTTTCGTACCGTACACTTCCTCTTTAGGATTGATAGCAGTCTTGTTAAGTTTGTCAGTGAAATACAGAGACTGATTAAAAGGGTGATACCTCACTGGACCTGCTTTAGATATTTAGCTTAAGTGAAGAGAAGTGCTTGAGTCGATAGTAGATTTGTCAAACCACATTTTTTGGATTGATGATATACATTCCTTATTCCTTATTCGTATTATGTTTAGTGGCCATATCTTAGAGGACATCCAGATAGCTAAGAACTAGAAGGTAATAATTTAAGTTGTGCTTATCCAAATGTGAAGCTAAAAGAGGAGGGGAGCTCTTCTTAGTATCACTTTCAATAAATATAGAAAGTAGTTAAACATCCCTAATCCTATAAAGCTGCTTCTATCCTTCCTCAAGCTGCTTGTAATCACAGTCAAACCGTGTTGCTCTTGATTATTGACCTTACTTTTCTGGGTTCCAGTCAGTCCAATCATCTCCATCATTGGCTGATTATTGTCACATTCGTTTCCCTGTGCTTATTCTGCCCTTTCTGTCAGCATCCCTAACCCAGATGACATTTCCTTCCCTGTCAATCATTGTGATAGCTTGTCAGTGCTCTCACTTGCCTTCCTGCTCCTTTACTCTCTTTGTTGTCCTACACCACCATCAATGATCTTCCTTCTTTTCCCACCCTCCTCAATCCATTCCATTATTTATCTTGTCAGACCTTTCTTTACAAACAGCTGCTTCCCCTTCAGATTTCTCAATGGACAATGAACCCTTGAACACTACCTCACAATTTTAGCTCACTTTTTGCATGACTTATTTAATTCTATGTCTGTAATAATAAACCTGATTCGGATTCTTCTACCTACCCATCCTCCTGCCTTCAAGATCGCTCCAAACTCAATGATCATTCCCTTCTCACCATCCCTATGCATTCAAACTACACAGGTATAAAATCCTTCCCCATTTTTCCTACCTCCTCAGCCTTTGTTTCTCCCACACAAAACACCTGACAACCTACCACCCATCACAAACTCTATCACCTGACAACTTACCACCCATCACAAACTCTATCATCTTTTTGGATATTACCTTTACCCTTCTATACTGCCATCCTGGTCCCTTCTTTGGAACTACACTTCTCTTGCCATAGGCAATCCTTCATTCCAACTACCTCCCACCTCGCATTCAACATGCCTCTCCTTTCCCTCCCAGCCACCTTTTCCAGTTCCTCCTGCCTCCCTACAACTAGAATTTCCCGTTACCCTTACTATATTTCTCCACCTCTCCCAACAAAACTCTCCACCTACTCAATCACTCCCACCCACCATACACTCCCAATTTCCTGGTCTGTCCAATTTATCCCACATGTTCACCACAACCACCCATGTGTAGTTGCATGAGTTGGTTGCCTTTTCTCTCCCTTACTTCATCTTTAACTTGCACTTTGTTTGCCTGTAACTCAACGACCTCATGTTCTTCCAATGAACCACACTTTCTGTCTCTCCTCCCAAT
Source organism: Mobula hypostoma (assembly GCF_963921235.1). Taxonomy (NCBI): domain Eukaryota; kingdom Metazoa; phylum Chordata; class Chondrichthyes; order Myliobatiformes; family Myliobatidae; genus Mobula; species Mobula hypostoma. The sequence continues at coordinate 90,820,959 of NC_086101.1, read as the reverse complement.
TCATTCTCTTTCATCCCCTTTTTCCGCATCCCCATTTTTCTCCTGTTCGTATTTCCCCTATTTCCACCTGTGCCCTGGCCCACTCTGTTTCTAATAACTTCCCTTGGTGAATAGTTGTTTGCTGTCAGTCAAAGTAATGTAGCTGAAGGTATTTTGGAGACATTCTTGATTTCTGCTCAAAATCTTGAATCAAATCAAAGTTCAGAAAATAACTATTTAAGTCCCATAAAAATAATGGTGTCAAAATATGAGAGCAACTTGAACTGTATAACATTTCATAACCAAAGCGATCCTCCCAGCACCTGTCATGGGTCGATTCTATTGTCAGTTTTAGAAAAAGAGACTAAATAATCAGAAAATGTCAAGCATGAGTAATCCTTTCAGTAAGTAACATTGCATCCTTGTATGACAGGGGACTGAAAGGAAATAATATTGTATTACATCTTGTAACTGCCACCTTTAGAAGTTCAAAGTGAAAAAATTGATTCAGCTTCATCTAGATGACAATTATATCATACGGCTGTGTTAACAAACTGAAAGCTATTCTGATGTTAGTTTATGTTTGTGTAATTTTTATCCAAAACTATTCTCCGGATAAGTTAAAAGGATCCATAATATATTGAAAGCAAGCACTCTTCCTAAAGACATTCATAAAACCTGAGTTACTTTATCTAAACTGAGTATCAGAACATCATTTTAAGATTCTTTTAATTTTCTTTCTTAAGATAATAATTAAGACAAAACAATATGTAACACATAAATTGTTTTATTGGATCTATAAATTCCAGTGTTTGGACCTTGACAGATATTCTCTGTGGTTCAGTTATTTCACTGATCAGTCTGTGAAATAACCCTCATCTGTGAATACAGGACTCTGCTGCATTCTTGTCTTGAGCCAGTTTGCCTCGTTGCAGGATTGGGGAAGCAGGCTAATAACTAATGTACTTGCTATGTATGGTAAAATAGTGGTTAAGGTCAGCACAATCTTTGGTCATGATTGATCTGTGTAATGTCAAAACAGTATTATTCTGCATTATTAGAGCAAATAGGCATCCCTTAGTCTCATGAGACTATGGATTTGCGCCTTGGAAGGTTTCCAGGGCACAGGCCTGGGCAAGGTTGTATGGAAGACTGGCAGTTGCCCAGGCTACAAGTCAACCCTCTCCACGCCACCGATGTTGTCCAAGGGAAGGTCATTAGGACCCATACAGCTTGGTACCGGTGTCGTCACAGAGCAATGTGTGGTTAAGTGCCTTGCTCAAGGACACAACACGCTGCCTTAGCTGAGGCTCAAACTAGTGACCTTCAGATCACTAGACTGATGCCTTAACCACTTGGCCATGCGCCAACACATTAGAACAAACGGGATCATTAAAAGGTAAATGGTAACTTGAACCACCTGATCCTAAAGTAAATAATAACATAATAATAATAACAATAAAATTAATAGTACCACCGGACTTGCTCAGGCATTAGACCTGAAGAAGATGGCAGAGTAAAAGTCAGCTATAATGGATAAATGTACCGGGCTTTAAACTCAAGAAGAGTTTATTTGTAATAATAAAATCTGTTTTAGAAACAAATTAACAGCTACACAAGAAGAAGCTAAAGATAGTATCCCTGTCTCCATTGGAGAAAAGTTCACAAAGAAAATCCATTTAACATAATCAAGAGCACATATAGTTTAATTGCTCTGACATTGTTTGTAGCTGTGCTATGATTAACGTATGACGTCTGCATCTGGAAGAGATTTGCCCCTGTTCCCATTAAAATCATTGATTACACTGTAGTTTGAAGCAGAGTTATTTATGCTGAAGCCACATTTAATAAATTAAAAATAGTTCAATGTAGTTTTCCCGTTGATTGAAATAATGAACACCGCTATATAGTATCTGTATCCATGGTCAATTTGTGATACTCTTTCTTTGTTATTAATTATCCAGATACTTTAAAACTGTAGAACTATTTTAAAGAAGAGCACTGATGTTGATCTCTCTAGTTCCAGTTGAGCCAACATCAACACAATAGGGGTGAATTTGTTTCAGGTACTTGTGAATTAATATCTGTTTTAAGTCTCATTCAGTCTTTCCAATAGCAAAGAAATCAGGATGCCAGGTAAAATGGATGGAGAGTTCATTATTGATTATACTGTACTACCATTAAGTACTAATTTTACTCATAAATCTCATGAAAGCAAAAGAGAAGTTAACTCTGCAAAGACATTCTTGGTGTAAGATTACTTAACTATGTAAAATTACCTCTAGTGTAGAGGAATGAGCACAGAATTCTGCTGGGGGTGGGGGTGTTGATTTCAGCTAGAGCATTAACGGGTACTTTACAATTGGCCTCAGCACCTCTACATTACTTAGGAACAGCTAAATACAGTTCTCACTAGGATTACCACCTTCATTAGGATCTCTGGAAGTTACATAAGAACCGGACTGGGTTTAGAGGCAATCCCCCACAACAATCCAGCAGCTAGGCAGTGCACAGTTTTCAGTGCTGGTAAATGAATAATAGCAATGAGGGTGAGATTTTTTTTTTAAAAAGCACAAGCACCTTTGCTAGTGACAATTAGAACCATTCAGCAGAAGAAGGAAAAATTTAGATTGGATGATATAGAAGGATATCTAAATGTAGTTTGAATTCTAGCATCAAAATGCATTTGGCATTAATGAGGTAAAGGTGATTTTTCTCAACTAGCTCTAAACTAAGAATTTAGCTTGTGGTGTAATTCCTAAGTGGTCCTTGACATGAGATATCCACAAATTTAGGGTGGCCCAGTAGCATGGCAGTTAACGTAGCACTATTACAGCACTCAGATTCAGCTCCACTGCTATCTGTAAAGAGTTTGTACATTCTCCCCATGGACTATGTGGGTTTCCTCTGGGTGCTCTGATTTCCTCCCCCATTCTCATGGCGTACAGATTAGTAGGTTACTTGGCCGCATGGGTGTAACTGGCTAGTGGGGGCTTATTGGGTCAGAAGAGCCTGTCAGCGTGCTGCATCTCTCAATAAAATAATGTAATAAATAAAATAAATGGAGAGAATTAGAACTAAAATGGTATTCTTTCCAAGGTAGCATAAGGTGTGAGGAGTGGAATATTTTAGATATTGCAGTAATAACTGAGGCAACTTGTTGGGACAGAATTACAGGAGGCCAGCACTGTAACAGCTGTGATGCACTGATCTAGGTAATTGATCTTGACACTGGAAGACAAATTGGAAAAGTGTTTAAATCAACAGCCCGTTATTTTCCACTACAGGTCTCAAAAATAAAATAATTGTAAGAGAAAGCCAGTGAAAGGCTTTGACATTAATTCCTGACTTGAAAGAAATGTTAATGCTTGAATTTATAGAAATACTGTTGCAAATATTTGTAAAATTACATTGCTATACTTTTTTATTCATAACAGAGAGCTAACTACAATCTCTAATGTAGGAAACAGCAGATTAATGAGGCACTGTAGTAGGGAATTATTTCAAACGTCATTAAAAAGGTAATAACCATTTCACCTCTATTACATAGTACTTCCATAATAATTTTGTTTCTGTACAATTTTGTATCTGGCCCATTTGATTATTTCAGAAGTTTATAAATGGATAAGATTACAAATTTTATTTTGTTATCACAAATCATAGAATAGAAGGAAACTGTTGTTAGAAAAATAAAAGCAAATTTGTATGTGTACAGTAATGAAACACGGAAGTCAAAAAATGACCTCTGAGTTTTGAGAGTCATTTATAGTTTCTGCAATTGCAGTATCAGTCTTGAAGACCTGGGTACAATCAAAACCTAATAGTCGATAGCTTAGCAGTTTCATTAGCCGCAATTATGCCAGAATTAAGTAATGGTCTTCCTTCAGATTATTTTAGTCTTGGCCATATACCATACTCCATTTAATAGAGTGTATTAACATTGTAGATTTTGCACTCTTAGGAATCACTGGAAAGGTCAGATTCAGATTCATATTCGGATTTGTATATCACATGGTCATTGAAACATATGGTGAAGTGTGTCGTTTCCGTTAACAACCAAAACAACACTGAGTCATGTCATCTGCAAATACTCTTTGATGACTCAGCAACAGTTGGTGTATAAAGGGACGATGGGAGGATGAATGCAGGGCCCTGGTGGAGGATTTTGTCAAATGGTGCAAGATGAATCATCTGCAGCTCAACATCAGTAAGACAAAGGAGATGGTGATGGACCTTAGGAAGGACCAGATTCACCTCTATTTTCTGAGGAGACTGAGGTCCTTTGGAGTATGCAGGCCTCTTCTTCACATGTTCTACCAGTCTGTTGTTGCCAGTACAATCTTTGTGGTGGTGTGCTGGGACAATGGCGTCAACATGACTGATGCCAACAGGCTCATCAAACTGGACACACTGGAGGCTGTGGATGAACAACGGACCCTACAGAAAACCCTGGCAATTCTGGACAATATTTCTCACCTTTGAATGCTACCTTGGCTGAACAGAGGAGCACTTTTAGTAATAGAGAAAGAGAGCTGTGCTGTTCCAACGAGCGCTACATGAGGTCATTCTTAGCCTTGGCCATTAGGCTCTATAATGGAGACAACCTATAGCTGGGGAAGTGATAACCCCCCGCTGTTACACTATTTGAGGTAACTTATTAAAAATATTCTTTCTTACTTTTCTTCTAATATTTGTCTATTTGTGTATCAGTGTACTTGTAAGCTACTGTGACACTATAATTTTCTTTGTATTAATAAAATATTTGTCTATGTACCCAAATATGTCCTGGGGGCAGCCTGCAAGAAATAACACACATTCTGGCACATATATAGTATGCCACCATGCTTGGTAGAACACGCCAAAGCAGAACACTCCAAACAACGATGCAATCACAGCAACATGAATCCTGATCCTCCCGACTCAATGGTCTTCTGGTCCGACAGATGACGTGTCCACGTCGCTGGCCATTGAATGTGAAGCTGAAGCTTAGACACCAGACTGTCCTCTAATTTCCCCCACATCCCTGTCCCTAAACACAAACCTGACCCCAGCTCCCTTCTTTGTCCCTAAAAACCATTCCTACGAACATAAAAAAAACTGAAAAACAGTTAAGTCTGAGCTGCTGCTTTGATGCTACTTGGAAAAAAAATACTGTGCATATAGTTTGTGTAACTGGCAAAGAAGAACATTATCCCCAGTGGCTTCATGTCTCTTTCAGAATGTAACAAAGCTTTCACCTGATAACATATTTTGAAGTGCAGTCACTGCTGTGAGAAACCTGGCATGTGGTTTGCAGAAAATAAGCTTCCCACAATAAGAAGTATGATAATAGCCAACCTTGGTCAGGATACTGGGAATAGGAACCATGTTCATCTTAAATGGTGCCACAAAATCTTTTACAAGGTTGCTTTATTGACAGATTAGATCTCGCTTTTTCTTTCTTTCTTTTTAAATCTTTTTATTGAGTAAGTATACAAAAAAGGTAAGCCATATAAACATTAATACAATGTTAAAGTATAATAAAATTCCAAAAGATAACAATACCAAAAAGAAAATACTACAAACAATGTAATTTAAGCATAAGAAACCAAGATAACATAATAGTATACTAGATTTTATATATATCAATGGAAAAAAAGAAAAAAAACCCAAAAAAAAACCCACCGTGCAACTAACTAAAAGCAAAGCAAAGCAATGGGCTAACTTGAAACCAAACAGAGTTAAACTTAAAATCACGTCCTCAATCCCGACCTCCATTAAAACAGTGAAAAAAAAACAAGAAGGGTAAATATTACATTAAATGAAAATATCGAATAAAAGGTCCCCAAATCTGTTCAAATTTAAATGAAGAATCATAAAGGTTACTTCTAATTTTCTCCAGATTCAAACATAAAATCGTCTGAGAAAACCAAAAAAAGGTAGTTGGAGCATTAAGCTCTTTCCAATGTTGTAAAATACATCTTTTCGCCATTAAAGTAAGAAATGCAATCATTCTACGGGCTGAAGGGGAAAGATTACTAGAAATTTTAGGTAGTCCAAAGATAGCAGTAATAGGGTGAGGAGAGATATCTATATTTAATACCTTAGAAATAATATTGAAAATATCTCTCCAAGATCTCGCTTTTTCTAACGTTTCATCCAAAAGACATCACATTCAGCACGCCAATCAATTTTGTAGCAGTAAACAATGAAGAAAAAAAAAACAGCCAACTAAAACATTCATATCAGGTAACTAGGTTAAAAGTACTAAACAAAATCATGATCATAATTTATATGGTCAATTCTTGGAGTGTTTAGCTCATTTTTGCATGGATGATATATGCATGAAGTTCGTCACACAGTCAATCAATGATGAGATTTCCTCCCCACATCACAATTGAGTTTTCCGAAATTACAACCAATCAGCTGATTGAAAAGTGCATAAAGGCCAAGCATTCAGAGGATGCATCACAATTAACGGCACACTGACGATTCCTCCTCTTATGGTGACAAAACGTTTCCAAGTAAATTGCCAAGATCGGATAACAGATCAGCCCAACCTGAGCTACACATTTTCCAAATTACTGTGCAAAGTGAAATGATAAAGCACAAAATTAAGCGGTTGCAGGAAATGTAAAGTTGGGACATGAGACAGCTGCTGAGCTCCAATGACTCACCAATACCTACTGTGGCTGGAAGAGAGGAATTACAAGGAAAATTGGTGACTAAAGGTATACCGGCAGGAAAGGTAAGAGTCAGACACGTTTTTTAAAAAATTATTTCAGTTTAAGTCAATATTTTAATTAATTAAGAAGTTTTTAATTATTATTTTAATTTCTCATTGTATTTTTAACTTTTTAATAGTTTATAATATTATTGAAATACTTGCTTGTGTTAGCTAACTAATCCATTCAGAATCTCATTGCCACTTTAAAGTTCGCCACTTGATGATAGGCACATCTGCAATTTTGAGAAGTTAACTCAGAACAGTGAGGAAGGTAAGCAGTGAGCCCCACTGGGAAATTTTGGGTTAAAGTGCCTGTCCAAATAAAGGAATTTCCCTCATTACTATTAAGCTTGCATAAGATAGAGGCCAGAGCTTGTTTTAATGACCCTTATAATTCGAGCATGCAGAGCCAGAGGCTTAATGCTCTCTCATCTGGAATTCATATTGGTGCTTTAGCTGAGGAGATCTCGATCAATGCTTCTTTGAAACTGAGAAAATAAAGGTGGTAGGATTTCTAAGTGAAGAATAATTAGCTGTATTCAAAACCAAAACTTAAAACTCTGCTTAGCTTGTTTCATGTAGTACATGTTCTTGGATGGTCTTACTTTTGAGTAGTAGTATTATAATTTCTTGGCCTCGGTTTTGCTGTGCTAGTCTACTAACAGAAGAATCAGAAGATTTTGAGAAACTGTTGGGAAACACTAAAAGTTGAGGCCCCAATGACTGCAATAATTGTCCCTTTATTAGCTGTTATTACTGACAGGTCTAAAAGAAATAATTGTTGATATTGAACATGGCAGATAATTAGGAGGGAATAATGGTTTCACACTTGACCATCAGACTGGTAAAAAGCAGCAGAACTTGATTTCTTCAAATTTTGCTGAACTACAAAGACTGAGAAAGCCAGCAGGGGATAACAAGCTGAAGAAATCAGATGCCTTTTTCTCACCTACTGCCCTGATAAAATGAAAGTGCATAATTTAACTTGTTTGAGATGTGACTTTTAAGTGTTTGGTAATTTTAACACTCCATTAATTGTGAATATATCTATGTAGCTATATTCTATATTGCATGTAGAAAAAGAAATATGATCTACACAAACTTACAAACTGATTGTTGTAAAATTTCTGAAGAATAAATTTTACTGTGTGCTAAAATGGTTTAAAATCCTTCTTTCCTCATTGCCGATCCAAAGTTAGATTTAACTTGAAGGAAAAGCAATCAAGAAATTAGTTTTCTTCTGTTCAGTGTATGCAATGATAACATTAAATAAGTTGTGATGGATAGCTTAATTGCATGTGAATGGAATTTACCAGCACAGATTTGGCCTGACTTCAGTAGTGAATAAACTTAGCAGAATTATCTCCAGGAAATCAAAATGATCAGTACACCAAATTATAAGACTTTTAAAACAACCTTCTCTTCTAGATTTCCCTATGTTGCATTTACAGTATATTCTCATTCCATGGCCCTTTACATTTTGTGCAGATTATTTTATAACTACTCTGTTAGCTTATTTTATGATCTTCCTTAACAATGAATAGAGAGAATGGGAGGGAACTCATTATCATTTCCAAACTGGAAAGGTCATTCTTTCTCTGACAAAAACTTTCTCTGCGTGTTCGATCATCAAACAGTTCTCAATCCAAAACACGAGAAAATCTGCAGAGGTTGGAAATCCAAGCACCACACACAGAATGCTGAAGGAACACAGCAGGTCAGGCAGCATCTATGGAAAAAAGTACAGTTGATGTTTCGGGTCAAAACCCTTCAGCAGGACTGGAGAAGTAAGCTGAGGAGTAGATTTAAAAAGTTGGGGGGAGGGGAGAGAGAAACACAAGGTGATAGGTAAAACGTGAAGGGGGAGGGATGAAGTAAAGAGGTGGAAAGTTGATTGGGGAAAGAGATACAGAGCTGGAGAAGGGAGAGTCTGATAGAAGATGACCGATCACCATGGAAGAAAAAAAAAAGGGGGAGGAGCACCAGATGGAGGCAATGGGTGGGCAAGAAGATAAGGTGAGAGAGGGAAAAGGGGATGGGGAATGGGGAAGGGGGGTGTTGGGGGGGATTACCGGAAGTTTAAGAAATCGATGGTCATGCCATCAGGTTGGAGGCTACCCAAATGGCATATAAGGTGTTGTCCCTCCAACCTGAGTGTGGCCTCATCATGACAGTGGAGGAGTCCATGGAAAGACATTTTGGAATAGGAATGGGAAGACGAATTAAAATGGGTCCTTGTAAATGGAGTGTAGGTGCTTAATGAAGCAGTCTCCCAATCTATGTCGAGTCTCACCAATATACAGGAGGCCACACTGGGAGCACTGGACACAGTACATGACAGTCTCCCAATCTATGTCGAGTCTCACCAACATACAAGAGGCCACACCGGGAGCACTGGACACAGTATATGACTCCAACAGACTCACAGGTGAAGTGTCGCCTCACCTGGAAGGACTGTTTGGGGTCCTGAATGGTAGTGAGGAAGGAGGTGTAGGATCAGGTGTAGCACTTGCTCAGTGAGATAAGTGGGGAGGGATGAATGGACAAAGGAGTCGCGTAGGGAGCGATCCTTGCAGAAAGTGGGGGAGGGAGGGAAAGATGTGTTTGGTGGTGGGATCCAGTTGGAGATGGCAGAAGTTGCAGAGAATTATGTGCTTGACACGGAGTCTGATTGGGTGGTAGGTAAGGACAAGAGGAATCCTATCTCTGGTAGGGTGGTGGGAGGATGGGGTGAGTGTAGATATGTATGAAATGGATGTGATGTGATTGAGGGCAGCATTGATGGTGCAGGAAGGAAAGCTCCTCTCTTTGAAGAAGGAGGATATCTCCTTCGTTCTGGACTGAAAAGTCTCATCCTGAGAGCAGATGCAATTGAGACGGAGGAAGTGAGAGAAGGGTGTGTTGTTTTTACAAAAAAACAGGGTGGGAGGAGGTACTGTCCAGGTAGCTGTGAGAGTTGATGGGTTTGTAGTAGACATCAGTCGATAAGCTGTCTCCAGAGACATCAAGAAAGGGGAGGGAGGTGTCGGAAATGAACTAGGTAAATTTGAAGGCAGGATGGAAGTTGGAGGCAAAGTGGGTGAAATCAATGAGTTTAACATGGGTGCAGGAAGCAGCACCAATGCAGTCATTGATATACCATAGGAAAAATGCAAGACGGTCACCAGAGTAGGTTTGGAACATAGACTATTCCACGTAGCTGACAAACAGGCAGGCATAGCTGGGACCCATGCGAGTGCCCACACCTACACCTTTTGCTTGAACGAAGTGGGAGGAGCCAAAGGAGAAATTATTTAGAGTGAGGGTAGTTTCCGGTAGGTGGAGGGGAACTGGTTGGGTCTACTGTCTAGAAAGAAACGGAGAGCTTTGAGGCCTTCCTGGTGGGGGGATGGAGGTGTATAGGGACTGGCCATCCGTAGTAAAAATAAGATGATGGGGGCCAAGGAATATGAATTCAGAGCAGGTGAAGGGTCACAGGTGTAGGTGGGAAGAGACTGAACTAGGGGTGGAGGATAAGACAGTCGAGGTATGCAGATATGAGTTCTGTGGGGCAGGAACAAGCTGAAACAATGGATCTACCTGGACAAGCAGGTTTGTGGATCTTGGGAGGTGCGGGCTGCAGGAACTATGAGGTTGGTGGTGGTGGATGGGAGATCCCCAGAATCAATAAGTTTGATGATGGTGTGGGAGACAATGGCCTGGTGTTCCTTAGTGGGGTCCTGTTTGAGGGGTAAGTAAGAGGAGATGACTGAGAGTTGTCACTGGGCCTCAGCAAGGTAGATGTCAGTTCACCAGACTACTACAGCACCCCCTTGCCTGTGGGTTTGATGGTGAGGTTAGGATTAGTGCAGAGGGAGTGGAGGGCAGAGCGTTCGGAAGGGGTGAGGTTGGAATAGGAGAGAGGAGTGTTGAAGTGGAGATGGATGATGTCCCATCGGCATTTGACAATGAAAAGGTCCAGAGCAGGTACAAGACCAGGGCAGGGTGTCCAGGAAGAGGAGGAGGGTTGAAGACAGGAGAAGGGGTCATCGGTGCGGGGTGGGGAGTCCTTGCCAAAGAAGTAGGCTCGGAGACGGAGGCGGCGGAAGAAGAGCTCAGCGTTGTGGTGGGCATGGAACTCACTGAGATGTGGGTGCAGGGGTCAAAGGTGAGGCCCTTACTCCGGACAGAATGTTCTGCTTCAGAGAGGGGAAGGTCGGAGGGAATGGTTGACAAAAGTGAGGCCCTTACTCCAGACATAATGTTCTGCTTCAGAGAGAAGGTGAAAGGGAATAGTTGACAAAAGCAAGGCCCTTAAGTAAGTGACTGGAATAGGGGCCTTAGGTACCTCCTCATGGCAGAAAGCGTGGCACGTAGAAAGCAATGGTAGAAGCTGGCAGCGAAGACATCTTCAATCTAGCTGGCTAAATTTGTCTCCAGTTCCTTGAGCAGTAATCTTCAATAGGTCATGGCTGGAACTTTATCAAATGCTTTTAGGGCACATAGCAACTGGAATAGGAATGATGAACTTGCAGAGAAACCTAAAAGTTAACAGCTAAGTCTATTGATCATATATTCTACCTGTAATATGTATAAGATCATTAATTTTAAGTTAGAGAAACATTGACTCATGCAGCATAGAAAGTCCCTTTAAGCCACCACAAGCATGGTATTGAAACAATGCTCAGTCACCTAAATGTGCAAATCTAGAAAACTTGCTTGGAGAAAAGTCAGCAATTCAATGGAAGTGTTCCTTACAAAATGCAATGATCTCCAAGAGGATGACAACCTTGTCATAGAGTTTGAAGTCTTGTGTGCCTCAATGACTCAGAGAGCTAGGTCGGCTGGAGTCAGAGCTTCGTGCTTTGGCTCTTGGTAGGGTTACCCATGCCAAACAGGTCAAAATGTAGAAGCCAGATGAAGAGTGGTCTTCCAGTCCTCCAGGTTTGGGGGTTCAGCTCAGGGCTAACAACCCTGACATGTCAAAAAAATTGTTACAGAAACAGCAATGATGACTCCTCTTATGTAGCCAAGAACAGAAAGAGATGGAGGGCCTTCATTGATGTCCTAAATGTGAGAGGCATAACAGGCAATTAATAATGAATGCCATGAGTAATCACAAGGTTAGTATCGTCCATTTAGCTGGGGATACCTCACCTGCTCTTCTCCAAATACTGTAGTGCCATGGGATCTGCAAGCATGAAGGTGGCATCTTAGATTAGCTTCTTATTTTAAACGCAACACCTTTGAAAGTGTAGCATTTCTTCAGTATACCATCGAAATGGCAGGCTAGATTTTGTGCTTGCATCTTTGAACTGGAACTTGAACCCACTACCTTCTGACTCAGAGACAAGACTGCCCAAGTGTGATTTTTAAGCAGATGTGACTGTACAATTGCTGTAACTGAAAGTGCAAACTTCACTTCTCATTCCAGGCTTCTCTTTGGAATCCTTGAACATGGGGGAATCCCTTGTCTAGATTGATACATGTTGTCTCTTCTCTATACCATACTTTAGGCTTCATTGGTCAAAGTTCTTTAATCTTACGTAAGCAGTTATTTTGCCCAGTCCATGAATGTGTTGCTGACTGATGCAATGTGTTTCTTCATCGTATCTTTATCTATAAACTATATCCTGTTAACACTTCTTTTAAGCAATGCTATTAATCATAATTTAATTCAATTTAATTGTCATTCACCATACATGAATATTCATGAATACAGACAAACGAGACTGTGTTACTACAGGGTCATGTTGCTAAAACACCGTACCAACAGTCACACACGAGAAATTCACGGATTAAAAGAATCCCGACGCGGCCCCTTACCATGTGAAATCATGGCTTGACGTCCAGTCCTCACACGTACAAGTCAACAAACTCATATATAATATCAGAAACTACAGCAACGCAGTATATGCATGTATAGAGTCCAGACTCCCTCCCCTCCCCCAGCCCACCGATATCATCTGTTGACCTGCCCCGACGCCTGCTAGGTGACACCATGGCTTTGAGGCCCAGTCATAGAGAATATTAGTAAATATACAATGAGCCAGAATATGCAAGTTTTAGTCTAAACCTCCCAGCCCACCGAGATGATCTCTTGACTGGCCCCAATGTCCTCCCTGATGCCTGGTGCCAAAATATTTTAAGTAAAATGATCTCTTGGTAAAACCCCCTATTGACTAATATATATTTAGATTACTGATTTCTTTAACAGAGCACATCTGTACCACATTCCTTACACTATTTTTGAGGGGACAGCTTGATTTTCAGGTTTAGCCTTCATTTCAATTAACCAGTCTACTAGAGATTGTCCACTTTATCTCCAGCCATGGGAGGTGAGGCAAGGCTTGGTGGAGATCTAGCATATATCTGAATGAGGCAGGAGTAACTTAGGGGAGCTGGCAAGATCACAACTGCTTCTCCTCAGAAAAGAAAATGAAAGACAAAGACATTTTGGGCCCTTTTGTGCAATGGGATGACTTCTGAGCATCATTTACACTTGAACAGTGTTCACCACATTCTCATACTTGTAGTTCAAAATTAAAATGGAAGTGCTACAGGATCAAATGTTGCCTATGTGAAAGGATGCTCATTGCAGATATCAGGCGCTGCTTTTTCTGTTCACCCTGAGCAGCATCCTTCAAGTTTCTCATTGCTGGCTGACAGATTCTCTGTCTGTCTGTATCTTGTTTTACGGCGGTTGGCGTCCAGCTTAATGGTGCATTACCGCCACCCTCTGCTCCAGAATGTGCACTAGACATACATTCTAAATCCCTTCACCCAATCACACACACACACACACACACACACACACACAAACCTACACTTCACCCTCCCATCTTTGACCACCCTAGTATCCTATTCCTGTTTATTCGTCATATCCTATAAAAAACCCCTGTACCCCTTAAAAACACTAAAAATACCCGGACTTGTGCTCTCTCACCCATGCCCAGCAACGCTTTTAATGTGAATTCCTGCATCCTCAACTCCCTTAATTTATTTCTCATCATCTCTCTCTGTATCCCATACTTCCTGCAACACAAAACTACATGTTCTACTGACTCCTCTTCCTGACATTCCTCACACAATCCTGTCTGGTGTTTCCCTATCATTTTCAATGTTTTGTTTAATGCACAGTGCCCCAGCCTTAACCTAGTCCACACAATTTCCTCTCTTCTGTTTCCATTACCTACCCTAGTAACTACAACACTCTTTTGTATTTGATATAAATGCCTCCCTTTCCCCTCCCTGTCCCATCTTTCTTGCCACATTTGGTTGACTTTTTCCCAGATTACACACTTAACCTCTGCTTTACTGATACTAATGTGCATTTCCACATTTTTTTTCTTTAACGCCCTCTTTGCCAACTCATCCACCCTCTCATTCCCCTTCACCCCTACATGTGCTGGAACCCATAGAAATTTTACCTGACCTCCCTGATTTGCAATTCTTGTAACTAACTGAAGGACTTCATAAAGTACATCTTGCCGACTGTTTGTGTGAAAAGACCTTAAACTTGCTAGAACTGAGGATGAATCTGAACATATCAGTGCTTTGGCTTGTCTGGCTTTCTGCACCCATTGCAACGCAACCAACACTGCCAGCATCTCCACTGTAAACACCCCTAACTTATTAGATGTTCTTCTGCTGATTCCAATTTCTTTTGCTGGTATTACCACCCCAAACCCTGTCACTCCTGTTTCAGGTTCCTTCGCACTATCCATATAAATGTGAGTATAATCACTATACTTTTCCATCACATGACAGTTAAATGCATTTACCAAATCTGTTTTATATCTTTCTTTCCTTTTTACCTCTAACATATGCCAGTCTATGTCAGGCCATACAAGCTTCCATGGAGCTACAACCGGATAAACTACTGAAGGACTTATCCTCAGATCACACACACCACATTCTTTCGCGATATCATTCCCTACCCGACTAAAGGTATCCCTCTGAAACCTCCCATTTTCCCAGCACTCCTGCAACACTCCTTTAGTAGGGTGAGAATCATTGTGCCCCTGCAAGTTAGCCCAGTAGTTTGCCATCAGTTGCATCCTTCTTAGTTCCAAAGGCATTATTCCCATTTCTACCTGTAGGGCTGACACTGGTGACATTTTAAAAGCCCCACTGCACACTCTCAAGGCCTGAGCCTGAATCACATCTAGTTTCCTTATAAGAGACCTAGCTGCTGATCTATATGCTATATTTCCATAATCCAATACAGATCATACTAACGCCACATACATTCTCTTCAAAGCTGAACAACTTGCTCCCCATTCCCTACCAGTCAAACATCTCATCACATTTATTACTTTTTTACATTTCTCCTCAACTTTCCTGATATGGTCTGCCCATGTTAATCGTGAATCAAATATAACTCCCAGAAATTTAAATGATGCAACCCTTTCTAATTTAACCCCATACATCCTTAACTTCTTCCCTACCTCAATCCTTTTCCTGGTAAAAAATACAGTTTGAGTTTTGTCTACTGAAAATCTACATCCCCAATCATAACCCCACTCCACCACTTCATCAGTTGCTTCTTGTAGTTTCCTGATTATATGGTCCATGCTCCTGCCTCTTTTCCACAAGGCCCCATCATCCGCAAACAGTGACCTACCTATATCCACTGGTACCTTTGTGAAGACATCATTGATCATAATCATGAAAAGTAATGGGCTAATCACACTACCTTGAGGTGTGCCATTTTCCATTATGTACTGTTTTGATAATTCTGGTCCAATCCGAACTTGAATTTTTCTACCAAACAAAAAATCTTTAATCCAATTAAAAACTCTCCCACCAACCCCCATCTTGTGCAGTTTAATTAATAATCCTTCCTTCCACATCATATCATAGGCTTTTTCAATGTCAAAGAACACTGCCACTACTGACTCTCTATTTGCCTGGGCCTTCCTTATTTCAGTCTCTAACATAACCACTGAGTCCATGGAATTCCTTCCCTTTCTAAAACCACTCTGATAACTTGCCAGCATTCCCCTTTTCTCAAGCTCATATGATAACCTTTCTGTTATCATCCTTTCCATTATCTTACATATACTTGATGTTAATGCAATTGGTCTGTAGCTAGTGGGTTTTGACAGATCCTTGCCAGGCTTCCTTATTGGAATTACTACTGCTTCTTTCCATGCACTTGGCAATCTTCCCTCCTCCCACACTCTGTTATAAAAAATGCAGCAACTTCAAGAGCGCTCCTTCTCCTAGATTTTTTAGCATCACAGAGCATATCAGATCTTTCCCTGGGGAGGCTGGTCTCGATCTCTTTATTGCTCTCACCATTTCTGCTAATGTAAATGGATCATCAATTATATCATCTGTTCCTTCCCTCCTGCTTAACACACCTGGGTGTTGGCCCATTATTCTTTCCCTTCTTCTTCTTCCTTCTTCAGACAAATTTTCTGAACTGTGTATCAGTACAAATGACTTGGCCATGACCTCAGCCTTATCCCTACTGGAGACTGCAGTTTCCTCCTCAGATATCATTACTGGATATTCCCATTCCCTTCTATCTCCTCCCATCCTCTTAATCATTCCCCATATCTCTCCCACAGGTGTTGTTCTTCCTACCTTGTCTCAAAAACTCCTCCAACTTGCCCTTTTAGCTTGACGTATAGTTCTTCTCACCACTGCCTGTGCTTTCTTATATTGAACCAAATGCTGCATATTATGGGTTCTTTTAACTAGCCTGAATGCTCTATTTCTGTTTTTTACAGCCTGACAACATTCCTCTGTCCACCATGGTACCAGTTTTCTATTCATCCTATTTTTACTCCTAGGTATAGAGTCTTCTGCTGCCATGATAATTGCTGAAGTCACCTGACTGTTTAATTCATCTACATTTCCAGAAATATCAATCTCTGTCAACCCTTCTTCACCCAACTTCTAGAACTTACCCCAATCAGCTTTTTCAAACACCCACTTTGGGGTTCCGCCACCTGGTCTTACTTCAACTCTTTCACCCACTGAACACAAAACTGGGTAGTGATCACTGCCTACTGTTGAAACAGTCCAAACTCCCCAGTTACTAATGCCAGCCAAGGTATTAGACACTAACGTAATATCTAACACTGACTCAGTTCCTGTTGTTATATCTATCCTTGTGCCGCTACCATCATTCATACACTCCAAATCCCTTTCTTCCATCAAATCTTCAACTACCTTTCCATTTGGATCTGTAATCTGATCCCCCCATATTGTGCTATGAGCATTGAAATCTGCACACCACACTACTTTATGTCTGTTTTGTCCTTGTATCTTTAATAGGCTGTCCAAATCCAACCTTTTACATGGATTGTAGTAGTTAATTATAACCACTCCCTCCCCTCTCTCCCACACTTCCACCACTACGTATTCCTGATCATCTCCTTTTTCCAGTACCCTATATGGTATACCTTGCTTGATTAACATAGCACAACCCCCTCCTCCCCCTAGATTTCTATCTTTCCTTATCATTGTATACCCATATACCACAAAGTCTAAAGTTGGTTTCAACCAAGTTTCCTGAATACACACTACATCCAGTTTTACAACCATTTCTTTAATAAAGTGCTTGAATTCCTGGCTATTGGCCAGCAAGCTCCTTGCATTCCATTGTAAAAGAATCACCATAATTAGTATTAACCAACACATGACACTTCCTGGCTTGACTGATTACTGAGGTTCTCCCTCACTTCAAACCATGTCAGTCCTACTAACCCTAAATGGTTTACTGCTGCTTTTACCACCAGCTGAATTTTGTCACTTTTTGACTTTACCTCAGCCGTACTATTAATCACTCCTGCAATGAATGTTACTAGAGCCTTTTTGTCTACATAAATCCTGTCATTTATTCTTTGTTGCATCTCTCGTATCCCTATTGCTCCCTGTTCATTAGGAACATTATTCTGTTCTCTTGACATCCTTACAGCTTCTGCATAAGTGATCTTTCTTTTCACTCTTATTTCTTGAATTTTAGTCTCCCGTCTCACAACCTCACACCCACTATATGCAACATTATGAGCTCCTCCACAATTGCAGCATTTTGGTTGAACTCCTGTTCCGCACTTTCCATATCCATGTTCACCCCCACATCTAGCATATCTCCTCTGCCTTTTACAGTTTTTAGCCACGTGTCCAAACCTTTGACAATTTAGCACCTCAATGGCTTTGGCACATACACCCTTACTGGGTAACTCATGAAACCCAGGAACACCTTCCTTGGCACTCTTTCTTCTTCAAATTCAATCAATACAGATTCACTTTCCTTTTTCACTCCCTCCTTTGTTGTTTTCAGTCTTTGAACATTCATTACTTTCCCTCCTTTGATATTCCTCTTTATCTCCTCCATATTTATACTCATTGGTATCCCTGTGATCACTCCTTTACAACCACTGTTTTATGCTCCCACCCTCCCAGTGTATTCCACCTTGCATTTTCCTATCTCTTTCAGCTTGAGTGCTTTCTCAAGTTGTTCCTCATTCGCACATCTTACCAATAAGTTGCCATCATTAAGGACTTTTGCAAATACTATTTCCCCTGTCTTATTTGTCAGAGTTGTTGTTAGCACAAACGGGTTAATTTTCTTCATATATCCCTGAGCCTTCTCATTAAACCTAATTATGACAGCACCTCCTCTCTGAGCTTGTTCATCTTCCTCACTTTCAGAGCTTTCTCCACTATCATTTCTTATTCTTTTATTCCCTTTGTCTTGGTTTTTATTCATCCGACCCCTCACTACCTCCTCATTCCCTTTATTTCTCCCTTCACAATAATCCACCTCTCTCCAGCTGCCTACCTCTGGTCCCAAGTCTCTATCCCTCTCCTTCTCCACTTTCTTTCCCTCAACCCCGCCTCTTATCTTGTCCGCCATTACCGGACCCACACGACCCCCTCCCAGCAATTTCCATTCCTTCCCCACTCTCTTTCCCTCAACAGGTTCCAAAACACACTCACGCATCAAGCAAAACACAGCCAGCTTCCAGTCACCGTAGAAGATTCTAGCCCTGACAGATTCTCGGGTGAGAGTCAGACACTTCATAGTCATTAATTGCTTCTATTAACTTAATTGCTAACAGTTGCTCCACTGAGAGTGTTGCTGTAGATTTTGCCATTGCTTTGATGCACACAGTAAAGGAATGGTCTTCAAGTAATTCAGATGTGAGAGTGGTCCTTAATCAACAGATTGCCTGGGAGATGTTGGTTTTACTCTTGCTGGCTGCTCTTTAATTATTCACTCATTGGAGTTAATCATTATAGATGTCAAGTTAACCGACATGAAATACACTGGAGTATGCATATGACCTTTTCTGAAAGATTATAATCACATTTACTATCACCAAATTAAAATGAGCTTTCAAAAACCTTGTTTTATTTTACTTTCATTTTATATTTCTCATCTCAGGGGTGTGGACAAGCATGGGAAGCACCAGGATGAAACTGAAAGAGCGATGAGGGAAGCATAACATCGCATAACATCATAACATCTTTTAATGTACTTGGAGTGTTGCAGCAAGATATTTTTATTATTTTCTTTAGAAAATACGATAATTCTCAGTCATGCTTGCACAGATTTAATATTTTTCATATTTCCTTATGCACAGGAGGAGACTATTCAGCTCATGTAATTGATGGCAGCTCACAAAGTAAACCCATGCCAGCATCCCCTTCCCCTCCACTGAATCTTCACACATAGCTTGGAAGCTAAAAAGCAGGCCCTCAATGATTATAATCACTGGATTATTGCCTCTATCATGCACCATTAAAGTGTGCCAGATGAATGTGGGGCTGAAGAATTGGTGCGGGAGAAAGCTTTCAGATCTGTGGATTATTGAGATCTCTTCTGGGGAAGGTATGCTTTGTACAAAAGGCATGGGTTACATCTGAACTCAAGGGGGATCAAGGCCTTGTGGGCAGGTTTACCAGAGCTATTGGGAATGGTTTAAACTAGATTGAAAGTAGGGTGGAAACCAGAGTGACAGGTGGAGGAGTGGGGGAGGTTGGAGCAGTTGGTGTAAGGGTAGATGAAATACGTAGTAAGGCCCCAGGGAAAGATAAGCAGTGGACAGGGCATAAATGCTCAGTTGGATAGTTTGAAATGTGTTTACTTTAACGGAGGAATATCAGGAACAAGGGTGATGAACTCAGGACGTGGATCAGTACATGGAACTACAACGCTGTGGTCATTACAGAGACTTGGCTGTCATAAGAGCAGGAATGTCTGCTGGATGTTCCAAGGTGAAGATGTTTGAAAAGGGACAGGGAGGGAGGTAAAATAGGTGTGGGGGTGACTTTGCTAACCAGCAATAGTATCACAGCTGCAGAAAGGTTGGACGTCTGAAGAATTGTCCACTGATTCCGTGTGGGTGGAGGTCAGAAACAGAAAATGAGCAATCGTTCTTTTGGGAGTACTCTATAGACACCACCCCCAACCCCAGACACTGAGAAAAATAACAAGGTTGTCACCTTGGGTAACATCAGTACAAAAGGTGCAGATGAGGCAGAGTGTGTCCAGGAGGGATTCCTGTCACAATACATGGACAGGCCAACTAGAGGAGAAGCCATAGAAGATCTAGTAACAGACAACAAACTTGGTCAGATTACTGATTTCTTAGTGGATGAGCATTTTCGAGACAGCGACCACAACCTCCCGACCTTTACCATAGCCTTGAACAGGCATAGGAGCAAATGGTATGGGAAAGTATTTAATTGGGGGAGAGTGAATTATGATGCTACAAGGCAGGAACATGGGAGAGTCAATTGGGAACAGATGTACTCAGAGAAGTATACAACAGAAGGGTGAAGGTTTTTTTAGAGAACACTTACACAGGATTCTGGACGTGATGTTATGGTGAAGGAAGAATGGTTGATAAAAAGATGTTGTCAAGAGGAAGAAGGAAGTATACTTAACTTTGAGGAAGCAAGCAACAGAGAAGGTTCTTTATAGTTACATGGTAACCAGGAAAGAACTTAAGCAGGGTCTTAGGAGTGCTAGAATGGGACGTGGGAAAGGCTTGGTGAATAGGATTACGGAAAACCTTAAGGCATTCTATGTATATGGAAAGAACAGGAGGACGACTAGAGTGAGGGTAACACTGATCAGAGATAAAAGAGGAAATGTACCTGGAATCAGGGGAAGTAAGGGAGGTCCTTAATGAAACATATTCACCTATAAGACAGACCTTGACGAATATGATGACAGTGTAGAACACTTTAATATGTGGAACATATCAGTGTTAGGAAAAGGAAATGCTGAAACTACTGAAAAAACATTAGGACAGATAAACTCAGGGGCTTGACAGAATACGCTCCAGGAAGAAAGGGGAGGGATTCCTACACCTTTGCTAATGACCCTTGCATCATCACTGGCCACAGGTGTAGTACCTGAAGATTAGAGGGTGGCAAATGTTATTCCTTTGTTCAAGAAAGTTAATAGGGATTATTGTGGGAATTATAGATTAGTGTATATTTTACATAGGTGGTGGACAAACTATTGGAAAGGAATCTTAGATACAGGACTTATGAACATTTGGAAGAGCATAGTCTGATTAGAGACAGTCATCATGGCTTAGTGAGCGGCAGGTTATGTCTCATGAGCTGGATTGAATTCTTTGAGTAAGTGACAAAATAAATAGATGAAGGAAGAGCAGAGGATGTGGTGTGTATGGATTTTACTTAGTCATTTGACAAACTTCTCTGTGGTAGGCTCATTCAGAAAGTCAGGAGGCATGGGACCCAGAGAAATATGGTCACATGAATTCAGAACTGACTTCTCCACAGAAAACTGAAGGTGGTAGATGAAGGATATTTTGCTTGGAGGTCTATGACTCATGAGGTGATGCACTTTGAAAGGTCAAATTTGAAGTTGGAATATAGGGTGAATGCCAGGATTCTGAGCAGTGTGGAGGAACAGAGGGATCTTGGGATTCACGTCCATAGATCCCTCAAAGTTGTCTCGCAAGTTGATAGGGATATTAATAGGGATTCTGGGGTGTGTTGGCCTTCACGGGAATGAGTACAAGAGCCGCGAGGCAATGTCGCAGTTCTGTAAAACCCTGGTTAGATCACACTTGCAATCTTGTAATCAATTTTGGTTGTCTCATTGTAGTAAGCTTTAAAGAAGGCACAGAGGAGATTTACCAGGATGCTGCTTGGATTAGAGAGCATGTCTTATGAGCGAGCCAGGATTTTTCTCTTTGGAGCAAAGGAGGATGAGAGGTGACTTGATAGAAGTGTGCATGAAGATGCAGGGCAAGGCTAAGATGGATAGTCAATGCCTTTTTCACAGGATGGCAATGGCTAATATGAAAGGCCATGGTTCTAAGGTGATTGGAAGAACATTTAGTGGCGAGTGTCAGAGATAGATCTTTTACACCAAGAGCAATGCACTGTCCAGGGTGGTGGTAGAGGCAGATACATTAAGGATATTTTAGGAACTTCTGTATAGGTACATGATAGAAAGAAAAATGTAGTGTTATTTGGGAAAAGTTAGATTGATCTCGGAGTAGTGTAAAAGTTCAGCACAGCATCTTGGGCTGAAGAGCATGTAGTGTTCTCTGTCCTATTCCCACTAACCCCCTTCCGATTCTGTCGCCATTTACAGTAGGGTTGATTTACAGAGAACTCGCATGTCTTTGAGATATGGGAGGAGACTTGAGCACCTGGAGAAAACCAGGGAGAATTGGCACTCCACACGCACAACATTTTTGGTTTACATTTATACATTTAGTTATACATTTACATGTATATATGTTTTCAGCTGTCAGTTTATGCTGCTCTTCCTTTGTAGATATCATATTGGAGTAACCAGGAGAAAGGGAGATTGGCCATAGAGAGTTGAGATGCGGCAGCCACAGTAGCAAGGGGGAGATGCAAGCAGCTTTTTTTTATCTGGAAGTTGCTTCTGATTGGCTAAAGGTGTTGCAACTCAGCTAACTAAAGGAAAGTAGGGTCAAACGGAATGGCCATTCTGACAGTGGGATAGCTTAAGAGGCTTTGTCAAGGAGGCATAGTGAGGAGCAAGGTTTTAACTTTCCTGTTGATCTGTGACCTTTGACTCACTGTAGACAGTGGAATGACTGTCAGGCGAGATATGGAAAGTCATGGAATCTCTCAGACTCCCTGCTGACTACCTCTGTGAGAGGTGCACCCAACTGTAGATCCTGACATATCAGACAAGGAACAGAAGATGCAGATAGGTGTACTCAGGATCATCTGGGAGGCTGAGGAGATCACAGATGAGAGTTTTAGTGAGGTAGTCACCCCTCAGATGCTACAGAGAGGTGGTTAATTACCAGGAGATATAGGGGGAGAAAGCAGATAGTGCAGGATTTCCCTACAACTGTTCCCCTCGGAAACATGGATACCCCTGGGGGGGGTGGGGTGGTAATGATCTTTCAGAGGACAGCAGCACTGGCCGAGTTTGAAGCTGTGTCTCAGTGATGCAAGGATATTAAAGTGGTCTCAAAGCTGGGTAGATTGAGGGGGACATCAGAGGGGGATGAGAACTGAGGGGCACGTCAGAACTAAGTGCTTTACACAGTAAATGGTGGGTGTGCGGAATGTTCTGTCAGGGATGATAGTACATTTGGGGTATTTAAGAAACCCTTAGATAGGCAGATGTATGATAGAAAACTTGGGAGAAGGGTTAGTTTGATCTTGGTTAGGTTTAAAGGTCAACACAACATTGTGGGCCAACGAGCCTGTACTGTGCTGTAGTGACCTGTGTTCTGTGAAGGAAAGGATGAAGTCAGGCAGAGCAATAGTGACAGTGAGCTCAATCATAAGGAGTGCAGATAGTCCTTATCTATGGATTCACTTTCAAGGTCTCTTCATCTCATGTTCTTGATATCCATTGTTTATTATTATCATTATTACTATTATTATTTTGTATTTGCACAGTTTATTGTCTTTTGCACATTGGTTGTTGTCCATCCTGATGGGTGTGGTTTTTCCATTGTGTTCCTTGGATTTATTGTGTATGCCCACAAGAAAATGATTCTCAGGGTTGTATAAGATGACATATATGTATTTTGATAATAAATTTACTTTGAACTTTGATTTGAGACTCCAGGATGGTGTGTATCCTTGCTGATGCCCTGGTCAATGATGTCTCCCAGGGGTTACAGGACATACTGAGAGGGAAGGTTCAGTAGCCACAAGTCCTGGTCCATCTACTGCAGATACCAATGACATAGGCATGAGCAGGGATGTGGTCCTGGAAAGTGACTTTATCAAGCTAGGTAGATAATTTAAAAACAGGATATCCAGGGTTGGAAGGATAACTACTTGTGGCATGTGTCAAAAAGTAAGAAGTAGATGCAGTTCAACACATGGCTAAGGCAGTGGTGCAGAAGGAAGGGATTCAGACTTATGGATCATTGGGCTCTTGTCCAGGGCAGGTGGGTCCTGTACAAACAAGATGGTTTGTATCTGAATTGAAAGGGAAACAATGTCTCACCGGATGTCTTGCTGGTACTGCTTGGGAGGGTTTAAACCAGAGTAACAGTGGGCTAGGAACTAGAAGAGTCGGAAAATGGTTGGCAAGGTTGAAGGCAAGAAAGATAGCATGACAAATAAGATGGAAAGGAAGTACAGCAAGGAACTGGCTAATAAACATGGTGGGATTGATGGGCTAAAATATGCTTATTTCAACACGAGTAGAATTATCAGAAAGAAGATGAACAGAGCCTGGTTCAGTGCATGGAATTGTGATGTTGTTGACTTCTCTGAGACTTGGTTGCAAGAAGGACAGAGCTGGCAGCTCAGCATTCCTGAGTTTCATTGTTTTAGATTTGATTGGGGGGCGGGTATAAGAGGAGAAGGTTTACACTGCTGAATAGGAAAAATATCACAGCGGTATTCGAGGACACAGTGAAAGGCTCATCCACAGAGACAACATAGGTGGAATAAGAAAGATCCAGTCACATTGGTGCAATTATACTATAGTGCCAAACCCTCCAAGAAAAAGCCACTGAGAGGTGGAGGAAGAGATATGTAGACAGTTTATGGAAAAGAGCAGGATATCACAGTATGCACGAAATCAAGAATATTATGGAGCAAAAGTGAAAGTGGCTGATATTACTAAAGAGAAGGTGCTTGGAAAGCTGAAAGGTCTGAAGGTAGATAAGTCACGATGGACCACATCACAGGGTTCTGAAGGAGATGGCTGAAGAGATTGTGGAGGCATCAGTAATGATGTTTCAAGAATCACTAGATTCTGGAATAGTTCCAGAGGACTGAAATTTACAAATGTCACTCCATCATTTAAGAAGGGAAGGACTCAAAGGCCCAAAAATTATAGACTAGTTCAGTGGTTTGGACTGTGTTGGAGTCTATTATACAGGATGAGGTTTCAGGGTACATGGAAGCATGTGATAAAATAGGCTGCAGTCTACATGGTTTCCTTGAGGGGAAATCATCCCTGACAAATCTGTTGAAATTGTTTGGGGAAATAACGGACAGGATAGACACAGTAAAGACAATGGAAGCTGCTTACTTGGATTTTCAGAAGGCTTTTCACAAGGTACTGAACATGAAATAAGATAAGAGCCCATGGTATGCAAAGAGTGGGATAGAGGGAATCTTGCCTGGTTGTCCTGTGGTGAATTGTGGTGTTAAGCAGGGGTTAGTGTAGGGAATACTTCTGTTCACATTATATACCAATAATCTGGATGATGGAACTGATGGCCTTATAGCCAATATTTTTGGATGATACTAAGACAGGTGTAGGGGCAAATAGCGTTGAGAAAGCAGGGAGTCTTCAGAAGAACTTGGACAGATTAAGGGGATATGTAAGGAAGTGGCAGGTGGAATACAGTGGAAGGAAGTGTATTGTCATGCACTTCGGTAGAAGGAATAAAGGAATAAACTATTTTCTAAATGGGGAGAAATTCAGAAATCAGAGGTGCAAAGGGACTTGGGAGCTTGTGTGCAGGATTCCTTAAAGGTTAACTTGCAAGATGAGTCAGTGCTAAGAAATGTCCCAATATAGGAAGAATGTGGAGACTGAACTTCGCCAGTATGTTGCCTGGATTAGTGAGAGGGAGCTACAGAGGAAACAATGGACAAACTTGGAATGTTCTCCTGAGAGTGTCAGAGGCTGAGGCGAGACCTAGTAGATGTCTTTAAAATTATCAGATGCATATAAGGTTGACTGTATAATTTCCCCAGGGTAGAAATGCCCACATACTTGAGGACATCTTTTAAGTTTGGGGGTAGGGGTGTGCAGGAAAGTTTAAAGGTGACGTGAGGAATATGTATTTTATGCAGAGACTGGTAGAGCCTGGAATGCATTACCTGGGGCAGTTCCATGGGGTTTGAGGGGCTTTTCCATAGACACATGAATATGAAGGGAATAGAGGATGATGGGTGATACACAGGAGGAGAACAATTGGCATCAAGGTAAGAATAACATTGTGGGCTGAAAGGCCTGTCTGGTACTCTGTCTTTCTACCTGTTTACTTGGAATCCTCCCCGGCTGGTGGAGCAGAACACAAGGTTAGACAGATACCAGTTACTGCTGGAGAGAAGAGCAGAAGAAAGAGGTGATCTCCTTTGCTCCTTGGACAAAAGAAGGGTCACATTCCATCTTCTGTATCTAATCCACCAAGTCATCCAATATTCTACATGGCAACCAGTGTTCCTATTCAACTGGCCACCAAAACATCCTAGAAAGAGCCATAACTTACCAGCCAGAGAATTCAACACTCAGTGAAGTAGAGAGCCTACCTGTACTGCTCCAAAAAGATTGAATATAATCTGTAATTGAGTACCAAGTCCATGGGTGTCTGTTTTAGAATACTGAAATAAACCATAAGGATTTAGTAATTCTAACCAAAATTAAATACTAACTCCAGTACTTCAATTAGGCAGGTTTAGTCAAACCTTATTTTATATCTTTTTATTGACATTTTTTCCATTGTATGTGTTAGATTTCTAGAATTTGTACAAGTATTGTGAAGTAATTTCAGACAACAAAGGCAGGATAAAAACTATTGTGACTGCAAAAAGAGTTCATGAACAGAAAAGCTGATCTTTGCCTTTATATATGGTAGTTCTATCTAGCAATCACTAGCTGGATAATTCTTTCTGTTTTGTCTCAAACTGCGAGGAAATGTTTAGGAGATTGCCAGTTAATTAACATCCATTTTGGTGCTGACATTTTTAATGTAATTGTTTTGTTTCTACACTCAGGTTTGACTCGTACTGTGTGGCTCACTATAAACCTTTTCATCATATATTATCAAGCCTGTGATAAAGGATTGTTGGGCACAAAAAAAATTAGTTGAAGGAAACTTAATCTGCTGTAAGAAAATACAACATTTTGATTGTACTCATCAGTGAGTCCATATTATACCAGAAACCAAACCACTATACATATTCAGATTTGGTTTCCACCTTCTCAGGTTAACTTGGTCAAAATTGCTATAAGCTTTATAAAGTGAACAAAGTTTGTATGTGCAAATTGCTGAGAGCAAATTGACTTCCTGTGCATCTTGTAGCAATTTAAAACTTTTTCAAACATTCTTGCGTACAAAACTTACCAATCTCACAAGATGAGTTATTCACCATCATGGAGAGCTCCTGTATTTGTGTTTATTTTTGGGTTTCAATTGTTAAGCTATTTTTATATATATAAGGACTTGAATAGATAATTTTGTAAGCAAGAGCTTTTCTGTCTTTTTTCATATATATGATCTGTATTTTGAATGCAATTATGCTGATGGGTGTTAAGTTTTGTATTCAGCCAAAAGGTAGAAGGAATGAAAAGGCTTATCAAAACTATTACAGCCTGGAAGGTCTTTGTAGCTTGATCAGTGATTACAATCAGTAGATGTAGCTCAGCATGACATATGTGGTAAATTTATTGTTGACAAGTATAGATATTGTTTGATTCTGGATAACATTGTTAAGTGAGGCAAAATAGCCACAAATGCAACACCTAATAGAAGTTCCTTGTAAGGAATCACCACAGATAGTATGTTGTGGCAAGATCATTATTTATTATCTGTCCTTAATTGCCCCTTGGCTTGATCATTTCAGAGGACATTTTTGAATTAAGTTCATTGTGTGGACGAAGGGGGGGGGGTGGCGGCT
The DNA here is from genome assembly GCF_963921235.1 of Mobula hypostoma. Classification (NCBI taxonomy): domain Eukaryota; kingdom Metazoa; phylum Chordata; class Chondrichthyes; order Myliobatiformes; family Myliobatidae; genus Mobula; species Mobula hypostoma. The sequence continues at coordinate 90,793,196 of NC_086101.1, read as the reverse complement.
GGTAAGGATAGCAGATTTCACTGTGGCACAGCTAGTGGAGCTGCTTCCTCAGTTCTGTGCTTGTAAGCTCCCTCACCGTTTATTTTCTTCATTTTCCAACAAAGAAAAGTAACTGGTGAGGCATGTTTGTCTTTTTTTTCAAACATCTGTTTAACCCTGAATCCATGCCAATGATTTCTACTGGTGTGGAGGTGTTTGGGAAGAGGGCTGGAGAATGGAATATATAGAGGTCAAATGAATGATTATATAAGGAAATGAATAAATAGTCAGAAGAAAAGATGGTACTGTAAAAGGACAAGAATGATATCCTCCCAACTGCCCAGAATGCCCCAACTTGCTCCATCTGCCCTCTCTGCTTTTACCTAATCCATCTTTACCTATCGCCCACCAACCATTGTCTCTTGATCCACACCTCCCCTTGTCCTCTCCCTCCTGACTTCATTTGCACATCTTCCTTCTCCCTAGTTAAATTTATTGCATGTTAACTCTAGCCACAATTCTCCCTCCCATCTCATTATATGAGCGATCTTTCCTCAAATCCTTGCTCCTGATTCAGTTTCTCAAACTAAAATGTCATCTGTCCCTTTGCACCACAGATGCTGCTTGATCTGTTGAGTTCCAGCAGTTGTTTTTTTTTGCTCTAGATCCCAGAATCTGCAGTCTCTTGTATACCCACTGAAATTCCACAATATTGCCATCTATCTGGCTCTATGAATTGTTGTCCAATTTTGGACAAGTTCAATCAAACTAATCTAATTGGTTTACCTCTAATCATTGTCAAGGTGATGTCATTATTATTTGTGCTATCCAGCAACACCTATTATTTATGTCAAGTTTATAATAACTATTTCACACCAGACCTCAACATTTAAGTAGTATTTACATAAGCACCTGAAATGCCACGGTAGGGAAGCTGACTGCCCAAATGCTAGAAAATTAGTTTGCTAGTTGGCCATGACGTCAACCTCATCAGAGCCTAATGTGGATTGAGAGTGATTGTCTTTAACACTAAATGTAGCATGGAAAGCTGAAATCAATGGACTCAAACTGTCAGACTTTGTATAACAGAGGTGACTGTGATTGTCAGAGATCAGTCACCCTAGCTGCTGGCTGTCACCGCAGGAGTTCCTCAGGGCACTGTTCATCTTCACTGGCTTCATCAATTCCATCATAAGTTCAAAAGTTAAGTGCTTACTGCTGATTGCACAATTGTTTAATTTCATATACAATTCCTGAGTAAATAAAGCATAAATCTCTGTAAGTAGCAAGAGCTAGAAAATATTCATGTCTCATCTGATAAGTGCAAATAACATTCGTGCCACAAAATACCAGGCAATAACCTTCTCTGAAGGAACAGTATGAACACAAATTCTTGCCATTCTATAATATTACCATTAGAGAGTCCACCAGCATTGACAGGAATATCAGTTGCATCAACCACCCATACGGCAGTACAACTGTAGATTTAGCCAGGAATCTATTGGCAAGTGACTTGTCTCTTGACACCCCAAAGCCTTTCGGTCATCTACAAGATGTCAGGGCTGTGATGGAATACTTTCTACTTATCTGGATGAATGTAGCTCCAAAAACACTCAACATAATTCAAGACAAAGCAGTCTACTATCATGCTATCCCTCCTACCACCTGAACCATCCATCCTCTTTTCCACCACTCTATGGTGGTTGCAATATGTACCAGTAACAAACTGCACCACAGTGCACCTCTTCACTATTTATTGCCTTTTTACTTTCGATCACCTGTCCATTTTTATACAACAATTCCAGTTTTGAAAATGCAGAAAACTGATCTTAGAACTCACCACACCAGTAAGTGTTGCACATTTCAGTCTAAAAATTGTTCATTTACTAATTTCCTGGTTATTCTGCCTTGCAGTATTATGTATACAGTATATTAATTTAATCAATAAGCCTTTAATGGATATTCATTATTTTTCTGTGCTTGCTGAGTGATATTAATTTCATTCAAAATGTGATCCTGTATTAAATCTATGATGTATTCCTGTGCCAAATGCTTACAATTCATCTGCACTGTTTACATCTGTTCTAATCGTACTGTATGCTGCTTCAATCATAACAAATTTAACTACATTGTAGTTAGAAATGGGATGAATTTGTCATTTACTTGAATTCTATTACTTATCATCTTATCTATCATGTGCAGATTAAAAATGAATGCAGATTACTTGACCTGATTAACCTGTAATTCATATTGTAACCCACATACTTCTATTATTTTATCCACAAGTGATTAAAATTGCAAAACAAAATCGGCTTATATGAAACTTTTCAAAATCGTTGCTAAGTCGTGCAGTAAGTAATGTAAAATTCATAGTACTTTTCTGTTAGAAGTTATTATTTGGAACAAATTATTTAATTGCTCTGGTAACTTTCACAAGAGGTTGTGATTATTATGGATACAGATCTAAATACTTTCAAAATGAAACTCTCCACGAGTAGAAATAAATTGGCTGGCCCCAAAGGCAGCTAGTCTGTAATTAGGCAATTTTTAACAATCATAATAAACTGATTCTGTAGAGTATGTTAATTCTGATACCCTGAGGAATTCTGTGTAACAGCTGCACAAGCCTCTCGATAAGACATAGTTATTTTGTACAGTCCAGAAGAAATTTCCCTCAAAATTTTTTGAGACTAACAATGAATCATACAATTCATTTTCATGGCAATTAGAAAGTTATTGGCTTCAATGGGAACTGCAATTTCATAGAAACTTGTTGAGGACGAATCTTTGATGGATACCTGCCAAACCTAATTCCATAATGCACCAACTGAGAAAGGAGGCAGTTCTTCTGACATAATATCTTAGGTATTAAGCAGTAACTCAGCAGGACTAGATATTTTCCGCAGTTGTCTGATGTAGACGTTCGAAACCACGCTCTTCTAATCTGGATGATAAAGTACTGCCATTAACTAAGATGCCTAACACTGCTAAGACATTCCTAAAACTCAGCATTATGTGTATATCTGATTCAAAAAATTATTCAAGCATAACTTGTTCTCAAATGCATATATTATCATCTTGACTATTAGTAGTCCATTCTATTGGGATGATGTAAGACCTGCTGTTACATATGGTTGAGCACCTCTCCTGCATCCTTCCAGTGGCTTCCAAGCCTGGGAGATAGTCCCTTCTTCCGGGAGGGGCAGTAAACCCATACTGGGGCCCCGACCATGTACTGCTGCATTGACGCCCTAGGCTGGCGGCTCGGCCCCTTCTGAGATGTGCAAGCTTCACAGCAGTGCACCAACAGCACCACGTCCTGCCTGTACCCAGGCCAATTCAATCATCCTCGCAATCTGGTCGGCGTCTTTCCGATACTGAAGTAGCCGGCAACCCAGCAGCCCTTGACTGACTGCAGCAGCATGGCGCAGAGCCCCCCTGGGGACAAACAGCTGCAGGAGATGTCCGTCGCTGTCAGAAAACTGCCACTGCTGGAACAGTGACCTGTTGCGCACCTCCAGCAATCCCCACTGCGAGTCGAGGGCCGTGGTCTCTGGGTCCAGGGCGGGGACCTCTGCCCACTCTGGCCATCGTCAAACGCTCAGCCACCCCCTCACCCTGACCAGCACGGGATCTCTCATCTGCTCTCTGCGCAGCTGCTAGAGGGGAGGTCTTCCTCACTTTCTGCCACCTGAAGTGCCACCACCGCCGCTTGCCCTGGTTCCACTGTGTTGCGTTGGTCGCTGTGAGGCGTGCTGCTGTGAGACCTGCGGTGGTTGTAGTGCATCTGCTTGGACCAGTTTCTGGAGCTGCCCGCCAGAAAGCCACAGCTTCAGTGCCGAGGTAGAGGGCTGTCCCTGGCGCACCCACGAGGACCCCCCAGTGGGACAGCAGGCCCAGCTCAATGATGCAGGACTCCCAGATGTCGGCGAGCCATACCTTGCTCTCCATTGTGTTTTCCTCCACTGTGATGCACAGCCACCTCTTCCCTTTCATCGCCACACAATCGTAGGTGACTGTCGCCAAATGGACCACCATCATTGTCCGCCAAGGCGGGGAATTGCTGGTCTGTGTTGGGGAGGACACCCAGAAGGACGATGGTGATGGTTGACCCTGTGTCTACCAACAATGGTTAACCCTGGTTGATCCTGTGTCTACCAACGCACGGTTGACCCTGTGTCTACCGACGCACAGTTGACCCTGGTTGACCCTGTGTCTACCAACACACAGTTGACCCCGGTTAACCCTAGTTGACCCTGTGTCTACCAACGCACGCCATCTGATGCCTTCCACAATACAGTCTATGTATAAGCCTCGCTCTTCACCCAAACAGCCCACCAGAGGGACAACAACAGAGGACTTCTGCTGGAGGTCTCGGCTGCCGCTGCCCTCTCAGCGTTTCCCTATGGCTGCACTGGGCTGTGGTGTACCGCTGGTGGGGGGATAGTCCCAAACCACACTGGTAGCAGAGACTGCTCCACAGTACACAACGGGGCTGGCACGGCTTTGGTCAGACCTGTAACATGGGCTCCTCCTCCTCAGCTTCCTGCTCCACTTCATTGTAGGGCTCGTGGCACGAGGGGAAAAAATTGCTTCTGGCCGCACCGCCTCGACCAGCAACTCGACCAGTGATGGTGCTGAGGTCAGGCGAACATACTGCCAAAGCTGTTCTGATATCAGCATCCATACAAAGGTGTCAAGGGCAAACTCTCCTGGGCCGTGGGAAGGGAGTAGGGGTAGCCGTGCCATGCACAGTGGCAGACATCTGCTGTGAACACCCCCAGGCTTTCTCCCACACGGCCCCACCCGCTGTCCAGCTCTTCCCTCATTGCTTCTTCCAGTGGCCGAAATGCCGCTACAGAGGCCCTGTAGTCACGCTGCTCAGCTGGCATTAGGTCGAGGAAGGTCTGCCGGGCATCCCCGTCCAACGCCAGGGCAAGGTTCACTGCTGTATTGGTGCGTACACCCATTATGCCATGTGACAAGTTTGTCTTATGACTGGTACTCTCCAGGTGGCCTGTACCATTGTATCTGGGAAGCTTCAAGGTGGACCTAGTGGCGTCAATTGCTGGGGCCTTTTGGTTCTCCTCTTTCTCCAGTGCCATCTGTGCTGCCTGCCATGCTGCCATTCTCCCATGGCTGTGGCACCGTGGGTTCCCTGGCATGGACCGTGTACCTCGTGGTGCTGGGGAGCCTGGGTACGCTCACCTCATCGTGGCTCTCTGTGAAGCCATGATGCTCATTTCCCAGGTTCTCCCTTTGGGAGCCGGGTATGGGGGAGGATTACTGTTCATTCAGTTCATCATACTAGCAGGTCAAATTGCTGCAAGGTTCGCAGACATGAAACACATCAGCCGGGGGCAGTCTTACGGCCTTAGCTTTGTGGAGGGAGAAGCCCCCAGACTATCTGGCTGGAGTTTAAAATGTCCAACCCTCACATTAGGACCTGGTCCTGCTGCTGGCAAACCCCGACACCGATGTTGCAAGCATTTGGCCCATGATAACAGATGAGAAGAGCTCGTTTATCTCAACTGCCGGTTTTATTGTGACAAGCAGAAGAACAATCAGAGTGCTGGTAAGAACCAGCTCAGTCACATACAAGCGTGGGAGGTGATTATTGCATGCCCTGGTTGCAGTCAGTGTGACCCACAAAAGCACCAGCAAACAACTGTAAAACCCGAGCTAAAGTGTAACAATAAATGAACTTGAACATCCATGAAAGCATTCAAAACACCGAACAAAACGTAGCGCTGGCCGCTAGGAATGCTGGGATGAGCTGTCGCCCATGTCCCCAGAGCACCACAATATAGATTAAATGTAGCACATTACAGCACAAAACACTTTTATCACTGGCCTATTGCTCAAGTCAAATTTAAACTATTTACAATAATTTGTAAATAGTTGCGCTACGTGGAGACACATGATAAAGTAGGCCAAAGACAGCATGGGACAGCATGAAGGACTTTCCTTCAAGGGAAATCTTTCCTGACAATCTGTAGGAATTCTTTGAAGAAATAACAGGGAAGATAGACAAAGGAAAGTCAATGGATGTTGTTTACTTGGCTTTTCAGAAGGCCTTTGACAAGGTGCTGCACCTGAGGCTGCTTACCAAGATAAGAAGAGCGCACGGTACTACAGGAAAGATACTGGCATGGATAGAAGATCATCTGACTGGCAGGAGTGCAGGATTAAAGGGGGGGCTTTTCTAGTTGGCTGCTGGTGATAGTGGTGTCCTGCAAGGGGTCAGTGTTCGGTGTGCTTCTTTTCACCTTAGTGATTTGGATGACAGAATTGTGACCAAGTTTGCAGACAATGCAAAGATAGGCAGGGGGACAAGTAGTGCTGAGGAAGCAGGGAGTCTGCAGAAGGACAGAGACAGATTAGAAGAATGGGCAAAGAAGTAGCAGATGGAATATAGTGCAGTGAAGAGTAGGGTCTTACACATTGGTATAAGGAATAAAAGTGTAGACTATTTTCTAACAAGAAGAAAATTCAAAAGCTAGAGGTGCAAAGGAACTTTGGAGTCCTTGTGCACAAATTCCTAAAGGTTAACTTGCAAACTGAGTCAGTGGGAAGGACGGCAAATGCAAATGCATTAGGATGTAATTTGGAGCATTAGAAGCAAGGATGTAATGCTGAGGCTCCATAAACTTATTGGTCAGACTGCACTTGAAGTGTGAGTTTCTTTTTACCTCTTATCTAAGAAAACGTGTCTTTGAAGAGGGTATAGAGGAGGTTCACGAGAATTATTCTGGAATGAAAGATTAATGTATGAGGAGTGTTTGAATGCTCTGGGATATAGTCACTGAATTTTAGAAGATGAAGGGGAGGGGGCGAGTGTGGTGTGATATCATTGAAACCTATTGAATATTGAAAGGCCTGGATAGAGTAGATGTTGAAAGGATGTTTCCTGTAGTGGGTGAGTCTAGGACCAGAGGTACAGCCTCAGATTAGAAGAACGTCCATTTAGAAGAGAAATGAGGAGGAATTCTTTTGGCAGAATGTAATGATTCTGTGGAATCCATTGCCACAGACGGCTATGGCAGGCAAGTTTTTGAGTATATTTAAAGCAGAGGTTGATAAGTTCTTGAATAGTCAGGGCATCACTGGTTATGGGGAGAAGGCAGGAGAATGGAGTAAAGAGGAATAATAATTCAGCCATGATGGAATGGTGGAGCAGACTCAATGGGTCAAAAGGCCTAATTCTACTTGTATGTTTTATGATTTTCTCATGATAAATTGTGCAAACACCACTTCCTGTATGATACCCTCCAAATCACATACCATACTGAGTTGCAAGTTCACTCAACTTTCACTTTGTTAGGCCCATCTTGTACCAATAAACTGCCTCACTGAGTGTACGTTCATGCTCCTCTGCTGCTATAGTCTATCCATTTCAATGTTCGACATGTTGCGCATTCAGAGATGCTCTTCTGTGTGGTGACTTGAGTTACTGTTGCCTTCCTGTCAACTTGAACCCACCTGGCCATTCCGCTCTGACCTCTCTCAATAACAAGGCATTCTTGCCCACAGAACCGTTGCTCAGTAGATTTCTTTTATTGTTTCTCACACCTTTCTCTGAAACTCTAGAGACCATTGTGCATGAAAATCGCAAAACCTAGGAGATCAACATTTTCTGAGATACTCAAGCTACCCCATCAGGCACCAAAAATATTGCACAGTCAAAGTCAGACAGATCAAATTTCCTCTCCATTCTGATGTTTGGTCTGACTACCAATTGAACCTCTTGACCATGTCTACATGCTTGTATGCATTGACTAACTGCCCCATGATTGGCTGATCAGATATTTGCATTCTCTTTATCAGAGAATGGCATTTTTATTAGAGAATCAGCACCTCTTATCAGAAGAAACTCAAGTGTGTCCTTACAATCTTCTGGAAAGCCATGAGAGATTAGTGATAAACATTGTCCTTTCATTTGATGTCCACATCCCTCAAAATGAATAAATGAGGGTAACAATTTCTTCACTCATGGAGCAGTAAGTCTCTGAATTATAGCACCCAAGAGCCCTGTAGATGCTCAATCTGTTCAGGTTGTTTGAGGCTAAACTTTGTAGATGTCAGGAAAGCAAAATAGTCATTGTCTGAAAGGGAGGGTTCAAAAGCAGAGTCTGTTACTATTTTAAAGAGGAAATTGGATGGGGAGGAGAAATCTGCAGGGATAAAGGAAAGAACTTATGAGTGCACTAATTAAATTTTTCTTGCAATAAAGTGATGCAGACTCAATAGATTAAATGCCTTCTGTGTGTGATTTCTCTGATTCTCCATGATATGGACATCAACTGGGAAGATGGAACAGAGTTATTCTGCTTTCGAACCCTCCCTTTCAGACGATGACTATTTTGCATTGTTGAAATCTACAAAGTTTAGCCTCAAACCACCTGAACAGATTGAGCATGTTCTTGTCAAATGCCGCACCAGTTTTGAGATGCCACGAAGCCCACACTTGCTTCTATTTCTTATCTTTGACTCTACCTATACATAAATTTTTAAAATTAAAAGTTGGCAGTTTGTTTCAGAGCATTATACAGTCAGACTAGTTTCCTGCTGCAGCTTGGATGGAAATTCAATCTTGTATTAATGTGCCATGTAGAGATCAGGAATGATTTAAAGGCATATTAGAGGGATTCTTTGCCCCGGCAAGTAATTGCTGCTACATGGTTCTTTGTAGTAGTAATTTCTACAAAATTATTATCTTTTCTGAGTTGTTTGATCTACACAGGTGTATGGGGTGTCCAGAGAAGGGTAGCAACTCTGGGGAAGGGGCTTGTCCTGTCCATTCTGGGGCAGCTCACTCGGCTCTCACCTACGGCTCCAAGCCGCTGTTTGCATGTGAAGCGGCCACACACCTATACACTGCTTCAACAAACAGGCTAAGCCAGGCGAGGGAAGGTGGCAGCCTCATACCCTGGTGAGATAGGGGCATGCCTGAACTGGCATGCAAAGTCAGCTCTGGTGGACCAGGGCCAGGAAGGCGGTTCTGCAATGCCCCGCAGGGAGCGAAGGGCATGCATGATAAGGCATAGAAACTGCCATGGTGATCCATTACAACCAAAGAAGACCCCAGTTTGTGACATTTGTTCATATGACTGGACCCAGACTTCTGAGGTTCAGAGAGTGGAACTGCCCTAGTGCAAAGGCTTTGCCACTTTAAAAACTCTCCCACACAGGTTTCCTGTCATCGTCAGACATGGTGAACAACCACAATTGCAGTATGAATGGAATTAATATTACTGTGAACAATGGTGATAATTTTCCCTTAATTGCTGTGTTGTTGGGATGAGAAGTGTTTACAGCACTGAGAAAATTCTGATAAGACTGAATAATTATTTAAATTTTCCTCTCCAATTGTTGTCTAGTTTTACTGCATAAAAATAGGTCTAAAATATGTCGCTGTCAGAAGTTGCCTTCCTTAGTCAATCAAGATTTGTATTATGACATCAGTCACATGACGTGTGCTTCTAATCCAGCCGTCAGTCTTTCTCTGTAGATATTGTGAATATTCCTAAATAGAAAATTTCTATCAGTGAACAGCAGCAGAGAGCTTTAAGCTATAGTAGATTGAGGACTCTCTGAGATGAGTATTTACAGGATCACTCAATGCACATAAAAATTACCCGCCTTTGGTTGTTAGTGCTGAATCTATGTAACTGTGTTGGTAGTGAGTTATATCCGTCTCCGTATTTTATTCTTTTGATGCCAATAGACTTTTCTACTGTATGGAAAGGAATTGAGTTACACCTACCCTCATTTAATGTGAATAACCAAAAGTCTAACTTCTGGCCCTCAGTGTTTTAATATGGACTCAGTAAATCAGGATTTATGACTGAAACAAGTTAGCACACCACTAACGACAGATACCCCGTAAATTAACCTTTGAACTACAGAACTTTAAACATTGTATTTGAAATGTAGGCTGTGCTTGGAGAGTAGAATTCACTGCTGTGGAGATTTTTGGACATGAAGAACAAACAATATGGATTGAGCCTTATAGTTCCATCTATAGGTTCAGAATCTGAATCAGATTTAATTTACTGACTTGTGTCATGTAGATCTGTTGTGTGGCAACAGCACCTTGCGATGAATAATAATAACTGCAAACTACAGTAAGAAATACATATATGTTACTACAAAAAGAGAGGAAAAAGAAGTAGTGAGGTGGGGTTCATGGGTTCGTTGGTTCATTATCCAGTCATAAATCAGATGGCAGAGAGGAAGAAGCAATTCCTAGATTGTTGAGTGTGTGCCTTCAGGCTCCTGTACCTCCTCCCTGATGGTAGCAATGTGAAAAGGGGATGTCCTGGGTGATGGGGACATCGCCTTGTTGGGGCATCGCTCCTCGAAGATATCCTGGATGTTGGGGAAGCTAGTGCCCTTGATTGGATCTGACGGAGTTCACAATTTTCTGCAGCTTATTTCGATTCTGTGCAGTGAGCACCCCCCACCCTCCATACCAGCCAGTTAGAATGCTCCCCACAGTACATCTGTAGAAATTTGCAAGTGTCTTTGGTGATAAACCAAATCTCCTCAAACTCCAAATGAAATATAGCTGTTGTTGTGCCTTCTTTGTAACTGCATTGATATGTTGGGCCCAATGGTTGTGGTACAAAATTCTTTCTGCAAAGCTTAATACTGACCCTGGGGGCTTTGTATGAAAACTGTCACACTTATCAGGAGTAATCTTCCCAGAAGTATGAGGTGTTGATGATCCTTTAAGTTGGCCTGGATACATATCAGAGCTACAAAGCTAAAGTAGCCATGTTGAATAGAAAGCACCAACATAGTAAAGAAGTTGAAATAAGCATTTGGAAAGACCTAGATGTTTGTTGATATAAACCAATAATCCAATTGTATTTAAGTGCTCTTCAGAATTGGCAGCTGAGAAGTGTAAGTGTTCTTGCTGAAGTTTATGAGGGCCAGTTTTAGCCATATTCAGTTTTCACTATTCATTTGCTGCTGGAGATTGATTGGCTGCATTGTGCTTGAAGAGGATGTTTGAGACATAATCAGTGAATTTATTGGGCAATTTGTCAAGAGTTCACTAACACTCTAAAATCTCAAAGCAATTCTCTTCAGGTTTTAGCCAGAAAAAGAAGAAAGGTTTTGCTCCTGACTCTGTGAAAAAAAAAATGAAGTTCAAAGTTCAAAAAGTTCAAAGTAAAGTTTATTATCAGAGTACATACAAGTTACCATGTACAACCCTGAGATTACTTTTCTGTGGGCATACTTATCAAAACTCTAGGAAAGTCACTGTAAACTATAAACATCAGCACTCCACTTTCAATCATGGCAAAGGTGACACCCATGGAACACTTTCTTCCTGTCGTTAATGTTGCTCATGACAGCTAAATACAGTACATCTGTCTTATAGCCAAGCTACCAAATGTGGGTCTCTGAACAGGGTCAGGCATCCCAGTAATCAAAGCAGTGTTATCTTCTTTGTGCTCTGTGGCTCTGTTTCTTGTTCCTTCAGGAGAGCAAGATGAAAAGAACAGCAGTTGGTGCCCATCTCTAATTTGTCCTTGAATGGATAATGGTAAACTCTTCTTGAACAGAAGGGTTCAGTATTGTGATCAGTATTTATACATTTCTCTTAAGTTCCAGGATCTTGACTGAAACAATGAATGATTATCAAAAAATTAATTCTGGACCAGGATGTGTGTCACTGAGAGGAATAGCTTTTTCCACTGATATATCTGGTTGTGGCGGGTGGGATTATATGAATAGGCTGAGGAGGTGGTGATGGAGGATGGGTGAGGAATGGGTTGTTGAGATAGAGTGAAGGGTGTGGTGTAAGGTGAGCATTTCAAATAGTGTGAAAGGGCTGATAGTAGGAGAGGTAGGTTAAATGATGGTGGCTGAAATGGGGGCTAATAGAGAGTTGAGGTGTTGGGTGGAAGGAAACAAATGGGCTGGAATGGAATGGAATGAATAAGAGGGTGGCAAACCAGGAATGATCAAGGACTGTACCAAAAAAAAACACAAAACTAAAATAAAACACCTAAAATACATTTAAATGCTTTGGAAGGCAATAAACACTTAAAAATATGAAGTAACAAACATGTGACAATGCAAGTGTTGGCTGCTTCCCTCCAAAGGAAAGCCTTCGCTGACTTTAAGCAGAATTTTCAGGGATTGATGTGGAATCTGTGCACCATATTTCTCCCTTATTCAACTTCAGCATCAGCAAGCAGTCTGCCGCCCACCTGCAAACTCTCTGCTGCCCACAGTGAAAAGGTGTTCCACTGTTTATTCTTATAAATATTTTTTGTAATGAATGAACATGAAAAAATCTGCAGATGACAAGTTTCACGACACATGCCGGTGATAATAAACCTGATTCTGATTCTGATCCTGAGATGCTCAAAATCAAAATTTGCACACATAAAATGCAGGGGGCAGGGGTGATCTCAGTAGTCCAGGCAGCATTTGGAACAGGCTGGAATCATTCTCCAGGACCTGAGGTATGGTCTTGGCCCTAAACGTAAACTGTTTACCCTTTTCCATAGATGCTGCATGGCCTGCTAAGTTCCTCCAGCATGTTGTGTATGTTGTTCTAAAAAAAGTTTACACTGGTATAAAACAAAATTGGCAATAGCCTTCCTTAAACCCCCTTTTGATGGTCATTCCTGCATTTTGGAATGGGGCAAAAAGACTTTTATTGTAGATAGGAAGGGTAAACCTGAATGTACTCCTGCAGATCACCTTATACTGGCCCACCAAGACCTGGAAGGTTCCGTTATCTTACCCCCAGCACAGGGACATGACCATGTGCATGTCAGCACACCCGGGGATGAGCCTGAGGCAGCCCATGTTACTTCAACCAAGACACATTGGACAAAGTCGGGCAGCTCGTCCAAGTCCAGACAGACTCTTAATGCCAAGTTTGGTGAATTCTTCGGGGTGGTCTGTGTAGGATAATGTAATGCGTGACAGATGACACAGACTGTTCATAACAGAAACCATTCTGCATAATTCACATGCACTGTCCTTAGTTGCTGTGATCATCTTAAGAGACGATGTCAGATGTAATGATGTCATGGTAAGGCGACTGTTTGGTTTCTCTGTAATGGAAGTAAAGCACTGTGGCTATTGTCAAGCACATATAATGACTTTCAAATGTTTTGTTCACAAAATCCTACTGCAGCTTTGGCAAACATCTTGACTGGCACATTGCAGGGCACAGGAGTTTGTGCCAAGGGACGCACTGAGGCTTGGTGTAGCCACCACAAGGATTTGGTGAGGAAGGATCACAGTATAGGGTTCTTCCACTACTGGATAGGGAGAGGCCAGGTTGGGTGAGGAAACCCCTCAGTTATTGTAGAAGTGCTCCAGACCAGGGGGCTGTATGAATGGCAATGGAGCTATTGGTTTTATACAATGTAATTTAATTCTAAACACGATGACTATGAATATAGAATGAAAAGGTGTTGCGCAGTTTATTCTTGTGAACACTTTTTTTTCTGAATAGCCTTGAGGCAAATTACTCATCCAGCTTTTGAGCTGTGATATGGTTTGTAGATGATTTGCAACCCTGGGAGAATTAAGGATTCTGAAAAGATTTGAAAGGTTTTTATACTTGTATGAAAAGAGTAAAGAAAAGTTATTTGAGACTTCACAGTTGGTTTCAATAGTTCACTCTCAATTCCACTGTAACATTGAGCACTTAATTACATAAGTTTTGAGTTAGAATTGGTTTATTATTTATAATCAACTGTATCAAGATACAGTGAAATGCTTATCCTCCATGTTCATGCAAATCAATTCATTACACAGTGCATCGAGGCAGAATGCTGAACAGAGTGCAGCAATTGCAGAGAAAGTGCAGTGCAGGTAGACAATAAGGTACAAGATCAGATCATACTGTGGTAGATTTGCAGGAAAGAGTCAATCGTATTGTACCAGGAAACCATTCAATCGTCTTATAACAGTAGGGTAGAAGCTGTCTTTGAAGCTGGCATTAAGTGCTGTCAGGCCTTTTACCTTTTGTCCAATGGGAGAGGGGAGAAGAGAGTATGACATGAGGGGGTGCGGTCTTTGATTAGGCTGGCAGTGAGGAGTATAGACAGTCCATGGAGGGGAGGCTGGTTTCAGTGATGTCCTGATTTGTGTCCATCACTCTCTGTAGCTTCCTGCGGTCACAGGCAGAGCAATTGTCACGCGAATCCATGGTGCATGCAGATGGGACACTTTACATGGTCAACAGGGCCTGAAATACTGTGAAAATAAGAAATTACCAAAATTGTTATATTCAATCCCCACTGTGATATTTTACCCTGAGCCATCAGTGTTGAGTTTCACCCCACTCACTACACAGTCCTTGCAGAACGTGACGTTTGAGGTAGGATGGCAGTTTTTTCTTAGCTGAAGCCACAAGACAACACCAGCATTGACTATTCCTGCGGTCTTTGTGAGGGCCTTCGTCAGTCAGAGTTAACCATGCAAGCTTTCTAGATACGCAAGCCGAGGCAGTACGATATGGAGAGCAAGTTGTTGCCGAAGCAGCAAGCTCCCCACCTCCATGCATCTGATGAACCCAATGGAACAGGAGAGACCAATGCAGTTTGTAACCAACAGCATCGCAAGAGCTGCCAGTCAACATTGAACTCAATGTAGGACTGCCTTAAGGACGCCAGCTCTGGATCTTTCCCTCGGGGTTTATGAAGTATCAGAATTATGTGTGTAAATATTTTTAACCCACCTCTAGAAATGAATCTGCCTTTCCGGCTCACAAATGCCAAATTTATGTACACTCTGCCTTCAAAAGTCACTGCAGTTATGAACTTTCCACTGCTTCCACCACCAAATCACTGACAAGAGCTTTTATGTGTGGTGAATTTCTATTAGTGTTTCTTTCTGCACGCTGCTGAACTTGTGCTGCCCTTGTATAGTGCTCTTAAAGGCAGAGCTCCATTAGCATGGTTGAGTGGTCAGCAAACTTAATCAGAGCATTTGCTGACACCAAACGAGCTCTTTTGAATGCAGCTCTACTGGTGCACCCACTCCCCAGTGCACCCATAGCCATCACTACTGATGCCTCAGAGTATGCTGTGGGTGCTGTGTACGAACAATTGGTTGGAGATCTCTGGCAGCTGCTCACCTTCTTCAGCCGGCAGCTCTGCACCCCCACCCCAGGAGAGGAAGTACAGAATGTTTGACCTCGAGCTCCTCTGTCACTATCTGACATCTGCTATTTAGTTTTCTATGGGGGGGGGCGGGGATTGGCACTTCACAGTGTTCGTTGACCAGAAATTCCTAATGCACATGATGGCCAAAGCGTCAGACCCTTGGTCTGCATGACAGTGACACCACCTCATCTACATTTTGGAATCCATGGCTGATATACAGATCGAAAGAAAAAATAATGCTGTGGCTGATTGCCTTTCACTGCCCTCCATCGATGCCCTGCGTATCGGTGTGGACTATTGCTGTCATGGCAGCCAAGCGAGCTACCAGCCCAAAGGTCCTGGCTTATAGGACAGCTGTCATGGGTCTGTAGTTGGCCTACATCAAGGTGAGGAACACAGGAGTGTTCGATGTCCCAAATGGTTAGCCTTGCCCCACAGTGCCTGCAAACTGGAGGCATACAGGTTTTAACTTCACTATCAGCCTCTAACATCCAGACAGAAATTGATTGCTTTTAGGTTTATGTGGCTTGGCCTTTGGAAGGATGTGTGAGACTGGAGTGCAGCCTGTGTCGTGAGTCAGCGTGTGAACATTAACCATCACGTTCAGGCACCAGCGGCACCTTTGAGGTCCCTGAGTGACAGTTTGATCACGTCAATGTGGACCTGGTTGGTCCTCTACCACCCACCCCACCCCCCATCCCAACCACGGTTTCACACATCTTCATACCATAGTGGACTGTGTCACTGGTGGACAGAGGTTTCCCTTCTTGCATCGACATCTGCTGCAGAAGTGGGAGGCATTCGTCAATACCTGGGTCGCTCGGCTCGAAGTACCATCTGATTTTTTTCCACCCACGTCCCCAATTCATGTCAGACCTCTGGATCATAAAGTCCCAGAGCCTTGGCGTTAAATTGTATCACACCGCAGTGCAATGGCCGGTGGGAGCGGTTTGACCGTTCCTCACAAGCTGCTCTGAGTACATCCCTAATGGACGAGCATTGACATGATCGTCTCCCGTGGGTCCTGCTGGGGCAAAGAATGTTCCAAAAAAGCACCTGCAGTCCTCCGCAGCTAGGTTGGTGTACGTGAAACAGCTACGGGCCAGGTGATTTTATTCCTGATGCCACGAATGCCTGGTTGGTGTTTCAGCAGCATTCTGCCCTCTGCAGTAAACTCAATTCTTTTACACTGATTCCTACCACTCATCATGGTATACGGCACTGGAATTCCAATTGACCTGCGTTCTACCTTGTTCAATTTTGTCTGGCATGATGCACATCAACACTTTCTTAAGCCCTTTTCTGATGGCCATTTCTGCATTTTGGGATGGGGCAAAAAGACTTTTATTGAAGAAAGGAAGGGTGAACCTGTATGTATTCCTGCAGATCACCTTAAACCAGCCCACCAAGACCTGGAAGGTTCCACTACCTTTCCCCTAGCATTGCAATATGACCATATGTGTGTCAGTACACACCTGGATAAGCTGAAGGTGCCTGCTCTTACTCCAAGCAAGGCACATAAGACCAGAGTTGGGCAGCTCGCCTGAGCTACAGGCAGACTATCAACGCTGGTCTTGATGAATTCTTGTGGGGTAGTCTGTGTTGGATAACTTAATGGGTGACAGATGATGCATATTATTCAATACAGAAACCATTCTGCATAATTCACATCCTCAGTCTTTGAGTTGCTGTGTTCACTTTAAGAGACGATGTCTGATGTAATGATGTCAGGATAAGGCGACTGTTTGGTTTCTCTATAATGGAAGTAAAGCACTGCGGCTTTTATTAAGCACATACAATGACTTCCGAATGTTTTATTCACAAAATCCTACTACAGCATTGGCAAGCATTTTGACTGGCACATTCCAGGCTTCAGGAGTTTGTGCTAAGAGAGGTACTGAGGCTTGGTGTAGCCACCACAAGGATTTAGTGAGGAAGGATCACAGTATAGGGTTCTTCCACTACTGGATAGGGAGGGGCCAGGTTGGGTGAGGAAACCCCTCAGTTATTGTAGAAGTGCTCCAGACCAGGGGGCTGTATGAATGGCAATGGAGCTATTGGTTTTATACAATGTAATTTAATTCTAAACACGATGACTATGAATATAGAATGAAAAGGTGTTGCACAGTTTATTCCTGTAGACACTTTCTGTTCTGAATCAAGTTCACTTTGGTTTAAAACAAAATTGCCAATAGCCTTGAGGCAAATTACTCATACAGCTTTTGAGCTGTGATATGGTTCGTAGATGATTTGCAACCCTGGGAGAATTAAGGATTCTGAAAAGATTTGAAAGGTTTGGATACTTTATGAAAAGGGTAAAAAAAAATTATTAGAGAATTCACAGCTGGATTCAATAGTTCACTCTCAATCCCACTGTAATGTTGAGCACTTAATTACTCAAGTTTTGAGTTAGAATTGGTTCATCATTTATTATTGTCACCTGTACCAAGATGCAGTGAAAAGCTTATCTTCCATACTGTTCATGCAGATGAATTCGTTACACAGTGCATCAAGGCAGAATGCAGAATAATGTGTAGCAATTGCAAAGAAAAGTGTGGTGTATGTAGTAAATAAGGTACAAGAGCAAAATGCAGTAGATTTGAGTTCAAGCGTTCATTGTGTTGTACTAGGGAGCCATTCGATCACCTTATAACAGTAGAGTAGAAGCTGTACTGTCCTTGAAGCTAGCATTAAGTGCTGTCAGGCTTTTCATCTTTTGTCCAGTGGGAGAGGGGAGAAGAGAGTATGACATGAGGGGGTGGGGTCTTTGATTAGGCTGGCAGTGAGGACTATAGACAGTCCATGGAGGGGAGGCTGGTTTCAGTGATGTCTTGATTTGTGTCCATCACTTTCTGTAGCTTCTTGCGGTCACAGGCAGAGTATTTGCCAAACGAAGCCATGGTGCATGCCGATAGGACACTTTACATGGTCAACAGGGCTTGAAAGTGTTTTGGTCTCCTGGAACCTGGTAAGACAGATGCCTTGTAGAATAATTAAGAAATTACAAAAATTGTTATATTAAATCCCTACTGTGATATTTTGCCCTGAGCCATCAATGTTGAGTGTCACCTCATTCACTCCCCAGTCCTTGCAGAACGTGACGTTTGAGATAGGATGACAGTTGTTTCTTAGCTGAAGACACAAGACAACACCAGCATTGATAGTGTCCTAAGTCTTTAAGAAGTATTAAAATTATCTGTGCAACTATTTCTGACTCACCTCCAGAAATGAGTATGTCTTTCCGATTTACAAGTGCCCATTTATGTACAGCACATACTTAGTAATGAGCATTTGGAAGACCAGATCTGTCGGTTGCTATGGGCTACAGAAATCTTGGTTCACAGCCATATTTCTGAGTTCTGATCTGTTTGGGTTATGAAAGGTTTACAGGAAAAAAATCTTGCTGTAACCTGGGGAAGACCTGTCCTGTCAACAAGAAGTCAATATCACTTCACCCTAATTTCTTTTTTTGTCACAGCTCAACCGCAATTATTTGATGTTCACCCTGTAATTTCATTTGGATCAAATAAGTAAATCTTGTTCATTTCATGCAAGTTTCTTCAACTGTGTGACAGACTTTTTAGATGTGATATTGGTTTGAAATCACAGAGTGTAGTTTACAGTTTTTGCAGATGATATGAAAACCCAGATATGTAACGAACAATAGTTAACATGGACCTATATTTGGCATCAAATCACAAACAAGAAAATCTGCAGATGCTGGAAATCCAAGCAACACACACAAAATGCTGGAGGAACTGATGAAGGGTCTCGGCCTGAAACATGACCACACTCTTTTCTATAGATGCTGCCTGGCTTGCTGAGTTCCTCCAGTATTTTGTGTGCATTGCTGTATTTGACATATAGCTCAGAGTCATCACCTATTGGTCCTGCCCTCCTATACTTCTATAGGCTAAGTGCTATGTGTGATCTTAGTGACACTTCAAACTCAGGGGAAATCATGAGGCCTCAGGAGCAAATAATCAAAAGATTATATATGGTTGGCAAAAGCAAAGCATTGTTCAGAAAAATAGAAGTACTTAAATGACCCTAGCACCAATACGCTGTATTTTGATAAAATCACTCTAACCCGGACTTTCAGAATATTGAATAATTCAGCATGGGAACAAATTTTTTGGGCCATGATGCTTGTTTAAAGCATGGTCGCAGAGCTGAAGTTGAGAGATGAAGTGTGAATCTCATAGGTGTGATAAGAGGGCAGCAGTTGGTTAAGGAGGTAGCATCAAAGAGACTGGATAAAACTGGTCTATTGACTTCACGGTGAAAAAACTTCAATAGTCAGAGTCATAGAGTATAGAACATAGAACAATGCAGGCCCTCTGGTCCATAATGTTGTGCTGGCCCTTCCCCACGGCTCTCTATTTCTTTTACATCCACATGCCTATCTTAGAGTCTCTTGCATGTCCCTATTACATCTACCTCAACCTCCACCCTGGCCGTATGCTCCATGCACCACCACCTTCTGTATAAAAAGAAACTTAAGTCCGACATCCTCCCTATACTTCCTTCCGATCACCTTAAAATTTTTCCTTCTCATATTTGTCATTTCTGCTCTGGGAACAGTCTCTGCTGTCAACTCAATCTATGCCTCTTTTCATCTTGTACACCTCTGTCCTCCTTTGCTTCAAAGGGAAACACCCCTAGCTTTCCCAACCTCACATAAATGATGTGAGCCGTTCCTCACATAAAGGTGGATGATTATTCTTGTTTCAGAACAATCATCCCAGACTCTGTGCAGTGATAGTCAGGACAGTAATCCTGGCCTGTCCATCTTCAGAAGCCTATCACCTTGCTTCCATCAATTTAATGTGGATAAATTTAATTCAATTTAATGTGGATAAATGTGAGGTTATCCACTTTGGTGGCAAAAACAGGAAAACAGATTATTATCTGAATGGTGGCCGATTAGGAAAAGGGGAGGTGCAACGAGACCTGGGTGTCATTATACACCAGTCATTGAAAGTGGGCATGCAGGTACAGCAGGCGGTGAAAAAGGCGAATGGTATGCTGGCATTTATAGCAAGAGGATTCGAGTACAGGAGCAGGGAGGTACTACTGCAGTTGTACAAGGCCTTGGTGAGACCACACCTGGAGTATTGTGTGCAGTTTTGGTCCCCTAATCTGAGGAAAGACATCCTTGCCATAGAGGGAGTACAAAAAAGGTTCACCAGATTGATTCCTGGGATGACAGGACTTTCATATGATGAAAGACTGGATCGACTAGGCTTATACTCATTGGAATTTAGAAGATTGAGGGGAGATCTTATCGAAATGTATAAAATCCTAAAGAGATTGGACAGGCTAGATGCAGGAAGATTGTTTCCAATGTTGGGTAAGTCCAGAACAAGGGGTCACAGTTTGAGGATAAAGGGGAAGCCTTTTAGGAACGAGATGAGGAAAAACTTCTTCACACAGAGAGTGGTGAATCTGTGGAATTCTCTGCCACAGGAAACAGTTGAGGCCAGTTCATTGGCTATATTTAAGAGGGAGTTAGTTATGGCCCTTGTGGCTAAAGGGATCAGGGGGTATGGAGGGAAGGCTGGTACAGGATTCTGAGTTGGATGATCAGCCATGATCATACTGAATGGTGGTGCAGGCTCGAAGGGCCGAATGGCCTACTCCTGCACCTGTTTTCTATGTTTTCTATCATTACTTCATGAGTAGGCATATATAATTGCCATTAAATATATAATGTTAAATTTCATCTGCAAATTTCAGCAAATTAGTCCGTGCATGACACCTGACATAATTTGCAGGGCAAATTATAAATTAAGCTTTGTAGCAAGATCAATATAGTTCATTGAGACTAGTTTCTTTACATCGTTAGTGTACTCTGCATCAACACCTGTCTTTCTGGTAGTCAGTGCTCTTGGCTATACTTTCCCTGTGGGAGAAGATTTTGTCTCTTGGTTTATTTTGACTTTCATGAGCTGTTTGTAGTTTTCTATTTTTAATTAAAGTTGTAGTAATAAATTACCATTTCCTGATTACGTATTGCATTGATTCTTCCTTGGTAAAGATTAGTAGCACAAGGAGCAGGAGGAGTGGTAAGCCATATATCTCCTTGGGCCTGCTGTTGTATTCAGCTAAACCATGATTGATCCTCAGCTTTATCTCCTCCTTCCCACCCAATCCCCAGATGGCATTTTTCTAACAGCTTTAGAGACCAAACCCTTTTTCATATTTACTTTGCTCAGTCCATCTGGTAATTTTTCTGTCCATTATGCACTGATCAGTCTTCTTTATAAATATCAGTCATAGAGTCATACTGCGTGGAAATTGCTTCTTTCTCCCAACATATCCACCCTGACCACTGACTACACCACCCCATTTTCCAGCACTTGGCTCATATTTTTCTGTGCCATGGTTCACCCTGATAGGTCTTAAACCTTGTGAGTGTCCACTTCCATCACCCACATGAGGAATTGTGTTCCAGATCCCAACCTCTGTTTTGG